>NC_139607.1:32011040-32611040 GCF_964270895.1 Podarcis filfolensis | reverse complement strand
CCTGCAAAAGAAGTCTTAACTGAGTGTGGGTAGGGTGGGAGAAGCTCTGGAGCCAACTGATGATTCACAGGTAAAATCCTCCCTCTATTGTGTGGGCAGGTAGTCCCTCCCCCTACCTGGCCTGATCACCTTGGCAACGCTTCCCCAGGTGGGATTGGGCAACTGGCTGAGGTAGGCGGAGACCTCCAGGTATCCCATCTGGGGAAGGTGAAGCCAAGCCTGTGCTAATGGTGCTGCATAGGATCCAGGGGCTGCGCGTGACCATGCAAAGGATGCCCCCCCCATTTAATGTGGGGAGCGGTCATTATTATTATTATTGTTGTCATTATTATTATCTTCACAGGGAATTGTAGATCTGTGAAGGGAATAGGGGTTTCTGCATCCTGAACCTACTACATCTCCCAGAATTCTTTGGGGAAAGCCATGACTGTTTGAAGTGACATCATGAATGTGGTGATTTGCAAGCTTGGACCGGTCACATGCTCCTAGACCCTCTGCTCCATCCCGGCTAGTCAACTATATGCCTGATGACCAGAGAGGAGATGATGTGCATCTCCACCAGAGCACTGGGATGTGCCCAGAATTAGCAAACTCTTTTCCCAGCCTGGCACTGGGTTCCCTCCCCGGTCTGATGCTTCAAAAACCAGTGGAGAGAGCAGCAGAAAGATTTGTTCAGAAAGCAGATCAGGTGCTTAGCCACCCCCTGCAGCGTACAGTTCTAGCTCAAAAGGTATGAAGATGAAATTATCATCTTACTGCAAGGAATTGACACCTGCTAGATATATAATAAAGATCTAGGGCTAAATGCAAAGACTGTCAATTGCCAGTTCAGGGACAATGCAAAACGAGTGTTACATACGAAGCTGCCTTTATTTTTTTTGAAAAAATATCTTTATTAATTTAAAATAAATACATTTATGAAAAACAGACGTACATACAAGTAAACAAACATACAATCAAACAAACAAATAACAGAAACAAACCACCACACTATAAGATATAAGAAGATTAATATCATTATCATCATATATACTCCTGGTATTGAACACAATTATAAAATTTATAGAAAAGAAATTTAAAACTGACTTCCAATTAATCTCACTGTACTTTGTCTATCCATTACTTTATACCACACAGTTACATATTTCTTATATAATTTCTTTTTTACCTCCCTACAAACTTACATTTATACAATACAATCTAATTCTGCCAAGATGTTTCCTTTTATTCCATAGTTTTCTAAATAATCTTTAAAGATTCTCCAATCCTTATAGACTTTTTGTTATATGAAGCTGCCTTTAATTCTAGAAGAAAAAACTATGTATGAAGTGGCTTTAATATTTGTGTCACTGGAGTAAAAAGGGGGGGGGGAGAATTATTGCAAGGCTGCGAAGTGCTGCAGTTAATTCTTAGCGTGGGAGTTCCTCCTCTGGATATTTTGCAGGAATCGCTCTGAAACCAATTGGATTTTTGTGCTTTGCAGGAGAAAAGCCCAGCTGAACAGAGAAGGGAGATACCAATGACCTTTCCAGAGCCGCTGCAAATATAGAGCATTCAACCGCATTGTTGGATTCCCTGGGAATCCCTTGTTTCCTTGCATGGTTCTGCTATCCGTTATAACACCAGAGAGAATGGTATGCATTATAACGTTGCAACATCAATGTTAAATTGCAACCATTTATGTAAACTTGCACACTGAGTCAATGAAAAGAACACTGTATTCCGAGGATTACATTTTAGCCGCCAAAACAACCGCCCCCTGCCTCCCGTACATTAAAATCTGAGAACATTGCTAGCCAGGTACAAGGATGCCTAGTTAGAAAGATAGTAAAATTTAATTGTTCTAAATTTGAATCCATGGGGCCGTAAACAAAAGACAAATGTGTTTATTTTTTCAAGCCTGATAGCGTTACTGTAACTGCTGTACTGAATCCTGCTTGAATATCTTCACTCTCTGGGAAAGAGACATTCTTTATTCTGCCTCTTTCGATGGGACTGAGATAACTTTTTCTTGGATGGGGCAGAAAGGGCTGTGCTCATCTCAGGAATGATATACGTGTTGGTAGCAAGGAAAAATATAGATATGAAAAGGAGAAGTTCCTAGATGCCAAGAACCAGATTTGGGGCAAGTAGTACTCTTTGGTGGGAGATTACCACTGCTTCCATAGTTTAACAATGAGTTTGTTTTGATTTTATATGTGTTCCATTTCATTGTTTGCTGATATGGAACTATATGTATGTTTTAACTTATTTTTTATATAGCACACAGTAGACAAACATCTCAGGCTCTATGGCCCCAGAGTATACATATGATGATGAAGAAAAATCACAATTTGATTGGATTTAATTTAGGACTCAGCTATACAGCTGCAAATAAAATGTTTTAAATGTGTTGTAAAGTGGAATATACAATTGCGACAGTAGATGGTGACAGTGAACTATGCCAAATTCAATGTATTTTTCAAAACTTTTTTTAAAAAGCATCTTCACGGCGTTTTTTATGTGTGTGTGGATTCCACCTTAGACTTCAATTAAGAGCATTGAGCATCTTTGTTTACATTCTTGCTTTCTGTTGTAATCTTGGGCAACACTGCTAATCAACTTCACAGAAGTAGCACGATCATTTTTAGTCATTTATCATGCATCCAGTAGTTCCGGGCCTTTGTTTTGAACAGTGGTACCTCGAGTTACAAACGCCTCAGGTTACAAACGCTTCAGGTTACAAACTCCTCTAACCTGGAAGAGTTACCTCGAGTTGAGAACTTTGCCCCAGGATGAGAACGGAAATCGTGTGCTGGTGGTGCAGCGGCAGCAAGAGGCCCCATTAGCGAAAGCTCGTCTCCAGTTAAGAACAGTTTCAGGTTAAGAACAGACCTCCGGAATGAATTAAATTCGTAACTAGAGGTACCACTGTATACTTATTAGTTTGTTCCCATGATCACACAGGGGCAACCTCTTACAGGGCAGAGTGCTCTATTCAGCAATCAAAAAGGATGCTGAACTATAGTTGTTGAGTTTGGAAGTAGACAAAAAATCCTATTTTGTTCATAACAGAAACTGTAGCTCCAAGATTGCATCATCACTATTATGTTCAAACAGAGTATGGTGAGCTATCTGAAATGTTGGGTGGTAGGTAAAAAAAGGCGTGCCTATCCATACTTTGGGCGGCAGGGAATTTTCTAGTTGGTCATGTTCTAAATGTACTCTCCATTCATGCAGTTCAAAAGCAAAGTCTTGAATGCATCCCAAAGCGCTCATGCAATATTTCCTGGGCATCTAAATCTATGTGAAGCAAAAGTAGAAAGTCAGGAAAGCCAGACTAGCTCTACATCAAATGGTATTCAGATAACTGATGGCAAGGCCACTTTCTGGAGATCACTCTTAACCTCCATAGGGAGCACACTTCAAAGTCGACCTTTCCAGCTAGTTCTTAGGGTGAGCTGTACTTACTGAGCTCCCTATCACACTTGGAAAATGCTGCTCTTTTGTGCAAGATGATCCTAAGCTCTGCAACCCTTTCAATAACAAAAATAACACGTCCTTATAGAATACTTAACTAGTTATCCATCAGAGTCAAGTGTATAATGCAGGCATTTTTGCAGTGCAGGCTGAGCACCTTCTGCGAATTACCTATTCACCAATGAAAAGCTCATTAGCCTCTCCTGCCACTGTAAGATCCATCAAGACTTTGCAGTTCTTTAATGATGTGATAGAACAAGTGTCCCCTCTCTCCTTTCCCTTTCCAGATTATAAGGCCCCTCTGCGGCTAAGCAAGGTATCTTAATTAGATTTGTAAAATAGCTTGACATATGCTTCTGCTCGGGAGTGAATCTTCAGTGCTCAGGCGTACAGGCTACTCTACGGTCATTCTTGGGGATAAGTAAGAATTTTGTTGTGCAAATCTGATTTCACATTAATGCTGGGCTGAAATATTCTGCCCACAGTTTTTCATCAATTTGGGGAGTGGGGCGGATTGGAGCATAAAGACTTTAAGAAACCAATAAGGTTTTTGAGAGCGAGTTGTATTAATTTTCAGTGGTGATGGCTTTTCACAAGATAAGTTAGCAGAGGGTTTCTACTTCTTTCAGTTACTGGGGGCAGGGGGAGAATCGTGATAACAACATGATACGTTATGGTTCCCAGTGGCACTGTCAGGGTGGACAGGTGTAACATGATCCCATACAGAATTCTCTCAGCATTCTGGTTGCTGCATTTTGCACCTGCTGCAGCCTCTGAACCATCTTCAAGGGCAGCCACGTGTTGAGTAAATTACAACAGTCAGGTTGGGAGCTTACATGGATAACTGAGGCCAGACTATCGCTGTCAAATATGGCATGGGGCACAGAAGCAGGTAGGGAAGACTGGCAAAATGAAGCCTATCATGTTCTCCATCAAACTGTGCCTCTAAGGGAAAGCTAACCAGGCACTAATATGGTTTGAGGGCATTACCAAAGGTAAGGACCAGGCCTCCTGCAATGCTTATCACGCCATGCTCATTTGTATTCAATGCACAAGGCTAAGTTCTCACAGACTGTGTACTTTTAAGAGTAAGGAATTCCCTGCTCCTGGCTGCATCTGAAGCCCATGCAGAATAACTTTTCTAATTTCCCGAACCCACTGTATATTCATGGCAATTCTCTGCGGGAGGGCAGGCTTCAAGAGAATCCTCAATATTGGTTGGGTCCAATATCTGCAAGGATAATTAAGCTGATGAACCTATGGGGAAATGCTCAGTTGAATGTTCTATATTTGGAGTGCTGGCATCTTCCTGTCCCAAGATACTTCCTTTGATAATCAGTGCATGTTGGGGAGGGCCCAGTTATTAATACGCACAAATACAGCAAGTGTGAGGCACATGTGCTTCCCAATTTCAGCACTGCACACATTCACATTCTCAACACGCAGCCTTTGAAGGCATGGACAAGTGCTAGCTTTCAGCATCTATGCTTGACTAAGGGCCCTCTCCAAAAGCCACAGTGTGGCAACATCCTTTAGTAGAATTGACCAAAATGCCACACCTTTCTCAACGTAACAGGATTGTCCATGCAGACATTTACCCAAATCCAATTATGGAAGCCCTGATTCCAGTTTCCTTCTTGTCAGAATCTTGTAGGATCTGCAAGCTTCATTGCCGTAAGTAAGCCTCATGGTATAGGCCCCAAATGCCCCCACACTAATGATATATCACCACACATGTTCAAAAGAAGTGGGTGTGAAGATTGCCATTACAATGCCCAGACCTCCACAAGTTGCATGACATGTCCGAACAGTGACCTATGGTTGCAGGCACCAACCACGAAACAGTACAGAGTGCTCAAAGTATGGTGGGGAAGGTAGGGGAAATAATAATAATAATAATAATAATAATAATAATAATAATAATAATAATAATAATTTATTATTTATACTCTGCCCATCTGGCTGGGTTTCCCCAGCCACTCTGGGCGGCTTCCAACAAAACACTAAAATACAATAACCTATTAAACATCAAAAGCTTCCCTAAACAGGGCTGCCTTCAGATGTCTTCTAAAAGTTTGGTAGTTATTTTTCTCTTTGACATCCGATGGGAGGGCGTTCCACAGGGTGGGTGCCACTACCGAGAAGGCCCTCTGCCTGGTTCCCTGTAACTTGGCTTCTCTCAGGGAGGGAACTGCCAGAAGGCCCTCGGCGCTGGACCTCAGTGTCCGGGCAGAACGATGGAGGTGGAGACGCTCCTTCAGGTATACTGGAATGCTCAAGCTCTCTGACCTCCCCTTATTCCCTATTTTTACTCACAAACTGGCAAGAAAGAGTGTGGACTATAATTAATTGGCTCTGCCTTATCAGCTTTCTTATATATTTGAACCACAACTTCTCCATTCCATTTTTTGGATAATTTTCCTATCCCATTTATCAATGTGAACAAAGGGGATAACAACTGGTATGAGGAACTGGGCAAGCCACCTTTACCTGCTGGAGTGAAGCACCTCTACCTTTCTGTGAGCAATCATGTCCAACAGGGACCCTAAGTGGGGTAGGTCGGCAAGCTATTTCATATCTAGAAGTCCAAGGCAGCTGCCTAGTAAGGGAGTTGGTAAACCACCTTTCCTGGTACAATGAACCATTTCTACCTGCTAGACTATTTCTTAATCAAATCTTGCCTCTCTTCAAGTTTTCTATAAACAGAGTTGTCACAAAATGTAAGGGGACTTCAACCTCCTTTGCCTTCCTCTAATTTAAATGCTATGCACAGCAACTTATTTTACGTTTTCTAGAATAGTTTGTCTGTCTATTCCAGAGTTTCCCAAAGTTGGGTCTCCAGTTCTCTTGGACTACAACTCCCATCAACCCTAGATAGCAGGACCAGTGGATTATGGGAATTGTAGTCCAAAAACAGTTGGAGATTCAAATTTGGGAAACCCTGATGTCTACTATATGCGCATACCCTCCAAGGTATGATTATTTTGCTGCAATGGAAATTTCCCATGTATGTACAATTCTTCCACATGTACATTGTCTTTATTTATTTTAAGCTGCACATGGCTGTGGTATCGGAGGCTCCTGTATAAAACACCGATGGTGTCTTTGACAGAAACACAGAAGTCTCCTGTGCAGGTACTATGAGGCTCTGAAAAGAGAACTTCTCTAGAATCCATTACGTTTCTGGTCAGTTCCAGTCCTTACAGATCCTCCAGGTCACTGTCAGGTTGCACTTGTGGGGAAATTTGATAAATTCGCTTAATAAATACAGCGGTACCTTGGGTTACATACGCTTCAGGTTACATACGCTTCAGGTTACAGACTCCACTAACCCAGAAATAGTGCTTCAGGTTAAGAACTTTGCTTCAGGATGAGAACAGAAATTGTGCCCCAGCGGCGCGGCAGCAGCAGGAGGCCCCATTAGCTAAAGTGGTGGTTCAGGTTAAGAACAGTTTCGGGTTAAGAACGAATTAAGTACTTAACCTGAGGTACCACTGTAAGCCTTTAATTTTAGGGTGGCATTAGGTGCTGCAAGAAGCATAGAACTGCCACCACGCCTCTTCTTTGATGTAACTTCCAATAAAATGCTATGAGACAGCCAAGTGTTTACCATTTCCTATTTCAAGGGGCAAAAAACTGTGGAATCAGGGTGAGTTCATGAATTGAACTCACGGGGGTGGGGGTGGTGGAGAGCAGCTTGGCTAATGGAATGGAAGTCATGGATGGCAAAGCAGCAGCATGGGGCAATGAAAGGACTAGATCTTAATTTGCCCATACCTGTCATGACCTTTCCAAGACTGTGATACTACAAAATATGCATTGGTTATCTGACAGCAGGATGCCCAGTTTCTCAAATAACAGTAATCATGAAGATCAGTGAAAGCAAGTAGGCCAGCGTGGGGTTATTCCCAACAGTGTCTGGCAGATTGTCAAATGAAACTGACTAGGAGAATAAAGCACTGCCAGAAATTTACTACATCTATTTTTTATACATAAACTCCTAGCGCTTAATGCATTGGGTTGAATGCAGACTAACAGTGGAATCCTATGCATCTCTACTAAAAAGTAAGTTTCGCTGAATTCAATGGGACTTAACTTTCAGGTAAGTGTGCATAGGATTACAGCATAACTCAGTCAAGCTTAGTTTTCATAGAAACTGATGGGAATTAAGCAATGACTAAATTTTCCCATTCACTTCAATGGGATTTAAGTTCAGCTAACATAGCCTGGGTGCAGCCCACTGACGTTATAAAGAGTGAGTCCCTTTGTGGATGTGTTATGGTCTTAAGAAGAAGTAGTGGACTTGTGTTTTGGGGCTGGTCATAAAATCTACATGCAAGGATTATTTTCTAGAACTGAATTCTTTTCACTTTGGCTGGAAACACGAACCATCCCTAAATCAGAAATGGCACAACTTTCTATAAATCACCCGATCCAAAGTAATATGCAATAAGGTGCATTCCAGACTTCTATGCATAGACCAACCTATTCATTTCAGGGGAGGAGTACAAGCCATACGTGTGTGGCTTGTGTAGCTTGGCCACCTTTACTGACATAGCAGAAAACTCTTGTGAGCAGGGTCTTCACTACCCATAAGAAGCGGTTCGACTTGGACAGCAGAGTTGTGTGCTCCCCATTCATGCAGTTCTCTGATGAATCCCCATAATAATGCAGCGTGCAATTATTGCATTTTCTGGGAAGCCCTACACAATTCACACCATGACTTGATTTCCTCAATACAGGATAAAACCAACTAAAAAGACACTAGATGAAATGCCAGAAGACTGAGTTTAGGGTAAATATACAATGTTTCCAGCATGACTAAATGGATCACTTGTAAAATATGTGAAAAGCTCTTAAAAAAATTTTTTTTTGAAGTTGCAACCACTGATGATGATGATGATGATGATGATAATAATAATAATAATAATAATAATAATAATAATAATAATAATTTATTTATACCCTGCCCATTTGGCTGGGTTTCCCCAGTCATTCTGGGTGGCTCCCAACAGAATATTTAAAACACGATAAAACATTAAACATTTAAAACTTCCCTAAACAGGGCTGCCTTCAGATGCCTTCTAAAAGTCAGATAGTTCATTGACATCAGGTGGGAGGGCATTCCACAGGGCAGGTACCATCACCAAGAAGGCCCTCTGCCTGGCTCCCTGTACCCTCACTTCTTGCAGTGAGGGAACCATCAGAAGGCCCTCAGAGCTGGACCTCAGTGTCTGGACTGAACGATGGGGGTGGAGGCACTCCTTCAGGTATACACACACACACACACACACACACACACATATATATAACCCAGTAGTGATATATGGAAGTGAGAGCTGGTCCATAAAGAAGGCTGATTGCTGAAGAATTGATGCTTTTGAATTATGGTGCTGGAGGAGACTCTCCCATGGACTACAAGAAGATCAAACCTATCCATTCTTAAGGAAATCAGCCCAAGTGCTCACTGGAAGGACACATCCTGAAGCTGAGGCTCCAATACTTTGGCCACCTCATGAGAAGAGAAGACTCTCTGGAAAAAACCCTGATGTTGGGAAAGATGGAGGGCACATAAGATGGAGGGGATAACAGAGGACGAGATGGTTGGACCGTGTTCTCGAAGCTACCAACATGAGTTTGACCAAACTGCGGGAGACAGTGGAAGACAGGAGTGCTTGGCATGCTCTGGTCCATGGGTCATGAAGAGTCGGACACGACTAAACAACAAATATAACTTCAGCACAATGACTTACCCCTAGATAACTTTAAATTACATGGTAAGAGAGAGAAGTTCTGCTGGGAAGTCATCATTCACAGTGCATTAATTCTATCAGCCACAAACATGAATTCAAACAAGTTTTTTTAAAAAAACAAACAGGTGAAAGGACAGCATCCTCAGTGCCATGGGAACGGCTCTTATGAGCATTCCTCTACTCATGCTGAAGCCTGCTTGCTTAACTGATGAGCCAACATGCCCAAGTCAGAGGTTAACTGCTCTGAAATACCATTTTTCATGGAGGGGACAGGTGGATTACATGTGCCAACCACACTGGGCAGATGGCCTTGGCCTCTAAAGTCTATTCAATGCATATACATTGGGAGGCAAAAGCAGGTAGCATCCCATGACGCCCTCCACACACTCAGAATATATATTTGGATGGCTAACACAACAGCTCTTATGCAAGCACAAAATTTTAAGGCAGGTGAAAGTGGCCTCAAAATGGCAACTGTCATTTGCCCTATTTTTACTGCTATCACATCAGTCTCTAGGATCCTACACTGACAACTCAACTGACGTTCATCACACTGCAGTTAGCATTAGGAATTGGGGTGGGGTGGGGGAGACAGAAAACAACTGAATCGCCTAATTAGGAAAAGCAAATGCATGCACATTATCGGTTTGCTCGAGCATAATGACAACAAAGAGCTTGTTGTTGTGAAAGCTCGAATGACTGTATAATTAATACAGCCTAAAGAAATAACGCTGAATCTTACAAAAGTGAGTAGGTTGTTTCCCCCCCTCCAAAGAAATGGGAGAAATGGTGGTTTTTTGTTGTTGTTTTTAAAAGAAAGCTGTCGTTAATAGAAATGTGCAGCTTTTAAAATACCACAACAGCAGTCTGCATCTTTTAGTCCTATTGGAGTAGAATGTGGACTATTGATGTCCATATTTCTACAGACTTGATGTTGCTGCAGTTAGTCTTAGACCATGAAGCTGCTCAGACCGTTAGTCCATCTAGCCTAGAATTGTTGAGTCTTCCCCACTGCCTGCTGCCTGAGATCCTTTAAATTGGAGTTGCTGGGTGTGGCATTTGCTCACTCGTTATGGAGACATCGTACTAGGGGAGAGAGAGAAAGGGTTAATAGGCTGACCAATAAGAAAGCCCAGGGGCGGAGCCTAACTGTGTTTAAGGCTTAACACAGGGGTTTTGGCAGTTAGTTCAGTTGGTTTCTTGTGGGTGGGAGGCATAGGAGTCAGAGTGAGTTAAAGACAGAGAGAGTGAATCAGAGTACAGTGTTTAAAACTTGTTTGCATTCACAATAAACTGGAATCTTTGTTAATACGTTACAAGCTGACTGAGCCTGAATATATTACTGGGCGAAACCTGGTTGGTGGCAGTGGAAGAGATAAGCTGCGGTGCTGCAGGGTCAATAGTCTGTGGAACGACTGGGAGCTCTGTGTGAACGCCACACTGGGGACTGAACCTGAGATCTTCTGAGTGCAAGGCAAAAGCCTTGCCACTGGGCTACAGCCCCACCTCCAAAGTCTGCCATATTCACAGGAGTAATTCTGAAGCAGTCAGGAGGGCTATTCTTAGCCCCGGATGGTTGCCAAGGACACAAATTGTCCCCAAGTGTTTAAGAATAGCACAGATGCTGTACACAGAGTTAGAAAAGCAACCTCTTCCAAAATACCCAACTGATGGTAAGTCAACAACATCAAGACTTCAGTGAACTGGATGTGGTGGCAAACTGAACCAGTCATCCCAAGGCAGGAATGGGTTTGAATTTAAAAGGTTCTACATTTTGCCTCCTGCAGGACAACAACAATGAAGTAGTGATTCAAACACTTAATTCACCTTTCTTAAGAAAACTGTGCACTCATCTTGGAACTGGAACAAAAAGCAGCAGGAGGATGGATTCTTATTCAAATGTACATTTAAGCTTTTCTTAAATCACCTGTGAAAATACAATGTTATGTGACATTGCTTTATGGTTAATTTGTTCTTGATAGTTTATATTCCCTATATTATGCTCAAATAAGTGTTCTAGAAAAGCAACTAATCAGTTTAATAAATACTACTGAATATACTCTCCAGGCAGAGGCTTCATCATTTATATCAAGCTACTATATAGAACAGAGTTTTATATAAAGCTCTGTTTAAAAAATTTACCATGTTTCCCTTTAGTACTCTTGTCTACCACAAAGAACCTTTGAGTTTCACTTATTGCTGGAAACAGAACTGAAGGATTGCTGGATTTTATGTTTTCAACAAATTAGGAACTGACCATTGTGTGTTTCTTCATTCCAGCATTCCCAGGTGTATAGGACTGAGCTGTCAGTACACTCCACGTTATCTGTGTGAAGGCCCCTTTGCTACAGATGTTCACACTGTGCACACAGCATTGGGGGAGGAGCATGCAATATTAGGGGCAGGGCTATTTAGCAAGCCACGCCCCTTGTTTCAATGTAGTTCCATATGGGAGTGAAGAACAACCAAAGAGGGCTTAAGCATTCTGGAGATTTCGAAAGCTGGCTCACAATTTTTAAATATTTTTGTTGGCCTAATAAAAGTACTGCCCTGCTAAGGATTTTGGATTTTTTTCTTATGGGCCAGCACCTTATGAAAACAACTTTGCTTTTTATAAAGTTAATAGTGGTGAAAATTAATTGTGGAGCATTCTGCTATTAACTGTGGCTATGCTGATAGGCTGAGCAGAAAGACTTCTCCTCCTCCTGAAGGTACCTTCGATTTACTTATGATTCTGAAATATCCTGATGACAGTCAAAATTATATTTTCAGCTGATCTATAGAGGAGCCTACTGCCTGTTTAATTAGGCTTTAGCACTGAACTCCACCAGTGGGACTGTTTACAAAAAAGAATTAGCTTTAAATTTGCTTTGTGGGCTCAAAACCAAAACAAGAGTGTTTATCCCCCGATCAATAACCTGCAAATTTTAATGCAAATCTGTTTCCACACACGGAACATACAACTTTAAAACAATTGCTTCATGAAATAAATATAACAGCCAAAAATTATCAGTGCTTATATCTCCATCCACAATATACATTAACCAACTGTTACATATAAATATATTATTTGGCGTGTGTACAGAACATGCTGGGTTATGCTTAGAGCAATCATCCATACATCCTGTGGTGGAATAACATAAGCAGTTTGTACTAGACATATATCTTCTGTAGTCAATGTTCCATAACCAGACACATTTCAACCCAGCAGGCTCACCCACAACAAATTCCTTTCTCTGAAACAGCTGTGAGCCACTGGCAGCAGAGCTCGATGGGACTAACGCCCAAGTAAGTGAAGGATAACAAATCAAACCAGTAGAAAATCAAAAGCATCATGGCCAGTAATAGACCAAATCATGTGATGAGGATTGACCCTAGACTGCCCTCCCTTGCCTGCTCCATAACTCTGAATGGAGCAGCAAGGAAGCTCACCTTGTTGCTAGTCCCTCCAAAGGCAGCCCATATTGTTTCACCACCTGAGGCAAAGTGAGAAGGAGGCCACCCTGACTGTGTTGCTCCCACCAAATCCTTGGTTACCAAGGGGAAGTATCTGGCAGGGATTAAACCAAAAGGTTGACGGCTCCAATAATGTGAGGCTGAGTATGAAACAAAGAGTGCAAAATATACAACTTTTGGAAGAAGCTCAATCAGACACTGGAGAGTCATGAGCAAGTTTCCAGTCACTTCAAATTTATTCCAGAAGCAGCCTTGGAAGAGAGTGGGTGGGAATTCTATCTGGACTAGTTGATGCCAGGTTTGGCTGCATATACCTAGTACATTTACAGCACATGCCTTCCCTCAAAAATTCCTGGGAACCACAGTTTACCCCTCACAAAACTCCAGTTCTCAGCACCTTGAGCAAACAACAATTTCCAGGATTCTTGAGAGAACATCACATGCTTTAAATGTATGGTGCGTACCAGGACTTTATCAGGGCAAATAGCTGGGATGTTTCACACTGGGGAACCCGGGGTGGTGAGGTTTAAACCCTTCTATCTTAGCTCCAAACCTCTCAAGAAGAAATGTAAAGAGATCACTGATCTCCACTGCCTCATCAAATTTGGCTCTCCATTTGCGAACACCTAACTTACTGTCCATTGAGTTTCAGTTTCTAAAAAGCACATGGGGATTATTCTTCTATTGGAAAAGGATTTGGCCAATATTGTAGAAGTAGTAGCCCAGAGTCACAAACACAAGTGAGGGGTGGGGGTAGGTGGTTGAGGAAACAGTCCTTCTTTGAATGCAGAGTGAGATCTGTACGATTTGTTCCCATTTTCATCATCTCCGGACTGCAAAGAGTTCTCTGCCACCAGTCACACCGGCAATATATTATTGTCAACTGCTCAAGGCAATTGTCTATTTTATAATAGCTACAGCATGCAAACTTGACAGTTGCGATTAAATGTAAAGCTCTTTTGTGTAATAGATTTTTTTTTAAAAGGAGTGCATCTGCTTTGCAATATATGAGTTCAGTCCCTTTTATACCTCATTTACACTTATCCGGCATGGATTAGTAAAGTATATTACCATGAACACGAGTGTCTTTGTAACAGAGGGATGAATTTAAATTGCTAGCATTCATTACTTTGAAAGATAATGATGGAGTCCTTGACTGCATGAGAGAAGACAGAATTGTTTTGATGAAGACAGCCCCTCCTCTTCTTAGATATTGTGCTATTAAAAAGAGTATCTAAATCCTGCACCTGAATCACCTACTGTTTCTGGTAGGGAGAGGGGAGGAATTCAACTCAGTTCACATTTAAAGACAAGCTTACTCAATTCATACTTCCAAAAACAATGTGTGAAGCAAAACACAGAAACATTTACCTTTCTCCAAATTTTGCAATGCAGCTCTTTAGCCAGGTAATTTGCACAAAAATGCATATACTGAACAAAGTGTGCATATAAATCACATATTAATGAAAATAATATACAACAGTGCATCATATTAGGGGAAACTGCTTTGGCAAAATTGCATACAAAAATGTATATATTCGCACTAAAGTAATGGTGAATTTTCAAGTTCATCATGGAAATGCGGAGAAGTGGACTGGATACTGGGGGGAAATGAGAAACAAAGAAAAACCAAAATAACATCTTTAAAGGCCCATCCCTAGTCCCAGTCTTAGAATAAAAAATAAAAATTACTGCACAACAGAGACTGCAGCCATAGAGCAGGCTAGTTTCACATGAGAGATGAGTCAGAATTAATTAAGTGTTATGTTTTCTTTTAAGAACTGTAGCTGTAAACAGGGGGGGGGTGTTGAATCTTCTTGTTCAAGTTCTTGGTACATAAACATTTCATAGGCTAAACACTAGATGGAATATTTTAGCTGTGGTTCCCTAATATTGCCATTGTACTGCAATGCTGCCATGGAATGTTTGCAAACATTCCATCTGCAGGCCCTTGTTACGTATAATTAAAGAAATGCGCTGTGCAGTTAATGTTAGCAAGCAAGAGGAAGGCTTTAGGTTTTGTGGAACCCACTGTTGGGAAAAGAGGAACTTCTACAAGGAACTTGGTTTCCGATGAGTTGGTTCTGGGGTATTAAATTTGATAGCCTAGAAGAAAAGGTTCTGAAACTGCTGAGTGTTATGATTAATGGTTTCTTTGGAACTTAGGTGTGGACATGCTGAAAAGTTAAAATGAGAATCAGACTGATGCAAAACAAAATACTGAAGTCAATAAAAAGAAAATGGAGGTCAGGGCTTTGGAAAGGTATGGGAAGTATGTTGTGGGTGCACCCATGACTGCTGCTCCTGATAATTAACACTTTGATCATCCTTTGTGTTCTACAAGTAAAGGAAATTATGGGAGGTATTCAACTAAGTTTTACTCAGAGCAGACTTAGGATTTAGCTACGTTACTACAGTGGTACCTCAGGTGACATACACTTCAGGTTACATACGCTTCAGGTTACAGACTCCGCTAACCCAGAAATAGTACCTTGGGTTAAGAACTTTGCTTCAGGATGAGAACAGAAATCATGCTGTGGCAGTGGGAGGCCCCATCAGGTTAAGAACGGACCTCCAGAACGAATTAAGTACGTAACCAGAGGTACCACTGTAAAGAAAAAGTATTTCATATGCGTTATAACACGGTGACACCAGTTGGACCATGATGGCCCTAACTTAAGTCAAATTTAATAATTTCAGTGGATCTGCTCTGTGTAAAACTTGGTTGGATACCAGTCCCAATCTCCTTCTCAATATATAATTTTAAATAGATTGCTAGTCAAACTGTGCTCGTTCAAGGAATGTGGTGAGATTCTGATCTCATCTGCACTATACATTTAAAACAGTATCATACCACATTAAACCATCTTGACTCTCCCCCCCCCCCCAATAATCATGGGAACTGTTCAGAGAAAGCTGTTCCTCCTACAGAACTATCCTTCCCTAAGGTTCCTGGGAAGAGGGATTGACTGTTAAATTACTCTGGAAATTGCCCTCTGTGAAGGCAATAGGCTCATGGCGCCTGCTGCTTCTCTGGTGGCCAATGACCAGTGTCAGGCAGTATTTCTCATTTCAGGATGCAAAGTTTGTGAAGGTAATCTCTCTGGAAAGGAAAGGCTCTTCAGGAGGAAACCAAAAACTACTGGGAAGTTGTCTCTGCAATGTTCAGGAACAATATATATATAATTCAAGACTCAAAATTCTGGAGGATGAGGAAGGAAGGGTCAAGGGTTCCTGCTGCCATTGGCTTTGTAGGGATTCTTTCCCTGGCGCATCCTAGGCCCCAAAATGGTTGTTCCACCCTGTTTACAGACTCACATGCATTATTGATACTCTCTCTCCTTCACTTGAATATAGGTTGCACTCAATTATATCTTAGAAAGTGTTACAGTTGCAGTAAGAGGACTAAATAATTTAAGTATGAGCATCGGGAAATGCAGCCACCATAAAACCAACCTAAAAAGGCTTTTGGATGGCAGATAACATGGATTTGGCAGCCCACATAATGAAAATTATGCTGTCACCTAGCATTCCCTAAATATTCTAAAAAAAGAGGTTATTTTTTCCTCTCACTAGACAGTATAATCACAAAACATCTTGTAAACAAGAGGGTTGGCAGGCAGATACTTTTCATTAAGGGGATCCCAACAGCACAACAGCAATAATAAATTCCTTAATTCCTCCATAGGCATATGGGTAGAGTGAGGTGATCCCCTCAGGCAACAGATTTGGAGTGTCAACAAATGGTTAACCATTTAATAACAGTATTGTGTTTTTACTGCTAGGGAACGCCCTTGTGGGATTGTATGCCTGAGGTGTCAAAACAGGTTTACCAGTACTGGGCACTACATACCATGGCTGAGGAAGTTGGAGATGTGCTTATTTGCATCCGGCAGCAAAATGTCTTCAGCCAGCTCTGGTGTTATGCAGTGCTCTGCTATACTTTGCAGGAGAGTGTATTACAATATCTTTTTTTGTGCTCTCATGAGCACTGCACGCGATACATTTATTGTATATTCACAGTATGAAACATTTTCCTGTCATGGCTGCAATAATGAGATCACATGTTGACTGACCGAGTATTATGGCAGCAGCACAATCCAAATTCAACAGTCCAAACTAACAGGACAATCCAAACTCAAGATCCACAAGGATGAGAAGGTTTGGATTCAGGTTTTGGCAAACCAGGCTGAACCAAGGCTTCACTGGCATAGGTCCCTCACCCTGGCTGAGCCAGAGATCTATTGGCTTAACCGAACTCAGCTAGGACTCAGCTAGCAAAATGCAAATAGGTGGAACTTGTGCCAGTGTTATGTCCAAAACAGGGCCTCTGGGTAGGATGGTTGGAGGAAAGTGGGTGTACATACACACATTAAATCAACCAAAACATAAAGTTTACCTTTGAAAACATCACATAAACAGCTTGCCAAAGTTTGAACTAGTGAAGGGAAAGAGGAATGGGGAATATGAAGAAGCTGGACTGGATGGAGGTAAGCAGCTAGGAATTTTGGGGACAGCAGAGTCTCTCTTTCCAAGAACTGAAGCTGAAATACTCAGACACCCAAATTCTGTGCCAACTTCCCAGCACCAAATGAATGCACATCTAAGAATACCCTCTGCTCTGTTTTCTTTGTCCTAGCATTGCTCAATGGAATGGTTTGTATGGGATTTCTGTTGCACCATCATCCAAATCCAGCAACGTCCTGCAGTCCGGGAAGCTCAGAAGCACACAACGGCTTTTCTACTTGGAACTGCCCCTCCTCCCTTATTGATCAAGGCAGCTACTGTAGGTCAATAATTCTCCATGAGGATATTGCATACAGTGCTCTGGAACAGGGAAACCAATGTCATTTACTAATTTCATTCCTTCAAGTGCTGTGCATAGCAGTGCGCACCAAAGGGCACATTGCCCCATAAACATGTGCTTATAAGCAGCATTCACTGTCCTGCCTCAGGATAAATGATTGTGCACCTGGGGGAGGAAATCATTTCATTTCAGTGCCAACTGGTTTTTAATCCTTATCTAAATTGAGCTTCAGGGTGGTTAATCTTTTCAGTCGTGGGAGATGGCAAGTATGAGAGATGCTGCAGTCATTTCTGGTTCCCATTATCAAAGTACACATACCTACAGTTTGGTATACCTACAGTTAACTCGAAGTCTCTTGCTCATTTTTCTTAAAATGGGCCCAATGAGAAATGCTAGTGAATGGCAACAAATAGCTAAAAAAAATAAATAAATGCACACTTAACTACAGTAATAAGCAAAAAACCCCTGTATCTATTGGATACAGCCACTAGAAAGATTTCTCACCTACTTCTTTCCCATTCTCTCTTTGAGCTAAGTAGGAGAAATATTCAAACAGGAAAACAATTATTTGTATGCTTAAACCAGAGAGTTTCTGACACATATCAACCCAGAAATAAGCCCCATTGCTCCCAGGAAAGCATGTATACTCAGTGGCGTAGCGTGGGGGGTGCAGGGGGGGCGGGCCGCACCGGGCGCAACATCTGGGGTTAGGGCAAATCCATGGGTTAGGGGGCGCAAATCCATGGGTTAGGGGGCACAAATCCACGGGTTAGGGGGCGCAAATTACTTGCCTTGCCCCGGGTGCTGACAACCCACGCTACGCCACTGTGTATACTATTGTAGCCTTAAAAGCATCATTTAAAGTTTTTAACTTGTGTTTGAGCTTGCTGTTCCCTTCTCTCTCCCTTTCCCTTTTCCATGTGTCTCATGTCCTTAAGATAGTAATCTGGAGAGCTGAGGCTGTCTTGGTACTTATTTCTGCAAGCTAGTCTGCATAGGAGACAACTCCTAGGGGCCAAGGTCCCTTTGGCATCCCCCAATAAAATATTTGAGTTGTCCAGGCCCCCCAAAATTGATGGGCATTGCCATTCAAATGGAGTGTGTGTGTGCCGTGTCATGTGATTGATTTTGCAGGGAGGGGCTTTTCTATTGTTTGGTTATTACTCTTGATTTTGGCATAACAGTCCTGCTCCCTGTTTTGATAAGAAGCAACAGGATAGATCTGGATTGTGACTAATGTTGTATGTACACTGATTCCCAAACAAGCTGTGGGGACAAAATGGATTCAGAGCAAACAGGAGTGTGTGCACAGCCTCAGTGAACAGTATTTATTGAGATGACCTTCAGATATATTCCACCCTATAATTCTATGGGGAACAGTAACAGCTCTCTGTAATGCTTTTGTCATACCACAAGAGGTGGGAAAGGGGGGTGAATAAATTTCCCTGATGATTCTAAGGGAACAACAGAGGGATAAAGAGGGGAACAGAAGAAGAGAAGCATTTTGGTCAACAATACAGCTTGATAGCTCTTCTCAACCTCTAATGAACTAACATCTGCATAATACATGGAGCCCAATTTAGGGAACTTGAAGCCACTTTGCCTTAAAGATGCCCAGATGCTTGGTGAGGATGTGATCCTGCATGATTTAGGAGCAAAGGAAGGAAGATTATCCGGGAGGTAGAGAAAGAAATGGAGGAAGCCTTTTCTTATCAACTGATTGTAGATCTCTGTTTGGCACTTTATTCTGCAATTATGCAATGGCATTTTTTCCCTGTACTGCCCTTGACCAAAGTCCCCTAATTAAATCATGGAGCGGACAGTTCTGTGCACTTCTTTCCTCATCTAACCCTCCCAAAATATGCATCTATTAACTCTACTCCACAAGATACCTACTTACTCTGGAGGAATCCTGTTGACTTTAATGAGATTGCCCAAGACTAATTGGGTACTTGACCTTCGGAAAAATCATTAGTACTCTTCCTGCGAACTTCACTGTGGGTTTTTATGAACTCGGAAAGATTTGACTGATTTCACATATTCTTTTTGAGTCAGAATTCATCTGCCTTATTCCAATGGGAATTTCACCCCATAACCAAACAGAAATTGCCCCCAATACTAATGAGACTAAATCTGTGTTTCTGTCTTCATTGGGAACTAAGCTGTTGATTTTCATAACTGACAACCACTGCAGCAAATGTAAGGATCAAGAACCCTGACATGCCAGCATGGAGGGAAACATTTTTGATATATATTTTTTAATGTTCAGGTATAGTTAGGAAGGTAACTCACCCTGAGTAATACCATTAGTTCATCAAGCTCCCTGCTGACTACACACTAACTGGGAGTGGCTCTCCAGGGTTTTAGACTGGAAACATACAAAGCCCTACCTGGGTATTGAACCTTCTGTGTACAAAACAGGTATTCTACCACTGAGTACACATTCAATATGGTACTACTCATAGGCTAAACTCTTCCTAAAGAGGGGCATCTCCCCTCTAGTTTAAGGCGGGCTATTATTTACGCAGCTTAGTGGGATTCATGAGTTTAATAAGTGATCTTGTGGATGAGCTCGTGAAGGTCAGCGTACTCACAAGAGGCTCAATGAGAAGGAAGGTGACTGCAAGATATGACAGGTAGAGAAATGAGATTGGGAATGCAGGCAGAGTTAAATGGAAGGCAAGCTAGATGGACGATTATAAACCATTAAGGGCAGTTCAGCAGGAAGCATCTATCAGTGAGAGAGTTCCATGAGGGAACCAATGGAAGGGCTTCAAACTGGAAAGATGCAAGGTCCAACCATTTCATTTTATTCCATTGGTAAACTCTGGATTTAGAGGAACAAAGTGAACAGATAAGTCAGTTCTTTAAAAATACTTATTCACAGACTAGATGTGACCAACACTGCTATTTTTTTAAAGTGGCCAAACAGACAAAAGCAACGTTATGTGGCTGGGTCTTTTTTTCTGCTACTGTCTATCATCTATATCATCTATATCTATCATCTATCTATCTATCTATCTATCTATCTATCATCTATCTATCTATCTATCTATCTATCATCTATCTATCTATCTATCTATCTATCATCTATCTATCATCTATCTATCTATCTATCTATCTATCTATATCTATCTATCTATCATCTATCATCTATCTATTCATTCATTCAAAATATTTCTTATCTATTGTGTTAAGAAAACATAATAAAACAGTGGAATGATAAAACCATAGCTCAGGGCCATGACTTAGGGGCAAGCATCTGCTCTGCCTGTGAGGTCGTCCTAGGTCCAACCCCTGTCTGGGGTTGCCAACCCTTCAGGTTTGGCCTGGAATCTCCAGGAACTAACCTCCATCCGCAGGAATCTCTTAAGGCCAATCCCATATAACTGACCAGCCACCGTTGCTGTCTCCCATTGTTGAGTGCTAGTCAGGAATATGAACAAGACGGTCCTGCCATTCAGAAAAGGCCACACCTACAGATAGTTTTTGATCACTTCTGCTGTGGACTTGAGCAGTGCTACTTCTTTAACTGCAAGGGCAGTTTCAGTGATTGCAGGTACTGCAATCTTTGCTTACTGTCAATCTCTGTTATACGTAAGTGCTATGTCATATGACATGCTGCTTTTTAACTAGATATTTAAGATAGGTGCTATAGATAAGAGCATAGAGAAGTCCGTTGCACATGGGCAGAGAGACACAAGCCCATGCATCTACATCTCATCATGAAGTCGCTTAGTCAAGGGCCACCTTTTTAGGATGTGACTTACCAAGCGCCATTCCATTCATTTTAATGGACTCGTGGCTGGAGCAGTGCTTGCTGGCATGTGAACTTGCAGTATCTATTCAATATTAAATATTTACAGGTATGACTACCCCCCCCAAAGTGTTAGGATTTCACATTTTCTCCTTCTGAAAACTGGCCAATGCTAGTCATGCATAGCTCTCTTGCTATTTGTTTAGCATTGGCATTTTGATGGCTAGCAGCATAAATTACAGCTTTATTATATCACGTACCTCTCACAAGCAATGGGACTTGTTTCCTTGTGTTTTTACTCAATTTAAAATGGATTTTAGATGACATAAGTATTTTATGGCCATGAAATGACAGCCATTGATGATTAAGATACACTTTTACACAGAAACCACTGACTCTTTTAGGGAATGTGGAAAGCAATAAAAATAGCATTAGATCTCAGCAATATATACCCCACAGTTATGTCATGATTAGGAAAGGTAAGCTACAATCCTATAGATCCTTACATTAGAGCAACTCCCATTGAATTCAGTAGAACTCACTCTTGAGTAGATAGGATTATTGTGTTTATGATTATTGTGTTAGAGTTGGACCAATAATTCTTCTTAGAATAGTCCCTTTATAAGATTAATTGTCTTGGCTATTGATTTCAGTGTGTCTACTCTGAGTTACAAACTATAAATCCTCTTGGGCAAGAATTGAGAGATGCCATCCTCTGACGAGGAGAAAGTAAGAAGGCAGGCGGACTCAGAGAAAAAAACCTGAGAGGTGATTTCAAACAAGGATGGGGAGAAATAAGGTTTGCTTCACATTTTCATACAAATGCATCTAATCTGCAAACTGTGCAAACTGACTCACAGCTATCCTTCAAATTATGTCCTCTGAATTTTGCTATGTCCTCCAACCAAAAGAATGTGTATATTAGGGGAAAGTGTGTGTAAAAATACATATAATCACAAAAATAACATTATATTGAAGGAAATTGCTTTCAAGAATGTGCAAATGCACACTACAAAATGCTGGTGAATTTTCATGTTTTCCCCCACCATTTTGACTTGGTGCATGCACGCTTAGTCCCAAGCGTGATGATGGATGAGTGCAAATATAATATAGATATGTGGCTTTAATAGAAAGACTGTGTTTTTAAAAGTGGGGGTGGGGAGAGGGAAATTTCAGAGGTATTTTTTGAACAGGCCTACACAGCACAGCTTGTGATCATTCAAGCCAACTGCCGGCCACCAGTCATGCATTGGCCTTTCATAACAACACAGGGGTTGTTTCTGGAGTACCAGACAGGCAGGAAATAAAAGAGGAAATCAAGGCTTTGGTGATGGCTGGTTCCATTCGGGAGGTCTAAAGTTATTCCTGACTGTTTATAGTAAAGAATGGCTGCAGCTCTGCCCATCAGTTCCTGAAGATACCATTTCTATCGTAGTTAAAGAAAACCTGAATATATATAAAACATTGATCAAAGTACAGTTCATAAACAAAAATTGGGAAATAAATAGAATGGCAATTTCATAAGAAATGAGTTTTGCCCAAGAACATTAGTCTGATGGTATTTCTACAGCTGCAGATGCTCCTGCAATATATTTTGGGGCTATGCAAATAAGTCAAAAGAGAAAGGAAGAAAGAGAGAAAAGGGCAATGCAGATTTCGTCATGAGCAGAGGAGAATATTTAACCGGAAAGCGCTCATTTTCAGACATCTGTTTTTAAAAAAGTACCTCGTGAGCCTGACAGAGAAGAAATATGAGCATTTGGGAACCCCAACACTGAAGCTGGAATTCAATCAGGTATTGTTAAGTCTGGAGAATTGGTTTCATTCTCAACTGTGAAGAAAAGAGTGAGGTAGAAACAAAGGATGCATACAAATATAATTGGGAGCAGACAAGAAAATGGGTAGAAAGAGGGAAAGATAATAAAAGAGGGAAAGATAATAAAAGAGCACAAAGGGAAACTCATCTGAGGAACATGTAATCCACATCTAAGAGTGAGTGAATCAGCAGAGTGAGTGAATCAGCGAAAGTGTAATTAGTAATCACATATCACAATAAGGATGTTCACGTCTGATATAGTATCTCCTATAGAGACAGAATGAACACTATTTCCCCCAATCCACTCCATCACCTGGAAGGGAGTGAGTTCATGCCTGTCCTTTCCATCAAGCTGCCCCACCTCGAATGTCCCACACATCCATGCTGACAATGAAAATGTCAGATGTGACATGTGTGTGGGGGTCAAAATAACACAAGAGGAATTTTCCCCACCCTTGAGAGCCAATCACCTGATTTTGGCCTATGGACATTGGATTTTACATGCATAGGCCAAATGTGAACGTGATCTCCTCCATGTCACTCTGTCAGAACATTGGTGATGAGGCTGAGGGAGGTGGTGGCAAAGGAAGCCAGGTGATCCCTTGCTCCCCTCCATGCTTAGGGCTGCTTCACGGGGGAAATATAATCCAACCTGGTCCATTGTTGTTGTTGTTTAGTCGTTTAGTCGTGTCCGACTCTTCGTGACCCCATGGACCAGAGCATGCCAGGCACTCCTGTCTTCCACTGCCTCCTGCAGTTTGGTCAAACTCATGTTGGTAGCTTCAAGAACACTGTCCAACCGTCTCGTCCTCTGTCGCCCCCTTCTCCTTGTGCCCTCCATCTTTCCCAACATCAGGGTGTTTTCCAGTGAGTCTTCTCTTCTCATGAGGTGGCCAAAGTATTGGAGCCTCAGCTTCAGGATCTTTCCTTCCAGTGAGCACTCAGGGCTGATTTCCTTCAGAATGGAGAGGTTTGATCTTCTTGCAGTCCATGGGACTCTCAAGAGTCTCCTCCAGCACCATAATTCAAAAGCATCAATTCTTCGGCGATCAGCCTTCTTTATGGTCCAGCTCTCACTTCCATACATCACTTCTGGGAAAACCATGGCTTTAACTATATGGACCTTAACCTGGTCCATAGTTGATATGAAAAGGAGTTTTCCTGGCAATGCTACATTATTTATAAACTGGAATTGCCTCATTAAAGGATTTTGTTTCGGGGTTGTTGTTGTTTTATCGCATGGGATCTCATATTAAAGGGTTTTGTTTCTTTGTGTTTTGTTTTTACATGGGATCTCATTTATTTTCCTTCAGAAGTCCCAAGCCCCAAGGCATTGTGCTTCATCTGCCTGCTGGTGAATCCAGCCCTGTAAACCATAAGCCTAGTAAAGAATCCCAGAGGGGAGACAGAACTCTGTGCTTGCCTCTAGGTGTGTGACTGTTTCCACCTGCCTTGCCTTGCTAGTCCTCCTGAGCCCCAGGAGAATCATAAGGGAGATGCTGTCAAACTGAGAGAAGAACTTTCTAGTCTCGTTATAAAAGTGGGGCTGGGTATTAGGGACTAATGCCATCATCCCGCAAGATACTTTCAGTATGTGAGCAGTTGCTGCACTGCCTTCAGCACTCTATCCTGTAATGAAGACATCTGCTTGGAGAGAGGCTTTTTCCATCTTGTTTCTTCTGCCTTGAGACTACTAGATTAGGAGTCACCCTTTTCCTGCTCAGTATATGGGATCATTGCAGGAGAGTGAGATGTCTGAAACAGAAGGGCTGCATCTCAGTAGTGGAGCACCAGTTTTAAATGCAGAAGGTTCCACTTTCAATCCCCAACATAGGACCCTGTCTGAAGTCCTGGAGAATGATGGCCAGTCAGCATAGATACCACTGAGCCAGGAGAACAATGGTCTGACTACGTATAAAGCATCTTCTTCCTATGTTCCTAAGTGCCTAGTGCTTATGCCTTTTCTTCTAGGGATAGATTTGGTACCCCAGTGAGTGTGGGGTAGCCTCATCTGGGAGCCAGCGTGGTGTAGTGGTTAAGAGTGGTGAACTCGTAATCTGGTGAACCGGGTTCGCATCCCCGCTCCTCCACATGCAGCTGCTGGGTGACCTTGGGCTAGTCACACTTCTCTGAAGTCTCTCAGCCTCACTCACCTCATAGAGTGTTTGTTGTGGGGGAGGAAGGGAAAGGAGATTGTTAGCCGCTTTGAGACTCCTTAGGGTAGTGATAAAGCAGGATATCAAATCCAAAATCTTCTTCATCTAGGCTAAAGTGGGGCTTTTAGCTGGACATCTTGACTGTATTGGTGCCTAGGGGGGATCATCAGGGTAGTGTCTTTTAGCTGTTGGACTACAACTCCCATCAGCCACAGCTAGCATGGCCCAAAAAACCCCCAGGGATAATGGGAATTGTAGTCCAACCACAGCTGAAGGCAAAGGCACCAACTCCTAGGGGCCATGGGGCCTTCAGCCCAAACAATAAAATATTTGCCCCCAAAGTTGATAGGCATTGCCATTCAAAGGGAGCGTGTGCACCTTGTCATGTGATTGATTGTGTGGGGCAGGGCTTACCTGGGCCCCCACAATATTTTCTTCAAGTTGTCATCCCTGGCTGAAGGAGACCACATTGGCTACACCTAGTGTAGAATAATACAGTATGCTTGGTTGGAAGTTTCTGCGAAGACCAGTTCAGTTGTGTTAGTTTTCTCTTTTCTATTTTGATGTGGGAGCAGGGGCAAAGCATCTCCTATTGCTGCCCGGGGTGGGCATGCATACAGCAGGTGGAGGGCATGCATGCCAGGTGGTGGAGCATGCCACTAGGTTGGGAGTGCCATGGGGCGCACACATGCACCAAAGCCCAGTGGAGGAGAGGGGCAGCAAAGCGGTTTCTGTCTCTCCTCTCTGCTGCTTCTGCCCCTCGGTCAGGCTTGACCCAGAAGTGAAGCACTGGCTGGCTAGTGACTGTACCCTCCCCTCTCCCTCTCGGCTGGCCCAGGGGCACCCCTAAGGAGGAGGAGCCACTGCTGCCACCACCCCAGCTCCAAAGACCAGGCCCTGGTGTGGCTTCCCTCGAAAAGGGAGTCTCGTGGGGACACCTGCTTGCACCTCCTCCCCAAAAATACATGCCCAGGGCTATACCCCCCCCCAGGCCCCCATTCTATGCCGCAATGTGGGAAAGCTATCTGATTATTAAGTATCTCCATATGAAGTGCTAAACAAATTGCTTAAAACGGCGTGATGTTGATATTATTGGCATTGGATATTGTTAATTGACTCATCAGTATATTTCATGCACACTCAAGACTTTCGATATCTGTCTTAAATGAATTGTAATGGTTGGAATGTCAATGGTATGTCACAGCGCATCCATTTTATTTGCTGTTGCTAATGCACTTGACTTCTGTGAACTGTTTTGAGCAGAATGTATCCGTGGAAAATGTGCTATGTAAACAGACTGACTCTTAACCATGACTGATAAAGCAGCAGGCATGGCGTGGGCATGGAAACTCACAACAACATTGCTCCCACTGAGATTTCAGACAGCACACACATTTTCCTGCCTGCTCTGTGCTGGCACCATTATTCCACACATCTGCAGGGAAGTTAAAGGAGCAGCCATGGCTGAGGATGAGCCACAAAGATGCCCAAATCAGAACCAGAATCAAAGGCAGAGGGGAACTTTATTTTATCCATAATGGATCAGAGCCTTGGCTAGATTTAGGTATCTGTTAGACCAAAACCATGAAAGTGACTGTAAAGATGAAGAAAAAGAAAACAGTCATATTCCCGATCTAGGCTGCATATGCATTACCGGCTTAAAATACAGCTAGGTTGTGGTTTTTCTCAAATTGGATCAAAGCTGTTCTGGGGAAACCCACAGCAAAACACAGTATTTCCAGTGCTGTGTTCTGTGTTCTTTAATATGTTTTTAGTTTACTGCTGATTTTGGGGGGGAAAGTTTAAATTGTTGTTTTTAACTGTTTTTAACCAATAGTCTTATAGTCCCCCCACCCCTGTAAATTGCTTTGAGTTTGAGTTGTTTTTTTATTTTTCATTTACAGTTGAGCAGTGTAGAAATTTTGTGAATTCAATAAAAATAAATGACAGGATAGTTACAGGACAGATATGGATTGTGGATAATGTCACATTATACCGTCTTCCAAACTAGAAGGGAGGATGCACTGGATACAGAGAAAACAGGAGTGTGTACACAGCCTTGAGTCAATGGTGTGTTGTTGTTTTCCAAACTTGATTTTGAGGAACTGATTGTAATTGGAATAGATCACAGTCATATAGAACCAAGCTGTAGGAGGGTTTGTTTGTTTGTTTGTTTGTTTTTAAAAAATATGTTTTGGATCAGCCAGACTTATGCATGTTACCATTGTCAATGGATGGAAATTAGGATATAGGCTTTCCGCTTAAAAATGGCATTCCACTTTAGAAACTATGAAGATAAAGAGTCTGATGGGAGAAAACACAGTAGTACCTCGGGTTAAGTACTTAATTCATTCTGGAGATCTGTTCTTAACCTGAAACTGTTCTTAACCTGAAGCACCACTTTAGCTAATGGGGCCTCCTGCTGCTACTGCGCCACCGGAGCACGATTTCTGTTCTCATCCTGAAGCAAAGTTCTTAACCTGAGGTACTATTTCTGGGTTAGCGGAGTCTGTAACCCGAAGCATCTGTAACCCGAAGTACCACTGTACATCACTTCTGCAATTACAGTGTCTACAACACTGGTATCTAATGAGGTCCCTGCCTCCATCACACCTCAGATATTGCTGTATTACAGTTCCCATCACCTCTTGATTATTGGCCATGCTCATTGGGGTTGATGAGAGTTGTAATCCACGAACATTTGGAGTCACCATGTTGACTACCTCTAGTCCATACTATAGAAATTCTTTCTTTATTACTGTTTTCCCCTATCCTCAACTTTAATCTAAAGATGATGTGGTAAGAGAGAGAGCGATGGAGAGACTCAGCAGGGGAGAAAGCACGCCTGTCCAACTGGGACTTGGAAACCAGGCACAAGTTGTTAAAGCTTCTTCTGTAGCTTCTCCTGAATGTCAGAAAGGGACCTTAATGTATCTGTTGCGTGTCAAGACCCCGCAGCCACCCCCTCATTGGAAATAACTCACACAAGGACACAGATATTAGGTTTATGTTATTGAGCAAATTTTGGCCACAACTTTATTGAATTACAGAATGTGAGCTGTATTGGCTTAGGCATTGATTGGACCTGACTATATCTGACTCCTGCCAATTGTGCAGGAAGTCCAGTAAGGGTAAGCCAGTAGGAGGAGCCCTGTCGATGCGAACCAACTCAAGCTCCCCCTGGTGTTCCCGTCGGGGTAGTGTCAAGGCCTTAGCCCCCCAGGCAGGCTTCAGACTAGATCAACACCCCCCAGATTCCTTTAACGGAATACCCTTAAGCATGGAGGGGCAGGTGATGGCCACACCTCCCCTCCCCCACACAAGGTCAAACAATGCCTAACAGCAACCCTAACAAAGTTGTGACGATTGCTACGAGGTAGGCGAAAACCAAGTGTCCAGTGCCAATTTGCCAAGTGGAAAAATTCCTACCAGGCCCCTCGGACAACCAAGGCGACCAGCCGAAGTCCATAGCAAGGTCATTGCCTAACCTGCAAAATAGGGAGGGAGGGCGGGTGATTGAGGAAGTGAGCCAAAGAGTAAGTCCTCTGGCTCGCTCCTCAGTTTAAACGGCCCTGGCCACGCCCCCCCAGCCAGCGGATTGGCTGGCCGGGCTCTGACATGGCCGAGATCCCCCAGGCAACGGGGGACAAAGTACCCCGCCCCCAGTGGGGAGTAGGTGGCCACGCGGTCCACCGCAACTCCTCCCCACTGGGAAGTGGAGCGGATTTAACAGCTAGAGAGATGACCCAAACTTCCTGCTTTCAGGCTTCCTTACTTATGTGGATTGAATGGCTTTACCTCTACTGCCTTACTTTGAAATGCTAGCCTGGAAAATAACCTATAGCCACTGATTGAATGTGTGCGCAAAATGTTGGATTTGGAAATGAAGTTCTGAAATGTCACGGGAGTGAAGTGGCAGGGCTTCTATAGAACCAAAGCAAATAGTCTTGGGCAAGGTGTCTCTGTCAGCAGAGATCTCCTAATCTCCATTGCTGTCATAGACATAAATATGATCTTAAACAACAGGAAAAGGTGACTAAATTCCCGCCATAGGCATGAATCACAGTTCTTCCAAGACAGAGCACCTGATGGCATTTTGTCAAGAATGTGCCTGAGAGAGAAGTTTGAGGGCCACTTTCCTCACAGCTCACTTTTCAGAGATGGCGCTTGGACCGGATTCATAATCAAAGATTTGGGATGGTATCTAATGCTACTCCTACTCAGAGTAGACCCACTGAAGTGATTTAGCATTTCTAATTTTAGTGCACTGATTTCAATGGGTCTACTCTAAATATAATCGTGTTGGATGCAACCCTGCGTGTACTAAAAGTGTCAAACACCTGCCATAGCTCTCACATTCAATAAATACTGAATTTTTGGCACCTGCTAAAAAAATCATTTTTATACAAGCCTACCCAGATGCTTATAAAGTTGAGATGTTTCTAATCTGTTTTAGTAGTTTAACTTCTCTGTGTTTTAAAGTATGGTTGTGAGGTTTTAATTTTGCTGGTTTTTCTTTTGTATACCACTCTGATTTAAAAATAATAATTCAAGAAATGTATATATTTTGTTAAATAAATAAATAATGGCAAGTTGTGGTGTTCTGTTCATTCCCCTCTCCTATAAAGAGCCAACACAGAAAGCGACACTGATACTGCAATGTAAAGTCCAAATTTGACTTTCTGCATGAAGTGACATGTATTAGTTCTCTGTCAGACAGCTTACATTTCTGTGGACGCAAGTGCGATTTGTTTTTTTCTATTACAGAGGTGTCAGAACGTTTGGGAAATCTACACTTCCTGTTTTGTATGGTCACTTCTCACCCCTTTCCTTAGTACCCATGGAAAGCCTTTCTACTTTGAACCTTTTGTTATCTGAGGCAGCATCTCTATTTCCCCCCTGACCCTTTCATATTAAATGTTTGTAATATATTCAGTATTTTAATGTTTGACATTTTATTATGTTTTTATATGTGTTGGAAGCCGCCCAGAGTGGCTGGGACAACCCAGCCAGATGGGCAGGGTATAAATAATAATATTATTAATAGACTGATGATGATGATTATGATGAGATAGGCAGATGATAGATAGAGATAGATAGATGATAGATAGATAGATAGATAGATAGATAGATAGAGATAGATAGATAGATAGATAGATAGATAGATAGATGATAGATAGATAGATAGATAGATAGATGATACATGATAGATGATACATGGATAACTTTGGTACTAGTATCAAAACATACAAAAGCTAAAATATACAGAGTGGTACCCAACATCAGTCTAACTTAGGTCTATGGGTTCACTCTGAGCAAGACTCATTGGATATTGCCTGCATTCCATACAAAAGCTACTTTACTTTAAGGTAGAATTTGTAATAGGCAGAACATTTAACCATTTGAATTGGTCATAACCGAGTGACAAACAGTTTTTTATAAAGACAACTACTGGACTGCATATTTTATTAGAAGGTAGGATTTCCTACATAGAAGAAGAAGAAGAAGAAGAAGAAGAAGAAGAAGAAGAAGAAGAGGAGGAGGAGTTTGGATTTGATATCCCTCTTTATCACTACCCTAAGGAGTCTCAAAGCAGCTAACATTCTCCTTTCCCTTCCTCCCCCACAACAAACAGGGGCTGAGAGACTTCAGAGAAGTATGACTAGCCCAAGGTCACCCAGCAGCTGCATGTGGAGGAGTGGGGAAGCGAACCCGGTTCGCCAGATTATGAGACTACCGCTCTTAACCACTACACCACACTTGCTGAAGTGTTCAGTACTCCTATGAATCCAAGCATGGAACATGAGAGAGACATGTCAGCTGGACAACAGTTCAATAGGCTGAGGTATTATTAGGGTTTTTTGTTGTGTTGGTTGTTGCTGTTGTTGCTGTTACTTTTTTGTATCTTCATTTTGTATCTTATGATTGGTGTATAAATTGTTCGATTCAGTACGTACCTTTTGATGTTTTGTTTGTTGTTATGATGATATGTTTGTAGTTATGTAATTTTTCATATGTTCTCAGCCACTTTGAGCCTGGTTTTAACCTTGGAAAGGCAGCATGCAAATAAAGTGATTGGCTGACTGATCATTTAAATTTTTTTATGGACCTCTGTTTAACATGGTTCCTTGGAGCCATTCCAAACTGCAGGGCAAATGACCCATCACTTGGTCTCCTGAAGATGCAGATAAAACTTAAGACCTTGAGCTTCCAGGGAAAAGATTAATCTTGGTAAGAAAATATGGAATGGGCATTTCCTGACGAATGACTGAAACAAACAAACAAAAGATGGAGTGTGCAGAAAGTACTGGGGCAACTGACATCTTCAGTCAAAGTAATGTATTTGATTCATTTTTCTTCAGGTAAAAGCAAAGTTTGCCCAGCAAGGGAACCATCTGCTTCAGCCTTAGAATTGACAAATAGCTAATTATCTTTCTCTCCCGTAACAACAAATCAACGGGGGTGGCTTGTGCAACCTGCATACAGCATGGACTCTTCTGATTCATGTTGCTTAATAAATGTGTATTAAGCATTTGTCCTCTTTCGAACAAATGAGACAAAATGTGGTGTGCCAAGTCAGAGCAGAGACAGACATAAGAAATGCATTCATGTGTGCATGTCTTGTGCAACCAAATCTGGGTGGAGTCATGCAGATCACTGATATGCCACGTTTACATGGTAGCAGATGGACTTTAAATTTATCCTGAGTTCAAATTAGATGCCAGGATAGGCAGAGCCTGATTTCAGAAATTCCAACAATATTATGGACTTTGCAGAGTAACCACCTATGTCCAGAGGGTGAAACTCATTTCTTTCTCATATTTGAACCTTGATTTTTGCCCAGCAGAATCCCCCACAATTGCAATAACCAACCAACCAATTTCAAAGTAAAATAAAAATAAAATTGGAGCAGCTTCAACTATATAAATGTATACATCCCTGGTTTACCCTATTCCTCCACCAAGTTGTTCAGGGTGGTCTACATGGCAAGTATCTCATATTTGTTGGCACCCATCTGTCTTGAGAGACAATGGAGTGTGCCTCCAGGGGTGAAGTCAAACCACTATGTTAGCAGCACTGAAGTGACCTCCTTGGGCTCAAGCCAGGGCAGTGTGTATGGATGTCTTGGTTTGCCAACCAACAAGATTCCTCTCTTGACCTCCCGGATCTAAAACTCTGTTCAGCTATAACATACTGACCATAATATTCTGATACAGCAAGCATCATAATCAAAATTGCAGGGTGAGGAATCCAGTGGTACTGCTCTACTAAAATGCTTCTAACTTACAGTCAGTTGTGCATTCCCACCTCTACACAAACACAGGAGATGTGAAATTATGTTATCCTGTGTTTACCCCAGCTAGTGCGAAATTAAGGAAAGAACTCCTAGTCTTGTAGCGACCCAAATTCAACACTCATTGAATCCTGGCAACATATGAGTATTTGAATTGATTAGCCTTCACCCCCCCCCCATTTTCCCTCCACTAATGGACACACACAGATGCCACCTTGATAAACAAAGCATCCCTCTCTCTCACACACAGACACCAAAATCTTTGGGGGGGGGACCCCAACCTTTCAATAAGCAAAGAAAACAGATTTTAATTAACCTCGATTCAAAGAAAATTACTTGAAGTCCTACAGCAATCAACAGAACAAGCCAGTAGCAAATACGATTTCATTAATTTCAATTGCATTTAAGTATCAACATTTCTCTCTGGATCAGGGTCATTATTTAGAATTTGGTAGCTGCTGTTTCCCAATAAAATTATTGCCATTAAAAGTTTCCATTGTGAGTAAGATTAAGCCAAACATTCCAAAAGAGCTGAACATCACAGCAAAGAGCATTGTTACACGGAAGAAGAAATAAGTCTTAAGAAAGAGTAATTTAGCCTAAGCTAAATTGTTGTACCATCATGATATTTTGTATCTTAATAAAAATAAGGAAGCAGAATTACTAGCACAACCCTACCGCAAAGTAACCCCCACTGTGACTGGGATTTACTCCCAGTGATAATTACTCCCAAATAAGTATGTATAAGACTACATCCCTAATTTCTTCTGAGTTCAGCTCCAAATGTCCTTTATGGCCAGAATCACTGCTAAAAACAGAATTAAATCATGTACACTGTAGTCCAGCAGATTCATTCACATAATTTATTGCATAGCCTCCTGCAACTAAAGCTTTGCCTGTGCACCACAAACCATTAAGTGTTAGTTAACTGTGCATATGCACTCTACAGATAGCTCAGAGAGATATTCATTGTGTTATAAAATGGCACTGCCAAGTTCACTGGATGGGAACAAATGTGGTTTTAAGTACAAATGTATTTTTGCCTTGCCGATAAGAGTTATGCATTTAAAAAGTGCTTTAAAGAAACCCAAACATTATTGTTAAAGTGTGATCCTGTGCATGTCTACTTAGAAGTGAGCCCCAACAATTTCAATTTGTCTTCCTCCCAGGCTAAGTGCATAGAGGATAGCATCTTTAGTGCACTTATTTGTGAATTTCTAAAAGACTCACAACAAGGTAGCATACTTTACATTAAAGCAATCTACAATGCACTTAAATTCAAAACAACGAAAGCGCTCATAAATGAACTACAATCTCACCAAGTTACAGCAGCAGAAGAATAAAAAGGATTGAGAAAACTCCAAAAGTCCAAGAGGGGGCCAAGTGTGAAAAATCTTTAGGAGTCGGGAATTACAAAGCCATGAAAAGAAGGTCCCCGTCCTTCTAGTCAGCATCGTGACTGCAGTATGGTGAGCAATGGAGGCTAGTTTTCAAAGGTTAATGAGGCACTGCCTCACCAACCTCAATCTGCCCCCAGCCAACCCCCTGGCCCCAGCCTGCTTCTTACTACTTGTCCAGGAGGCAGTGCTAGACACAATCTCCTTCCGCCTATCATATTGCCTTTTGGACACTCAACAGTGAGGAAGATGGAGAGATAATGAGAATTAGTTGGCTCCATTGATTGTAGTAAGGTAAAGGACCCCTGGATGGTTAAGTCAAAGGTGACCATGGGGTTGCAATGCTCATCCCTCTTTTAGGCCAAGGGAGCCGGTGTTTGTCCACAGACAGCTTTCCAGGTCATGACTAAACTGCTTCTGGCACAATGGAACACCATGACAGAAACCAGAGCACAGGGAAACACCATTTACCTTCCCACAGCAGTGCTACCTATTTATCTACTTGCACTGGTGCGCTTTCGAACTGCTACGTTGGCAGGAGCTGGGACAGAGCAACGGGAGCTCACCCCATCGTGGGGCTTCAAACTGCTGACCTTCTGATTGGCAAGCCCAAGTGGCTCAGTGGTTTAGACCACAGCGCCACCCGCATCAAAATTTATTGTAGGCTTTGGGTACACCTCCTGTTGGACTCCTTTGCCTTCCTCAGTACCGGTTCCAATGGCCACTACCTACCACTGATGGATGATGAGTCACACAACATCAGTTTCCATCTGTGTCACAGCCTCTTTATGGGGGAGCAGATGTTCCCTTACAATATCCTGGACTCCCACAAACTTGGAGACAGTTCAGCAGTCAATGCCTTGGTTGCAGTGAGTCCACCATGTTGACATGCAGACTTCCAAAAGATATCAGACCAGTCTTTCAATGGCAAAACACATGACTGCAATTTATTTAGGTGCAATTACCCAGTAGTAAACCCCACCAAGAGTAGCAGGACTTACTTCTGAGTAGACACAGGCATAGGAGTGCAGGGTTAGTTTACATCGCCACATTTTCTGCGGTCAGCATTGTTTCACCGTTGCTTGCAATGTCGGGGCAAGCATATTTCCCAAAGATAAACGGAATATGCATCATTTTAAGAGTGTTTTTTTCTGTGGCAGACAGATCACAGCATGATACGGCTGAGCACCAGCTCTCTCCTGCCTGCACCGTCCTGGCCTCCCTCAATAAAGGGACAAAGAATTGTCAGGAAAGCAGAACCAGATCAGAAAATACAGCGACAAGAGCAACCATAACACTTCACCTCGTCTCATGTTTTAGTAAAAATTAAGGGGATCAGATGCGGATGGCATGAGCAGCGATGCCAATAAAATCATTGACTGGAAGACACTTACCATATTTATTGATGACACGGGGCCAATGCTATTAACATAAATGTCAACATCAATGACAGTTGGTTTCACTGTGAAAGAAAGAAAGAAAAAAAGCAGCATTTAATAGTGCCCTGGAGACAACACAGGGCATCATGTTTAACATTTCTGTAATTATAGCCTTCCCATCTCAAATCCGTTTTGAAACAAGAGCACAGCACAGACCATTTCCTCCCCCCTCCAAGAACTCTTCTAAAATCCTCTCTCTCTTTTTAAGCAACAGCTTGGGAATGAATGCACATTGTGTATATTCTGACGTACAGGACTCTGTAAGTCCTCCTTTCTTCCTCTCTGGAGCTACATTTGGAGCGTAGAACTCCATAACTCAGTGGAGGGGGCTCCTTTTGTGGGTTGGCCTCCTCACCATCAGCCAGTCCCTTAGTCCATCTGCAGCTCCTCCTGCTCCCACCCTCTGGATGGAAGACCCTGAAACTGACTCAATCTGCCAGGGATCAAAAGAGACATTGTATCATGGAAAGCTAAGAGGACATACCAATCGGAAAGTTAAACATGAACTTCATCGTTTCTGTTTCAGATGGTTGTTTGCTGTGGTGAAATGTTGTGACTATTTGTGGAATCTACAGTAATTTGTTTGCGTTGTAGAGTTTAAAATACCGTGCTACGTTGACTGATAGCTTGCTTTACTGAGCATAATTGGAAACTGCTTTGTGACCATTCGGTGGTGAAAGGCACTATGCAAATGTTAGAAATAAAACAATAAAAGAACAGTAATTGGATACTTCTGCCTCTGCCTAGACACAACTAAATCCAGCGCCACCTAGTGACTAAACTATATATATAGTATCACTAGCCACACAGGCTGTGAATACACCATACATTCAAAGTACACAAACAACCAAAAAATCTTGCAGACTGGAGTTTACCTCACACAGCTGTACAATTCCAAGCACCCTTAAAAATTAAAGTTTCCAGGAAATTTGGGTGTGTGTGTGTGTTTTAAATGTGCTTTAAATGTAGAGTGCATATACAGAAATAGACTACCATGGACACCTCCACATAAGGGCTGAAACAGAATGCCCCCCATTTTCCTATAGTATTTTGGGGCTGGGGAATGGGGTGGACACTTGATCTATTTGTCCCTGTTTCATAAACCCGGTGTGGTCTCGTCTTATAGTAACACCCCCCACTTTAGAAGCCATCAAATGGCTTCCGGGACACCCCCAAGGTAAATCAGAGGCTGATTGAAAAAGGGCAGCCTTGTAGAAATACCCCTACCTACTCGCTTTCAGGCCGAGGGAGCTGATGTTTGTCTGCAGACAGCTTTCTGGGTCATGTGGCCAGCATGACTAAACTGATTCTGGCACAACGGAACACAATGACAGAAACCAGAGCACACAGAAACACCGTTTACCTTCCCGCCACAGTGGTACCTATTTATCTGCTTGCACTGGCGTGCTTTTGAACTGCCAGGTTGGCAGGAGTTGGGACAGAGCAATGGGAGCTCACCCCATCACCGAACCACCAACCTTCTGATTGGCAAGCCCAGGAGGCTCAGTGGTTTAGACCACAGCGCCATCCGCGTCCCTCTTGATTAGAAAGAGTGGCTATGCAAGGAGCCTCCATGTTCAGAATGGGGCATGTTCTGAATACCAGCGACCAGGGACAAACAGGTTTTCTCTCTCTTGCCCTGCTTTTGAGCTTCCTTGGCTAGCCATGGGGAGTGGGAATGCTAGATGATTCAGCATGGCAATTCTTGCATTCCTCATTTGTACCTGTGGTGATGTACACACATCCCAAGATGCTTGAATAATCCTTGCGTAGTTCAAAATACTAATGATCTTGCAGGCACATAAAACATAAATGATGGGGGGGGGAGCTTTCAAATATTTCTCTCTGTAAATCCCATTGGTTAGATTTACATGACTAGCATTAATTACAGTAGTGAATGAAATGATTTCATGGGGACTGTAGTAGTGAAATATAAAATCTCAAATGTGGGAAAGTGTTGGATTTCAACCGTGAAGACATGGGTTCAGATTCCTGTTTATTCATGTCACAGAGATCAGTGGATAGCCTTGGGCAGGTTGCTATTTCTTAGCTTAACCTATCCCAGAGGGTTGCTGGGAGCATAAAATGGTGAGCTCCTGAGAGGCAGAAGAAACACAAATAGACCAGGGTTCACTTCGCTGCCAATTGGGTATGACATTTCTCCCCCATCTTCTGCAGTTTGAACTTGTGCGTATTTCTAAAACTTGACATTGCCGGTCAGTTTAAAAAATAACAAGAAGAATGGAACCAAGAATCTGAAATATCCTTTAATTTATAATGATACAATACAGTGTAGAAATATTTTTCCATGCAAGCCTTTTGGCCATCTAATTAAAAGTTAGAAATTTGAATTCAGACTAAATGTAGGGTGGACATGGATGAATTTCAGTCTTTCTAAAACTTTATGTAATTGCTGACAAGTCATATATTGGGGCGGGGGGGAATAAGTAAAAACTAACTGAAGGGTTTTAAAATAATAATAATCCAGTAGCCAGATTCAAGTTGTTCTCATCTGTAGAGTTGAATAAAGACTGTTCTGGGACAATTTGGGAGAGTTAATTAAATCCAGAAACTCACGCTGAACCCAAAGAATAGCCTCAGATGAACTGAAGCCCTGGCTTCAGCAATCAAAAACGGAAATCAGAACAAATACGACTGATTAATCAATGTAACCCTGATTGTAACGCAACTGAAAACAAATGGCAATCTTCCTGCTGCTCCTCTTAAGAGGAGAAGTTGCAAAATGAAATAATTGAGGGACCTCTAGAAATCCATAATAGGTGTAATTTTAAGAAGTATTGCATGGACCGGGGGGTGGGGGGAGCAGAGGGCAGCACAACGTAGGCAGATCACAATCAAAGAGTCTGTGAATCTCCGAATCTGTTCCTCTTGAACTGGGGCAGTGTGAACTTTATGACACCTGTTGTGTTGTCAAGAACACCTTGAAGAACTTACAATAGGAGGCAAAAGAACTTACAATAGGAGGCAATAGGAGGCAAAAGAACTTACAATAGGAGGCAAAAGAAGGCATGCCTCAATGAGCCCTGCTCTCTTCACATGTTGAAAGTGGAAAGACAAGGCCTCCACACTGTGTCCCTGGAGTTTTCGATCACTCTCCCAGTGGATGGGCATGACACAAAATCCTGCATCTTCTCCTCAGACTATACAGAAGGGAAGGAGGAAATGGCTGTGCCTTCCTTCTCAACTTTGGATTGAGCCCCAGGGTTTGGAAGATGGAAAAGAGGCTAGAGGAAAACTGAAAAACATGGCATTTCTGCTTGAGAGCAGGGGTAGCCAATGTGGTGCTTTCCTGATGTTGCTGGACTTCAACTTCCATCATCTGCCCTGACCATTGGGCAGGCTGGCTGCAACTGGTGCAAGCTGGTGTCCAACAGCTTCTGGAGGACACAGTGACTGATGGACTAAATGGTTAATGGACCAAAGGGAAGCCCATTGAGGCCCACAGGCCATAGGTTCCCTACCACTAATTTAGCCCCCTCCTTCTAATTTGGTGCCTACTGCTCTGCCCTCCCTTTTTTTAGGTATCATCCTCTTCGTTGATTCCTTGCAGGGGGTTGGACTAGATGGCCCTTGGTATCCCTTCCAACTCTATAATTCTATGCTCAGCACATTGTTCCTGCCCAACCTATCTGCCCCAATTCTCTCTGCCTTCTGTGGATTTATCCAGAAGCTGTTGGACCAGTCTGAAAGCTATTACTTGACATTTCTATTTCTGCAATAAACCATGCATTTGATTACACTTGGCACTGGCTCCTTGTCTCATTGCTAATCCTCCCTATTAGGAAGGTTTAGCTATGCAATTGTATACCATGATTCTTGGTCCAGGACCCTTCTATAAACATGCAATCAGTGAAACTTGTAGACGACAATACAAGGTAATACATGGTTTCCCTGGAACTTGCATATGTCACTGCAGAAGAAGAAGAAGAGGAGGAGGAGTTTGGATTTGATATCCCGCTTTATCACTACCTGAAAGAGTCTCAAAGCGGCTAACATTCTCCTTTCCCTTCCTCCTCCACAAAAAACACTCTGTGAGGTGAGACTTCAGAGAAGTGTGACTAACCCAAGGTCACCCAGCAGCTGCATGTGGAGGAACGGAGACGTGAACCTGGTTCACCAGATTACGAGTCTACCGCTCTTAACCACTACACCACACTGGCTAGAACTATTTGCTTGCAGGTGGAATCCCTCTGCAGAGTACTAGAGAGGTACCACAGTGGAAAATCAGTTTTGATGCATTCTTTAAATAAAAGAAAAGCCCTGCTAGATCAGAACAAAAAGCTATCTAGCCAAGCATCCTGCTTTTCCAGAGTTTCTACCCAGATGCCTATGGGAAGGCCAGAGTCATGTCATATTGAAATGATCTAGAACTGGGTGGCTAACTTGTGACACAAACACCCAGACGTTGCTGAGCTACAACTCCCATCATTCCTGTCATTGACCATTCTTCCTAAGATGGCTGGGAGTTGGATTCCAGCAACATCTAGGGGTTCACCAGTTCTCCACCCCAATTAGAACTTCTACTCCTTCACATGTGCCAAACAAAGAGTATAGTGTAAGAAAGGTGAGCATGTAATTACTTAAGGAAAATAGACATACAAATGATTAGTTCTATCAAATGTTCCAGCTGGGCAGAGGTGCACCAACTCCCAACAGCCCTTGCCAGTTTGGCAAGTGGTCATGAACAACGGGAGTTGCAGTCTAGCAACAACTGGAAGGTCATAGATTCCCCATCCATTCAGTCGAGCGACACAATAGAATAGTCAAAAATGCATATTTTTAAAGGCTTTATTTTAGTCATGGGTCTGGAGCCTTCTGTCATGAGACAGAGGTCATTCCTCACAGTCATATTGCCTGGTGGGCAGGTAGAATAATGTTCATGGTAGCTCTTCTCAAATCTGTCAGTCAGATTGTAAATGGATCTCTAGCTCTCCAGTGTTTCTTTGTCAGAGGGATCAGACAAAAATAGTTTGAGAGTGCTGTCAGCAACCATAACATTTACATGTATATCATAGGTGGAAGAATGATTAAAGGATGTCAGCAGAGATATCTGCCTTCTCAAATCAACCTCTTTGAAACAGTTCTTAACGCAGGGTGGTTATTTTCCATGAAAGAAGGGGGGGGGGGAGGAAATGTGTCCAAATTTCAACACTGCCAGGCTGACATCTGGTAGCACCAAATGACAAACGTTTAGAGCTGTCTAGTTGTTTGTCACATACGTTGTAATATCCAAGCATCCTGTTTCTAATTAAGAAGGCCATTGATGAAACTAATGAAAACATGAATAAAGGTTATCCTGGTTATTTGGAGAGCTGGCAAAATACATCTGACAATTTCCACTAAGCACAAATCTTGTAGCTGTAAATCAAGGGGATAAATTCTGCCTCCATGTGCGCCAGCACAAATCTACAGCAGCCTCCCTGGATTTGACAGTATTTCGCTTTCCTGTTTGAATTCTTTTGCACCGCATTTAATAGATTACATATCGAAAATGATTAGGACTTTGGCATATCTGTTCTGTTTAATGGAAAGCCCACAGGGGTAGAAAGATGCCTAATGGGTTTTTTTTAAAAAAAGGGGAGATTTCATCTAAAATTGCAATATGATGATGTACATATTTGTAATCACCAAAGCACATAAAATAATGAACATAACCATTGGTCTCCACTGAGTGCCTTGGCCTGCTGAGTGCCTTACATCTCCCTGCATTCCCACCTTGGATGCTCTGTGGCCTGCATAAGAGGGGACAATTCAAAGGCCACATTGTGAGTCAATGAGTGACGGGGGGCTCCTTGGAAAGCCTGTGGGAAAGAAGAAAGGGGTAGGGAGTCAACTGTGCAGTACTTCCAGGAGTTAGTAGAGTCACAATGGTGACCTGTTAGTTCTCAAAGGCACTGCTTTGGCGGGGGCAGGGGAGCCTTCGCTCAGCAACAGAGTAGATGCTTTGCATGAAGGAGCTCTGAAGTTCAGTGGATGATGAAAAGAGATCTGCTGGAGATCCTATTGTGCTGCTGTCAGTCAGAGTACACAATGCTGAGCTAGATGAGCCAATGTTCTAACAGTACAAAGGTAAAGGGACCCCTGACAGTTAAGTCCAGTCACGAACAACTCTGGGGTTGCGGCGCTCATCTCACTTTACAGGCTGAGGGAGCTGGTGCTTGCCCACTCCACAGACAGTTTTTCCAGGTCATGTGGCCAGCATGACTAAGCCGCTTCTGGCACAACGGAACAGCAACACCAGAGCAGCTCATGGAAACGCTGTTTACCTTCCCACCAGAGTGGTACCTATTTATCTACTTGCACTTTTTGGCATGCTTTCAAACTGCTAGGTTGGCAGGAGCTGGGACTGAGCAACGGGAGCTCACCCCGTCATGGGGAATCGAACTGCCAACCTTTTCAGCAGCAAGCCCAAGGCTCAGTGGTTTGGACCACAAATCCGGCACTGGTCCCTCTAACAGTATAACTCACCCTAATATGCCATGTACAGAGGAGGGATAAATTTGATTCAGTTAGCATTTAAATGGGAACTTGCCAAGTTCACAGTTTCTGGAACAAAGCATGAAGCAAAACACACAGCTCAGTTGGTAGAGCTTGAGACTCTTAATCTCAAGGCTGTGGGTTTGATCCCCATGTTGGACGAAAGGTTCCTGCATTGCATGGGGTAGGATGAGATCCTCCTCACAATCCCTTCCAACTCCATGATACAATGATCCAAGTTATGATTCCATGATTCAAGTAAAACACAGCCATCCTTCAATATTCACACTTCTCTGAATTTTACAATGCAGTTCTCCAGCCAAGTAATATGTACAAAAGTGCATATACTAATGGAAAGTGTGCATAGAAATGAAAATAACATACAGAAATGCGTTCAATTTGGGAAATTGCTTTCCGAAAAAGTGCATTAAGAAGGGTGTACAGAAGAGGAGGGGATGTTAGCTTCATAAGTGGGTGGAATGGGTGCGAGGAGGAAGATGTAGGAGTTTATGGGGATGACGGTGAAATCTGATGCAAAGAGGGGCTGTGGAACAGAAGAGAGAAGGAGCTGCAGAAATGGGATTGGGGAGGTGAAAAGAAATCTTAGTAGATGCATGGGGTGGGAAGGGGGAACTCTATGGGGGTTGTGTGTTATGTGAGTGGCAGGGGGTTGAGTGGAGTGCGTGGGGATCCAGCCCCTAGTAAACAGATAAAAATGAATCTGATCTAGAAGAGAATCCCTGAAACAATTATATGATATTAAATGATAACAGTCATAGTAATAATAAATCATTGTTATCTCAAATTTCTTACTTAACTTAGTCATGACCCTTTTCAATCTGCTTTAGCCTTCTTCTCCATGAAGCAGAAGCTTAATACAGTTTCTAATTATCTTTCCTTGGCAAAAAGAATCAAGGGTTTTATTCCATTCTTATTCTTTTTAAGCCTTTCTGCTTCCTTTGACAGTCACTCATCCTGTTCTTCTTGTTTTAGTCCTGGTTCCTGGGGTCCTCTCCTGGATTGCATTCATTTGTATCTTCCTACTGAGATTTTAGTGTTTCCGTTGACGGTTCTGTCTGCAAGGGCTTTTCAGAGTTTTGTCCTTGGGCTCCTTCTGTACACTCACTAATGGTCAGAGAATGTCCAGCGCATGACCCACTTTGAGCCAGTTTTATGGCCTTGTGAAAGGTTATTTCTTCCTTCTTCAGACATTGCATTATTATACTTCAGGGGGTTGGGGGGGGAGATGTTGGCACTTCAAATATCTTACTGGTGACATATTTTGGTACAGCTAAAGAAAACCTGCTAGCTCCAATCTCAGCGGCACAGGAGCCCGACTTCTTGCAGATGAAAAGATATATCTAACTTGGGACATGATTCTCATCCGGAACGTAACATCATTAATGCTGAGATTTTGGACTTGTCCCAAGATTAAATTATGGAAAACAATCTTTAATCACATTAGGGGCATGCCTGATTTAGATGTATCAAGGTCATCCTACTAGGATATCTAAAAGAAGCTATTCAAAAACCAGATGGAGAATTTATATTGGATTTATTAGCAGCAGCTAAATTGAACGTAATCGCCATATTGTAAAAGGATGCACTTTCTATTTCTCCACAGTTCTGTTGTTGTTGAAGAGGTGGAATATAGCAATACTGATGATGTGAAACTGACATACTATGTAAGAGTATGCATAAACACATTTATAGAGTAGATCTTTGGTGTGCAATAGAATGACAAACATGGCAATAAAGCTAAACCACATTATAATGCCTGCTATTTAAATTATATCAGTTTTATTTCAGATTTTAAACCAGAATCAGATGTAAACAATTAGTCTGATCCTGTTTACTCAGATGTAAGTCAATAGGGCTTCCCTGAAATACCTCCTGTATAACACACACATATGAATCTCCTTTACACATCAAATAAAGCAGTACTGGCTTTCTCTAAAAGCTGTTATTCTGTTTTAATTGGAGAACCAATTCTGGGTTCTGTATGAAAATACACCTGGACATATGCAAACAAGCACTACAGCATCATTAGTCCTAACTGGTAATTCATTAAAACTGTGGGTAAGATGCTATGCAAGTCCTCTAAGACTATCTAGAGTATATAACACTAATTATTGGAAATGTGAAAAGGACAGGGGTGTCTGGTGGTGAGGAAGTACTAGCAAGATATGATGTTGGGATATTTGGGATACATAGGTACTAAAGGACAAAAAAAGCTATTGGATGGATAGCAGTAGCATGGATATCTTATAAAAAGTATTAGAAGAAGAAAAAATACCACCAGCACCTATGTGATTAAAATAATGGTATATTGAAGTGTTGGAATTTGCTCTGAGTGCTCACTGGAAGGACAGATCCTGAAGCTGAGGCTCCAATACTTTGGCCACCTCATGAGAAGAGAAGACTCCCCGGAAAAGACCCTGATGTTGGGAAAGATGGAGGGCACAAGGAGAAGGGGACGACAGAGGATGACATGGTTGGGCAGTGTTCTCAAAGCTACAAACATGAGTTTGACCAAACTGCGGGAGGCAGTGGAAGACAGGAGTGCCTGGCGTGCTCTGGTCCATGGGGTCACGAAGAGTCAGACACGACTAAACAACAACAACAAATTGAAGTGTTGGAATTTGCTACATTATGCAAGACTACTTGGATCCTATGGGTTAGGCTATGCACTGAGTCCTTCCATGGGAAGGAAAAGGGTCTCACTGACCTCATTTTTTCCTACAGGATGGATCCAGTACCTAGGCTTCTACATCAAATGTAGAACACACATACCAGGTCAATGTGTGACCTGACATTCAGTTTGTGAGTTTAGCCACATTGTTCTGAAATCAAATGACCAGTGAGGATCAAAAGTTGGGCATGCCAGGTTAATGCAGCCGGGCAGCAGAATGGGCACTGAACCAACTTATAAGGTGGTTCTCCATAAGAGTAATATTTTTATTTATTTATTGAATTTGATAGTCACTTTATCTTGCCCAAAGTGATGTACTACCAGTCACACAAAAACCCCAACAACCCACATACATAATAAAATTCAATAAAAACATATAACTGTAATATCCACAGAACAGTAGAACTGGTATTAAAAATACTACAAGCCCATGAATACATGGACAAATAAATAAGGGAGCAATACACACACAAACACACACACACACACACACACACACACACACACACAATCTGCAGGGGCTTCACTGAGTTGTGGAGATGCTGTTGCATCCTGAGCCCTGCTGAAATGGCAAGGCAGGCTTCTCTTTGCACCAGCCTTATTCTGGCACAGTAATCAGACCCACATTGGGCCCAGTGAGAACAACTGGGTCAGCTAAGGATCAAATACCCATTGAAAGGCTTCTGTTAGCAACCACAGCAGGATGATGGCGGGGTGGAAGAGGATCCCGGCGAGGGGTATAGCTGGAACTGGACACACCAGGACAGGCAGGGGAGGGGGAAGGAAATACTCACAGGGTGACGGAGGATAGCGAGGGGCTGGGAGTCAATGCACAGGACCCATCAGCAGAGCCGGGGGGGTCTGTCTCCATGAACATGGTGGGCTTTGAGGTGTAGGGAGCAGCAAGATGGGAGCTCTAGGAGGCTGAGGCAGGCCAGGGCCCACAGCCCAGCTTCCTAGCTGGCCAGGTGGGGCTCACTAGCTCTGGGAGGAGGTGTGTGATTCCTCAGCTCAGAACAGGGGAGGGCCACCTGCCTCGTTATGTCCAGGTGCTGCAATCAGCCTGCAAAGGGATTTGCAGAGGGAAGCAGAGCTGGCTTGCTGTGTCTGCTCAGCTGCCCATGTTGATTGACCTTTGCTTGGATGTTCCTGGGCCCAAACTGTGCTTTGGGTTTGATTCTGGACTGTGTCCTGACTGCTACACTACTTGGATTGACCCTGGACAGAGTTTCCTGACCCTTTGGACTTTGCTTGTGTGGATTTGAACTTTGGACTTGACATATTGGCTTGCTGCCAGGTAGTCCAGGGGTTCAGGACCCACTATTGGGAAGATGTCCCTGATATCAATGGGTTAATCAATGGATCAATCAATCAAAATACCACCAGCTGTATTTCCATCTGCCCGTTTAGGGTGGACAGTAGGGGAAACTGAGCACCAGCTGACATATTTCTGCAGGTGACCAGGAGGATGCTAACCAGGACAGCTTTAGCCCATCCAACCCCCACACCTTCAAGAGAGACACAAAAGGGGAATTGGATTGCCCTATAGGTCTTTTTCAATTGGCAGAATGCAAACACACTTGTTGCTCACCCAGATCTCTGGACCTACATTAAGTTAATAATAAAGTTACCGTTTATATGACCAGAAATTCATTCATTCTCTTAAAGTATTAATTCATTTTAATAGCTATTTCTATTTATATTCCCAAATGTGCTTAATACCTACATTAATAATTATCTAAATTGGCCAAGCTTTTCCATGTGAATTTTACAATTTGATTCTATTACGTGGCTGTAAGAAGAGGTTTAGTTTTATTTTGTAAGTATCATTGGTACCTAAATTTAATAATCGATCGCACCTTGCCTCATCATGCCCTGCTGAATTACGTTTTCCCTACTTGTGGATTAATCATTAACCAAATCTTCTCTTGTGTGTTGTGATAACTTCCCTAACACCTTATAAATTTATTTTTGTTTCATTTGTCTCCACATTTTACAATTAATCAAGTCTTACCTCATGAATTTTGTCTCATGAAATTTCTGTATAATCTAATAAAACGCCCTTTTGAAATATACATGGTTTCTTCTTCTTCTTTACAATTTGCTGTTAGAGCTCTCCATGTTCTGCAATTACTTGAATCTTATTTTATGAACTTAAGCTGATAAATTACTCTTAATGGGCAATATCTAACATGGACGTGATGGGATTTCCCTTTCCTCTCCTCTTTTCTGCAGCCCCCGCTTCTGCTCTTGGGGAGATTTTGGGGGTGTGAGGAGATGCAGCAGAGATGGAAGGGAGCAGGAGAGAATGAAGTCTTGCTTGCATTAGAAGGTTCATTGCACAACACTCTGACACTGTCAGATGTCACACAGTGCCTTTCACATTTTTCCTACGGTGTACACCACATTGCGTTTCATTTATATAAACCATTTTGTGGCTTTTGGAGTGTCTGGCATGCCTGATACATTAAGTTCCTAAGTCAAAGGCCAGGGTCCCAAGCAATGTGGGTGATGTTTTTCTTGTGCATTGTGGCTTTTCGCTTTTGCCTTCAACCATCCTACCCCACCCCCCGAATAAACCAGGGCATCCAGAGTGACTGGGTTTCCAATTATTTCAAGTCCACCCACAACCCACACACCACCTTGTTGTTCTTTTTCATTGTTCTGGAGTGCCTTTGATAGCTACCGCCTTGAGGCATCAAAATGGGATATAAATAGAAAATAATCAGGTGCAATTCAGTTCATCAAAAGTGCTGTATTCCACGGGCATTTCTAAGCACAAAGAGCATTTGAAAATATAGATTATCTGCTTTTATACACCTCACTGGCATTCATATTTGAATCCCTATTTAAAATGCATGACTGGTTGCTGACTTCTTTAAAAAAAGCACAACTATATTAGTTGACATTTCTTTATCTTCTCTTCCATTTATTTCGCTTCTCTTTTCTATACCATGATATATTTTGCATTAAACTCACACAACGTGGCTCACTGAAAATCCTACCACACTTGGAAATATTCTCTCTTTTTTAGGGAAAAGGCTATAAGTCTAATTGCTTGTTTTTATTGAAGAAATATAGTCATGTTCCACAGAGCCAGGGGAAAAAAAATCCCTTGCAGCACAGTCCAGCTTATGTTTGTTTACTCAAAAGCAAATCTCACTGTGTCCAACAGGGCTAATGGGACACTTAAGGGAACACAGACACTTAAGGAAACACAGGATTACAGCCATGTTGTTGTTGTTTAGTCGTTTAGTCGTATCCGACTCTTTGTGACCCCATGGACCAGAGCACGCCAGGCACTTCTGTCCTCCACTGCCTCTCGCAGTTTGATCAAGCAGTTTGATTACAGCCATAGGGAACAGGAAATTAATGAAAATCCAGTTGTTTTCAAAGGGCCTCACTTGTTATTTTGACCTTTAGTGATATTGTGCTCTTAGCTGTGCATACAGTACTACACTGACACCTAGTGACATAAACCAAGCAGTACAACTAATCATTAGCAGAGCAAAAAAAGAGAATGGGATCGTTCTGAAAGCTGGCTGTTTTGTGTTGCATACACGCAATGGAATGTTTCCCCACAAATTGGTTTTTGAAACGCACCTTAAATGCATAAGTGGTTGGTTGTTTTTTTGTAATCCAAATAATTTTTAATGATTTTCATGTAAAATACAAGAACAACATATAAAACTGCAGTAACTTGGAGAATGTCCAGTGGTACGTTCTTATTAAGTTTCATATGCTGTACACAGTACACAAGCAATATGTTTATTTATGCATTGTCAATTCAAGTATCCTCTCTACAGAGATTCTTGTGTTATGGGCAGAATAAAAGTATATTCTGTTTCATTTATAAAGTAAAAGAATGGAAGCCAGGTCTTGCCAAAAGTGTCTATCTCTGAAGTGCCTTTAATTACTCTTCTATGGCGAGTAAGGCCTTCTGACAGAACCGCATTCCAAATATTATTTACGCAGGTTTCAATGAGGATTTCTGTAGGTTGTTTCCAGAATTCTTAATTGGGCTGCTGATAATAGAAAAAATACTAATTCTCTGCATTTGAGGGTATTGTTTAAGTTTGAGTCTAAGAATAATGAGGCAAGAGCTGAATTGGGTGGAAGGGATTGATGAGCAATTTTGAAAATAATCTGGAACACCTTTTCCCAAAAGGAGTATACCAACGTGCATGAAAATATGAGCCTATCTCTCTGCAGCTGTTCCAGCATAGGGGAGAGATGGTAGTGTTTATTTTGGCTAGACGTGATGGATTCCAGTGCCAGCAAAATATAATTTTGAGAGAAGCCTCCTGCAAACGAGCAGAGATTGTTTGTAGGGACGGGTTGTGCCAAATTGATTGCCATTTATTATCTGCAATTATGATCCCTAAGTTTCTTTTCCATACTGTCCAGAGACCTCCTGTATCACCTGCATATTGTTCTAAAAGAATGCTATAGATTAAAGACGCAGCTCCTTTTTTGCCATATTTTGATTTGTTACATAGAGACTCAAATGACGTAAGAGAGCGAAGGCGTTCCAAGTAGCTTGCAAATGTGCACAACTGAATAGACTGAAAGCAGGTTAACTGGTTTGCTATGGAACAAGTTTTGAGATGTCATAGTTGCTGTTTGACAATTACAAGCCAAAGAAACCTTCCTGGGTGATGGTTGTGTGGTTCTTTATATCCCAACTAAAGAGAACGAGGGAGCAGGCAGAGAAGGGGAATGAAGCATGCATTCCAATTCAAAGAGGATAAAACTAAAAGATTTTTTGAAATTAAGTAACGGGGCAAAGAAAACTGCATGTAAAAATATATATATTGTGTTTTAACTTGTCTATCTTTTAATGCATTATATGTTTTAGAAATGCTATACAGTGGTACCTCGAGTTACAAATGCCTCAGGTTACAAACACTTCAGGTTACAAACTCCGCTAACCTGGAAGAGTTACCTCAAGTTGAGAACTTTGCCCCAGGATGAGAACGGAAATCATGTGCCGGCGTTGCAGCAGCAGCAAGAGGCCCCATTAGTGAAAGCACGCCTCTAGTTAAGAACAGTTTCAGGTTAAGAATGGATCTCCGGAATGAATTAAGTTCATAACTAGAGGTACCACTGTATTGTATTTATATGATTAATTACATCATAGCTTATGAAACTAGAGAATTCCCCTCCAATAGCAGAGGCATAGGAGCTAGCCATGTGACTTTGGTGCTTGGCAGAAAATCAAATGGCCCTCGGTTTAGCACCTGGTTCAGCTCCTCTGTATGACCTTTGCCTTTTCTGCCAATATGCAATGTATTTAATGTTTTATCCCTTACCCAAGAAATCAAACTAAAACATCAAAAATAAAAGACAGCTTAAAGTTTAAACTGAAGCAATAAAATGATGAAATGTCAAACTCCTTCCTCCCCAAATTCTCACCTGAATGATATTGATGTTATTTGGCACCAGAAATATAAAAGAGAAGGCAGCGCACAAATCTTTCTGAGGAGGGAGTTCCAAAACCTAAATGTCACTGCTGCAAGGTCCAGTCTCCAGTTGCCATCTGCCTAATGCCTGATGGCACACAGGAAAGCTTCTGTTGAAAATTATAGCATATGGTCAGGTTGATATGGAAAAAGGCGGATCTTTGGATAGCCTGACCATTGAAGGCTTTTGTAAGTCAATGCCTGCACTCTGAATCGAACCCGGAAAAAGACCTAGACGCCAGATTTTTAAGCGCTTGGAATGTTGTGGTCAGATCAGCAAGTCTCAGTTAATAATCTGGCCCTTTGATTCTGCATCAAATGCTTCAAAGACAGCCCTATGTCTAAGAGTTAGATAACTGTAATGGTTACCAAAGAATGGAAGGAGGTAGCAAAATTAGTAGCCCTTAGTTCTAACCCATGCTCAGTTGGAGTTTTCCTCCATCTTTGCACCATCCCAGCCATAGCTGGCAACTTTTCCCTTTTTTAAGGGAAATTCCCTTATTCCCGAATAGGATTCCTCGCAAGAAAAGGGAAAAGTTGACAGCTATGATCCCAGCTGCTTTATCATGCCAAGCTCCCTAGGAAGCAGGTTGGCATCTAGTCAGTGGGAGTTGGTCTTTGATCATCATTTCCTTAACCCATTGATCAATCAGGACTTCATCAGGAGTGACAACTGTGCCAGCTGGAAATTCTCCCAAAGGTCACCAAGAGACTGTCAATTTGCCTCTGGGAGAACAGCAGCCTAACTGGTCCTCTTCTGTAGAGGTTTGAAGGTGCTATGTCTCTAAATCTTACCAAATAGTAATTTATCAGTGAAAAAAAAATTGTGAATATGTCCCCCCACCCACTCGCATTTCAGCTGGCTGAGGAAGAAGAAGAAGAAGAAGAGTTTGGATTTGATATCTCGCTTTATCACTAGCTTAAGGAGTCTCAAAGCGGCTAACATTCTCCTTTCCCTTCCTCCCCCACAACAAACACTCTGTGAGGTGAGTGGGGCTGAGAGACTTCAAAGAAGTGTGACTGGCCCAAGGTCACCCAGCAGCTGCATGTGGAGGAGCGGAGACGCGAACCCGGTTCCCCAGATTACAAGTCTATCGCTCTGAACCACTACACCACACTGGTGAGAACACTAAATCAAGTGTTATAGGCCATCATGTCACTAGAGCCCAACTAACTTTAGTATAGTCTCATTGCTTTCAAGGTAGCCATGGAGTCCTGAGCTATTCCTAACAAAGGAGCTCAATATGGATGTTGAAGTACTCCAGTACCACACTCCAAGGGATCTCTCTCTCCCCCCCCCCCAACCAGGTCCAAAATTATCTCTGCCAGCTCAGAAAATGTATCTGTTAGCCAGCATGATGGGCAGTAGGCCTGGGCAATATATCGCTATATCATCCGAAACAAGTTTGAAGTCCATATTGTGAGGCCAGTTTCTTAATTTTTGGCCTGGCAATATATTGTGAATCATGTTGTACATGTGTGAGCTTGCTATGCAAAAATCACAATGCGGGAAAAACCATGGAGCCAGCCAATGCCTCTACATAGCTCCATCCCTATTTCATACATTGTGATATATCAGTATATAGTGATTTTTAGCTGGTGATATATTGTGATGTTGAAAGCCAGATATCGCCCAGCCCTAATGGGCAGCATACCAATGGATGACAGCACATCCTGTCTTTGGTACCCAAGTATCAGTTGCATGAGCTCAAAAGTTGGGCTTTTTCCAATAGAAGACATGGAGAAGAAGATGGAATCCCTTTAAACCACAGCAACAATGATGATTCACTTTCCTACCATTATGCTGGCATTTGCAAGGATAATAATAATAATAATAATAATAATAATAATAATAATAATAATTAATAATTTTTTATTTATACCCCGCCCTCCCCAGCCAAGGCCAGGCTCAGAGCGGCTTACAAGCAATAATAAAAACAAGTTGAATGATTACAACTTAAAAATAAAATTAAAATACAACATTAAAATATTGAAACATTAAAATATTAAAATGTAGCCTCCTCGCAGGAGAAGGAAAAGAAAAAAGAAAGAGAGGGAGGGAATCAAAGTGGCTCCAAGCCAAAGGCCAGGTGGAATAACTCAGTCTTACAGGCCCTGCGGAAAGAAATCAGATCCTGCAGGGCCCTGGTCTCATGAGGCAGAGCGTTCCACCAGGCCGGAGCCAGAGTTGAAAAGGCCCTGGCTCTGGTTGAAGCTAATCTAACTTCCTTAGGGCCCAGGACCACTAGGGTGTTGCTATTTATGGACCTTGAGGCTCTCCGTGGGGCATACCGGGAGAGGCGGTCCCATAGGTACGAGGGTCCTAGGCTGTGAAGGGCTTTAAAGGTCAAAAGCAGCACCTTAAATCTGACCCTGTATTCCACCAGGAGCCAGTGCAGCTTGAAAAGCACTGGATGAATATGCTCCCATGGCAGAGATCCCGTGAGGAGCCTCGCTGCAGCATTCTGCACCCGCTGGAGTTTCTGGGACAGCTTCAAGGGCAGCCCTGCGTAGAGCGAATTACAGTAGTCAAGCCTGGAGATGACCATCGCATGGATCACTGCTTCACAAAAACTAGGCTGCTGTTTATTGGAGTTATTTAAGTATCTCAATATACAGTCCAGAGTTATATGGACTTTCCTACCCTGTCTGTTGGAATATATGAGATGTCAAATAATTTGACTCCTTGATCTAAGCCAAGATTTATGATTGCATGCTGAGAGATAATGGGAATTATTTTGCCAACGGATCTTTCAGCATTGGGGAAAATGTGTAACCACAGCTAACATTATGGAAACTCACTTTATTATTAGGTAGTTCCCTGTAGAATCATAACGTGATTTATTCTGCTCATTCCAGGCCTGTGTGGGAGAGATGATTTATTTCCAGAGTTTGTGACCTGGGGACAAGCTGCCCAGCATAAAAAGAAATAGCACTTCCAAAATTTAGCTGCAGGTGTTGCTATTGGCTGTGAACCATGTTATTGTTCAAACTTTAAGAGCTCCATTCGATCAGGTGTTGAAAGCTCTTTATGCCTAGCATGACGCACCCGTGAAATTGAAATATTAACAGCTTTTCTTCTAACACTGGATTTTACTATGCAAGGTTGTGTTAGCAGTGAACTAAGATGGGCTGAGTTCAATTAGTAACCAATTGCCTTTAGTGAAGCAGCTGGGTTATACAAGCAGGGAAATAAAACCCAACCCTTAAAACAAAACAAAAAACCCACACCATATAGGCTATGGATACAGCTAGACTACTTGTTTATTGAGCATTCATCCTGATTTGTTTGCCGGGGGATAAGAGGACATTGGCTATTTGATGAGAATTCATTGCGATTTGTTTGCGGGGAGGTTAGATGATGCTGCATCAAAGTGTTATCCCACACTTTTAAGTGCATTTTCCTGTCACTTGCTTTTTGAAAAATGTCTGATCTTTGAGGGAAGTAGTTTAGTTGCACACGATCGTTCTGATAATCTTAATGCATGAAAAGGTTAATACCATAGAGCAAGCTGTCCTGCCAGGCTTAGCTTACCTTGGGAGGGACCAAGTAATTAAGCTTTTGATCCCTCAATCTACCTAAGAACCTCATCCTCTGAAGCAGCTAAACTGGACAGATTTTCAGTAAGCCAAACATGTAGTCTTTTTCTATGTTAAGGGAAGAGGAAAGTTTTGGAACTCACAAGGGCATATATTAAAGCCTAGATTTCCACGCTTTAGTTTGCTGCATGTGGTACATGGGGTGTTAGAGAATGGCTACGACTGGCCGGCTAAACCAGGTGAGGGTAGCTGATGGATCTCAAACCCTCAGTGAGTTAAGGACTTCCTCTGCAAACAAAGACAGGCTCTGGCAGATTGAGCAGATGAGACCAATGGTGGATCCAACAATCAAGAAGGTGGTTTCTGCACATACAGGTAAATGGGGCTTGCCAACATGGGAAGGTGGCTTCTAAGAAAAGAAAAAATTGGATCCTAAACCTCTGCAGAATATCTTTAGGAAAATAAAAGGCTAGGGAGTGAACCCTACCCAAATCCAGAATAGGTGGTGCCTTGTACGCCTGTTTCCAGCGATTCCTGCAGCTAAGCTAGTGTCATATGTATTGTTCTGCTTTGCTTTGGACCACATCAGTGAGGCTGAGAGAGGTCTTGACATCTGGGCAACCCAGGACTGCCCAGACATGTGCCTTGGGGAGGTCACTTCAATGCTGCAAACGCAGTGATTTGATTTCACCCCCAGAGGCACACTCCATTGTCTCTTGAGACAGAAGGATGCCAACAACATTACTCAGTTTCCAGAAAAAGGGCTGCTGGAACTCAACATGAACACCTCCCGTATTCTCTTATAATGGCAATGGGGCCCACCTGAGAGGTGCCGGAACTGAGTTCTGCCTGAAAAAGAGCCCTGATTTTACTGCATATGTTGTGGATTTAAAATCTTTGCTGGGGTTCCCACACCAAAGAGTACTCTCACCCAACCAGGATCTTGTCATACAGGAATTCTCCTTTCATAGCTATTTTTCCCTTGAGCCATCAGAAATGTCCTATACTCTTCTTCTACTCTACGCTCCAGGCAGCTAGTGGTGCTAACTCTGAGTTATTGCTTAGAACGGCAGAATTACTGCATGCAGGTGCCTAACCTAGGTGTGTCTGGGAGCCTGCTCTCATCCACAAATCACTTCCTGAGTCTTTATCTGCATACGTTGGCCTGATTCAATACAAATTAATTCCAGTTGCACAGCACCTCATTAACAAAATAAACTCGAGTGTTTTCAAACAAAAACAAAAGTAAAATGCATTACAGCCCATTCCTCACACCTGGGTGACTTTCAGCACACCAGATCTATTCCTTGAATCAGGGATCTGTGAATCTAGGGATGCAAAAAGCTTGTTAAGGCAAATCATTTTCTGCCTGCTACCTGTTTAGAGGGTTTTGTTTATTCTGGCTTGCAGCCCAGAAGTTGGACCTGATGGTCTTTTCGCCTTTTCCATCTCATATGATTCTACAAGGCTGTTCCCGATTTGTTCATCCATGCTTAATAATGGGTTCTGAGCTCCTCTGCCCAAGCCACTTCAAATGGGCCCTGTGTTAATTCAGTTATCTGAGAAGGACTTGTGGATCAATTTGCAAAGCTGCTACAGGAGTTTTCTGTCTGGCTAGATGTGCTGCTTTTTGCTAAAATTCTTGCACAATGGATCTTTCCCTTCCTCTGTTCCCTCTGACTATCAGGGGCTGGCAGAGGTGGAAGAGTGGTGCTGACCGCCTCCCCAGCCTGACCCTTCCAGGGAGGAGGAAGAAGAGGAAAACAGTATAGATTTACAACAGTGGTTTGTGGGAGGTCACAGCTCAGAGGCAGATGAGGGGGAAAGCTGGGAAATAATGGGAGAGGAGGAGCAGAGACAGAGCAGAAGCTGGCTGACAAGTTGTCACTAGAAAGCATTCCAGACCCACCATCTCCAAGAACCCGGCAGACCTTAAAAGTAGGAGAGCAAAGAGCTCAAAGACAGAGGGCACTTAGTGGCACCCATAGAGGAGATGATGAGGATGACGAATGAGGAAGTGGGAGAGAAGGGGGTGTGGAGATTCACTCGGGAAATGCCATTATCCAAGGGGCTGGGTTCTATAGCCTCTCTCTGTAAAGTTTGAAATAAAAAGGACTGTAAGAAACTTTTCGTTCTCTTTATACATCCCTGGGCAACCAGCCAGGAGCTGCTGACAGCACCCTGACACTGACCCCCTGTACGTTCACACACACACACACACACACACACAGGAAAACTTTATCCAGAGGATTGAAAGGAAGCTACCAAATACTATGTCTTATGAGGTTGCATTGGGAGGGAGAAACTAATCAAAATAGGGTAGCAGGAATTCGCCTTTCAATACATTATATGAATAATACTTTAAGAAGGGGGAAGGATTCTTAACCTGGCCACTTTTCTGTTGGAAAGATGCAGCTGGAAGACTCCAATTTGGAATGCATTTCTGATATGGGTTGGGGGCCCAGCTCTTATTTGTTGACAAATGTGCTTTTAACTTCCAAGAAGTTGCAGTGAAGAGGGCCTACTCCACTGCTTCTTGTGTATCCTTGAAAAATCACCCTGCAGGTCACTGTGTTCTGCAGAGGAGTTTCTCCTGAAAGTCCTCAAAATATGAGAAGCCCACTTCACAATAATTCAGAGCAGGGATTTCAGTATGACTACCCCTTTTGTGTGGAACAGCATCCCTGTCGAGATAAGACAGGTGTCCACTATCTGGATTTGAATTTTTTGTTCATCCATCTTTTCTATCCGAATGAAAAGGTCTCAGTCTTTGGTGTTCGTTTTGTTTTGTTTTGTTTTTAAAAAAACATCTTTGGGGGAGGTTGTACTGTTTATAAAACTATTTTTAGCTGGTTTTATTATATGTTAGTAAATCGTCTTGAGACAAATATAAAAGGAAATTCATAAATTGATGTGATGATGATGAATCTCCCCCCTGCAGCCTGCTGTGGCAGATACACTGTCCCTGAACATCTAAGTTTTCAGATGGTACCCTCTGCTGGTGAAAGGCATCCCTCAGCCGAAGAAGGATGAAGGCTATTTTTCGTGTTCTACCCTGCACCCCAGTCCACTGAAAATCTACTCTGGAGGATTGGGGATTCTTCCTGGCAGAGTTTCAGGGCTGGCAGAGGGCTGCAGTTGGAGCAGGAATTTCCCAACTATCCCACCCGCTCAGTTCCACTAACATACGCCTTCTGTCAGTGGGGTGGACTGTCATGTGACAAAGGTATATGAGAGCAGAAGCAGTAAAGGAAGCAGTAAAGGAGTCTAGAAATGTTGTGAAATGCTGAAAAGCTGCAGAATCATTTAGCATGCTGAATCACTGTGACTCATCTTGGGGATGACTCATTCTCTGTATAAGTATTGTATCTGCTTGCAGGTAGACTCAGTGCCTCACTCAGTGTCTGTGTGTGGCTCTGTGGCTCTGTGGCTCAGTCTCAGTGCGTGGTGGAGCCTGTGCTCAGTGGAAACTCTGTGTATGCTCTGAAGCTAGTTTAATCTTCTGTTCACTATGCTGTTATCTGCAAACAAGTTTATTTTGACTCAGTAAAGCTTTTATTCTTTTACTGAAGAAGACTCTGCATTATGAATTTACGCTGCGCGTCAGGGACATCCAATGGATGCCACCCTCTGTTCTTAGATGTCATGGTTATACCTACATATATAGCTATAGATGTATCTTCTGTGAATTAATCCTAATCCCTTTTAAGATCCATCTAAATTAATGCATGTTATCACATCGGTGATAGTGAATTGCAGAAGTTAATTAACTATACAATCTGTCTTGTCCTTAAACTACTACCTATCAACTTCCTTATGTACCCAAGTTCTCGTATTATGACAGAGGGATTAAAATGTCTCAGCTATTCCCTCTCTTCTCACTCCATAGTTTTATAGATCTCCATAGTATCAGTCATCTTGTTTTCCAAACTAAAAAGCACTTGGACATCTTAACTTTTCACGCAAGGGAAGATGGTCTAGCCTTGTGATCATTTCAGTTGACCTTTTCTGTATCTTCCCCAGCTTTCCAACAGTTTTTGAGATAGGGAAGCCAAAGTGTACTATTAAAAAGTCTAAATGCACCCATTTTATAAAATGCGTATATTTTTATTATGTTGCAAACAGCACAATCTTATTATGCATGTCTACTCAAAGGTTAGTCTCGCTGAGTTCAATGATGCACTAATATATATCATTATAGCCTTACCATTTTATTTTCGTACTATTTACTGATTGCCCAGTGTCTCGTATGCAATCCAATTTCTACTACAGGTTGTAGTCAGCCTGAACCAATACACATTGGTCTCTATGTACGCCTCTGATCATGCACATTGGTTACTAAAACAAAAAGAAAATACGGACACAGCCATCTTCAATAGGATATATCCATTACAGAAAATTAAAGGGAAAGAGAGCACTCACTTCCAATGTCTGGCCGCAGCTTTTTATCATATTCTCTCAGCAACTTGTTTAACAACAGTGTCACGTCAGTGTCATGCGTTTTTGGAGACATTACCCATTTTTGGTTTGTCGTGAAATCTTCAAAGTCATCCTCTTCAACCTTTCTTGAGCTGCAATTCAAAACAAAAACCACAGGACAGTGTCACATGAGGAAGGGCAGTGCAATGCCTCTATTTCCTCCATAATTCAGTCATTTCATGGGGGAGCATTCAGAGTTATTTGTTTTTCCCATTAAAAGAAGGGGAAAAAATCAAAGGATGTGCTAACTGCTACAGATGAAAGTCTAAGTAGGACACTCTAATGGAAAATAATTGAACAGTCTTCTATCATTACTTCTCACTAGATGGTGAATCTAGGGACAAATGCCACTTTTCTTCTATATCAGTGTGATGAGCTATTTTGTGTAGTTTTTAACTTGCGGTAGCAGCCTGAGGTGCTGGAAGAACACCCTGCACAACTTCAAATCTAGCTTCTTTAACACATGCTTCCTCATCTCTTGCCCAGGAAGAAAGTGAAGGAGGGAGGATTAGTTATTTTAATATTTCCTGATCATGTCACCCTGTTAAAAAGTCATTATATATCCTCAGCATTTCGGAGTTCAGGTATTTAATGTAGCATGTTTGAAAATAAGATAAAAGTATCCTGGACACATTGGCTTCAATCCAAAGATAAATTAACTGAAGGAGCCTCGTGGAAGGAATGTTTCCAGTCACCCAAGTCTTCTTGCAGCCACACAGGCCCTCTCTGGATTCTTGGGTGGGGGTCCTCCTGGGCAACATGGAATGGGGCAGAGGGCATGAACTTCCCCACCATGAACCTCATTCAGTTAACTCATATTAGGATCCACATCTGAACTGGAATGCTTTCCCCTGCTGCTCCAGCAGCCCCTCATCCCACATCCCACATTATTCTGGAGTTTTCCCTCTGCCACTGCCCCCCAGTACTCCAAAGAGTGTTTTTTTGGGGTCAGAATCAGCACTAGGTGAACAAATACAGTGATACCTCGGGTTACAGACACTTCAGGTTACAGATGCTTCAGGTTACAGACTATGCTAACCCAGAAATAGTACCTCAGGTTAAGAACTTTGCTTCAGGATGAGAACAGAAATCACGTGGCGGTGGTGCAGCGGCAGTGGGAAGCCCCATTAGCTAAAGTGGTACCTCAGGTTAAAAACAGTTTCAGGTTAAGAACGGACCTCCAGAATGAATTAAGTTCTGTAGTCTGACTACATATAACACAACTTATTGTGTTCTTTGCTAAAAGCATGGTGAATCTTGTTTCCATTTGAGGCATATTAAAAGTATACATTTCAAAGTAGAAATAGATGAACGTATTCCCAGGGACCAACTTAAATATATAGTGTGTACCCATCACAATAGTAGTACTAGTAATAATAATAATAATAATAATAATAATAATAATAATAATAATAATTGTATCCCACCCATCTGACTGGGTTCCCCCAGCCACTCTTGACGGCTTCAAGAATATACAGAAGCATCATTAAACATTAAAAACTTCCCTATACGGGGTTGCCTTTGGATGTCTTCTAAAGATTGTATTGTTACTTATCTCATTGGCATCTGATGGGAGGGCCATTCCACAGGGTGGGTGCCACCACTGAGAAGGCCCTCTGCCTGGTTCCCTGTAACCTCACAGTGAGGGGATGGAAAGCCATGCTTTGCGTGTGTGGTTTCTCTCCTCTGTGTTCCATGTCACTTTGCATGATAGGGCAGCCAGTGATGGCTGGTGGCCGTTAGGTCTGGTAGGGTAGAAGATGTGGAGGCCACAGGAAGCAAAGCCAGATCTGGGTGCTAGAAGCTTGCTCTGCTCACAGTGTAAACTGAGATAGATCTTGGTGGATAAACCTGTGGTGGGTCCAGTAAAGTGGATGCCATTTCTGAGTCCCTGTTTAGGTGTTTGCTTGAAAGTCCCAGAACTCCCTCCTGTCTGGGGGCTGGAGGAGTTAAGAGGAGGAGGTTGGTTGCAGCAATTAGTTTGGGACGTGATTGGCCTATTTCTCGAGGCAGTTGTGGGAGAAGCAGGTTTTCCTAGCCCTCCTCTTTCTTTACATGCACAGTGTTACAAAATTTTGATTTTGCTCATTTCCTTCCCTTCCAGTTTGTTCACCTCTCCCTCTCTCTCTTTGTAACTCTCCTGGGGTGTTGGGTTATGGTAGATTTCCATATTTCTTAACCTGCTCATTACGTCAGGGAGTTTGCTGCAGCATCCTTTCATTTATATGATGCACCAGCAAGCAATTGGACATGAGTACAGACAGCCTAAGTTAAATTACAGTTTAATACGTCTGGGATATATGAACTATTTTTTTTTATACAAAAAACCAAAAATGTGGAAGGAAGCTGTGTTTCATTGCTCATGGCACTTATTTCTAAGCCTTATTGTAATTTCTCCCTCCCTCCCTCCGTCCCTCACTCCCTCTCTCTCTCCGGTGATGACACTCATGATTTGTCAAGGTACATTAAATGAATTATTTTCTTTCGGAGGTGAGTTATTAAAGGCTACAAGGCAAATTCCATCTGTATTCAGCTGCAGCCAGTGCAACTCCATTGCATGCAGAGTAGTTCTGGGTTGAGCTGCACCTTGAGTACGTATCAACTGCTGGATTCCTGTTTTCTTTTGGACAGGTTTCTCCACAGTGAAATCACAACCCAACCTGAGTCCCATTCTGCTCCTAGAAGTGGATTTAGGGCAGTGTGACTAGTTCCACCACACTGGGCGCCGAGCCTAGGGGGTGCTGTGGGGTGTCACAGCTATGACATGGTGAATTTAAAGAGCAATGAGAGGGGTTGTTGAAGAGGAATTAACTTGATTTGGAGCAGGACCTGATGGAAAAAATTAATAGAGGGTAAATGAATGAATGAAGAACTGATCTGGGGTGACTTGTTGTGGGGTGCAAATTAATCAAAGAATTTATTTGCAGTGATTTGGATAAGGAAATGGTTGCCCTGCCTTCTGTGGCATTTAAATTATAAAAATCTGCATCTATACACATACGTCTTCATATGAAAATTGGTTTCTATGGGACCAAGCCTCAAATCTTTTATGTTCCTACTGGTGCCCCTGAGGAACTGATCGCAAACTAACAATGAATATGTTTGCTGCCAAATAATACGTTGAAGGGGGGGAGAAAGTGAAGCTTGGCTATATCTACATTCATGTCAAACATTTCAACTTTTTTAAAATGGCTATGTACAGTAACCAGATTACATGTGGGTGGGTGAGACTAGAATATGAATTAACTCGGCATGCATATATGTTATTGGTGAGAGGGGAGATTTCATTTTGTTACTTTTTTTCCTGTAAAAAGGAGAAGCGTCTGATTGTATTGGCGTTATTTTCATAGCAAATTGAATGGCTTGAAAGAAATTGCCCAATGGGAAATGTAAGGACAGGTGTTTGATTTGAAATCTCAAAGCATTTGTTATGCAGACTGCACGATGGCCCTGTACTGAGAATGGCGTTCCTTCTATAGCTTCCCCAGAGTCCTTATTTCAAGGAACAAAAACCTTGCACAGCTCATCTGATCCCCAGGGCATCTGCCCACATTGCAGGAGAGAATGTGGGCCACCCTCAATTTATCTTACTAGCAATATGCTCTTTGTACCAACTAAGGCTGAGCCAAAATGCTGGGTAGGGTGCTATCTTTGTAACTACCTCAACAAAGTTCTTCACCATACATCCTTGAGTAACAGGGTGAGAGAATGGATCATGTTATGGATTGTAAATAGCGAAATAAGGAACAAGAGGTGGATTGTATGAGTAAATTGATAACTTGGATTGTAAGCAATAGAATCCCCTCCCCAATCTGTATGGAGGAGGAGCCAGTTTTGTTTAATGTACAGTGGTACCTCGGTTTACAAACTTAATCCGTTCTGGAAGTCTGTTCTTAAACCAAAACCATTCTTAAACCGAGGTGCGCTTTCCCTAATGAGGCCTCCTGCCGCCAGTGCCCTTCCACCGTTTGGTTTCCGTTCTTATACTGAGGTAAAGTTCGCAAACCGGGACACTACTTCTGGTTTTGCGGAGTTCGTAAACTGAATAGTTCATAAACAGGGCTGTTCATAAACCAAGGTACCACTGTATTCATAAATGATCTGGAGTCAGATAAAAGCAGTGAGAGGTGACAAGTTTGTGGATTATACCAAATTACTCAATATATTGAACTCCCAGGCAGACTGGGAATAACTCTAAAATGCCACTCCAGGCTGGGTGAGTAAAAACAAAATGGCAAATGAGATTCAATGTGTGGTATGCAACTAAATTTCACTCAGGGTAGACCCACTAAAATGAATGAACATGACTAAGCTAAGTCCATTCATTTCAATGGGTCTTGTCTGGGTAAAACTTTCCAATGTTAAGTGGGAAGTGAGCCATGTTTAGGCAAGAAAATCGGTCATGCCTATACATTAAAATGGAAGCAAAAAAATAAAAATCCAATTAAGAGATATCAGGAATGTGATGAGTACAGAGTTAAATGAAATCATTGACTCAGTATGCCGCAGTGGTGAAAAGGCAATTATTGAGAAAGGAGTATAAAGGAAACAGGCTGGTACCATAGTGTCTTGGTATACATGAATGGCGTGGCCATGCTTGGAATATTGTGTACAGTTCTGGCAATCCCATCCCACAAAGAGTATCACAACTAGAAATGGACAGACAAAATGGGATCAAGGAGATGGAGTGTCACCAGGATCCCATGAGCTTCATTCAGGTGCCTATGGATTTGCCGTTGAAGACAGAAGACGGCACATTGCATACTTTTTTGTTGCTTCTTTTATTTCTTGTATGTCTATAGCACTCAAACAGAAATACAGTGGAATTCTAAGGAATAAAAGAAGCAAAAAAAATGCAATTATAATTATTCTGATATCTAGTACAATGGCTACACCTGGCAGAAAAATCCACCGAGTCCCTCAGCAAGTGGTCCATGGGAGAAAAAGTTTAAGAACCACTGACCTATACCTTTGACTGGCCAAAGTCACTGTTGAGAACAGACCAAAGAGAGTCTTTTCCACGCAATGAACAATGAATTTGTAGAATTCACTTGTACAAAATAAAAAAAATAAAAAATGATTATGTCTGCTGACTTAGGAGGTAGACAAATTCATGAGGATGTCAAATTAGCAATGGAACCTCTGTGTTCAAAGGCAATACAGTGGTACCTCAGGTTAAGTACTTAATTCGTTCCGGAGGTCCGTTCTTAACCTGAAGCTGTTCTTAACCCGAAGCACCACTTTAGCTAATGGGGCCTACTGCTGCTGCCACGCTGCTGGAGCATGATTTCTGTTCTCATCCTGAAGCAAAGTTCTTAACCCGAGGTATTATTTCTGGGTTAGCGGAGTTTGTAACCTGAAGTGTATGTAACCCGAGGTACCACTGTAGATCCCTGCATTTTAGTTGCTGGGGAGAGTTGTCTTCATATGGGCTTCCAGGAAGCAGGATGTTTGACTGGACTCAGCAGGGCACTTAGGTTATGAATGAGTTGGGGCCTGGGGTTTTTATTTATTTTTAAAAATCCAAGCTGACATCAGTTGTGCAGGGTGTGTGATCTGGTAGAATTTAGACCCAGAGAGATTTTGCAGGATCCAACTAAGGGTGGAGTGAGGAGATGGAAAAGAGACTGGAGGGGAAGAATCCTGAATTGTTTGTGTGCTTCCACTTCTGAGCTAGAGTACCAAACCAAGTGGGGTGGGGTGTGTTATAGATCTCTATCCTTATTCTTAGCAACAGTCTCAGCCTCTTGTTTACAAAGTAGCAGAAGGTAAGTGCTATACTGCAGCTGACTTGGGATATCCTTAATCAGAATTTTATGTGTGTGTTTTCTTTAATTAAACCAGTTGCATGGGGTTTCCAATCTGATTAAGAAAGTGGTGCTGTGAGGTGGGGTGTTTAACCCTTTCCCACCTGCTGATCTGAGTCGCCCTTCTGAAGCTGCTATTTGCCCAGTCATGTCAAATGTAGCAATATGGTGTCTGTATGATTTCCTCTTGATAGGCAAATGGTATGGGAGTATAACTGAACACCTCTTCCCTCAGGACAAATTTCCCCAGTCACAGTCCCACATGACTGCTGCTTTGAAGGAAAATGAAAGAAAACAAAAAGCATGTGTCTAATTTAGTTGAGCCTGAAGCAATACACAACTATGATCAAGTTAATTTAGGTGGCAAGTTCCTTATGTCAGGGAGTTTATTGCTTTAAAAAAAAGAGTACAGAATGGCAGAGAAGACACACTTTGCATGCAAATGGTTCAATCCCTGGGAGCTTCCGTTTAGTAGGGATGGGGGACCCTGTAGCCCTTCAGAGGCTGCTGGACTTCAAGTCCCATTAGCTGCAGCCAGCATGGCCAAAGGTCGGGGTGATGGAAATTGGAGTCTAGCAACATATGAAGGTCATGGGTTCCCCATCCCCAAATTAAACAGATGAGTGAAATGCCCATCTCTGCCCAAAGCTCTAGAAGAGCTGCAACCAGTTGAAATAGATAGTCCTGTGATAAGATGGACCAACAGTCTGTATCAAGAGAGCTTCATGTGTTCATTGAGGCTGATATATAGAAGCATTCCCTTTTGGCAACTGTATGGAATGCACAGAACCATTTGTACAGGGCTGATTAGGCAACATCCACCATGCCACCATGGTCACTTGAATGGTACGACCATTGCAGATGGGTTGTTTCCTTTCCGTGCAATAATATTGAATTAAAGTGGAGCAATATTCACTCATCGAACTAGCACATCTGCTGCAGGACACAGTAGGGTTTCCATCTCACCAGTGGCTCTTGGGTCTTGCTAAGAAGGGGAGAGACCTAGCTCAGTAGGCAATGGTGCGTGTAGAAGGTCCTATTGTCAAGTAGGATAGGGAAAGTCCCTACCTGAAACCCCCCAGAGTCACTGCCTATCAGTGAGGGCAATAGTGAGTCAAGATGGGGCCAATGATCTGACTCAGTATAAGGCAGCTTCGGAGGTTCCTAAATCAAAGCTAGGAAGCTCTGAGAGCCAGTCAACATTGTAAGCATCCCAGGAGACATTGTACACTGTGGAAGGATCTGGGACTAAGTAACTGCTCCAGACACTGATCTTTGGCTGAAGCTTTTTCAGATGCACCACCGTCTAATTTCTCCCCTAAAAGGGAACATCATCAGCATTTCCCCCAACCCCAAAGCAATTCAATAAAGCCAGGGTGATTTTATCACTTCATATTAGAGGATGGGAAGGGTTAGAAAGGGCAAAATGACAGAATAAAATGTGTACAGTTGTCACCTGATTAAAGCAATTTTAGTCAATGATGTGAAATAAATAAATCTGCAGTGTGTGTGTGTGTGTGAGAGAGAGAGAGAGAGAGAGAGAGAGAGAGAGAGAGAGAGAGGGAAAGAGACTGAGACTGGATGAGCAACTGGGTCTTGTGGAACCTTCAATACAACAAATTGCACCATAACCTTTCCTTGACTAGAGCCAAGCATAATCACTTCCTCATTAGTCTTCGAGTGGGTAGGGACTCTCTGGCCCCCCATATCTTTTGGGACTCTTAAGTTTCCTCTGCCCCAGGCACAATGGCCAATGGTCAGGGATGATGGGAACTGCAATGCAACGCCAGCTGAAGGTCCCCAGGTCCCCCTCCCCTTTAAGGTGCCTCAAGAGACTTGGTCCTTCTTCCTGTAATGGATCAAGAGGCCTCCATCTTTTGACGTTGCTCTCTTGGAGGAGGCATCCCCTCCTGGATGGCAGTGAAGGGGGAAGCTGGGGCTTGCCATTTGCAGTATCTGTAAACACTAGATTAAACTTTTTTAAAAAGTGTTGTCCAGTTATTCTGGGATGCCTTTCTCGATGAATGAAAAGGCTTTCCACCTCATTTTGTATTCAGAGGTTGCAGGCATCCCTGGGGTGTCTTATTTGGGGACAGTTTAGAGGGGGAACAGAACTTCTCCACCATTATAGGTGTGTGGATACCACAGGAATGATGAAACCATAGATTCATGCTGTAAAGTTACTAGTAAGGGAAAACAGAAGGTGTATTGTGGGTTTCCCCAATAACGTGGTGCAACTGCAAAGGAGTTAACTTTGATTGACATCCTGCCCGTTAGCTGAAGTTTAGCAGAATTATTTCTGCGAGGAGAGAGATGGCAAAGAAGCGGCAGAAGGGATCCCAATAAAAGCACCCCGAGCAGGGCAAACAGATCGCTCTCTGAATGACCGTGCCGGCATTTTCCAGAACGGATTGTGACACGATTATTACCGAGGCATTATCGTAACCCGGTATAATATGATTATCAAAGGAAACCATCTCTCTGGATAATCCCGGACAAGATATTTAGGCAATCGCTTTGATCCGTCTAACGAAATGAGCCTCGCAAGACATTCCCCAGATCAGCTGCGGAGAAACAAAAGCGGGCTAATCAGGCTAATTGCCTTGATCAATTTCCTCCTGTCTTGGTCCTCGACTCGCATGTTTAAAGATCAGCCGTCGTTCGCCCCCAAATCTTGACCCGGGTGAGTGAACGTCAAACCTTGGATCTCACCGCGGCGCCACCCAAATCGCTCGCAAGTGGATCTTCTTTTAAAATAAGAGGGTGCCACTTAAGACACAAACCACTTGGGGAATCTCGTCCCCTGCAGACAGAGCCTTCTATGGGCTGGCTTTGCGAGAAAGGCTCGCTTTAGATTCCCCTACAAAGTGCAGAGGAAACTTCTACCTTTTTTTTTTTTTTTTTTGCAATAGGTGGGGGCGAACGAAGGGGCTTGGGACCGAGAGGGACTCCAGAGGACGACCACCAGCGATTTCTGGAGCCTTGGAAAGGGGGAAGAGGATGCGTGGATGGAAGGAGCAGCATCTGGGCTTACAAAGTGACAGTGTGTGTGTCTATGAGTTGCTCGCAGCTGGTCCATTTCACCGCGCCTCTTCCCAGCTGGGGAGAAAATCAGGGCTGTGGAGGAGAGCGACCCACCCCCCAAAAATTGTTGTCATCATAACGTTATTTTGGGCAGCTGGAGATGGTTGTTTTTTCGGACACGGACATTCCAAGAAAGAGGGAGGGGGAGAGACAGACAGAGAGAGAGAGAGAGAGAGAGAGAGAGAGAGAGAGAGAGAGAGAGAGAGAGAGAGAGAAGCAGGCTAGGAGAAGCGCGCCAGATGAAACTTACCAGGCTTGGAAAACGGACAGGAGGAAGAAGCCCACCAGAAGCTTAGCGGACATGATCCGAGCAGCGCAGCCAAGCGAGGGGAGAAAGTGCAGCAGACCCAGAGGAGGAGGAGGAGGAGGAAGAGGTTGCAGGAGATGTTCAGGCAAAGGGGAGGAGGAGGTGGTATCTGAGGTGAGGGAGAGCAAACCACGGATATTCTCTTCTTTTCCCCTCTGTTGGCTGTTCCTTATTCCCAGTTCCGCACGCTGCAAGGCATATCCCGCTTTTCCTCCACGTCTTCCATAAGGCAACCCCCACGACCCCCCAAGTGCAAAGCGAGCTTTCCCTCGATCCCAGAGGGACTCCGGATCCGAGGAGGGTCTGACAGGTGGTCCGAGGTGCTCCACAGCCCTCCTCCTTACCCCCTTCCCCTCCCCCACTTCCCCCCCAATTGTCTAAGCTGGTCAAGCAAGCTGCTGGTCCACGGGAGGGTCGTGTCAGCCAGCCATGCCCCTCGGCTGGTGGAGACACGTCCGAGAAGGAGGAGAAGAAGCGCCTGCAGAAAGCACATCAGGCGTTGGGCAGGAGGAAAGCTCCGATCCCCGACGTGGGACGCTTCCTCCGACCTGGATCACCGAGGCTGCGTGGGGTCCCTCACCATTTGAGAAGCGCCCGGTGGGTCTCCCCACTCCCTCCCTCCCCGGACGGCCAAGAGGTCCCTGGCTTGTTCCCGGGCAGCTGGAGCCACTAGGAGCTTAGACGGTGCCTCTCCATCCTTGAGGGTCAAGGTGCTCCAGAAGAAATGGAAGGGGGGCAGTTGGAGGAGCGGGATGGGGGGTCTAGTTTCTCCCCAGCTTGACTAGGCGACGGCAACAGCAGCGGCAGCAACAGCAGCACCTCCCGGCGCCGCCCGCGCCTCGCGAGGAGGCTGCTGTGTTTGGCTGACTCCTTGCCAGGCGACCCACGCTGACAGTTATTGAGGAGCGAGCCGAGCTGAGCCTCGTCAACATTGCCTCGGATGTCCTTGCGAGAGCGGGGAGGTCCCTGCCAGCTGCAGGGATGGCCAGGCGAGCGCGAAAGAGGGCGGTCACATCCCCACCCCCCCACCCCCAACCCACCGCAGCTTTTGGCAAGACTTGGCAGCCAGGGATGGGCGACGAGGAGGAGGAGGCGGAGGACCCTGAATCAGAATCTGGTGGGCTAAGCAGGATCCTCTCTGGATCTGGAGACGAGTAAACACGAGCGCCGCTGCTGCCATCCGCCCACTGCTTGATCCGAAATAGAACTCGCGAGCGCAGGAATATCCAGGCAGGGAATGAGGTGGGCTAGTAGCTCGTGCTCAGGAAGGTTTGCGCAGGTTTCTAGTCCGCATGAAAACAAGTATTTCGAAAGGGAACGGGCATTTCCCTCTCCCCCGCCCATTTAAAAAACAACAAACCCGCAGCAATAACGATTCTTTACTCCCCGAGGAAGGGAAGACGAAAAGTTGACCCAAATCCCCTTGGCTACAAACAATGGCACCGCGCCCCCAAGTCACAATACGAAGAGAATGCCAATAGCTGAAACGATTCTCTGGAGCAACTGTGCTAAGCTTGCTGTTACGGTGGACTCTGAGAGGACTAACCCCGTCCTCGACAGCCTTGGAGAAATCGTTTAGGTTCCTTTGGCTGAAAGAGATGGGTAGCCACCAACTCCAAAGAGATTCTAAAAGCATCACCAACCTGTTTGCCTGTGTTGCTCTTGTAACGTCTGAACCCTGCTATCAGGGTAAGTAAGAAAAGGACCCTGATCTCCTTAAAGCTACTCAGCTATATTATAAGGACTGTGCATCAATGGAACCTACGGTTAACTCACATGGAAATCAACGTATATTCCTACCTTTTTTATTGCATCTATGTCCCATCTTTTCTCTAAGGAGTTCCAGGCTGCGTACATGGCTTTCTCCCTCCTCATATCATCCCCACCACAACCCTGTGAGGAATGTTAGGCTGAGAGGCAGTGACTGGCCCAAGGTCACCCAGTGAGCTTCTTGGCCAAGCGGGGATCTGAACCCTGGTCTCGCAGGTCTTGGTCTGACACTCAAACAACTAGGCCACAGTGGCTTTAATTATTTGTCAATAACTTGTCTCAGTGACTTCCATGGCATTTAACCCAGACTCGCAAGGCCTAGTGATCATACAGGGTGATGAGGTTCTACCATGCAGAAGTGGTAGAGCAAACAATGTCACTTCAGAGTCTGCAGACTGAATATTGTTTGGGACACTTGCTTGTGTTGTAATACCACACAAATAGAAATCTACCACACTAGAGACAAAGATTCAGTTCTTTGCCTGCTGTGCTGGGTTTCTATTTGCAAGGAGGTGGGGTTTTTTTAGTGTAGGGAAAGCTTTCCAAAATGTGAGGACATTTTCAGGGGCTCAGCCTTCCACCTCTTCCTGATTCATTTGTAGATCAGCATAGCTTTAGTTGAGTCAGGACAATCTAAGCACTTTAAAGGTTCACATCACTGAGATGTACCCTGCCTCCTCATTTTAAAATGGTTTTGTCTGCTGTTGTCATAAACTATCACAAATATATGGAAAGGGTGGAAATGCTATTTTTATAAAAGGTTATTTCCCCCCCCCCCAAAAAAAATGGTTGGATTCCTGGGGAAAATAAAGTGTTTATCATTCTATTTCATTCATATTGCAGTTACTAGATCAGAGAGAAATGTGAGTTGCAAGGGGGGAAAGTACAGTACAGTGTTAAAACTAAGGAGATAAAAAGCCCTATCATTTAAATACTAACAAACAGATAAAAAGTTATGTGCACATGTAAACTTAAATGGGATATAATGGAATAAAAACACAACACACCATAAGTTTATTAGAAGCAACTCAAAATCGTAAATCAGAGTTTTCGAGATCTGCAAAACACTTCATTAAGCTTCATTTTTAAAAAGAAAACAATTCCCCCAAAAGGAATATGTGGTGTCAGAGCGCTGGGGGTGGAATGTTCAGGATGCTCATAAGATCACAGATTTCTACAGGCTGTACAGAGAACAATAAAGCCACACATGCACACACCCCTCTCATAGGGGATATAAAAGCTTTCTCAAAGAAATAGGCATTGCTTCTTTGTTCCATTCTGCTTTTGGTGCCATCTTTTTCACTGGCTATAAAACCAAGCTCATTATTCTGTAATAATGAAGCCATGGCTTCTTTCATGCCCTCTAACAGCATCTTTTCAGGTGTGGAACATCAGCCCCCCCCCCCGGGTAGGGGCAAATCATAGACCTCTAGGCCTCTCTATCTGACCCGCTGAACTCTCTTTTGGGCCACACCCCTCTGACGTTCTTCATCCCCTCCCCCACATTTTTTTTATTGTTGTTATTTTGGCCTAGCTGAAATGTGTACTTGAACTCTACATCTTGCTTGTCTGGATGGAAGGATGTGTGCACAAACCAGCCTACCAAATGTAAAATTTACCTTAGTTGCTCTGACTACACACACCGCTTGCACTGTATGCTGGAAATATTTCCCCATCCCTATAATGTGTGAGATATGATCCATGAGTGGCACTCAAATACAACATTCCTTGCAATGCTAGAGCAGACATGCAAGGGAATGTTTAGTCCAGCCAGTGGAAACTTCCTGTTCCTCCTGGCTGGAGCATCCTTCCTTTTGCATGTGATAGAAGGTGGGTGTGACCTAACCTGTCCAGGTAACAAAAGGACAAGTCACGCAGCACACTCCCCTCCTTTTTGACCTCCTCCTTCGTTTGACCAGCTTTTAGCTAGGACTGTTCTGCTAGCTCTCAGCTAGCAGAAGCACTGGAATTATTCCCCCATATGGAGTAGATCCACATGCATATATTTGTAACTAAGTCTGCCTTCAGGAATCCAACTGTGAACTGAGGTGAGTAAACTTCTCACATGAGCCTGCAACCAGCTGTCTGCTGTGCATGTAAAATGGCAAATGAGATTCAATGTGTGGTATGCAACTAAATTTCACTCAGAGTAGACCCACTAAAATGAATGAACATGACTAAGCTAAGTCTATTAATTTCAATGGGTTTTGTCTGGGTAAAACTTTCCAATGTTAAGTGGGAAGTGAGCCATGCTTAGGCAAGAAAATCAGTCATGCCTATGCATTAAAATGGCAGCAAAAAAATAATAATCCAATTAAGAGATATCAGGAATGTGATGAGTACAGAGTTAAATGAAGTAATTGACTCAGTATGCCGCAGTGGTGAAAAGGCAATTATTGAGAAAGGAGTATAAAAGAAACAGGCTGGTGCCATAGTGTCTTGGTATACATGAATGGCGTGGCTATGTTTGGAATATTGTGTACAGTTCTGTCCATCCCATCTCACAAAGAGTATCACAGCTGGAAATGGACCGACAAAATGGGATCAAGGAGATGGAGTGTCACCAGGATCCCAAGAGCTTAATTCAGGTGCCTATGGATGTGCCGTTGAAGACAGAAGACGGCACATTGCAGACGAGCCTGCAACCAGCTGTCTGCTGTGCATGTAACAAGGGGAATGGAACGCTGTTAAGTAAAGGAACTTGCTAGCACAAGTTGGGAAGGATATTAATAAACAATATATCCTCTCCTGCCACCCTGAACGTTCCCGCAAAATAAATATACAATAAAGATCCCTGGTTTCCTGCCGCCCTCTCATGTAGCAACACAGCTACCTGATTATTACTATTATTTGCACCAGAAATTATTAACTGGGGAAACCTCCATACTACTGAATGGGAGATCTGTCATTGATGTCCACAGATCAAACTTTTGTTGCTGTTGTTAATTAATCTCTACTTATTTAGGAGTAAGGGCTCCTCCACACTTCCTCTTGTCTCACCAGTTTCCCTTGGAGAAACCCACTGTTTCCCAATGAATTGGAGCAACACCAATCAAGTTTTCCTCAGATTGATGCTTGCTCCAATTCAGTGGTAAAGAGTGTGTTTTCCAGGAGAAAGCAATGGAGCAAACAGAAACCACTCTGACTCACACCTAGAAAGTACGGGGCCAGTGGATAACCACTCAGACATGTGTCTTCCAGGCACAGGAGAAGCAGAAATGTGGGTGAGCTCTAAGTCCCACTGAGATCAATGGGATTGCACCCTAAACTCTGTTGGTTTTAATAGGGGCAAATTAAGTAGTAATATATGAGCTCAAATTTGATGGCTTATGCCTTCCTCCCTTTTAACTGGATGCCAGTAGGTTGTTCTCCCATACAGAACCACAGAACTAGCCCCAGATCCATTGAGAAGTGAAAGGTAAGGGAACTCAAATGCATGCCTCTGAAAATGAGTTGCTTTTTTAACAGCAGCTTTTCTTAATTAAAGTTGTCTGTTTTTATATTGATTGATTGATTTCATTTGTTGCACGACTCTTCATTAGAATCCTGGAGCAGTTTATATAATAAAACCACAAGCAAGCGAGCAAGTTCACAAATACAGTTAAGCCACATGTGTGTTCAGCCTTCAAAATACAGCAGTGCATCAAAGCCAATTGTACTACCATGTAGCAACAGAAGCAGCTCTGCTTGGTCTACACTGTCATAGAGTTCACAGGGAGCAGCCACCAAGATGTCCTTCACTTGAGTTCCCACCAACTGCACTGCATATATTGGTAGGACAGAGAGAAAAGGCCTCATTCAGTAAGCACAACCTGCATTTTTTTAAACATCAGAAGTAGACAGTCATTCTAAAAGTAGCATGAAATGCAAAATAATTTTGCTTATTCGTTTATCTTAGGCTGCAATCCTGCAGTTGGTGGGAGGGCTTCTGAGTTTGGGCGGGTTTGGATCTCACTTTCTGGGGGAAAGAGAGAGAGGGGGGGGAGAGAGAGATTCACCCTTGTGAAGTGAGATCCAACTATGTGCAGTCTAGCATAAAGGTAAAGGACCCCTGACCGTTAAGTCTAGTCGCAGGCAACTCTGGGGTTGTGGTGCTCATCTCACTTTACAGGCCGAGGGAGCCGTCGTTTGTCCGCTCCACAGACAGTTTTTCCAGATCATGTGGCCAGCATGACTAAGCCGCTTCTGGCACAATGGAACACTGAAGCCAGAGTAGCGCACGGAAATGCCGTTTACCTTCCCGCTGGAGCAGTACCTATTAATCTACTTGCACTTTTTGATGTGCTTTTGAACTGCTAGGTTGGCAGGAACTTGGACCAAGCAACGGGAGCTCACCCCATCGTGGGGATTCAAACCACTGACCTTCTGATCAGCAAGCCCAAGAGGCTCAGTGGTTTAGACCACAGCACCACCCGCATCCCTGCAGTCTAGCCTACTGCAGCAGAAATCTGAGTAGCCCATGCCAACTTCAGTAAAGGGAAAATCTATGCCATAGGTAAAGACAAAAAAAGGGAGGGTTTTCTGGGGTTGACCGGGGCATTGGGAGAAAACATGGCTCCGTAGCCTGCCCTCCAATGACATGTCCCCAAAATAGGGGACTACAAATTACTGGAAGGAGCTGGCAGATCTATTTTCACTGCCTCTAGAAATTAAAAAAAACAATGGAACAAATGCAAACCCCACCACATTCACCTTTCCCAGCTGCTGTCCTGCATCGAGCCTTGGACAATTCAGATTGTCTGATGTCATCATTGATCCCAACGCATTGGCAGTATCTTTCTGTCTGCCCATGAACTGTTCTCCTGGGTGACATGGATTTTCTAAAGCTTGCTGCCTCTTTGGAAATGGAGTCTTTAAACCTCTACTTCCACGTAGGAGGCTATTCCCATGGTTACATTACCTCATTACAGTTCATGCAAATTAATAATTACCTGCTGTAAAAGCTACATTTGATGGTTGCCAGAAGGGCAAATCTAGTTCAAACACAGAAGTTCCTACAATTGGAGGGTTCTTATTCCTGCTTGTTTTCAGTGCTGCGACCAATATGCTTCATGCTAATTTGCTACTTGGAATGTTTGTTTAAATGCAGCGTGGGCTTCTGCATTGGCTAGATAAGCTGCCTGGACAGTAAGTGCCTTGTTCTGTATCAATAACTATTTGTGAGGTGCAGGACTGAGGTAGCAGAGGAGATGGCGTGATTCACAGATCTGTTGCAGAAGGAAGGCATTCGGTTGCTTTGTATGATGTGTTGCTTCTCAGGAGGATGTGTTCAAAGGGGAGCTTCCTCTGTGGTGGGTGGTGGGCTGCTAAATCAGGTGGGAAGCATAAGGAAGAGGAACTGGCTAGATAAGGGGCACGGGACAAAGGGCTTTCTTCCCTTACATAACCAGTAACCATCCTCTTTCAGCACTTGAACTCCGGACAGCTCCAAAGAGCCAAGAACAGTACCGTATAAAGTACAGTACAGTATAAAATAGGGGCGCGGGTGGCATTGTGGGTTAAACCACAGAGCCTAAGACTTGCTGATCAGAAGGTTGGTGGTTCGAATCCCCGCAACGGGGTGAGCTCCCGTTGCCAACCTAGCAGTTTGATAGCACATCAAAGTGCAAGTAGATAAATAGGTACTGCTCCGGCGGGAAGGTAAATGGCGTTTCTGTGCGCTGCTCTGGTTCGCCAGAAGCGGCTTAGTCATGCTGGCCACATGACCCGGAAGCTGTATGCCGGCTCCCTCAGCCAATAAAGTGAGATGAGTGCCGCAACCCCAGAGTCGGCCACGACTGGACCTAATGGTCAGGGGTCCCTTTACCTTTACTTTTCAGTATAAAATTGTCCTTTTTTTCAGTTACAGATAGGTAGCCGTGTTGGTCTGCCATAGTCAAAACTTTTTTTCAGTTAGTTAGAGCTTGCACAATACCCACAACCAGCACAGAATGAACAGTCAGGGAAACTTTGTAGTTGAGGCACTTCTCCCCTTCCTCTATAGACTATCCTGTGAGGCGGGGAAGCTGTCCTCCCTTCAATTGCCAACTATGCCACAAGTTACTGTGCTCCAGCCCAATGACAACAGGGAGCTGCTGCCTTAACAGTCCTTTTTTTTGGCTGCAGGATCTTCTTGCAGCTGATCCAAGAAATGCTGCTCAAAAAGCCTTTTGTTGCTGCTGTGCTGTTTCCAGCTGAGCCCATTCCTCCCCACCCATAGATTAAGCTAGGAGCAACCCACAGGAAGTTCTATTTATGGGAGAATTGCCATCGATCTTAAGACAGCAGCTATTGCTTTGGGCTGCTGTTTGGACCATTGTGCTTTAATAGAAATTCCGAAATGCCTGTCAGGTAGGTTTAGAAATGATCGGCTTCTTTTAAATATGTTGTTGCAGAGAGAAGTTTGGAACCTATCCCATTAAGTGAGGCAGGCAGAGTACTGCTAACTGCAAGCAGGCACACCACTCACTGCTCCCGCCCAAAAACCCCACTGTGTAAGGACGTGTGGATCCAGTATTGGCCTCCATAGTCACTTGCAGACACACCATTAAGACTGTGTTCATGGAAGACAATCTTACTCAGCCACAAGTGATCACCAAAGAAGAAGACCACTCACTACTTGATTGTTCAGTGCTCCATCACTGTGGCTGAGCATGCAACTTCCTTCACTGGAGTATTAAATTATTATGATGATGATTACTCTAATTATTATCAAATTGCCTTTTACGTGTGTCTGAAAGGGATTAACAAACATACCGTGAAAAGTGTTTTAAGCAGCTTTCAAAAAATAGAACAAAAAAGATAGGTTTAAAGACAATGAACACCCAAGGCAGAGACCTTTTCAGCCATCTGGAAAAGGTTGTCAAAACAGAAATGTCTTCAGTTGTTTGTGAAAGAAAAAGATAGTGAGTGCCTGTTGTATCTCAGAAGAAAGGCTGTTCCACAGAACAGGGGCAGCCCCACTGAAAGCCCTGCTTTGAGTTACTGTGGACTTCTGATATTTGGGAGACTTGAAGGAGCAGCTCTGCTGCATAGAGGTCTTCATATTTTTAGAACCAAAATTTGCCCAGGTAGCAGATTGGCAGCTGGTGTAAATCCCACAGCACAGCAGTGTTCTCTGCTGGTGGTAGTTTGCCACCACAAGCAAGCAACCTAGCCACTGCATTCTTCACTAGAAGGCACCTAATCTCTTAGTGGCTGATCCCAATGGCCACTCCCAATGGTGTGTTAATCTGGTGCTCTAATAGCACCTTAGCGACCCATGGGCCCAAGGAGCAGTGGTATAGCATGGGTTGCCAGTGCCCGGGGCCGTATGGAAGGGTGGGAGGAAAACAGATGGAGTACTCATACACATTCAATATGCCTAATGGAGTCCACATCACCCAGGAGATTGCAGCCACAGAGATAAGAAAAGAATAATAATTCCATCGTGTGGAGAGGTCACTTCCTGGTTTGCATGGGGAAGCCATTTTCAATGGAGCCTAACAACAGAAGCACACAACTGTCTTGAGGCAGCACCAGGTGTTGAAATGTTGCACCCCTAACAATTTTGTGCCTGTGGCAACTGCCCCTATGCCCCCCCACGCTCTGCCAGGGAGTAAAACATAACCAAAGGGCCACAGACTCCAGATTGTTACTGAAACAAATTGAAACACAATTCAGTAAATAATGCTGTTTTCATATAGAAAATAACATTGGGTTGCTCAACAGAACTTCCCCTTCTTCTCCTCTTCTCAAATGCCCCCATCTACTTAGCAGGATTGAAGCAACCCAAGAACAGATCTGGAGGGGGGGGGGACATAAAGGGAGGAGAGGGAAGGGAAATTCCACCTCTTGAGTGCAAATGGAAGTACTTTGTTGGATTCAGCCCATTATTTCATTTGAAGGAAGACGTAGGAACTTCAAGGAAAATCAGCAGTATAATAGAAAATAATGTGGATTAAGAATGGCATGAGAATATCGTTATAACTGCCTTGATAAAGCGATCAGAGTAATTTGAATAAGAATCGTAGGCTTGCTTTTTCCTAGCCTTACTGAAGGTTTGGCCTCCTCACAGATTCCTCAGTTCCCCCGCTCTGTCCCCCTAGTTTTCAAAAAGAATATCTGAGTTTCCAAGCATGACCTTTCATCTACCTTTCCTGACATTTTGGAATAAAGTTCGTAGTTACCCAGCCAGTGCCGTAGGTTAGGATTGTGTTCTTTTCAGATAGGTGAGAGCATATGAAAGAGAGTTGCATAGGAAGAATCGGGGGGGGGGGGTGAGAGAGAGTATCTGAGCATCTTTTATATTGATCAGCAACTTGGTGGTACCACACCCATCAGTTTTCCATCTTGCTCCTACCTGGAAGAGATCATAGGAAAAAGAGAGAGAAATGTCTTTATGTCAGTATGCACAACAAACCAAAAGAATACTCATTGAAGGAAGCAGCAGTAATTTATAGTTTACCTCAGAAAGCGACTGAGCTAGTACAGTGGTACCTCCGGTTAAGTACTTAATTCGTTCCGGAGGTCCGTTCTTAACCTGAAACTGTTCTTAACCTGAAGCACCACTTTAGCTAACGGGGCCTCCTGCTGCCGCCGCGCCACCGGAACCCGATTTCTGTTCTTATCCTGAAGCAAAGTTCTTAACCTGAAGGACTATTTCTGGGTTAGCGGAGTATATAACCTGAAGTGTATGTAACCTGAAGCATATGTAACCTGAAGCATATGTAACCCGAGGTACCACTGTATTGTGGCTCCTCTCAAACAATGCAGATATTTTTTTCCAGCTTGCTCAACAGGGAGTTGTTAAGGGCATTGGAAAGTGAAAGGAGATGTTTGATTTTACTGGATACAACATTTTAACCTCTGTGATGCCAATAGGCACCCCAACCACGTAGGCATACATTGATGGCATAGTGATCCTATGGGAAATTGCAGTCAAATATAACTAGCAAGCTTAAGGCTAGTTAATGCATGATGGAGTTAAGACCACAGACCTGTATTCCTAGACTCAGCTAGGTCACACCCCTCACCTGGAAGGAGGAAAGTTAAGATTCCCCCTTTGTTTGTTCTTCTTTCACCACATGAACTCACTGAGATAGGATGTGCCTCAGCTTGCTTGCTACAAGCTCAGACTGCGTAATTATATTCCACTATTTTGCTGTGTTTTATATCCCAGGAATTCTGCTTGTGTTTACTTGCTGTTGCATGGATAAATGCATGAATCTGACCTTTGGAAGTTTTGTAAGTAAAGCTGTTTTAAACTTATAAAACTGTATGAACTTTTCACTGTGAGAGGGGTAGAAATGGGGAAGCTCTGGTAGCAACTAGAATGAGATATTTTAAAAGTCTAACAACCTATTATTCTCTCACTACACTACTTTTGTGACTTTAAAGCTCTGCAAGGGCTTCCCTCTTACTTAGCCCCATGTTTGAATGTAGGCATTCATCGAATTCTGTTTTTATTTAACCAAATATCGACAGATCCTTGATTCTCCATTGTGCAGCCCAAGAGGCAGCCGCCCACTCTAGTTAGATACAGATTTACCAACAAGTACTTTAGAGGATTAACATTTTTTAATCTATTAGAACAAACAACCAAAAAGACTTTATACAAATTACAGTGGTACCTCTAGTTACAAACTTAATTCATTCTGGAGGTCTGTTCTTAACCTGAAACTGTTCTTAACTAGAGGCGTGCTTTCGGTAATGGGGCCTCTTGCTGCTGCTGCACCGCCAGCACACAATTTCCGTTCTCATCCTGGGGCAAAGTTCTCAACTCAAGGTAACTCTTCCAGGTTAGCGGAGTTTGTAACCTGAAGCGTTTGTAACTGTGATGTCAATTTAGTGGAAAACAAAGTTGCAAAAAAGTGTGATTTGAATAGTTCAAAATACCTAGGATTTGAAAAATGGTTCACTAGGGTGAATTTCTGAAACCAATTCCTAATTTTAAGAACAACCACAACAGAGAAGATCTTCAGTTCAAGTCACATTTCATTTCAATACCAAAGCTAATTGCAGGTGGGGAAATGAGAAGCCAAAAGTTACAGGCCATTGATGTGGAAAGTCACAGAGAACTCATGAGTCCTTTCTTTCCCTGCTTGCTTTGTTGAAGATGGTAACATTAATGATGGTAAAGTGATATGCTGAGGAACTTTTCCCTTCATCTCTGACCTTTCAATATAACTGGAGTAAGAAGACAGCACTAACTTGAGAGCAGAACACAAGACAACACATAAGTAGCAGTAACAGATGGAGATCCTTATAAGCAAACCTTTGAAAAGAATAATCATCCTTTGAGCATTTCTGTTTATTCAGTAATCTTCCTTAGGATATGTATGGGAACATATGGATTTTAATTATTTTTGTCAACAGATCACCTGACTCAGTTATCAGATCATTCCTGAGCAGGAACAAGAAAACTCTCCCCCCCCTTCATAGATTTTATTGGAATATAGAAAAAGGTATACAGAAAGTTTTATCAAATATCTTTTTTGTCAAAGTAAAAAGTTACGTAATCTAGATAAAAGCACAAACCACAGCAAAAGCAAAAGAAAGAAAGAACTTCCTGTTCCTCATCTATCAGCTATTTGTAAATGTTATTCAACTCATCCATTCCAGTATTACACCTAATAAAACCACTTTCTATAAACCAACATTATCTTCAGTCTTCAAACCCAAATGTCATTAGTTCATTTTCTTTTTCACACACAGAGTCTATAAGAGATTCCCAATCTTTAGTCAATGTTTCCCTGATTAAACATGTAAATTTCACCATCTCAGCTACGTCCAATAATTTTAACAACCGTTCTTCCATTGTTGGGAAACATGGGTTTTCCATCTTTTTGTGTATAAAAGTCTCACCACCGGAATCATGTCTTGGAATAAAGTTTCATAGTCCTTTTTCTAATTGTTTGTCCATAAGTTCCTGCAGGAAGAGTTTTGGTTTCAATTGGAAGTTAACCTTCAAGATTCTCCGTATCATTGTTTGAATTTGTATCCATTTTGTAATAGCTTTTTTACACACACACCCCAAGCATGATAGAATGTCCCTTCATGTTCTTTAAAGGTAACGGTAAAAGGTAAAGGGACCCCTGACCGTTAAGTCCAGTTGCAAACAACTCTGAGGTTGCAGTGCTCATCTCGCTTTACAGGCCGAGGGAGCCGGCGTTTGTCTGCTCCACAGACAGTTTTTCTGGGTCATGTGGCCAGCATGACTAAGCCACTTCTGGCGCAATGGAACACCAACAACAGAGCAGCACACGGAAATGCCGTTTACCTTCCCGACGGAGCAGTACCTATAAATCTACTTGCACTTTTTGGCATGCTTTCGAACTGCTAGGTTGGCAGGAGCTGGGACTGAGCAACAGGAGCTCACCCCATAATGGGGATTCGAACTGCCGACCTTTTGATCTGCAAGCCCAAGGCTCAGTGGTTTAGACCACAGTGTCACCCTTTAAACTTCCATCTTTAAACTTCCAGCAAGTATTTGGAATATTTTTATACATTCTAAATAACATCTGAGGGGTTAAATACCAACGGTACACCATTTTATTAAAATTTTCCTTTCAATCATATTTTAACTCTATAATCCCATATGCTCCCATTGTTCCATCTGTATATTATACCCAAAGTTATTTTGCCAATTTAATTAAACATTATTTAACTTGTTCTTTTTTGTATTTCAGATTTAAAGAGTAATTTGTACATTTTCACAATATGTTCATCATCTGTACACAACTATATTTCAAAGTCTATCTTTTTTTTTTTTTTTGGATACTGAAAGTCTTTTTATCTAACTTAAATCTCTCTGTAAGCTGTAAATAGCAAAAACTTTGGAGAATGTGACCTTCCCTTGCTAAGTAAGTGCACAAGAAAATTCTTCTGTCAGCAGTCAATAATTAGCTAGAAACTAAGTGGGAATTTTGATTATCTGTATTAAACAACTACCGTAGAGCTATAAAAGGTGGTTGTTAAACCATCTAGCTTTTATGGACTCCTCCTGTGGTATTTCAAGCAAATTACTGCATTTAGCAGTAAAATGACACAAAGTGCTATAAAGTTAACTACAATTTCATCAGATTCTATTATGATTTACTGATTTAAAAAATAAAAACCAAAATAAAATAAAATAAGGAAGACTTGTAGAAAATGTCACTGAAATTTATGCACATTCTCCCTGTTGCTTTTCATTGATCTTAGATCAAGCCTGCAAATACAGACACAGAAAGAACTAGGAAAATGCCATTACAAACAAAAGCAAACCATCTAGTGGATGACTGTAGCTAAAGCAGGGATTAGTCAATGTCATGGCAAATGCAAACAGTGCACCTTTCTTGAACAAAGTACGAAATCTGGCAAAGCAACGTGGAGATCACAGACTGTGCACAATCCATTGATAGAAAACAAGGTCCAGATGACCTGGGAAGGATAACATCCTGCAATATATACTTCACTGGTTTTTATTATTATTATTATTATTATTATTATTATTATTATTATTATTATTATGCAGAGAGTAAATCATGAGTCACAGTCAAAACAAATGCAAGGTACGTCAGGGTTTGTACCAGTGACCAGGCTTGACTGAAATGATAGGACAAGCTATTTGAAATCCAGGTTCCAACTGAGAGACACAGTCTAAGGGCAAAGAGTGGACTTAGACAGAAACATAAGAGGCTGCAGAAAAAGTGTGGGAATCCATGCAGCATGGATGGAGATAGGACCACAAGTATTGCTCAGTAGGGTGTTGGAGAGATCTCAACAGGGACCAGAGAAAAGGCATTTGTTACAACTCATGGGCCAAACCATTCAACTTGGTTGCACAGCCAGGAAGCCAAAGGTCTTAAAGCAGTCAGTTTTTGGACCATATGCGAGAGGTTGGTTTCTCATTCAATGCATTGGACAGAACTCCAGAAGAACACATGCTGATACCCCTGAAAAGCAACTGTCATTATTGCATAGATCAGATGCCCATTTCACTTCACAGGAATATGTCTTTCTGAAAGTGCATTTCTATTTTATAGACAGTAAACAGATCATTTTACAGCAGTGGGAAAACACAGATCCATGTACCAAATTTGGACCATCAGGCCTCCCCACTTGACCCATGAAGTCATTTTGACCAAGCCATGGGAATAGAGGTATTGCGTTAAAGGGATCCATGAGGAGGTGCTTCTGTCTGGATGCCCAGGCTAGGGCCATACCACTCATTGAGATGGCACTCCACTGAGAGGTGGTGCCTATTTGATGTATGCCGTACATCAATTAATGCCGACCTTGTTGTTGTTGTTGTTGTTTAGTCATTTAGTCGTGTCCGACTCTTCGTGACCCCATGGACCAGAGCACGCCAGGCACTTCTGTCACGCCAGGCACTGCCTCCCGCAGTTTGGTCACACTCATGCTGGTAGCTTTGAGAACACTATCCAACCATCTCGTCCTCTGTCGTCCCCTTCTTCTTGTGCCCTCCATCTTTCGCAACATCAGGGTCTTTTCCAGGGAGTCTTCTCTTCTCTTGAGGCGGCCAAAGTATTGGAGCCTCAGCTTCAGGATCTGTCCTTCCAGTGAACACTCAGGGCTGATTTCCTTAAGAATGTAGAGGTTTGATCTTCTTGCAGTCCATGGGACTCTGCCAACCTACGTAGCATCAAAAGGTCGGTCTTTTATATTCTGCTGCCAACGTTAGCGGGCTTTATTGTTTTGTGCGCTTGTTGGCATCGTAGTTAATGGATAGTCTTTCCCTCCTTAAAAAAAAAAGCTCAACAGCTCTGGCATTTCCCCCCTAATAAAAGTTCAACAATTTTTGCCTCTCTTCCCCCCAAAAAGCTCCTCCCCCCTCCAATGGCAATGGGTAGATCACTGCAGTCTCTTGGGAGTTGGATCATCCCACAGTCGGACTGGTTGATATCTGTTGTAACCCAATGCCTTTGCCAAACAACTTGCATTTGTAATCGATTAAGGTGTGGCCCAATCATGTTGTCACATGTGGTCTTTGGTCAGAAGTAGCTTGTGAGGTGGAGAGCAACATGGCACCTGGACTTGCAAAAGATTGGTCAAGAGCCTGGGGAAAATTAAAGCAGGCTGGAACTCTATACATATGTACTAGGAAGTTCCCTGGAAATGAGAATATACCAGGCTGGACTATTGGTCTCTTGAGCCAAGCATCACCTACTACAGCAAGTCTCCGGCAAGGTATTTGCTAGCCCTGCTTACCTGAGATCTTTGAAATAGGAGATACTGGGAACTAAAAATGGGACCTCCTGTATCCAAAGCATGTGCTGAGCTATGTTTCCTCAACACCACCCCAAATTCTGGGGCAGAACTCATGTGCAGTGATGAAAAGAATGCTGTGTTGGGATAAGCTGGAGTGAATAAACTTCCCTCTTAGCTCATTACTCTCTACAAAATATTCACAGTGTGTGTAGTCAGGTGTTCAGACCCACTGTGATCATGGAACTGCGTCCTGGTCAGTGTGCATAGGCTCAGCTTACAAACGATCTCTTTAAGGCTCCGGAGACTGCACAAGTGTACAGAAGTGCAAAGAAATAACAAACCTTATTTGCAATGGCCTTGATGCTGATTAGCTTTATTCAAATCATGTGCACTGGAAATAAGTGGATGAGATTGGGCCCTGCAGCACATGTTCTGCTGAGCTGAAGAAAGTAAACTTTTTTTTCAAGTTTCAAGCATAGCCCTCCCATTCAGTGCTTTCCACCAGGAGCAGTCCTTGTCTTCTGGCTTCTGTGGGTATGTACCAAGAGATCATCACCATCTAATTCCCACAGAAGTTCAGAAGCGAAAGCATTTGCACAGTTCACACACCAGCTTAATCATAGAGAAAGGATAGCATTTGCATAGCTCATGCTGGTCCAAAGGACCATGTTGCTCTGGGTGATGCTCTAAGCCATTTTAACTCACTGTTGTATACTCAGTAAGGTGAATAGTCCTAGGAATAGTGCTACTTGAGTTTGGGCATCCTTTAGAGTGGGAGCAGAAGGAGGATTCTTCAGCCCAAGTGCCACATTCCCTCCTCAGCAGTTTTTCCAGGAGCTACACATGTCTTCATCAGTAGAGCATGAGACTTTTAATCTCAAGATTGTGGGTTTGAGCCCCATGTTGGGCAAAAGATTCCTGCATTGCAGGGGGTTGAACCAGATGACCCTTATGGTCCCTTCCAGCTCCACAATTTTAAGATTCTACGATTCCAGGGTTAAAAGCAGTTGGTGCCAGGAGCAAAAGTTGACAACAGAACAGATGTGACTCCTATCTCTGTATAGTCGGTGACATCACTGCCACCTAAAAGCCAGTTTTCTACTCCCCATCACTGTTACATATCTTGCCATCCTCCACCCAGGCAAGTGAGAGGCATTATCACAGTTCAAGGTTACCGTATTTTTCACTCTATAAGACGTACCAGACCACAAGACGCACCTAGTTTTTGGAGGAGGAAAACAAGGAAAAAAAATATTCTGAATCTCAGAAGCCAGAACGGCAAGAGGGATCGCTGTGCAGTGAAAGCAGCAATCCCTCTTGCTGTTCTGGCTTCTGTGATAGCTGTGCAGCCTGCATTCGCTCCATAAGACACACACATGTTTCCCCTTACTGTTTAGGAGGGGAAAAGTGAGTCTTATAGAGCAAAAATTACGGTACATTCCATCTGAACAAATGCACTTGAGGAGACTCCTAGTTCTGATGGCTGACACTCAAGAGAGATCTCTCCATAACCCCCAGCCATCAGTCAGTCACTGGGTTATTCAGAAGAGATACACCTAACAAAGGAAGGTTCCCTGACCATCTTAAGGTCACTCTTAAGTTTTGGATGGAAGGGCCAAAGCAGAATGAAGCCTGCAGCTACAGCAGTTCCTTGCAACAGTTGCCTTAAAAGGTGTTTGAAGGTAAATGGTCCTTCTAAGATACAGTTACACTGCAGGAAGCTTAGGGAGAATTGTTCTGTTCTTGTGTGAATTAATATTCTCTCAGTGTCTGTTGCTCTCTGCCTCTGGACACTGTAAATATGAGTGTCCCTGAGAAGGAGCCTAACTGCTTCAGCCCCTAGGTAGTTTCTCTTCACAGAATAAGTACTATGTCCCTGGGGTTTGCCAGCTGAGTCCTTCTGTTTCCTTTGCCAACTCCCATTTTCCCAAGTAGGTTATGATGAATGATGCCCTGAGGTACGCCATACGTTTGAGGGAGCCTTTAGAAGCAGATTTTCTGTTCAAAGATGGAGCAATAAACTGCAATGATTCTGGCACCTTGCACCTAGTGCATGCCAATTCAGATGCACAACTGACCCCACTATAAAATACTCCCAAGTAGCTGTGTATATAGCACCTAGGCTGTGACCCAAAGCACACTTACAGGAGAGCGTGTCCTATTGAAGAAAGAGGGATTTGCTCTTGAATAAATATGTATAAGAATAAGGTGCTCTAAAGTCTCTCCACATTTACTTAAGAATGAGCCCCAATTGTACATAGTGAGGTCTACTACAGAATAAATGTGAGCCAGAAAGCAGACTTCATGTCAGCTTGCAGTGGCCCTGCAGCAACTAACCATCACCTTTCCCCAAGAATGTTGTATAGGAAAACTGGGAAGTTCCATAGCAAAAGTGTGATCAGTGATTCCAACCAATCAATAATACACCACCCATCTGGCTGGGTTGCCCCAGCCACTCTGGGGAACTTCCAATAGAATGTAAAAAACCAATATAATATCAAACATTTTAAATTTCCTGATAAAGGGCTGGCTTCAGATGTCTTTTAAAAGTTGTGTAGTTCTTATCACCTCAACATCTGACGGGAGGGTGTTCCACAGGTTGGGCACCGCTACCGAGAAGGCCCTCTGCCTGGTTCCCTGTAACCTCACTTCTCGCAATGAGGGAAATGCCAGAAGGCCCTCGGCGCTGGATCTCAGTGTCCGGGCTGAACAATGGGGGTGAAGACGCTCCTTCAGGTACAAGGACCGAGGCTGCTTAGAGCTTTAAAGGTCAGCATCAACATTTTGAATTGTGCTCAGAAATGTACTGGGAACCAATGTAGATCCTTTAGGACTGGTGTTATATGGTTCTGGCAGCCGCTCCCAGCCACCAGTCTAGGTGCTGCATTCTTGATTAGTTTTAGTTAGTTACATCCTCACACATCCAAGAAGCATAGCAATTGCAATCACACACACACACACACACAAACATACATACTGTACCAAGATACCCTGCCTCCCCACAATGGTTAATAAGTTTGATGCACAGATCCCTTCCCTCCCCCGCTCCTTCCTTTTCGAATGCTGTTCCCATCATCTGCTCTCCAATATCCATAAGAATGCAAGTACTCTTATTGATGGTGCATTGTGCCATGTTTGTGTACGGCAGCATTATGCTCCAGTACAATACATTCTCTTGGCTTTAACCTGAAATAGAAACCATTAATTGTGTCCACAGTATTTTGCTGTGTGCAACAACTTTTGTAAGGAAGCAAACGCTTTCATAGAAAACTTAAATTCCTCCTGTAGGGCACAAAATGAGATAGAAGGTAATAGAAAACAGACCATTATGGCAATATTTTAGCAACACCATCGAGGGAGGAAGGAAGGGAAGGAGAAGAGCAGCACTGGAAACTCAGTTTTACAATGTTGCAGAAGGGACAGGCTAAACTGAATCAGAACTGCAGAGAGGTGTTTGCAGCAAGGAAGTTTGGGTCTTAAATGTCTTAGGATGCTCTCTGCACAGTTACTCTTCAATGGCACAAACCTTGATAGCAATTTCTCATTTCACCAGATTTTTTTTTATGGAAGATATTGATGATTAGTAGTTGTGATTTATGGAACAACCCCCAAATGTTGAGTGGAAATCAGAATTCACAGGCACAGGAGGGCAGGGCCTTTTTGGTACTGGCCCCATGCTTGTTGAATTCTCTCCCTAGGGAAATTATAGAGAACTGGCTTTCAAGTAGACCCTGAAAACATTTTTCACTCGCAACTTCTTCTTAATATGTAGCACTCTTGCATTGTTTTACTGCTGCTGTTTTAATGTGGGACTTATTCCCCATAAGAGGGTTTAAAATTGCAGCCACACAAAACCCCAAACTCTCATTAGATATGGTGGAATGGCTATCATGTCTAATAGTTGCCCAATCTGGGAGGTTGGTTACCACAGCATAGACAACAGTTAGGCTATCCCTGACCAGATAGGGGCACAGCTGGGCCACCAGCCAAACTGGTAGAAGACACTCTACACCATCGAGGCCACCTGAGCCTCAAGTGAGAGTGAAGGATCCCAAAGTACCCCTAAGCAACATACCTGCTCCTTCAGAGGGAGTGTAACTCCACCAAGAGTAAGCCACCTCTCATCCACCCAGTCTAGGTAACCAATCCTCCCTAACTGTCCCTTAGTCTTATTGGGACTGAGTGTCACTTTATTTAGTCACATCTAGTCCATTACCAAGGCAAGACATCAGCCCAAGACATCACCACCACACCTGCAGATATAAATGAGAAGAGTCGTAAAACGAGGGCTAGCAGCTGGGACTTCCAAGAGGCTGGGGGACTCTCTTGCTGTTCTTAAGTCTCCCCTGGATGAAAAGTGATGGTAGTCTGCTGCGAATCATTTAGCCTGCAGAGAAGACCTCGCCCTCTCTGAACTGTATTTAGGTTATGCTGCAGAGTGTGGGAATGTTCAGGGAGGCAGGAGAGGATATGTTGTTTATTAATATCCTTCCTAACTTGCGCTAGCAAGTTTCTTTACTTAGCAGAGTTTACATTCCCCTTTTGACGCACAGCAGATAGCTGGCTGCAGGCTTGTGTAAGCCTCTCACTGTCATACAATTCAGTATTGAATTGTTTGTTCATAGTAAGTTCCCTTTTATCCCTCTTAAAATAATAAAGACACAGCAAACATATTTAAAGTCAAAAAAAGAAGTTTACTTACATTCAGTTCACAGTTGGATCCCTGAAGGCAGACTTAGTTACAAATATGTACATTTAGATCTACCCCATATTGGGGGGGGGGATCCCAGTTCTTCTGCTATCTGGGAAGCTAGCAGAACATTTCTAGCTAAGAAGCTGGTCTGATGAAGGAGGAGGTGAAAAAGAGAGTGTGGCAGCATGCCTTGTTCTTTTGTTACCTGGACAGGTAAGGTCACACCCACCTCTAGTCACATGCAAAAGGAAGGATGTTCCAGCCGAAGAGGAAACAGGAAGTTTCGACTGGCTGGACCAAACATCCCCTTGCATGTCCACTCTAGGAAAACAAGGAATGTTGGGTTTGACTGCTCTCGGTGGATTACATCCCACACAGAGGCTCCTTGGTGTGCAGTAAGGCCAACAACAGCAGCTGGGACTTAATTGTCTGTTAACTTTTTCTCCTTCTTGCTCTGTATTTGTGTCTAAGTCTAGATTATTTCTTTTGCAATATTGAATTTATTTCATTTGCTAAGTTGTTGACCTTTTCCCTTATTTTGCTTCGTTGACATGCTTTGCAAACACTTTTTCTCTCCTCTTCCTCCACACACGCCTCTCAGTGTTTTGTGGATGGGTGTTGTAAGCTGCTTTGGTGTCCAGCTCACAGTGGAAATGCAACATACAAAGAAACTCAACCAATTAATCAACACATTTGGCTGTTCCAGCTGTGTGGGGGCAGTGGGAGTGGAATTACAATGACGTCTCTTTCTTGCCAGTGGTGCATCTCATCTCCTGGGTTCCTGCCAAATCCTGTAGCTCCTCAGCAAGTGGCAGTGATAGAGTGGGAAAGTTCTCAGTGCTCTGTTTTTGTGCAGAACATTTTCCATTTCATATGCCCCTTGGTAACAATGAGTGCATGCCAAGTGCAAAATCAATTATTAGGCAACCTTGGCAGTTTTCACGCTTTGTTTACTAATTAAAGATGATAAATTAGATCACTCTCTGGGACATTAAAAAAAATATCCAGTGCAAATGGAACTTTTACCTTACTTTGCATAAGATTTTTTTTGGAGGGGGGGAGAGGAATCCAACTGACATTTTTGCTCTTGAAAACTCACATCTAAATGTCAAAATGAGGGTGAACTGAGACTGTATGCCAGGGACCCTAGAGGAGCTGAAGCTGTATACCAGGAAAAGAGAACCTGTGGTCCACTAGATATTGGTGGACTCCAACTTCCACCAGTCATGTTTTAGACATTGCTCTCTGTAGAGGGGAACCTGTGAATATATTGGCATCAAGTTGTGAGAACAAAGAACATGTCCCAAGGGGAAGGCACTCACTTGAAAAGACCTTCCATTAAGTTGCTCACATGCAAGCTTGGTCTGCATCCCACAGATGTGAATGGAATTCCACTGAGCCATGGTGAGTCACACTTGGTAGACTTCTGACCACTCTAATGGTCAGATGGAATTAATATGTAAGGGATGGGGAAACTAGCTCTCTACAAGAACACAGGAATAGCCTGCTTGATCAAGCCAATGGCCCATTTAGTCCAGCCTGCTGTTCTCACGCTGGCCAACCAGATGCCTGTGGAAAACCAGCAAGCAGGATTTGATCACAAGTGCACTCACCTCTCCTGTGGTTTCCAGCAACTGGTATTCAGAAGCATTGGTGAATCTGTTGTTGGACTACAAATCCCATCATCCCTATTGGCCATGCTGCCTGGGGCTAATGGGAATTGGATTCCATGAATATCAGGAGCGCCATACTTTCTCCAGCTTTGAATAAGGTAAACCCCAAGAAATGTAGTGTTTTTGCAATTAGAATGCCTTTCTGAGGATGCTGTGACCCTACAGTCATGAAAGTTTGTACCAAGGCCATGATACCAAGCCTGGTAGATGAAGGGAACACAGTGGATGTAGCCTACCTTGATTTCAGCAAGGCATTTGACAAGGTGCCCCATGATATTCTTGTAAAGAAGCTGGTAAAATGCGGTCTTGACTATGCTACCACTCAGTGGATTTGTAACTGGCTGACTGACCGAACCCAAAGGGTGCTCATCAATGGTTCCTCTTCATCCTGGAGAAGAGTGACTAGTGGGGTGCCACAGGGTTCTATCTTGGGCCCGGTCTTATTCAACATCTTTATCAACGACTTGGATGATGGACTCAAGGGCATCCTGATCAAATTTGCAGATGACACCAAACTGGGAGGGGTGGCTAACACCCCAGAGGACAGGATCACACTTCAAAATGACCTTGACAGATTAGAGAACTGGGCCATAACAAACAAGATGAATTTTAACAGGGAGAAATGTAAAGTATTGCACTTGGGCAAAAAAAATGAGAGGCACAAATACAAGATGGGTGACACCTGGCTTGAGAGCAGTACATGTGAAAAGGATCTAGGAGTCTTGGTTGACCACAAACTTGACATGAGCCAACAGTGTGACGCGGCAGCTAAAAAAGCCAATGCAATTCTGGGCTGCATCAATAGGAGTATAGCATCTAGATCAAGGGAAGTAATAGTGCCACTGTATTCTGCTCTGGTCAGACCTCACCTGGAGTACTGTGTCCAGTTCTGGGCACCACAGTTCAAGAAGGACACTGACAAACTGGAACGTGTCCAGAGGAGGGCAACCAAAATGGTCAAAGGCCTGGAAACAATGCCTTATGAGGAACGGCTAAGGGAGCTGGGCATGTTTAGCCTGGAGAAGAGGAGGTTAAGGGGTGATATGATAGCCATGTTCAAATATATAAAAGGATGTCACATAAAGGAGGGAGAAAGGTTGTTTTCTGCTGCTCCAGAGAAGTGGACACGGAGCAATGGTTCCAAACTACAAGAAAGAAGATTCCACCTAAACATTAGGAAGAACTTCCTGACAGTAAGAGCTGTTCGACAGTGGAATTTGCTGCCAAGGAGTGTGGTGGAGTCTCCTTCTTTGGAGGTCTTTAAGCAGAGGCTTGACAACCATATGTCAGGAGTGCTTTGATGGTGTTTCCTGCTTGGCAAGGGGTTGGACTCGATGGCCCTTGTGGTCTCTTCCAACTCTATGATTCTATGATTCTATAAGTCACCCTTTTTATCCTTCCCAACCACTGCTGTGAGCATTGTGTATTTGTGAGTTTCACTGGTAGTAGCGGTCATGGAGCTCTGAGGAGTCATGAATGTTGAATGGCACAGGTAGGTGGCCAACTGGATCAAGCCTCAAATACACATCGGGGAATGGAGCCTTCTTTCCTTGGCAAATTAAATTCCACAAACCTGTATGTTTCTAGCATCTGTTCCCACTGGTGGCAATCACAATTCAAGCTTTCGGCTGGTTTTTTTAAAAAAAAAACCTGGAACATTAATTCTCTCTATTAACCGTAAGTTTGGAAAAGATGACATTTTGCAACTGACTATCAAATGTATTCTTTTATTTAAACATTAAGATAAAATTACAAAAGCTACTGAAGCAATGGGTCTATGCAGGGAAAAGAAAGTAAAAATAACTCAAATTACACATGCAATCCTGAGCCTAGGCATGGTAATGCAGGAGTAGGTCCTGTTTAAATTCCATGGCACCTACTCCCAAGGAAGTGTGCAAAGGACTGCAGCCTGATGGTGTAAATCCTAGACATGTCTACTCGGAAGGAAGCCCCATGGACTTCAGTGGGACTTTCTCCCAGATCAATGTGTACAGGATTGCAGCCTTTATCATTCACCGATGAAGCAAAACATACAGGAAGCAATAGAAGTTTCCGAAAGGCATGATCCCCAACAAAATACTGAGATAGCTATTGGAAACAGCTGGCTTTTTTAAAAAAACAAACATAATTTCTCTCTCTCTCCCTCTCTGTCTTTTATTTATCAGAACATGACATCATTATACAATGCATTCTTTTTTCTTTCGAGAAGACATTCTAAATATGTTCGTATCACCCTAATGGAAATGAATACTAAGCGAATGAACAGTACGTTATATCTGGCGTAGTTGGTTCTAGTCTACTTTAAAAAATAAAAAAGTAATCTCATGCAATACATGTTTCGATTCTTCAACAATGATAATTAAGTGGTGGGGGTGGGGGGAATGTAGCTTGAATTTGAACAAAAGTATTTATTTCCCTGAAAGGCAAAATTCCTGTCACTTCTAATGAGCACGTAGGTAGTGGCTTTATTGTTCAAGTAATCAGTGAACCAGACTCTCAGCAAGCGCATATTAAAACTGGTCCGTGGGTTTCAAAATTCCTATGAGAATCTGGGTCAGTGGCATCATCTGTGCAATGAGAGATCTTCCACCAGGAACTTGCTACTGCGTAAGTTCCACTGGAATGGGATAATGGGAATGGCTCTCGCACAACTCCTGTTTGTCAAGTTGCAGGTCCATGTGAAAAAGTCCCTGGAGTGACCAGTGTGAGTATATATGGCAAAATCATTGCTCAATGCCCGATTTGTTGTCAACATGCTACTAGACTGGAAAACGGGTGGAATTTTGGGGGCTCAGCATTTCTGTCTACCTATAGGGTATATGTTTTTGTGTGTGTGCATGATAAAAGCCAGAGTTCATCTATAATTTTAAATAGCCTTTAGGAAGCTGGAATATTGGTAAACCATACTTTTTTTCTGCCCCAAAGCCTTAAGACTAAGTACAAACATGGGCTGGATCTACACTGACCAGTATAACGTTATTAGAACGATATTAGATATATCGTTCTAAAATGTCACAGGGCATATTTGTAAAATGAAGCACCTCTTACCTTTGTTTTTTGTTTTGCCAAAATGCTGCCCCTCCACTGCTGGTTGCTCTCTTGTCACATTGTAATAACGCATTTTGAATGTTAAAAGTCGGACACCATGTGTCCATATGGTTATCGAAACCATTCCTTACCCCTTTCTTAACATTAAAAAATGTGAGTGTAAATCCGCCCAGGGTCTTGAGTTTCATTCAGTTGCTGACTATAGTTACATCTGTTCTTATGTTCTGTGCTACTATAATGGTCTTTAAATATAATACCAGTTTCAAAGTTGTTGAACTGGTTATGGATTGTGGGTTGTTGTGGGGAGGCATTTCAGTTTGAGCATTTGCAAGGAAGGGGAGGAGAAAACAAATTTATAAACAGTACAAAGAAATAGCCCAATAAATACATTGTGGTCCCCAATAGTGCTGGGATCAAAAGTCGAACAAGATATACATTAAGGTAGCTAGCTAATTGAATTAGATTAGGGTTTACTTCCCTGATAAGGGCACTGCTTGATCTTGTTGTAGAATCTGGAATTTCTTGGAATAGTGGCAGAACAGTTCTGGACACATTGTAGGAGTGAAAAAAGGTGAATCTTGCAAGTGGGGGAACCACATTAGAAACCAGACCAGAGATGGGAAACCAATGTTTCTCCAGGGCTTGTTGGATTTCAACTCCCAGCATGGCCTGTGGTCATGGACTAGACATTTGGAAAAGGTAATAACCATAACTCAAAGTTCTTTCTGCCAGGTAGTGATAGGTGAATCTGTCAGTTCCAGTTTTTCTGTTTCTTGCTTCCCCCCAGCCTTAAGTGCCATTCTCCCCCATTTTCACAACAGTTTGAATCAAAATCACCAGCGTTTCAGTGCTTATTTTTCTTAATATACACGTTTTTGAATGCAATTTTGCCTAACATATACATCTTTTGCAAAGCAATTTTCCTAATACAATAATAATAGTAGTAATACTTTTTTTTATACCCCACCTGGGTATAAACACGATTAATTTAGGTCCATTAATTTCACTGCGCTTACTCTGAGCAGAACAACCCTCATTTTCACTAATATGTGCAGTTATATGCACATTTTGCTGTAGTATATGCATTTTGGTACACTTTACTTGATTGGAGAATTTAGAGAAGTGTGGATTTGAAAGCTGGCTGTGTTCTTATCGTGTTTCTGAAAGTGTGAATTAGGTAAACTTGCCTTTAAATATGAACTGAATCAAATTCTTCCCCATCCCTCCTGCAGGCGCCTGTTTACCATGAAAGTGATGGGAAGCCATCTGCTTTAGGTGACACATTCCTGATGGGCACAACTTTCCTGCTTTCAATGAAGAATTAGGTGGTGGCCTTATTTTCACTGAAAAAGTGTATTAAGGCTGCCAAGTCTTCTAAGTCCCAGCCTTTGAAGCTGCCTAAGTCTTCTGAAGCTAGGAGGCAGCCACTAGATCATGGGTAGGCAAGCTAAGGCCCGGGGGCTGGATCTGGCCCAATCGCCTTCTAAATCCGGCCCACAGACGTTCCAGGACTTAGCGTGTTTTTATATGAGTAGAATATGTGCTTTTATTTAAAATGCATCTCTGGGTTATTTGTGGGGCATAGGAATTCATTCATTCCCTCCCCTCAAAATATAGTCCAGCCCCCCACAAGGTCTGAGGGACAGTGGACCGGCCCCCTGCTGAAAAAGTTTGCTGACCCCTGTACTAGATATTTAGTTTGGCTTCATTCTTCCAGATAAATAGATTGAAGTCATGGTCATAGGCTATAATCAAGAGGCTATTACCTATGTATGAAAAGAATCTAGACCTGGGTCTCTAAAACCTGCACAGCTCCACTATGTGAGAAAAATGAAGGCCGATCCAAGATGCATTCACTCTACTCAATGACTAATCATTTCATACAGTGTTTCTCAAACTTGAGTCTCCAGCTGTTGCTGGACTACAACTCCCATAATCCCTGACCGCTTTTTCTGCTAGCTAGTCATGATGGGAGTTGTAGTCCAATGACAACTGGAGACCCAAGTATGAGAAACACTGATTTAATGACATAATCTAGAAATGGGCTATGGATTGTGCTCACTGCAGGGATCAATATTCCCATAGTTAGTTTTCCAGAAGCACCAATAATATTTGGCACTGCTAACCATGAGGTCCAGGCATGGGGAACCTGTGGTTCCTCAGATGTTATTGGTGGACACCAACTCCCATCATCTTGACCACTGGTCATGCTGGCTGGGGCTGATGGGAGTTGGAGGACGACAACATCTGCTCTGCTGTTGTACCCCATCCCTGAGGTAGGTAGAGCAATCATGTCGTGAGCTTCGCTCAAAAAGTACTGTGCTGTATGTCAGGAGTGTTACCTATTATGGCTCAAGTGAGGAGAAGCTTGCCACTGGGATGCCAGTCGCCGCAGCACTCATAATCAAATGCCCGGCCCGTTTCTCAGATTTGCAGCTGAACATGTGAACTGCTTTTGCTGAAAAGGTCTGCCTTACCATGAAGCGATGTGAGGCAAGATGAAGCCTGTGGTCTCTGATCTGTGATAGGTGTCCCACTCAACCATGCGCACGCAACCCAAGTGTACATATGTGGATCGCCACTAATCCAAAAACCTGCCAGGAGGAGCACAACACAAGAGATGGTGAACATCCACTTACATGTGCACAGCCAAGCTATGGGCCTGCAGGGTTCTGGATCCTAACCAGAATACTCCAGAACTGGCAAACTCCGAAATAACTTGTATGAACTTTTCTGCAACGGCAGAATCCACAGTTGCCACCGATATTTACATTCAAAGTATAAAAAACTGCAGATATGCAATATGCCCAAACGGTTTAAAAAATATACCCTATTTCATTTGTAAACTATCAATGCAAGTTACTCAGCAGCATAGAAGCCATGTCTCATGTCTTCTGTTGTCCTAGAAAGATTTGTGTCTGCTGCCGTTAATGTAATTGCCAGAAATATCTGAGGTTACATGTAGAAACAATCGAGGCAATAATATTTTTTTCTTTTTTCTTTTTGTACATATTGTTAAACATGCAAAAACTTCCTGAAGAATATTGCCCAAAGGTAGAAAGTCTTTTGGAACTCGAATTCTCCTTGGTAGAGTTTGTTTTTGCAAGTATGGCTAACACTTGATTCGAAAAGGTCCTTCCATTTATTTTGAAGAAGCATCTTTGATCACAGGCTCCCTGTTCAAATACGTAGCCCAATAGACTAAGTTAAAAGTTCCAAACAGGACCGGAAATACTATCCGGGACATCTTGTCAATCTTACTGATGCTGTTGTAGGTCTTTTTGTTTTCGGCTGGTTTTTCGGCGGGCTTGACTGGAATGGGAGCGGCGTTGGAGATTACTGCAGGGGCAGAGTCCTTTGGTAAGTTTAAGGTGGGGGTCATCCGTCCGGCAGGGTAAGTGTTCATGGCTCTGCTTGCCAACAATTCACGCTCTTTTTTCTGCCAAACAACAACAACAAAAAAGAACACTGGTGAAAAAAACAGAAATGCACACTTAGGACATGAAGAAAGATGAGGGCTGTATGCAGAGATTATGTATGCCTTAACACTGATAAAAGCAATTGAAGTGATTTAAAGAGGACTAAGCAGGTGTCTGTTTTGCATTCTTCTAGTGGATTCTTATCCTCGCTAAAACTGTAAGGGCACTTCAGATTCATAAACCAAGCAAAATAAACCCAGATTCTAAGAATGCTTTCACAAATACACATTTGAAAACATGTAAGTGGGGGGGGGGTAGTGTTTCACCACATCAATCTGATTGTACGGCAAGCAAATATTTTAAAGCACAACTAATTAAGCTTAATTCAGTTTGAGAATGCATCCTCTGGTTGGGTGTGTACAGAATTTATCTTAGCAAGAAGATACAGAGAGAATAAAAAAGGATTTTCTCCTTTACCATGCCTTAGGCTTGGAACTGGTCTCTTTCTTTCTTTCTTTTTTCAAAAAAAGGAGAAAGAAACCCCACCCAGATATTTTTGGTCCAGGCCAAAAAAGTATAGCAAAAAGCAGTCTTGATCTCAGATATTTAGGGCCTGAGGTAGAGCAGCAAATCTGTCCCTCAGCCCCAATCCACTTGGCCATCTCATGCCTGTATAAGCATGCAAGGAAGGTCATGTTATTTTGGTAGAAATTCCCATGAGTTCCTTTCCCTCTCTAGCTGTAACATACAATAACAGTAAATTACACCAGTAACTGTTTGCTGCCCTTTACTGATGCTCAGAATCAGCTGGTTGAGGCAGTTAGCTTACTCTGTCAAATGGTAGAACTGGCCCCATGACATCCATTGTCTCACTGAAGACAAAGGGATAGTTCCTTTGCTTAAGTAGCATTGTGAAATGTTAGGAGGGCGATCCAGTGGAATGGCACTGTAGAAGATCACAGCAACAAGGACACTTCCTGTAGATTATGTTCACTCGATTATTAACCAAGTCAGAGAGCTCCCACCTTCCTATTCAGGGTAACTATTCTATCTCTTCAAAGAGATGCATATCATAGAATTGATATTGCTGGAAGGACCTTGAGGATGATATAGTCCAATGCCCTCCAATACAGGAATATGCAACTGTCCCATACGGGGATCAAACCTGCAACCTTGGTGTTATCAGCACCATGCTCTAACCAATCGAGCAATCCAGGCTACCTTCTTTTTTGCAGCCTCTAATGCCTTCTTGCCATCCCAGGCCCAGCTTCTTTTTGTGAAATAGTTGACTGTGGCGAATTCAATCAGTGCAGAAAACACAAAGGCGTAGCACACGGCTATGAACCAGTCCATCGCGGTAGCGTAGGCCACTTTTGGTAGAGAGTTGCGGGCGCTGATGCTTAAAGTTGTCATGGTAAGGACCGTAGTGACCCCTTGAAAAGAAAAGAAGGAGCAACTTTTAGAATTACCTGTAAGCTGTGCATGCCTTAGGTCAGCCTTCTCCAGCTGGGTGCCTTCCATATGTTTCAGACTCCCATCAACCCCAGCCAGCATGGTCAACAATCAGGAACGATGGGAGCTGCAATCAGGGGTGGACCTTGGTAATATGGCGCCCTGTGCAAGGCCAAAATTTGATGCCCTCTCCAGCCCTCACAAGGGACGCGGGTGGCACTGTGAGTTAAACCACAGAGCCTTGGACTTGCCGATCAGAAGGTCAGCGGTTCGAATCCCTGCAACGGGGTGAGCTCCCGTTGCTTGGTCCCTGCTCCTGCCAACCTAGCAGTTCAAAAGTATGTCAAAGTGCAAGTAGATAAATAGATACCGCTCCAGCGGGAAGGTAAACGGTGTTTCCGTGTGCTGCTCTGGTTCGCCAGAAGCGGCTTAGTCATGCTGGCCACATGACCCGGAAGCTGTACGCCGGCTCCCTCGGCCAATAAAGCGAGATGAGTGCCGCAACCCCAGAGTCATCCACGACTGGACCTAATGGTCAGGGGTCCCTTTACCTTTACCTTTACCAGCCCTCACCCCACTTTCCCAAAGCTGGGTAAAAGGAACTGAGTTTGGGGAAGGAGGCAGAAGGGCTCTGGGAGGGTCCTAGAGCCCTCCTTCCTCCTCCTCAAAGCCTGGGAAGTTCTTGCCGCACTTTGGGAAGGTGGCAGGAGGACTCTGGGACTTGGCCCCTCGCCCCGGCCCCGGTGCTCCTACTCAAGGGAGTCAGGTTGAGGAAGGTTTGATTAGATGAACAGTGCTGGTTTTGAGCCTGGGACCCTGATACGAAGGAGGAACAGCTTTTCCCAAACATGTCCTCAGATCATCTTGGCAGGTCCTACTCCAAGTGTCCTCTCATCATGAAGTAGGGAGAGTGGCTCCAAGGGAAAGGACGTTCTCATCAGTAGCTTCCCATCTGCAGAATGCTCTCTGTAAAGAGGTTTTCCTGGTACAGTGGTACCTCGGGTTACATATGCTTCAGGTTACACACGCTTCAGGTTACACACTCCGCTAACCTAGAAATAGTGCTTCAGGTTAAGAACTTTGCTTCAGGATAAGAACAGAAATCGTGCTCCGGCAGCGCAGCAGCAGCAGGAGGCCCCATTAGCTAAAGTGGTGCTTCAGGTTAAGAACAGTTTCAGGTTAAGAACGGACCTCCGGAACAAATTAAGTACTTAACCCGAGGTACCACTGTACCTACACTTTAGATTTTCCATCTTCTCCCAAACCTTTCAACATCTTAAATACTGAACATCTTTTAGCATCTACCGACCTCACCGGCATTTCATATAAACACACCACTGGTTTTAGTTGCTGTGGGTTGATAGCAACTGATGAGTTTTTGCCTTGGAGGGGTGTTCTGCTGAAAAGCAAATTGTTGAATTGCAGGAATTGCAGTTTGATTTTGTTTTATCTTCCTTTGTATGCCCAATCCAATAAATATTTATTGCTTGTAGCCGCAGGCAATGGCAAATGCAGTAAAATGCCTATTAGCACAGGCCTAAAAACATGGATAAATGTACACCCTGACTTTGTATGTCACCTAGAGCCACATTTGCAATTAGGGGACGAAGAAATAAAATGAATAATTAATACTTCTAAAGATGGCGCTTGCTATTAAGCATTGATCGGCTCCTTGGAAATTGCAAAGCCTGATGCAGTGCGAGCGCCCCATATATCAAATCTAGAAACGTGCAATACTGAGGGAGGAAAATAGAAGTCATAATATGGAATGAAGACCTAAAACTGGATACTAACAGCATGTGGATCAGCGGCAGACATATGCCTGCAGAGACCTTCCAGGGTATCCCCAGGGTGCCCTCTCCATGCTGAAAGCAGGATTGAAGGAAGCATTCAATTGCAGCCTGTAGAACAGGTTGTGATGTGTGCTTGGCATCAGGGTGTGTGTGTGTGGTGTTAACAAGAGTTTCTCCATTTTACATATATGCCAACAAGTCCAAAGTGGTTGGTGATCATTGGCCTACATGATCTGGGTGGTTCTGGCAGTGAGGTTCCCCTGGCATGGTCAAAATCCATACAAAGTGAGTGGCCACTACTTCAATCAGGCAGGCTATGATAAAAGGGACACATAGTGTTTGGCTTCAGGAATAACTGTGCCCGCTGCACGCTGGCTGAGATGTAGGAATGCAGCTTCCTGTCCAATGGCGGACTCTAATGTTACATTTCCTTGCTTCTGTGATTGAAGCTGCATATAGGGCTGTGGCCCCCACTTCCTTCAGACCCTGCTTGTGGGGCTGAGGGGGTGGAGAGAAAAGGCAAGGAACTGCCTGAGACAGAGGCATGCACAGGGGGGAACTGGTTGGCAGGGGAAGAGTTAAGCATTGCCTCCTACCCAATGGTGAATGGTGGTTAGGTCACCAGGACACCTGATTAGGGTTCTCCTTCCCCTGCCTTAGAGTAAAGGTCACTTAAAAAAAACACCAGAGAGAAGTGAAATACTTGCCAAAGACTGTTCTAGCAGGGACAGATTCTCTGTTTAACCAAAATGATACTTGGGATAAGATCACCGTCATAATACAAGGAAGGTACGTCTGGATGACGAAATAGCCAATCTTTCTTTTCAGGTGAAAGTGTGCTCTCATTATAGTATATTCACCTAAGGTGGCAGAAGAGGAGAAAACAACACACATAAGTTATCAACAAAGGCCAGAGCACCGGTTCGCAAACAGCTGTCTTCTGTCTAGCAGTTCTTCCATATGACAATATTGGATGGTTCAAACAAAAGAAATGAACTGAGGACTTCTTTTTGTACTCATAAGCCACTGGCTGGGAACAAAAGCATACACACCATACATTTAAAATGCTCCACTCCAAAGAATCCTCAGAAATGTTTACCCCCAGGAGAATTACAATCCCCAGCACCCTTAACTACAGTTCCCAGGTCTGGGAGGGGGGCAGGTTGTGGTATAAAGTAAGGTGAGGACAGAGCCAAGCAAGACCCATCCGCTTGAAGCTTATTTCTAAGCTGAGATAATCTCTGGTACCCAAGCTTCGTAGACTTCGTTCATGATGTTTCAACTTGTGCTAGTACCCTGCCTACATACCCAGTTGTTGGTGAAGAAAAGTGACTTTCCATGGTCCCACTCAATCCATGTTGTGGCCCCACATGGATGCTGCTGGAAAATGCTTCCCCATAAGAGTTTATTTGTGGAGCAGCTAATGTGTAGAGCATTTATTTTGGAGCACTGCACAACTTATGGAGGAATCCTCATGCCTCTGCCACACATTTTCAGTGACAATTAGCACTGACAAGGATTCTCTCCCATTGTTGTGGAGGATCAATTAGTCTTTGTCCATCTAGTGCCCTCAAGAAGTTTTAGATTACAATGCCCATTAGAGGTGCCAACTTGAACAAAATAGATAGGTAGGCAGGTAAGCCCCACCCAACATAATTGATCACAAGATGTGATCAATTGAATGGCAATTTTATTGGGACTGCTGAAGGGACCTAGGAGTAGGCTCCTATGATTGTGATCTGAAACATCTGGAGGGCACCAGGTTGGCAAAGGCAGCAGTATAGCTATTGTCACATGGAAACATTACTATGGCTTCCACTGGAGGACCTGGTCTCAAGGGGTAAGGTCTGTATCATTTCCATGGAGAGTTCCTACCTCTTACAATTGTATAGCACGGTGATCTACAGACTGCAGACAATTGCTGTGTCCCAAATTACTGTCTCCTTGTAGCTTTAGTGACGACTTCACCAGGGCTAAATTCTATGCAAATTTACTCTATGCAATCCACTACACAGCTTAACACAGAATTTTCCTTTGATTCTAATAATCCATAAATATGTGGATCTATGTGCACCAGTAGAAAGGAGATGCCATAGTTTGCATAAAGGACTAATATGCTACCAATTTTTGCACCTGCTGAATACATGAAGTTGTTCAGCTCTGAAAGAACATAGTAATTCCTACCAAGCACACTTAAGGAGCTCCAGACTGTAGAGAGATTGTATGTGGTATGGATCTTGCAACAGGATTCACTCGAGGTGAGATGTATATTTTTGCTGCGATGAGAAACCTTGGCTAAAAGCTGAATATGCTGGATCTATAACATAGTCTGGTTTAAAATAAATAAATCAAGTCACCCACTAAAACTTAGTTAGGGTCTCATTTAGGGGTAAGCAGGCATCGAATGGGTCAAAGTGAGAGCAAGAAATGTATAGGAAAGTGTCATCCTTTTTCTCAAAAAACAACATCTGGCTTCCCAAAACTGGCAAGTTCTGCATCCTTTGAGTCCAGGTCTTTCCATCTGAGATCCACTGCAGAATCTCTTCTTGAGATTGGTGCTTCCTAGCAAAGACCTGCAGTGGCTGTCCCAAAAGCTGGTCCCATGGAGCCTGGCACCCTATCCCAAGTAAGGTGACCCACATGCAGAAGCAGCCCTCTGCATCATGCTCACCCCACTGAAAGCAACACATTATTTCTTTGTCCTTCCTCCAAGGAGGCCAAGGTAGCATGCATAGTTCTCCCCACCCCCATTTTATCCTCACAACCACCCTGCAATGTAGGTAAACGGAGAGTGAGCAATCGGCTTAAGATCACCAACGAACTTCACGGCTATGTGGGGATTCGAATCCCCATCTCCCGGGTCTTAATCCAACACTCTGACCACCGCACCACACTGGCTCCTTTGATTTCCAACAAGCATATTGCAGGCAGTATCCATGCATGATGTGGTTTTGGATTTTGGACCAATCTGATTTCAGTCCCCAGTGAAGACCAGAAGCAGCCCTCGCTGTGAGCACATCTGCTTCACATCACCCTGAACCTCCACCTTCTCACCAATTGTTGCATGGTCTAAAATTAAAATGGCATATTATTTATAGGTTGTGTGGTGCTGTGTGTGTGGGGGGGTGTTGTTGTTTTTTTCTTTTTAAGAAGCAATTGCAAAGGGGGGAAACGAGGCAGGAGCAAAATACGCAAACTGTGAAATTCTTTCACGGGTCTATGCTTGTTATTTTCAGATCCCACAGCTCTGTGGAAGGACAGAACATCTTGGAAATCCGTTCACAAGTAACCCCGATTACAAGCCTCCTGCGAGCTTGATGAAGCCCAGAAAATCCATAGCTGACTGATGCTTCCCCTGTGTAAAATCGGATTTTTGTATTTTGCTAATCCCTGGTTACAATCTGTGTCCTGCTCTTTGTGATCCACCCTGCAATCACAACCCAGCCCGCACAGATGTAACCTGGGACGTTAGCAAGGGGGGAAAGAAAGCAGAAGACGGGGAGGGGGAGAAAGAAAGGAAAACAAGCAAACCTATTGATGTTGAAAACCAACATTTTATTTGCTTAAACCTTTGCAAACCTTAAGGGAGGCGGTGCCCCCGGGGCACTAACATTTTGATTTCTGCTACGAATCTTGCTGCTTCCTTGAGGCTGAAGCTGTTTGCCCCCCTTCGCAAGTGCCCTGCAGAGTAGTGGCCGAGTTGAGTCCCCTGGCACCCTGGAGCGCCCACCGCTCGCTTGGGATTGTGGTTTTGCTCCGAGGAGCCGCGCACGACCCTAGGAGATGCCTCGGCACGCGCTCTGGATCTTCCTCCTGGCGATTCTGAAGGCGAGAGGGGAGCTGCCTTTCATCGCAGAGAACAATGCCGCGATGATGGTGAACTGGTAAGAAACTCGGCCGCCTGCTGCTGCTGCTGCTACCTGCCCGCCCTGGTTTCATCGTGCAGGTGCTCCTCTAACTTCCACCATCCCTCCTCCCCTGCCCCAAACAAAACGAAAGCTTTTTGACTTGTGGATCGGTGCGCGCTTATTTTGTGGAGCTCTGGATGTGAGGTTTGGGGGGAATCGGTGCGAGCTTAGCTTTGATCAGACAATTGCCAGGTTTGTGGCGCTCCGCGCGAAGTTCCGTTCCGCCGCCGCCCCTTCCTCCTTGCCTCCCCCCCCCTTACTGTCGCCCTTTGGATTTCAAAAGCAGCCCGCTGGGCTCTCGACGGGTCGCCGCTTGGGAAGAGCTGCGGACGCCTTTGCTGATGCGAACGAGGCAGCTTGGAGCTGTGCCATCGCTTCTCCTTCCCATTAGCCCCGTGTCTGCCTTTGTCTGCATGAAGGGATCCCTTAAAAATAGCCCTTCCCCTGATCGAAGAGGCAGCTCCTCCGCCCCACCCCCGGGGGACCCTGCTGGTTTTCCTTCGGAGGTCTGCGCCACCACCCCGGGGACAAAGGAGCCCCGCGTTTCCTTCGGCGGCGTCTCCCCCGATGGGCGCAGCGTGCGGCCCCCTCGCTCCCTCCGCCCCGGGCGCGGTGCTTAGTTTCTAATTACCGCACAACGCCTTCCCCGCCTCGTTCCCAGCAGCGAAGGCGAGGCCGTTATGTAACCTGTTGCAGCCCCTCTGTCTGTCGCCCCCATGTGACTCCCGGACCTCGGTCCGGGGCCGCGGCCCTCCCTCCTCCGCCCCCTCCGAACGCGCTGCAGCCAATCGCCGGCCAGGATTGCCCTGACATAGAACCCCGAGCCAGGCCTGGAGCGGGGGAGGGGGGGTCTCACGTGGGTGGCTGGGCGCGGGATTAAAGCTTCTTTAGTTCCCTAATGCTGCCACATCTGGCGCCTCCACTTCCAGTTAGGGAGGAAATGGGAGAATCCTTCGGGTTAGCGCCTCCTTTGCAGCCACGTGGTCCTTCGGACACGCTGCAAAGCCAGGCAACAGCTGCCACTTCCTCCCCCCCCTCTCTACCCCGCCCGCCTCCAAATGCGTTTCATCAAACAAATCATTTTAAAGCTCGAGAGAGAGAGAGAGAGGGAGAGATCAAAACGCGTAGGCGGTTGTTCGCCTCCTGCAGGAGGGGAATAAGCCGGCACGAGCGAAAGCAGCCTCTGCAAAACGCGGGGGAAGCTGCGGGCGCCTCGTCCCCGGTTCCCCTCAAGGGCCTTCCTTTCCTTAGCGCCCAAGTGTCGGACTATGCTGCTGCTGTTGCCGCAGAAGATTTGGCCTTGGTGGAGCAGCTGCACGAAGGCAGCCATCCATCCAACAGGTGCAGCTTTCCCCTGGTTGTAGAGATGTGCCTCTTGGATTTGTGCTCATGCAGCTGTTAGAGACAGGGTGGAAAATATGGCAAGTTCAAGAGGTATTCGAGGATTGATTTATGCTGCTTGCTAGGTGTGTCCCGTATTCAGGACATGGACAAAGAATAGCATTTCCTTTGGATTGCTAGGTTGCTGTCACTTTTAGAGCAGGAGTGGGGAACTGTGGGGCCCTTTGGATGTTGCTGAACCTCAACTCTCATCAGCTTCAGCTGATAGGGCCCGTGGGAACTGTAGTTCAACAGTATCTGGCAGGCCACAGGTTCCCCATCTCTGTGTTTCCCCCCACTGAACATAGTCCCATAGACTAAGCTCCTTTATCACCACAATACCTATAGCTGCCTTTGCGTACATACCCAAGCTTTTCATACCTTTTCACTCTGTATTAATTAAATGAGAATCACTACGGTCTCATGCACATGTGTAGCCAGGCACGGACGGTAGATTGGAATCCTCCTCCACACACCTAAAAGAGTGTGTGGTGTAGGCTAAGCAGCACATTCATCAGCCTAGATGTGTGATGGCCCAAATCGAACACAAGAAAAAGCATGCAAAATCGGGGAGTCTTTGCATGACACACTTGTGTCACACCTATATGGTAGAGAAAGGCTGAAAATGCATGTGGCATTTTGGATCCTGGACGCTGTCCGAGCATGAATTGGGCATACCACAACCTGACTGCATGCTCACAGTCATTAAAGCCACTGAATTGTTGGTGCACACATGCAGTGTTCTCACTTGAGCACTGCAGTATCCAGTGGTGACTTGCATGGGGGAACGAGGCATCACAGGTCAAGAGTTTCTGTATCAGCTTCTCCTCCTGCAGGGATGGGGAACATGTAGTTCTCTCTAGAGGCTGTTGAACTCTTGACTCTCATCAGCCCCAGACAACATGGGGCTGGGAGTCTGGGATGATGGAAGCTGTTGTCCACCAAAATGGGAAGAGCTGCAGTTCCCTATTCCTGTCACTAGGCTTTTCAGTGGGTTCTGCTCAAGCAAATGGTATATATGCATGCTTGAGCAAGTATTGCCGCCTTTTCCAACCCACACCCGAACAAGGCAGCAGTGTGCGGTGGTTAGAATGCTGGGTTCTAATGCCCAGTTAGCCATGAAGCTTGCTGAGTGACCTTGGGGGCCCGTCACATCCTCTCAGCCTAACCCACCTCACAGGGTTGTTGTGAAAAATTAATGGTGAGGGGGAGAATGCTTGAGCTCCTTGGAGCAACGCTGGAATACAGATGCAATGATACATAAATATCACGGGCAAGGGAGACCAATTATTTAATCCACACTCACTGTGAGAACAAAAGAGGGACCTTAAAAATGTGCCTGAAATTTCCAGAAGTAAGCTTCTCATTTTCCACATTGACTAAAACATCGGAGGTCCAGGTGGCTTCAGTGCTAGGAGTGCTTTCTACCAGCTTTGGCTGAGGTGCCACCCACAGCCAATCATATAATTTAGGTACAGTGGTTCATGCCTTGGTACCCTCAATACTTGATTATTTCAATGCACTTCAGTCTGCCCTTGAAGTTGATCCTGAAGCTGCAGCTGGTGCTGAATGCAGCTGCTAGATTGCTATGTGGAAAAGACTACTATTATCATGTAACACCTTTGTTCAGGGAATTGCAGTGGCTGCCAATATGCTACCAGGCCAAGCTCAATGTTTTATTTTTGGTATATGCAGTAACATCCTCTGCATCTCAAGACCAGGTAACCTGAGAGACCAGCTCTCACTCCACACCACTGTTAGACCACAACAGTCCACAACTGCTGACAGTATCCCATGGCTAAGTGGGTCAGTTGGCTTTCAGTGTCGTTGCACCGTGTGTTTTTTTAATGGTGCAATACCAAGATAGGAAAAAAACCTGATTATTTTCTAGCTTGGTATTGTTTTTGAATTTGTCCACAACCAGCATTTTGAATCTGCCTGACTCTTGTTTCATTCTGATATTCTAATGCTTCTGTGATGTGTTACTTAGATGTTTTGATGTTCAGGAATCTAAACCGTTTGCAAAAATAAACACATGAGTTGCCAAAAACAGCATCCCTTCTCCCTCCTCACCTGTACTGGTACTGATGTTCTCAGAACCGACAGTTTGCCCCATCAAGTGATACTGGTTGAGCCTTGAACCGTCTTCTGCTACTACCACGGATGCAGCTGGGCTGTGAGTCCACACATAGATCACTTCGGAATTGGGATAAGCATCTGGCAAAAAGAGCATGTGAGAAATTGAGTCTGGAGATTAATATTCATAGACTTGAAATCTTACTCGATAAGCAGGGCTTAATTCCAAAGCTCAGCTCCAGAATCTCTTGCTAGTGTCAGGATTCAGCCCTGCACACATTTTATTCTAACATCAATGGAGACTGAGAGCTTGGTATTTCCCCCCTCCCCACCTAGTCCTCACACATTCTAGATCTGTTGCATATTTTTGCTCTGAAAAACACTTTTTGAGCAACTGGTTTCTTTCTGAAAATAAAAGCTCATTATAGGTTTATTCTAGACAGCCCCATAGTGTGTCCATGCGAAAATGGGTGAAAACAGATGTAGGCAGTCCCAGCAATGGGGGCAGTATCTGCACCTGCCCAGTGACACTGTGGGTGGATATATACCCAGATTGCAAGCACCACCATTCACCTCGAACATGTGCATGGAGGAAAATGTGTGGATATCCTAATTGGGGAGGGTTTCTAAATGCATACCAAGTAACTGCCCCCACCTTTGCGGACAGCAGAATTTAGAATCAATCAAATGAAAGCAGCTTATTAAAGACAAACATGGAAGATTCCAGGCTGAGGAAAACTACATATTTGTGCTACAAATGGGTTAGTGTGATACATCCAAAGACTGAGGATATGCATGGTGACCAAAAGGGGATCTTGTATAGTGGCAGATAGAGAGAGAAGGTTTTCGGGCAGAGTGTTTAGACACAAATCTCTCCCTTTATGGAAATTCAGCACCAGTTTTCAACTGTAATGGAAAATGCTCTTGTAAATGTATACCCTTTCTTATTCCTAGGCCTCGGGAACTATCATAATGTTTCCATATTTCATTACTCATTTAGCCTGCAAGGTAGTGACTACTATATCTTATAGATGGGAAGCGGAGACTGGGAAACAGTCAATTTCACAGAGCCATTCATCAGCGAATGGCTGTGATGAGCCTCCAAGCATTTCAAAATTCCTGTGCAGAAGGCAATTCCATTAACATTCAAATGGTGAGCAGATCAGCACATGTCTTCTCCAAATTGCACAACAGGCTGCGACTTCTGAGCTTGTGTGCACCCTATTTATATGACAAAACAGCGGTGCATGCGATTGTCATGTGAGGTTGCCTATATGAGACTTGCATGCCTGTTACAAAATTGATTGTAATTTTTCTTTTGCTCTGAAACAGTCAATCAGTATAAGGATTCACTAAACAGGAGTGGGGGTTTCTAAAATCCGTGTAGCTTTCAATATAGCATAGGGAAATATATATGTCAAGCCTCCATGGATTGTAACCAGAGCTGGCTCCATTTTTTGTAGGTCCCAGGCAGTAGCTCAGCCATAGAGTATTTGCTTTGAATGCAGAAGATCTCAGGCCTCTCCAGGTAGGACTAGGAGAGACTCCTGTCTACAATCTTGGGAAGCTGCTGAGAAGGAGTAGGCACTGTTATCCCTGACCATTAACCAGGATGGTTCTCCAACAATATCTGCAGGGCCACAAGTTTGGATTCTACTATACACAATACTGACCTTGATGGACCAATGGTTTGACTCAGTATCAGGTAGCTCAATGAGTTCTATCTCCTGTAGGTTCCTACTCTGCCATATAATAACACAAGCATATTAGCAGGGTGGCCTCTGAAGAAAGGGACCAGGTGCCTGGGATATCATGTTCCCCCTGCCTGCTGTGTGCTATTGACATGCCAACTTGAGATCAGCAGCAGATGAGCTGCAACTAGCTTTCTGTGGGGGGAGAGCAGCTGGGGAGGGCAGGACTTCGAGCCTGGTGCTGATGGGTGACTACTGTTGCTTCAGAACCAGCCAGGTTGGTTGGCCTGGGGATTCTTCTTCTTTCTTCTTCTTCTTCGTCTTCGTCTTCTTCATTTCCTCCTCCTCCTCCTCCTCCTCCTCCTCCTCCTCTTCCTCCTCCTCCTCCTCTTCCTTCCATCACTCTGGTCATGGCACCACTGCTGTGCCCACCTGAGAGTGACTGCGTGACTTTCATAGCTTTATTTGAGCCTGTGCACAAGAAAGACCAAAGATGGCAAGTAGTTCCCTACAAGCAATGGTGGCCTTATTGTGCCAACCTCAGTGTTGATAAGATGCCAGGCTAGCTGCTGCTACCCACCAGTCATATTCAGTAGTCCACCCACAGCTGGTACGCCTCTTGGGTTTTCTGTCTGCCTGGGGTTGCGAAGGCATAGGCATTGTCAGAATATATGGCTGGGGGCTATATTTGGCTTAGGACAGGGTGGGAGCAAACATTGTACAGGCCTGATTTAAATGCTGGAAGGAGGATATATATCAAGAAGAGCCTTATTGAGCAAATTAGGAGAATTGATAATAATAATAATAATAATAATAATAATAATAATAATAATAATAATAATTTATTATTTATACCCCGCCCATCTGGCTGGGCCTCCCCAGCCACTCTGGGCGGCTTCCATAGAAACCAAAAATACAGTAAAATATCACACGTTAAAAACTTCCCTGAACAGGGCTGCCTTAAGATGTCTTCTGAATGTCAGGTAGTTCTTTATCGCTTTGACATCTGCTGGAAGGGCGTTCCACAGGGCGGGCGCCACTACCGAGAAGGCCCTCTGCCTGGTTCCCTGTAGCTTTGCTTCTCGCAATGAGGGAACCGCCAGAAGGCCCTCGGCGCTGGACCTCAGCGTCCGGGCAGAATGATGGGGGTGGAGATGCTCCTTCAGGTATACTGGGCCGAGGCCGTTTAATTAATTGCTATAAGAGCTGTATAAAACTTCAAGCTGTAGGAAGGTAATTGCATCACTCCTAAATAAGCAGCGCAGAATCTCTAAGAGAAAAAAATGGTGCTGCTTTCAGCCTAGGGGTTCGTGTTTCATTATGTGATTTTGAAGTATTTTAACAATGCAGCCTGTGTTATCTTGCACAATGTAAGGAAAAGAGAGAGGATGTTCAAACTTCATCATACTCTCTTAGCTTCCTTATGATTTTACGTCCATATAACTAATAATACTACAACTGTAATTCAGGAAAACAAGTTTTTGGTACTAATTTGATATTTCTCGAAAGAGTTATTCGTACCAGCTGCAATTTTTATTTTATTTTAAAGGATATTCAAGGGACATAAAGAGGGGGTGCAATGTGTAATAGCCACAATATATAACAGCCAGATCCCTTGGTTTTTGCATTCATGGTATTCTTCCCCTCCCCCCACCCCACAATAATAAATAAGTGAAGTGAGCACCTTAAGGTGAAAGGATTATGGCTATGAGGCAAAACGAGGCTATAACAATGTTCCCAAATGTCTAATTTATTAACAAATTAACAATTCCTGTTTTAAACCATTACAGTATAGGGAAACAAACATTGGGGAAGAAGAATACACAATTCCTACTCTTGTAACATGGAACACTTATTGGATGGATATGAAGTTGCCTGCAGGGAGTGGGGGAATAAGCATTTCAAATGGTAATAACATTGCCAAATTGGAACAGTATTCCAATTTGACATATTTTGGCCTGAGTACCACTACTGGTGCGATTCGCACATCCAATGTGACTTTTACAATGCAGACTTGGCTTGCAATAGTAGCCCCCTCCTCAGTTTTCCTGGATCTCCAGTACTTTCTGTCCCCCTTCCTTCCTTCCTCTTGCTCATTGATGTTAATATTTATAGTGGAATATTTATTTTTGGATGCAACATTTGATCTGGAATGAATCTGAAAATTGATTCTGAACTGCGCGTTGACAGTGGCTGCATAATTATCTCTCTAGGGGAAGCAGCCAGAATCGGTTATTTCGGCTGCTATTGTTTTTTCCTTTGTGCGCTCTCCTGCTACGCTTGCCGACTTATTGTCACTATAAATCTCGCTTTTTAAAAGGGCCCTAATGGCTGAGCATTGAAAGAGGATGATTTTGAAGCCACATCTTTAGAAACTGAAACTATACAGGGCAGTTTTAAATAGACTGGAGCTCTTGTAAGCATGACAACAGGGCAGTGACTTCCAAAGAACAATAAAGTATGGGAGCTCAATTGGGTGGAGTCCAGCATCCAAAATCATGTTACTTTGATGTAGGTTTAACCACAAGTGTTGGTTCTAAATAAGGTTGTTGTTAAGTTGTGGGTGAACATATCAGACAACACAGCGATTCTTCAGACAGCTCTTGTTTATTCACAGGCCAGAACAGAACTGAACTGAAGGGTTCAGCCAACCTGCTTATATAGAGCTCAACTACAAAACAACAGTAACAACTTTCTGTTACTATCCAATCACTGAACGTCACTTTCAATTCCTTATTTGCATATGTGGACCTGAGTGAAAACTATCTACAGTATCTATCTACAGAGTGAGAACTTCAGTACACAACAGTTGCCACCTTTGGTCAGCCAAAATATGGGACAGGTCGGGGGTAGGGATTGGGGGGCCCACCAAATCCTGCCCCCTTGTAGAGACGAGTTTCCCAAATTTGGCCTCCCAACTCCCTCACCACCCTGGCCCCACTCTTCCCCTTAACTCACATAGACAGGCAGGGGCCAGCTCCCATGGGAGACTTGAGCTACAGCTCTAGCCTCTTGCCCATGCTGGTGTCAGAAGAGGCTCGAGCATGGAGGAGGGAGGAGGAGAGGTCAGATCAGAGTGGCAGAGGGAGTCAAGTGAGAGCGGACTTGCACAATGTTAAATCAGTAGCTGGCAGCTGAGGAGGTCTCTCCTTTTCCCTTTTTTCTATTGTCGCTCACGCCAGGCTGGGCTCCTTGTCAGCTGCACCAACAGTGATGCAACCACAATTTTGGCTGGCCGAACTCAAATACGGGGGGGGGGGGGGAGGCGTCCTGTCTGAAGTCCAAAGGGGACAGGAGACATTTTTGTCTCAAAACAGGGCAATCCCGTTTTTTAGGGGCTGGTGTCAACCCTCATTCTTAAAAAAGCTGTAAATCAGGGCTGGGGAGGGAGGGAACTAAAGTTTGCATACACTTTCTACCAAATATGTAAATCTAAGTATCAAATTAAAATATAAGAGATTTATAAAAATAAATGTTATCAGGTTATTTTGTATAGTACTATGCATAATGGCTGCCCCTGTTTTTGTGGAACAGCATCCATGTTGAAATATGACAGGCACGCACTACTAATCCTATTCAAAGCTGGAGTTTCCAGCGGTGATAGTAAACCCCCGTAAACCAGTGTGGCACAGTCAGTGACTGGTGATGAACAAGAGAAAGCATAGCATAGCAGACAGCTTCTGATAGTTCAGCTGCATGACCAAGCTCCAGCTTCTAGAAGGCGGCAAAATAAGCAAATCAATCTTATGATCTCCAGCCAAATGCGGGCTGAAGGAAAATGGTGTCGTTACCCAATTATTGTATGCAGTCGGAGCCGTGAAATCAAAGCCATCTCCAAACATTGCCAGTAGAGCATTTCATTTGTGTTATGTAGGGAATAGCCACCCCACCAGCCATTCTGATGTAGATCAATGTTTTTCACTCCCCCCCCCATTGTGTGCCTTAGGAGGTTTTACATTCAAAGGCACAATATAATTCTCAAATAAATAAATAAGAAACGAAGATTGCTCTCACATGTGCTTACGATGGGGGCATAAGGCCTTGTATGTGCAAGGACTGTACGGTAAAATAATGTCTATAGTTCTTGACTGTTTTCTTTATTTACAAATTATTGGCTTGCTATTCACCTACGAAGGGGTTCCGTTTCCCTTTCTAGAAGACAATATCTTCTGCTAGGGACAAAGTGGTGTTTGGAAAACAAATGATTGATCAGTGGAGGCTGATTCATTTGAGTTTAGTGGGACAGCAACCTACTTGCCCTTTCTGCCCTCATAGAATCATAGAGTTGGAAGAGACCACAAGGGCCATCGAGTCCAACCCCCCGCCAAGCAGGAAACACCATCAGAGCACTCCTGACATATGGTTGTCAAGCCTCTGCTTAAAGTTAACTCTCTCTTGGCTGCCTTCTTTCTTACAGCTACAGTGGTACCTCGGGTTACATATGCTTCAGGTTACAGACTCCACTAACCCAGAAATAGTGCTTCAAGTTAAGAACTTTGCTTCAGGATGAGAACAGAAATGGTGCTCCGGCGGCGCAGCAGCAGCAGGAGGCCCCATTAGCTAAAGTGGTGCTTCAGGTTAAGAACAGTTTCAGGTTAAGAACGGACCTCTGGAACGAATTAAGTACTTAACCCAAGGTACCACTGTACTCGGGAGATGCTTCTGCCTATCATTGGCTCTGGCTCCACCTACTTGTTTGTTTGTTTGTTTGTTTGTTTGTTTGTCAACCCAGCAGTCCCAATGGGCACATCGCCCCCTGTTTCTTTCAAGGGCAGCCCAGTTTATGCTACTGCGGCTTTCACACTGCTAGCGCAACAGTGTTCCTCATACCAAATACATCAAGTGTGAACAATGTACCTGCATCTTTGAACACACATGTATGTGTACCCAGTTCAGGTCAAGTTCCCACTACACAGGTGTGTATGCAATGCATACTTTATATTGTTGTTGTTGTGGGAAACACTGGTTTACCTGCAGTGGTTGTACCTAAAAGCTGAGCTGAAACTGGGAGGGGAGAGACACATCATTATTTTTTTCATCCAATGGAAAAAGTGCCTCCCCCTTTACCCAGTCATTCAGGTCCCTCAACAGTGACTGAAAACGTCTGCAGAGTGCATTTCTGTTGTCAAGGCCCATGCTCTCTGTCTTGCCAATGCAGCATAGTTCCCTTGGCATATGTGCGTTTCCTCCCCACACTAATTCATACCAGGGGCAAAGTGCCAGCTTCAATTGTCCATAGTGTTGTTAACACGTAGCCAGATCTGAATGTTGCTATGATGTCATCACATTCCCTGTGTGATCCCTGACTGTCTAGGATTACTCAGGGAAGAAGAGACCCCAGAGGAAAGGGGAAAGCACTAAGCAGAACCAGAAATGGAAACCAATGAATGCGCACCTCAGAAAAGCAGAGGGAAAAGGTACTGCTTGAGGGAAGCATTCTACAGACCCAGTTGCCTCACATTCCCCATTGTATGTTTGTGGCAAAAAAATGGCACATCTCTTATCAACCATGCTAAAGATGTTCTGGGTAGAGTTGACAGCAGTTCTGTTGTTCTTGCAAGAGTGTTTGACTTCTGCCCCCACTCCTGAAATTCCACAGCAGGATGCTCAACGTTGTGGGCTTTGGAAGTGGCAGATGCTGTGCCATGTCACGCTAACACATCTTGAGAGCTTACTTAATTTGATTTAAAAGCTTTATCTCTGCCCCAAGGCTGAGGGTCAGTAGCTTTCTCCTCTCTGACTATGGTCCTGCACAATACCAGAGAGGCACTAAGGCATTCAAGAAGACAAGGTTTTTAATGGCCTAAATTCTTGTCTGGATGGAAGTAAAAGCTACTCATTATAGAATGCGGATGACTGCTAAATAACCAGTAGTGCAGCAGCAACAGCTTCTTAACATATACTGCAGTAGTAGAAGGAAATTGTTTCGAGTCTGCAGGCAAAATGCTGGGGTCACTGTTATCTCAGCATGGAGTACTTGGAATGCATGATACTATAAAATGCTTTTCAGACAGAGGGCTAATGTAATGATTGGAGTTTGCAAATTCCAAACACTTTGTCGTTAATAATGGAAATATTTTCAATGTAACAAAATGATACTTTTTTAAGAGGAGTGAAAGATGGGAATTGGTATAAAACAATACAGTGTACTGTACTTTAAATTGAGAACAATATACATACGCAAAGTCAAATATTCAAGTTTTGATTTGCAGTTTTTCCCACTGTTAGTTACGTAATAATCACCGTCATTTTACTTCCTGCATCCCTCTAACCTCGCTGTTAGCTGTCACTCCAAAGCCACACCTATCTCTTTAACTCAGAATTAACACTTCATACATCCGATGATCACAGACTTTTATGCCTTAATAACACAGATAGTTTTTAAGCTGACACAAGACACTTTTTTGTCTTTGCTGCAACAGATCAACTAGGGCTGCCATACATCTGGAATTTTCCAGACATTGCTGGGATTCTACAAAAATAGCACCTGGGCGGAATTTTCAGAATTCAGTTTAAATGTCTGGGAAAAGTCGGGCATATGGCAGCCCATTTTGGAAGTGTTGAATTTTTTGGCAAATTTCCTATAAAAAGTTCAACAATTTTGGCAAAAAAAAGCTCGATGACTTTTTGTCCAAATTTTCTCTTGTGAAATATGACAAACCTAGTTCTGATCTTGCAAATGATTCGGTTCAAATAAGCTCTCTGCTAGATACATGTAAATAAGCCAAACAAGCCTTATTACAGCAACTACTGAACAATACCAACACTATGTATTTTTTAAAAAAATGATGTGGTCCTAAACACATCATTCTGCAAAGGATCCAAATAATTTTTCCGTTAAAACAGCAATCACCGTTTTCAGTTATCTCTTAGCATGCAAGCAAGACTACATGAGATACAAATCAGAGATACAGAATATAATCAAAGTGATGTAGATGTGCACATTTTAACACAAAGCATGCAAGCTACAGAACCTTGTTTTGATAGGGCAGTTTCCTAGGAGAGTTGCATATACGAAATTGAAGAAAATAAGGCAAAAGACTTGCTGAATGTTGTCATTAACTTCTTTGGAGCTGCTTCAGAGCCTTCCCATCCCCTGCCAGGCCCTCCTGGGCACGCAGAACTATGGCCAAACCAATGATTTGAATACATCTCCCATTACTATCCTTACGGCAGCATCAACAATAAAGACTTGCATTTCAAATCCTAATTTCAGTGCATTTTTTATTTCACCCATGGAGATATTCACGTGGAATGAAATATCCATGAGGGTTTTGCGAGAAAGATTCATAAGCAGGAGACAAAACTCCTGTCCAAGGACGTTTCCCTCAAGGCCCATCATGTATTCTCGTGGAAACAAAGCTTTACAAGAGAGCTTTGTGACAGTTTCTTGCTTGGGTGGGCAAGACTTTTAAGTGTTCCACATTTTGGGAGTGGATCATTATAGCATGCTTTGTGTAGGCCTGGCTTCCAGATGGAAGCTTTAGACCTGTCTCAGCACCTGTTTTCAGAAGCCTGACAACAGCTTACAGCTTTCTGTGCCCTGTATTGCTTCTTTTCTTCAGTAAGTGTAATTGCAAGTTTATACTAACAGCACACAAAGCCATGTCTTCTATTGTGTCTCCTACTAAAGCAAAGGCATACAGGTCTGTTTCTCGGAAATTTCTGTCATTCCTGTAACTCTAATAGTCATCTCTCAACTAAGATGATGGGCTTTTGATTAAAGGGGAAGTCTACCATCAATGTGAGCGCATTCAAACTGGAACCCAATACAAACATTTCTGTTGGCTTTTCATTGGCATGAGATTAAGGAAGTATATTTTTTTGAATCTGAGGCTATTCAGTCAAGCAAACAAGCAGATGAGAGGAGCCACAGAGACAGGATGGGAGATAACACGATAAAACAGATTCATTGTTTAGAATTTCAGAGAATACAGGTACAAGAACAAGCAGGTACCTGATATCCGCTAACAACACAAACAGAAAAGTCCTCTTCAGGAGTTCAGTCTGAAGATGCAGAGGCAAAAATTGTAGAAGAAGGTCCTTGGACAGAGGCAAGCCTTGCCCCCAACAGCTATGCCAGCTTCACATGATGGTTTGAAGGGAACTTCTAAGCACATTTGGCTGGATACACTCAGAAGTTTCCTCATGACTGGGAACCCAGCCACTATCAGGCTCCCTGATTCCAAGAAAGCTGTTACATATGTTCAGCTAAATATGCTCACAAGCCCTCTTCAGACCTTCCCTCTCAATGCTGGAAGACTAAAGCAGGAGGGTGTATGCTCAGTCCATGTGGGGAGGCAGGGGCGGCTGCATAAGTGCCCCTGCCCCAGTTTTTGTCCTCCACATATTCATGCCAAAAGAGGGCTCTTGTCATTTTGTTCTGAATCTAACTGATGATATCATAGGAGAACCTTGGGCCAGTCACCATTTCTCAGCCTAATTTACCTCACAGAGTTGTTGCAAGGATCCAATAGGGAAGGGGAGAACCATAGAAGCAACCTTGAGCTTTTTGGATAAAAGACAGGAAATAAATATAACAACAAGAAAAACAGTAATTGTTCCTTATGCCCTTTAAAAGTCCTTCCCGCTTCTTCCTTGCTTCATTTTCTTTGTGGCTTTCAGCCCAGAAATATAACATTCCCTCTGACTAGTCTTAGGTCGAATCTACACACATATAAAAAAATGTTGTAAAAAAAAATACTTAAGAAAAAACTTTTTGAAAAATATAAAATATATTGAATTTGCAGTTCAGTCTGGAAAAGGGTTTCAAGTAAATTATAATGACCATTATTAGTTCTTCCTGTCAAGGTTCATATTTCCATATAAAAAATTACTTTCTTTTCTGTTTGTTTTTTAGCTTTATATAGTAACTATAGGAAAGAATGGGAGAAATTCAATGTTGCACTAAGTTCTTCAGCAGTTTACCAGTTGTGCTGGTGGAGTGACTTGTGCAAGAAGCCAGCATGGTTCTCATAGCTGGTTGCACAACAAATTGCTGTAGCACCAACACTTCCAGTTGCACAACCAGCTTCTAGCACAACTTTTGCACTGGATTTTGTATTGCACAACCTTTATCTCACCCTTATGCCAGCACACCAGTCCCTTGCAATGGCGGTCAGAGAATGCAGAATTCAGGCCAACAATCCTGGCTAGATAGTTGAACTCTACACACACACACACACACACACACACACACCCCAATTCTTGAAGCATTTTCAAAAAGTTATCAGGAAAAGTTCAAGCTTCTTCCAAAAGTTCTCTAAGAATAAAGGTAAAGGTAAAAAGGTAAAGGACCCCTGGATGGTTAAGTCCACTCAATGGCGACTATGGGGTTGTGGCGCTCATCTCGCTTTCAGGCCGAGGGAGTCAGCATTTGTCCACAGCTTTCCAGGTCATGTGGTCAGCATGACTAAACTGCTTCTGGTGCGACAGGACACCGTGACGGAAACCAGAGCGCACGGAAACACCATTTAGCTTTCCGCCGCAGTGGTACCTATTTATTTACTTGCACTGGTGTGCTTTTGAACTGCTAGGTGGGCAGAAGTGGGGACAGAGCAACAGGAGCTCACCCTGTCATGGGGATTCGAACCACCGACCTTCCGATTGGCAAGCCTAAGAGGCTCAGTGCTTTAGACCACAGCACCACCTGCACCCCTCTTCTAAGAATAAACATCTGCCTCCTTCCAAACACTTCCCTGCCAACACTTTTGTTCCCACTCTTCTTTACAGCTGGTTTCCCTCCATGTGAGGCTCAAACGATAGTTGGAGAAGGATACAAAATGGCAGCTGTCCCTTCTAAAATAGCAGAAAATGCAGCTTTAAAAGGGAGGAAAGAATGGGTGCCATATTCAGGAGGAGTTTGAAGCACAACACATCTCCTTATAAGCCATGATCATGGAAACCTGGAAGGAAGGAATGGCAGCTCTGGAGGCAAAGGCAAGTGTAATAGCAGAAAAGCTGGATGAAGCCACTGAAACTGCTTCTGTAACCATGGATTTAAGTTTGCAGCCAGAACAAGAAAAATAAAGGGCTGCTTCAGGAAAATAAAGGCATTATGTCTAAGCCTGAGGAAGTGGAAAACATTTAACAAAATGTTAATTTACATGTGTGCAGGTTTAAAGAAGGGGCAGAATGAGATAATATTACAGAATTTCCTGGGAATTATCCCCAGAAGATATGAAGAGAGTACACAGAGCACTGTCAGCATACTTATGTGATGCAGGCCCCCCACAAACAATAAAGTTATGTGCTTCCACAGTTTTAAAAAGAAAGACAAGATCTGTACAGTTTTGAGAAATGTTGAAGGTATAATACACGGCAACAGTCCAGTCATGATCTTGCAGGATTTATTCTCAGATACTTTGAAAAAACGAAGCACAGAGTTGCGTTCCACAACACTCGATAACTGCAAGATGCAGGAATAAGATACTATTGGGCTTTTCACTTTTGTTTACTTAGTCCCTAAAGGAAACACCAAACTCTCAACCACCAACCACAAGGAAGCCACATAGCTATTAACAACGCTAGAACTGGACTCTCCCACTTGAGGTTATTGATTTGTTGCAGAAGCAGGATATTGAACCCATTGGTAAAAATGACCCCGTTCAAGAGCCCAGGTGGGAGAGCTACAGCAAAGCCAACAAACCATTTAAGAGAAGACCGGGACAAGGAAGAGGTGGCATTGCACATATTTCAGAAAGGTTACAAACGTCTCTAGAAAATAAGCAGGAACTAAGGCAGAACTATTGCAAGGCGAGGATGCGGTTTCAAAGGGGGGGGGATGTTTTTATAGAAGCTGAAGCAATCAGACTGGAATGATCTGAAAACATAAACATCTTAAAAGTACCAGGGTGTTGGGACATGAGATTTAAAAGAAAATGCCCACTTTAAAGCATCCTATCATTTACCTGATTAAAATGTTTGATTTTTATGCTCGTGGTTTATTCTATAACCTTAGTGGTACTTGAGAATGTTGGGAATTTTATGCAGCTGATGCTGCTAGTGTGATTCATATAAATCACATGAGATGTCTGAGAAGAGTGTGGGAACGGAAGACTATCTTATCTCTTCCGTTTGAGCGTGTTATTGTACTGTACTTTCACTTTTGCAGGATGCAACAGTTGTTCTGCCAGAGCTTGGAGAACACAGACGTGATTATGGATTGTCTGTTTAGAATGTTAATAAAATATAGTTTAGATCTACGGATGTTTCTTCTTCTTGCTGTATGATGCTAAAAGATTTGTGTGCACTTTTCATATGAAAAGGTCGCAGAAAGGCACTCTGGAATTGAAGGGACATGCCATTCCAGAGACATGCCTACTGGGAGATGCTCAGAGGTCTTGAGGGGTCGCCGTCTCCCCAAGAGCGTTTTTCCAACAGAGAACCCTTTAACATTGAAAGAAGGCCCCCACCATGCTCTATGTTTTAAAGGTTTTTAAGGTAATAATTCAAATGTTTTTTGAATATTTCTCAGGGCAACCATGTTGAACAGTTCAAAGACGAAAAGGAATAAAAACTATGTTAGAAATAAAGAGAGAAAGATATAAGGGTGAATTTCATTCTTGAGCTGAACACCAACCCAAAGTTGGTGCACTAACTCAATTAAGACCTACTTAAACTTTCAAACTCTGATCTAATAGAGGACTTAGCACACACACCCTTGTCCTAAGCTGTACGTAGGTCAATATCAACTGCAAAGGTAGGTTAATCACCTAGGATCACTACACTTAAGGCTAATTAGTGTCACTAAGAAAGCAACAGATTTTTTAATTGATTCACAAAATACTGTTGTCAGATTTAGAAAGCCTTTATAAGCAATGGCAGATCTAACATTTATTTATTTGAAAGATTTCCATATAGGAAAATGTCCCCTGGATGGCTTACAAACTTTTTTAAAGAAAACAATTCAAACCAAGATTTCAACACTACTTATTACTTCTGGCTGACATAGCAAGATGCGTTTCTGCTTCAAAATTGTTTCTTCATCCGGAAAATTTGTCCAGATTATATACACTTTTGAATGAGAATTTTATAGCACAATTTATTTATTTTTTTTAAAAAAATGCCCTACTAGAGATTTTCGGTACTCAATCAAGAGTATAGAAAACTGAAAAACTTTACAGTAACAACTTTACCACAGCAAGCGTAGAATTATCACACTGTCAAAAGAGCGGCACACATTAGCAAATTCATCTTTGAGTGAGGTGAATGCAATATCATTAACACTATGTGCAAAATGTGATTTAGGAGCTAAGTCAATTGTCTGGGCAGGGGGGCTCCTTTGTCTGGATTAGACATTTGCTCAGTAGACCAAAGAACTGCGGTGAAATTCTCATTCTGACATTGCTTTGCTGGCATGACCTTGAAGGAAAGTCAATTAACCTCTTTCTGCTCCAAATATCTTGTTTGTACAAAATCATAATCATATTTACCTGCTTCTATTGAGCTGCTGGGAAGCCTCACTCAATAACTGCAGAATACCTATTGGGCCAGCGAAGGAGCTGAAGATTGCTACAGCAGACTGAAAGATAATCTTGCTGGAATTTCACCAGACTGGCAAAAAAGTATGGCCAAATATTATACGTAGAGGAGACCAGCCCAACTTCTGTTGGTGTAAGGCAGGGATGGAAAACTAGATCCTTATTAGGGCTGGGGAATATATTGCTAAATCACCCAAAACTGGTTTGAAGTCCATATTGTGAATCAGTTTCATGATTTTTGACTTGGCAATCTATGCAAAAATCACAATGTTGGGGAAAATGTGAAGCCAGCCTCTATGTAGCTCCATCCTTATTTCAGACATCGTGATACATCAGTATATTGCAATGCTTAGCAGATGATTTATCACAGTGTTGAAAACCAGATATTGCCCAGCCCTAAATCTACACCAAGTCCTGTGGACAAAGTTTGACAGGTGTGCATGGCTGACCACTTGTCAGTCACTTGACATCACAATGACATCAGACCCCCAGTTTATGCCCACGCTGCAATGTCTTTACCGGTCCCACATTTGATGTCATATGTGACAGGATGTGTAGGGCAGGTGGGCATGGCTGGGCCAAAAGGGTCTTGCAGGCCAAATGGGGATGACTTATGGGCATAATTAGGCCCATGGGGCAGAGGTTCCCCACTTATGCTGTAGTGAGTATATAAACTTGCAAGTTGCATATAATTCCTCATGGGCATGGATAGGAAGACAGCTAAATCTGGAATGAGTCTTCTAAATCTTTGGTAGGCAATGTTCAAAGATGATGAAGATGAACCAAGAAAAGATACCATCTTCTTTCTTTTTGCATTGTTTGCTTGCTAACATCAACTTAGTAAAAAAGAAAAGAAAAAGAAAATAAAAGGTAAAGGGCCCCTGGATGGTTAAGTCCAGTCAAAGGCACAGCTTTCCGGGTCATGTGGCCAGCATGACTAAACCGCTTCTGGCACAATGGAACACTGTGACGGAAACCAGAGCGTATGGAAACGCTGTTTACCTTCCCGCCGCAGTGGTACCTCTTTATCTACTTGCACTGGCATGCTTTCGAACTGCTAGGTTGGCAGAAGCTGGGACAGAGCAACAGGAGCTCACTCCATTGCGGGGATTCAAACCGCCAACCTTCCAATCAGCAAGTCCAAGAGGCTCAGTGGTTTAGACCACAGTGCCATCCGCATCCTGTTCTATCAACTTAGTAGTATCTGCTTGTCCTTGTACTCCTTGTCTGCTGTCTAGGACATATGTGTAACTTCAGGGAAAGGTATCCTCAAAAGAGGCGGGTGGTAGTGTTTGTTTCCCTATCCCTGCCCCAGATATTCTAATATGAAAGGCAACATTTGTGGCTATCAAGAGTACACTTTCTAAAGAATACTATGTTCATGGTGACCCACTGGTCTGATGCTGTACACCATGTTTCCATCTAGTCTTCCTTACATACTTTGGGTTATATGCAGTGTTGTTCCTCTTCAGAGCAGACCCATTGAAACTGATGAATATAAATAATTTAGGGTTCTTAATTTCAATAGGTCTACTCTGAGTAAAACTGAGATAGATACAACCCATTACCTTGCATTGTCCTCCTGCTATTTGCCTGCCAATGGACTTTCTAGACTCCATCTCCCTACTCCAAACTACTCTGCTGTTTAACTGTAAACCTGACTTCTACAACATGTCCCTCTGGCACGCACACACACACACACACACACACACACATATGGTAAAGAGACTTTCACTAGGAAAGTCATTGTAAAGAAAATGAAGGTGGGGGAGGAAAAGGGCCAAAGAGGAAAGCCTCTGTTTTAGCAAGCTCAGATAAAATATTTTATATGAGAGCATGATACTCTTGAATTGGCTAATTAAATCCAAGTGTATCATGCTGTGGTTGTTTTTGTTTTCAAGCTGCCTGATTAACAAAGCAAAGGTTAAACATTTGCCGGTCCCTTCACGTTAGCATGCAGAGATCCCACTTCTGCTGTTGCACTTTATATTTGATCAACCCAGAAATCTGCAAGGCAGTGGGCGTTTCTGTCATTTGCATTTTTAAGATCCAAGGTCGCCCAAAGGAAAACAGTCCTACATACAAAGTTGCTCAGTCAGAGCCTAGACGTGTTGAATTTTTTGAATTTTTTTTTTTTTGAAAGATGGCCTGCACTGGTTGAAAAGGAAACAAATTATACAGCTAAGGCTGAATTCATCAGCAGCTCAGAGTTGGAGGATCACTGAGCACATGAGTAATTTTATTGTCACCTTTGATTTTGTTTGACAAACTGAAAGCTCCTTATGAGCTCTAACCCACACCATTTGACGCTTTCAAAACACTATCCTGCATCCGAATAGGTTCTGAGAAACAGCACTTAGAGTTCATATTGGCTTTCTAAAACTCTTTACTGCAGGGCTATCCAAGGGCACCTCCAGACTGTTAGTGTTTTGTGGAAGGGATTCAAGGGCATGCTGGGAAATTTAGGTTTGTGCAATTAAGGTGGATCCAAGTGCTGTGTCTCCCTAATGCAACAAACCCACTATGTATAAAAAAAAAGGATTTGTGGGGGTTAAAGAAAGAGATGGTGAAACGCACTGAAAAGTGTGGCATGAACAAATGACTAACGGAAAGATGTATAAACACTACACAAGCCAATCAGGATAGATGTCTGATGTAGGTTCACTGCTGTATAAGCTCTTTGAACATAAATCAAAACAGATGCTCAATAAATACTGGATATAATCAAACCTTCCTGTATGCTATGCACAAACAAATTAGGACGGAAGTTCAATAAATAGTACCATACATCTGGAGGACCCCCAAGTATGAGATAGTCTACCAAAAGAATAAGGCTGCTGCAGTGGAGCCAAGCCTCTGGCTTTCAAAAGCAAAGCCATACCCTGCAAGTGTCCACATATTCCAGAGACATCCCCAGAATTATGAAAGCCATCCCGGCTTTTGTGTTGTATTTGAATGTCCCTATTTCCCCACTAGTGCCACTGCCACCAAGTTCGGGGATGAGGATGAGCTTGCCTGCTTGCTGTGCTGTGTCCCATTGGTGAAGTGGGGGGAGGGGCTGGGGGTTTCAGCTGGTGGGAAGTGATAAATGTTCCTATTTTCCTCTGAGGCGTGTTGGAGCGTATGCACAGCTCCTCCACTGTTGTAAAAGTACACTTTGAACAACAACACTCTGATTTCTCTCTGTGGCAGCCAAGCATAGGAGCCAACTCCTAGGAGCCAAGGTCCCTTCAGCCCACCCAATATATATATATGTGTGTGTGTGTGTGTGTGTGTGTGTGTGTGTGTGTGTGTATTTGAGGGGGCATCCCTCCAAGTTGATGGGGATTGTCATTCAAATGATGTGCGTACAACACATCTTGTGATTGATTATGTGGGGAAGGGCTTACCTGCCCCCCACAATATTTTATTCAAGTTTTCACCCCTGCAACCAAGACAGAGGGTTGCTGAAGAAGGGAGGCAATAGATCCCAAGTCTTGCTTTTTGAGCCCCAGTCCCCTGCAGCAGTATTTAGTGGCCTGCTGAAATGTAAACTGGTGATATTTGTGCAGTAGACATTTCCATAGTTAGCTTTTAAAGGAAGGAGCCGTTGCGGCAGTTGCGAGATGAGGCCCAAATTTCTACCTGGATCCACCCCAAACCAAATTTGTCTTGGTTTCTACTGGAATAAGAGGCGAAATTCAGGCCTGCCCCACAATCAAGAGCAGAACAAATGGGTGCGGATCTTCTGCTTCGTTGCACTGACAAAAGGGCTGTGATTATGTTCACACTGCCACCTTTCTGGGTAAAGTATGCCAAGCAGGCAATGGCTGCTGTTGCCTCAAAGTACTTTGCCAAGATGGCTGTCAATCTGAATGGGGGGCTGCCATTTGCAACTGATGAGAAGGACATGCCTTTGTACTGCAATGTGGAAAGCATAATCAAAAGCAGCCCTTTGTGATGGCCAAAAATCAGTATGTGCTTGGGTAGTTTGCTGAATAACGATTGGTTAAAAGCAGCGTTGTATTTTACCTGGTGGCAGTGAAGTTCTAAAGGGAAAGACCTGGGAAGCATCATGGCACAGGACCCAGGGAATATGGGGTGCTATGACATTAGTTTTTCCTGCTCTTATCCTTATCTGGTCAGTTTGCTCTCTCTCTGTTCTTTCTGCCTGCTTTAGCAAGCAAACCTCTTGTTTTACTGTACAACTGGCAGGAAGTGAGGGTGGGTGTAAAGTCTAGAGGAGGAGCAGGTCAGGATAATCTTCAAATATGTCACCTTCTATTGCTGCTATGGAATTGTTCAAGGGCTATGCATTTTCTTCACATTGTCTCTCCTTTCTCTCTCTCTCTCTCTCTCTCTCTCTCTCTCTCTCTCTCTCTCTCTCGTTTTATTTGTCTGTGGTATCATTTTGGATGCTGTCAAATGAGAACGTATAGACCATATGCCCAAAATATTGTGCTCTGGAACATAATGCAGCATAGCTTCTCCTTAATCCCAGTCCTTTCTTTCTGGACCTGTGCATACCATATTGGATGAAAAGGTGCATTATGGTTCTCCGCAGAGATAATTCTTTGAATGTTTTGTGTCTCTGCTGGAAAAACTATAGAGAGCATTCCATAATAGTGCACATGTAAATACTAACACAATTTGAGACTTAATGGAATGATCATTTCCACATAAATATAAAATCCCCAGGCACCTGCCGCACAGTGACTAGCTACTCTGCTTGCAGCTCCTAATGAATAACTGTGCCACATGGCTGTTCTCTCATTTATGAAATAAAATGCATCCCAGGTCCCCTTTCACACACCCGTAACACGCAGGGAGATGGCAAACCGAAGCACAGATATCTTGGCAATGTCTGGCACACTTGCCAAAGGCAGTCTATTAACCTATTTTTATAGCCCCTACAAAAATTTCCAAATAATAGCAGCTATTTTTTTTTAAAAAAAATTATTCACTTTTAGTGGCTATGACCCTCAGCCGACTTTGCTTGTGGCTCACAGCACAACTACTGTTGGCGGTGATCACTTTCTGTGAGATAAATTCGCCCCCCTGACTGCAAAAGCCAAAGTTATCACAGTATATAAAGCGAGTGTGGTTTGCCATTGGGATGACTGCCTCTGGGGATTATCGGGAGTTAACTATGGAAGCAGGTCTGAGCCAGAAAAAAGTCTTTGCTAGATCCAGTGCTTTCCCCCCCTGGGGGTAGTCAAGTGTACCGTCACCTTTTAAAAAAATATATTTAAAATGTGGAATAACTTCATGGTGAGTACTAGCACCTTTTTTTCTTAAAAAAAAACCCCCAGCACTGACTAGATCAAATGTACAATCATAAAGAACAGATGTAGGAAACCAAAGACAGTGTCAGATCCTTCACATTTAGCTAAGTTACCCTCATGGCACACAGAAACCCCATTAAAATAGGCTCCCTTGATCTCGCTCAAGGGACACTGAGGTCCACCTCCAGGGGCCTTCTGGCAGTTCCCTCACTGCATGAAGTTACAGGGAACCAGGAAGAGGGCCTCCTTGGCAGTGGCGCCCTCCTTGTGGAACAACCTCCTATCTGATGTCAAGGAGATAAAGAACTACCCAACTTTTAGAAGACATCTAAAGACAGCCCTGTATCAGGAAGTTTTCAACGTTTGACATTTTATCCTGTTTATATATTTTTCTGGAAGTCGCCCCAAGATGGGTGGGGTATAAATTATTATTATTATTAAACACTTACAACTTCCAAATTTTAACGGGCAAGCATGTGCATCCATGGGGAAGTCTTCCAGCTGCATGGGGCATTCAGCAGAGATGGTCAATCTGACGGAGAGAGAGAAAGAGAGACAATTCAGGGTTTGTTGGTTTGATTCACAGAGAAATATAGCTATGCCAGAGAAACAGGGATCCACATGGACCATTACACGTTTGATAGATCATGCAGGAGGATTGCCAGGGTCATGTCACCCAACGCTCACTCACTGCCGTGTGGGCTGTCCCACCCATCACTGCCATGCTCCTCCAATGTCCATTCATTCATTTGTATGTGGGAAGACCTCCTTCTGGTGACCCTTCCATGTGCAGAAGTCAGGGGAGCATGATGTGCTGGCATGTGGCAGCACTAGACCGCATGGCCCCATGACTGCCTCCAATCATTCTTTCGACACATGGGTTGTATGAACCCCTTACAAATGTTGTGTATGAGAGGTGGTGAAAGCACAGCCATATTATCCACACCTTCTCATGGGAATCAAATGATTTCTAAGTCACACACAGAAGCTTTAATAATGTATTGATGATGCAATAATTGTTTCCTTGGCACCTTAAATTTTAACCAGTTTCTAACAAACTCGGGGCAATAAAGGGTGGAGAGCTCATTCCGTCCCCCCCCCCAACGCTTTTGCTAAAGGCTTTTCTTTTGGCAAAGCAGCTGTTCTGCTAATCCATAAGACTCCCTCCATATTTATAGTGGCTGCACCATTTCCAAGTACAGTAGAGGTAATGTTGATAATGACAACGTCAAATGAACACTTGAAGGTATGGAATCGTGAATGCCATTCAAATGCTGCTAAGAGACTTTCAAAATCACATTGATTTTAAAGACTTAGCTGGGAAGCTATCAAGCAATGGGAGTCTGAGAGACAGCCATGCTAGTGGAAGTCAGTGATAACTAGAGAAATATACCCTAAGGAGGATTTCCTAGTGCTGCGTGGGGTGTTGCAATAAAATTGCAAGCTGAATCAGTGTTGGTTGATCAGAAACTCTGGTGATACTTTAACTAATGGGGAGGGAGAGAATATATTTTTCATATCATAACAACAGGATTTGACTTTTAGACTGATTTATGTGTGTTCAGTTGATACGTGGCTGTGTTCACATGCATCGTGGTGACCCAGAAGAGGGCAGAAAAGGGGGCGGAATGGGGGAGAACAGGAGCAGGCAGAGGTGGAACAAGCTTATGTGCATGATGACCCAGAAAGCAACTTCCATGCAAATCTGGGGTTGCCTGTACATCCAGGTACACGTGTGAGCAAACCAAAAAAGCCAACAAGTTTAATGTTTCACTGTCACACTAAAACTATTCTCTCTGTTGTTCCCTGTGCTGGTCTAAACCGCACCATAATGACAACATCTAAACTATAGTCTCAGGTTATTTCCCCCAAAATCTATTATTTGAAGAATTTCTGATCCAGGCCAGGTTAACAGCTATCCACTACAATCAAAAGAACACATTCTTGTGGGGTCTATATTAGTTAGGTCCCATCATCTCATGGTAGTTCCAAAACAATGAATCGGTTTTCAAGTTGAGTCTATAAAGCACGCATAGCCAAACTCCAGCCCTCCAAATGTTTAGGACTACAATTCCCATCATCCCTAGCTAACAGGACCAGTGGCCAGGGATGATGGGAATTGTAGTCCCAAACATCTGGAGGGCTGGAGTTTGCCTATGCCTGCTGTAAAGGGTGGAAATAACATTTCTGAAGCCCACGTGCCATTCTACAACCATTTTCTTGCACCCTCTCCCCTCCCTCTTATTCAGTAGCCCATCCATCTATACAGTTGTCCTCATCTCTGTTCCCTCCATCCATCCATTCAGAGACAGCCCAAGACATGTTGCTTCCTGAGTCATAGCAGCAAACCGCCCAGCCCTCAAGTCAACATACATAGCACCCAAGGCCGCACCCATGGCTTAAAATCCCACAAGCCCCTCTCCTCCTCCCTGGCAGTAAAAAATATAATGGTAACAGATTAGATAACTAGCCATTTGCTTCTCATTCATGGAACCCAAAATCAGCTTCCTAATGTGTCCCCTTCACTCTGCTTACTGGTACACAATCTATCCATTCTAGGTGAACTGGTAGCTTTATCTCACAACTAATCAATATACCATTGGCAGAAACACCTATTTCTGAAAAGTTATAAAAGCATAGCCTTGTAAAACAGCATTAATCTGCAGAAAGGAACAGTCGTCCCCTGAGTTTTCACACAAAACATTGCATGCGGCATGAAAACTGTGGTTTGTTTTTTATATAAAAAAAAAATCCATGGAAGAATTCTATATTCCCTAATCCAATCACTTTTCCCCAAATGTGTATAATACTCTTAAAAAGATGTACGGCTGTAAAATATCTCTGTTAAAAAGAAACCGAACCCAGAGAGTAACCAAGAACGTGTTAAAAAGGAGTTCATGATCAGATTCCCAAACCACTGAACTAACAAACCTGCATTCTTCTTTCCTCATCAACCCTAAATAGGAGTTTAAAAAATACACAGGAGAGTAAAGTTTAGAGGTCATAGGCGCCAACTCCTACAGGCCAGGGTCCCTTTGCCCCCCAATAAAATATTTGAGGGGGCCACCAGCCCCAAGTTGATGCACCTTACCATTCAAATGGTTTGTATGTGCCGTGTCTTGTGGTCAATTATGTGGGCTGGGGCTTACCTGCCCCCCAATATTTTATTCAAGTTGGCATCCCTGTTAGAGGAGATGTATCTGGTGCCTTTACCTCTGACCTTCCAGTGGTGAGCTGTCAGATCTGAAGAAACCTCGATTGTGCAGTGATCTTGTAGAGTATTCTCAGCGTGTTCAGATGACCATGCAAAGAATCCATTGTTGGATCTTTGACCTCATTGCACAAAGCTCAAGTAGAGGATAGAGGCAGCAGAAACAGGGACTTGGGGGACATGGACTAGTGAACGTACTCCCTGCACACTTTATTCCCTCACCTGTCATGTGAACACCTAAATAGGACTTCTGCCACCTTAACTTCATGTCACTCGGTCATTATCATAACTTAGTATCAAGGTGCAACCACTATATAGGGGAGCTTTCATCTGTGTATATGGTGATGGATGATACTTGTTTCTGCTTGATGTTTTCTAAATTGTTTGAGATGCATATGAACCAGCCATGGAGAAGTGGCAGTCACATCCTTTTCACAGAGTCTCAGCTGATGTTACACACCCACAGCATGTGAGTGAATGAGGTGTTTCTAGCCTTTGGGGAAATTTCATGACAAAGTTTAGTGCTACTTATTTAAGGGTTCATAGTAGGTTATACATTGAAGCCTCGTTCATTTGTTTCCTATTCATTTATGCACAATCTAGAGAAACTGTACAGTGGTACCTTTAGTTGCAGACACGATCTGTTCTGGGGTGCCGTTCGGACCCCAAAAAGTCTGCAACTAGAGCGGTGCTTCTGCGCAAACATGGAGCGTGATAGAGCACTTCTGCACATATGCAAAGCACGCAGAATGCTTCTGTGCATGCACGAAGTGTGCAGAACACTTCTGTGTGTGTGCGCACGGCGAAACTCGGAAGTGTAAGTTTGCCATGTTCGCAAGCTGAAAAGACGCAATATGAACCTAACGCAACACGAGGGATAATGCAACACGAGGTATGACATAGAAAAGAAATGCAACAGAATAACCTATGCTCTGTGGCTGTATTATGAGAAACCACGGTTTAGTGAAACATGCATAAGTTACAACAAGCCTCTCATCTCCTCCTCCTGCACAGCATAAAGAAATTGGGAAGCGTTCATTTCTGTTTTTAGTCTACCACGGCTTCCCATGTCATCAAAACTGTGAACCATGGTTAACACAAACAACAGTTGATTTCAACCCAGCTTCAGAAACCATGGTTTGATGTTATCTAAAGTTTGTTGTGCCAGACAACATGTCTGTTGCTAAAGAGAAAGCAGAAGTTTCTGAATTCCTCTTCCGAACCAGGCAAGAAGATTAGAGGGAGGAAGCAAGCAAGCCCAGGACTTAACACAGTTTGTGAAAGTTATGCAAACCATAGTGCCCCATAGTGCCAGCAAGGGATTGTTGCATAATTTTTGCTGCCTTTCTGTAGGTCAGGGATTTTCATCACACCTTACCTTATCCATGCAAAGGACAGCAAATGATTTAGTACTACAAAGAAGTCTTAAGATGTGACTAAAGATTTGGCTGCCATACAACTATGTCAAACAGAAGAAAACCCAAAAGTTGGAAATTGGCCAACAAAGTTGTAGACAGTGAAGTTCAGAAACAAATGAGGCCGGGATATTTTAAAAACAACAACATTTAACTTTTAAAAAATAAATAAAAATAAAGAGAAAACCATGCACTTTTTTTTAAAGGCAAACGAAAGATTGAACCATTAGTATGTAGCCGAATTGACTGTCATTTATTTTTCTTTTTGTTCACTGTTCAGTTATTTTTTGTGTACCTGAAGTGATTCACTTTCCTCTAATCTTGCTTTTGTTTTTTGTTTTTAAACCCCCCTGGCTTGATTTCTGTCCGTGTTAAGTCCTTCTTAAACCTTAGGGGACTTCAGCTGTGCAAACCTTGCAGAGGCCATCCATAAGGAAATGCCTGCCACCCACTGGACTATATTTACTGGTATCCACCCACCCTGTCTGTCTTCTAGCTTTCTGTTTCTCATACTCTGCAGCTCCTTTCTATGCCCTGCTGTTGGTGGGCAGGCACAATCGCCACCCACCAGTGAATTTGTGATTCAGAAAATCTGGAGCCCCTGTTCATTTCCTACTCACGGTCACAGTCTGTGCCAATTTCCATGCTTAGGGGGAAAAAAAACCCCAATCATTACTATTTTGCTGTTGCAGAGCAGTGATGAAGCTTAATTACTATTTGTATGTTTTTGTGTGTGAAGTGCTTTCAAAACTTCAAATGGCAAGGGCTGCAGAAGGGCACAAGTCTTGTCCTTATTATTGCTGGCAGGTGCCTTCTTCAGCACAGTGGGTAATTTAAGTCTTGGCGTTACAGAGAAACTTTATTCCTGCCTTTACCTAATCAATGCAGAAGGGGAGCAGAGGCCCCTCCAGACCCTATCTAAACAACGACAACAACAACAACTGAATGGAAGAAAAGAAATGTAGAGATCATAATGGATCGCTCACTGTAGATGTTGACCCAGTGTGTGGCAGCTGTGAAAAATGTGAATTCCATGTTAGGGATCATTAGGAAAGGGGTTACAAATAAAATGGCCAATATCCAAATGCTGTTACAGTGGTACCTCGGGTTACAGATGCTTCAGGCTACAGACACTTCTGGCTACAGACTCCGCTAACCCAGAAATAGTACCTTGGGTTAAGAACTTTGCTTCAGGATGAGAACAGAAATTGCGCGGCGGCAGTGGGAGGCCCCATTAGCTAAAGTGGTACTTCAGGTTAAGAACAGTTTCAGGTTAAGAACGGACCTCCAGAACGAATTAAGTTCTTAACCCGAGGTACCACTGTATACAAATTCATGGTGAGACCACACTGGGAGACTATGTATGCTTCTGGTCTGTCGAAAACAATTTTGTTGATCTGGAAAAGGTTCAGAAAAGGATAACCAAAATTATTGGGCTTCGAGTGACTTCCTTATGAGGAACTATGGAGCTTTTTAGTTTGGGGGAAAGGCAAATAAGAAGGAACATGATCAAGGTGTTTAAAATTATGCAGAGTTTGGAGAAAATGGATAGGGAGAAGCTTTTCTCCATTTCTCATAACGAGGCTAGGAATTGGTGCCGATAAACTGAAGATCAATCCAGATAAGACTGAGGAACTGTTAGTGGGTGGTTTCCTAGACTGGATAGATGGGAGGGAGGTTGCCTGCTCTTGATGGGGTTACACGCCCTCTGAAGGAGCACGTATGCAGCTTGGAGGTAACTCCTGGATCGATCCATTGCTGTCACTTGAGGCTCAGGTGGCCCAGGTGGCATGGAGTGCCTTCCATCAGCTTCGGCTGGGGGCCCAGCTGCACCCTGGTCTGGACAGGCATAGCCTAACTTCTGGCGTCTATGCTCTGGTAACCTCTAGGGTAGATTACTGCAACACATATGTGGGGCTGCCTCTGAAGATGGTTCGGAAACTTCAGCTACAGAATTCAGCGGCCAGGTTGCTCACTGGGGCAAGACGGTTTGAGAATATGACACCGATCCTGGTCCAGCTGCACTGGCTACCAATTATTTTCCGGGCCCAATTCAAAGTGCCGGTTTTGACCTATAAAGCCTTAAATGGTTCATATATCTTTATGTGCCAGACAATAACTTTCCTCTATACCCAGGCCTTTGGCCGTCAACTGTCTATGGCCTTTTAGAAGTGTGTGGGATGTTTTCAATGTGTGTATTTCCTCCTTCTCACCCCCTTGGTTTTAATGTATCTATGTGGGGTATTGTTGTTGTTTGCTTTTTTGTGTTTGGTTGCAAGTTGCTTTGGGTTGCTTGGGCAAGATAAAGTGATTGATTTTTCCCTTTACCACCTAATCAAATGTAATTTAAAATCTGTTTTTCCCACCACATCTTTTAGCTACTGTAGAAACCTTAGAAGTATCTATTATGTTGTGCATTTTGAGTTTTGTTTGTTTTTACTACCTAGAAGTCAATCATACATTTGACATATATTCAATCAAACAATTTAGGACCTTGGAAATTTAATGGAAAAGGCTGAGAGGGAAACAAAATGTACCTCATTCCATACAGAAACAATTGGCACTGGATCATTAGCCTGCATGCAAAATACCCTTCCTTCCTTCCCTCCTTTCTCTCTCCCCCCCCCCACACACACTCATGATCTTAAATTCATGCTACCAGTTTTTAAATGCTTATAAGAAATCAAGCTGATACACAAAACAAGTCACATTGGCTTGTTGTTTTGTTTATGTTTGTGTGTGTGTGACAGCAGAATAAAAAATACTGGCAGATTTTCACATAATCTCTTAATCCTTGCTGTCACACAAAATATTAAGCAACATGAGTCAAAAGTCATATTTTGGGGTGAGGGAGATTGGCAGATTCTATCTAGCCCATCTTTTAGTTCCTGATAGGCTCAAGTCCATCTCCCTTACCTCTCAAGCCCTGAATATTGTCTCAGAGAGTGAGAGTTCAGTACCTAACATGTTAATGGGACGCCTCTTTATCTCACGCTAGGTTTTTACTGCCTCGCAGGCCTTCTCATGCTTGTGTTTATGCGATTACATCAGGTGTACCAAAACACTAATAACAAAGACGAGAAAAAGAAAAGGCTAACTCACTCCCCATGCATTAAAATGAAAAAGCTTCTCTAGAAGCAGCTATTGATGGGAATAATGTCCGTACTTATTGAAGGGCAGCTGGGGTAGCCGCTGTTATACCCTACAAGGGATTACACAGCCGGGCTGGGAAAACATCTGGCATGCTAGTTTGTCTCTGCAGAGAACCAACCGATTTAAAAATTAAGGTAAGTTTTGTTTTTGTTTTTTTAAAGGAAGGGGAAAAAAATCAGTCGTGCTGCAGCAGCAGCACTAAAAATAGCTCCTTAATTCCACACTAATTCGTTCTAATACCCAGTAAACATTACGGTGTCTATAAAGTTTCTGTTAAATGTATTTATGGGAGCCTAGAACCGAAGTGCACCTGATTCTGAACATCATACGCACATACATGAATGATGCACATGACGCAAGCCTTGAAAATGTTCTTCTCCATTAATAAGCACAGCTACTGGGCCAGGACTTTGTGAGCAAAGATATGCCTGTGGTGCCATCAAGTGGCCATTATACATATTGCACTCAGTTTCAGCTGGCCCACATTTTATTTTATTTTATTTTGAAATGTACAATTAAGGCAGGTCGTATACAGTGGTATCTCGGGTTAAGTACTTAATTCATTCCAGAGGTCCGTTCTTAACCTGAAACTGTTCTTAACCTGAAGCACCACTTTAGCTAATGGGGCCTCCTGCTGCAGCTGCGCCGCCGGAGCACGATTTCTGTTCTCAAACTGAAGCAAAGTTCTTAACCTGGAGCACTATTTCTGGGTTAGCAGAGTCTGTAACCTGAAGTGTATGTAACCCGAGGTACCACTGTATTCCCATGTGCAAATGGCACCGACTGCTTGGTTATGGTTAATAAATTCAGCTTCCCTACAACCAAATTCAATGGCAAATAAATAACCAGGTAGTTTTGCAAAATGAACATTTAAAGCTCATCAGAGCATAGGTTTGCATCTTTGTTCTGCAAATCAACAAGCATAGTGGTTTTCTCTGAAAGAAAAGAATCTGGCTTATTTGCTCCCCACTTACCTATCAATAGCAAGTTGTGTTTGTATCGATATTCCCATGCCCCCCTCACTTTCCGGTTTCATTTCTGATATGCTATGCAAATTCACAATATCAGACAGAAATATTAATAAAAGCTCATTGCTGGTACTCTTCCTTTCTCTATGTGCATCCTTTTGGATGCCACAAAACCAGAACTGTTCCCGTTAGCATTTTGTATAGATTTTCCTCTTTGTGAAAGCCGCTGGTTCCAAATTTAGAAACGGACAATGCTCCCCTCTAGGGGCTGAAAAGAAACATGCAATCTTAAATTCATCTTGCCAGTTTCCAAACACTTATTAGAAATCAAATTACTCCGCAAGTGACCATGCTGGTCACATTGTTTTACAATCAGCTTAGTATTTTTACTGTCCATTTGTCCAGCTGAATCAGATGTGTGGCTCAATTCTAAATGTATTTACTTATTTCCCAGTAATTAAACTAATACTTAGTAAAATAAATTTTAAAAATGCAATCTATCTCTTGGTTCATAAATGCTGAAGTAATCAAATAATGGGCATCTTAAGCCCATTAAAGAACATATCTTAAGCAGTTGCTTGGGTGGATGAACCAGGCATCATCGCTCAAACACAGGGAGGAAGAAAACCTCCAATGTACTAAAAGATACTTGGGTTAATAACATCTGGAGCATTGCTCTTTCAGAATGCCCCACACACCATCAGCAAATAATCAAAGGCATGTAAAAAAATACATTTAACACAATTTGGTCTCCTTTCCCCCCTCTTTTATTGAAGAACGGGGTATTTAAATACCATAAGCATCACAGAGGTATCTGTGGAGGGGATATATTGATTGAAAATGTCTAGTAAACCAGATTGGTAGTTGGGTTCCTACTGAGAATATTTGGCAAACCAACATGACAGGGATGAGGGATTGAGGATAGAAGCGATCATTCTGTGGTATTATGGCAGTGGGCAAAGCGTAACTTTTTAATAAGTGTATTTTTAATAATAATAATAATAATACATAGGCAGAACTGTCATAACCTCTCGCCCAACACTTTCCCACGGAGCCAGCTCTCATGGGCAACTGTGTGTCTCTAAAGGCAGTGCAGCCCAGTCTGATGCTGAACTCGGGACGGGAAGGATTAGGGAACGTGATATCGATTCGGAGTTGGCACATGTCTTTTCCTTCCCTTTGTCTGCTCAACAAAGCAGATCATTCCAAAGCAGCCTCTCGGGGCCAACCAAGATGTGTGCCTTTAGCTCTTTGTGTGCATGTGTTTTGTTCTGTTTTAAAAAGTGGGGGCACCAGATTGGCACATGAACAGGGAGGTGTCCTGTCCTGTCTCAGCTCAATGGAAGCCTGCTGTACAGTCTTTGGGTACAGTCATGTTACATACATATCCCTTCACTGCCTAGGTACCTACGGGACCGCCTCTCCCGGTATGCCCCACGGAGAGCCTCAAGGTCCATAAATAGCAACACCCTGGTGGTCCCGGGCCCTAAAGAAGTTAGATTAGCTTCAACCAGAGCCAGGGCCTTTTCAACACTGGCTCCGGCCTGGTGGAACGCTCTGCCTCATGAGACCAGGGCCCTGCAGGATCTGATTTCTTTCCGCAGGGCCTGTAAGACTGAGTTGTTCCACCTGGCCTTTGGCTTGGAGCCAATTTGATTCCCTCCCCCTCTTTCTTTTTCCTTTTTCCTTTCTCCTCCTGTGATGAGGCTGCATTTTAATATTTTAATGTTTCAGTATTTTAATTGTTGTATTTTAATCTTGTTTTTAAGTTATATTCATTCAACTTGTTTTTATTATTGCTTGTTAGCCACCCTGAGCCTGGCCTTGGCTGGGGAGGGTGGGGTATAAATAAAAATTATTATTATTATTATTATTATTATTATTATTATTATTAAGCAGAGTGGGGTCACAACAGGCGAGGCTGCGGTTGTCAGCACCTTGGACAGCGCCCTGCTAGCTGGAGGATTCTCCCAGAGAGAAAAATCTTTGTCTCAGCAAGGCACAGAAGCCTTCTGAGGTGGCCAGAAGGCTGGTCAGTCTGGTTCTGCAGCCAGCCTCCCAGCCCAGTCTGAACCTTATTATGCAGCCACTAGCAACTATGCTGAGGTGTTTGTATAGAAACATATGAAGCTGCCTTGTATTCAATCAGGCAGACCATTGGTCCATGTTCCTCAGTACTGTATTCACTGTCTGGTAGTGGATCATTTTAAGACTAGGGACATTCCCAGTGCTACCTGAAAATGCCAGGACTGAACCTGGAACCTTCTGCATGCAAAGCAGATGTTCTATCACTGAGCTACAGCCATTCTTTTATTAGTTATTATTATTATTCATTCGATTTATATACAGTCCTTCACTGAAAGATCTCAGGGCAGTTCACAGGATAAAAATACAGAAAGCTCAAATAAATAGCTAAACCAGGAGCAACAAAACAATAACCTCCCCTCCCACAAGATACATCTAAAAGGTTGTATAATATCAATCAGCTCAAGGCCTGGTTGAAGAGGAACATATTGGGAGTAATGTAGTAGCTTGGTTCTCGAACTTAATCTGTTCCGGGAGTCCGTTCAACTCCTGAAACCGATTGAAAACCAAGGCACGGCTTCCAATTGGCTGCAGGAGCTTCCTGCACTCAAGCAGAAGCCATGTTGAATGTTTGACTTCTGAAAAACGTTCAAAAGCCGGAACACTTACATCCGGGTTTACAGCATTTGGGAGCCGATTTGTTCGTCAACTAAACCATTCAAGAATGAAGGTACCACTGTAGGTTTTCTGAGTCCAAGGACTACAGCAGGCAATGTCTTCTGACCTGGAAGATCCCAGAGCAGTGGATAGTGACTCCTTGAGCAGCAGTTCCACCTCACCTGAATCGTCCTCTGAGCTTGGGGAGGGGGTGATGGTTGAAGCCAGCCCAGGAGGGAGACCGCGGGCAGATCCACCACACACATTTAAAGCACATGACTTCAAAGGATCCTAGGAAGTTTAGTTTCCTCCTATGATTCCCAGTACACTTAGCAAACCACACTTCCCAGGATTCTTTTGGGAAAACCATTGCTCTAGATGTGCACTGGATGTGCTTAAAATGTATTCTGTAGCGATACCCTTTAAGCCTTTACCTCCACCATGGTCCTAATCCAGATACCCATACAGTGGTACCTTGGCTGTCGAACTTAATCCATTCCGGGAATCCGTTCGACTTCCGGAACCATTAGAAAACGAAGGTGTGGCTTCTGATTGGCTGCAGGAGCTTCCTGCCCTCAAGCAGAAGCTGTGGAAACTGCATCGGACGCTTGGCTTCCGAAAAATGTTCGCAGACCAGAACACTTACTTCCGGGTTTGCAGCATTTGGAAGCCGATTTGTTAGGGAGCCAAGCCATTCGACAACCAAGGTACCACTGTATTGATCTAGCCCCCCCCCCCCCCGCATTCATTTTTTAAGAGATCAGACACACAATTAAGAGATCAGACACACTAATTTAGTGCTCACATCCCCAGCGGAGGGGTATTTCCAGCTCAAATTCAATCAAGAAAGGTACTACACAAAACTGACAGTCTATGAAAACTCCAACTTTGTGGATGTGGCTTTCTTTTCTTCTTTCTTTCTTTCTTTCTTTCTTTCTCTCTCTCTCTCTCTCTCTCTCTCTCTCTCTCTCTCTCTCTCTCTCTCTTCTAAAAGTGACCATAATGGTTATGCAGAAAATTACAGCAATTGTGCATTATGGAATGGAAAATTTAAGTGCTGACCTTGTTACAAGTCTGCAATACTTGTATATGCTACTGAAATAGATGTTAGAAGAGGAGTGCTGAATTTAATTGAATGAACTCAGTTCAGTTCACTTACATCAAATCTAAATTTTCAGTATCCTTACTGACTGGTGTCCAACATTATCTAGGCTTTAAAATTTATTGAATAATTTTAATACCCCCACTCATATATTTCTATATGCATTTTAATTTTTATGTACATTTTAAAATGAAATGTATACGTACTTGCATCCACAGAAGCTGGAATTTCAATTCTGAATTGTAATGATCTCATAGAAATAACCTCCAGGGCTGCTAAACCATGTGGTTGGTCAAGCCCAAAACAGGTTTTGGGGGATCACACTGTGCTTTATTCTTGAACAAAGGCAGCCTGAATTTAAAAACAATGGAACAATTCTCAAGCATAACAAGGGCTTTCTCAATTTGCACCATGGTTACTAAATGTGAGGGAAAGCGACTTGCTAATATACACACAGAGAGAGACATCACACTTTGAAACCTGACATTTTACAGCTAGCAGCGATTTCTCTAAGGACAAACCGGTGCATGTTATCATTACTTTTTCTGCCAGTGAAAAATATCACAGGAACACTCATGATGAAAGAAGTGATGTTCTAAATGCAGCCCAGCTCTGCAGTGGCATTTTGATATGATTATGTATTACTCAGGGATTTCCCAACCAAAAATGGAAGCAATAACACAAACGGCAGCCTGATACAACTCTTTAATTCTCATCTAGCACATAGTGTGTACACACATTGGGTTGTCCTCAAAACCCAAATCTGCCACATTCATTTCAGCACCCAAGATACCTACTCCCAACATTTCTGCTTTCTCAGGCTATCGTACCTCACAGAGTTGTTGTGAAAATAAGTTAGAAGCTGGGGGGAGCTCTTTGGATCCCCATTGTCTGGGGATACAGATAAGATAAAGAAAGACTGAAATGAGTAGGCTAGACTCTCACTCTCACAGAAGTTCTGTGAATGGCAGAGCCCTTTGTATTAGGGCAATTTTCTGCACTACAAAACTGAATATTTACAACAAATCTATCATTACATTGAAGGATTTTCAGAAGTTTTTGACAAGCTTTGGGCAATGGTTTAGGTAATGGATGGGAAACCATGGCTTCCCAATTCCCTTGCTGCATCTTCCCTCTGTGGTCTGCTACCACCACTGATTCCTCTTCCTCTACAAAATTTCAATCACCGTGTCCCACAAAGCTACTCAGGAGGACTCACAACAAACCCAGCAACTACAGGTGCCACAGCAGCAGGATGCTGCAAAGGAGCCTCTTCCTACAGCCACTGTCAAAGAGTATCTATAGGAATGGGCAGCAGCATGGACCAGATACAAAGTGCAATGGCTAGAGGGGCCCTCTAGAACTCTGCTCTGGGCCTGCACTCTGTGACTTAGCGGCACACGCACAGAAATGACTGCCTTCTAATCAGACGCATGTTTCTTCTTCCAGCGGCATTGTATCTTGCTGCTAAGTGTTGGCCCTTTTTCATCTGACTGCTGATGTTGCTGCTTACTCTGTGCCCTGTACTGAGTCCTCGCAACTATGACACTTTGTCACAGAGCCAGAGTTTAATGAAGCACTTGAAGTTTCATGGCTGCAGAGCTTCAGCTTTGAGGAGGGATGCCTTTCAAGGCTGCATTATGGCAGCAGACAATATCAAAAGAATTCAAACAGAGACGCCGAGTTCTGCCTGACATGGGGGGTGGGGAAAAGGTTCATCGCATGCGCATGACATCACACATGCGACACACCCGTGGCGAGGCCCTGAGAGGACTGCCACCACTGTGAGCAGCACTGGCAGACCCGACACCCACCTTTCAAAGTTGGCCCATGAGAGGAGGGGAGTTAAAGATTTGGCTTGCCAGCTCAAAAAGGTGCCCCACTCCTCGGCTGCTGCTTGATCTGGCAAGGGGCTGTATTTGAGAAAAGACTTTGTCTTCAGCTGCATGCCAAGGAAGAACTCCAGAGTGGAATTTTAATGGCAGAGAGTGGACGTGTAATCTGTGAGTTATTTATAGCCGCAACCTGCATGCAAATTGTGAACAGCAGGAGTTGGAATGTGACTTTGTAAACACTGCAAAGACTGAACAAAGGAAGATAAGAACTAACTCTCCCAGCACACCGGGTCTGAGACAATAACGATTATGAAGGACTACACATTATGTATCTATCCGATTATGCCGGATTTACGTATAAGCTAAACAAGCTATAGCTTAGGGCTGCACTCTTGGGGGCCCCCCAAAAAAAATTAAAGAAAAAAACACCACTGGATGTACATTTCCAAAATATAAGATAAAAAACAAATAAAATAAAACCTACATACAGCAACAGCAAAAGCACTTTAAGTTAGAGCTTAATAATTGTTTCACTATTAATATACTTCTTCTTAATTGTATTTCACTATTAATATACTTCTTCTTAATTGTATTTCAGTTCAACAATTACTTTGATAAAATACATATTTTGTTATGTGCAAATGGCTTTAGATACCTATTAGGTCCATAAATTACCATATAGCATATATTCAACACAAAAAACAGCGACAATTTGTTGTTGACAAAGGATAGCTGGACATATAAAGGGCCCCATTACCTTCAGTAGCTTAGGGCCTCACCAAACCTAAATCTGGCCCTGACTACACACATGAAATGGATTTTATATTTTAAAGAAATAACCGAGGTGCTGTCTGTAAGGAGGCAATGATGGTCAGCTATAAGAATGGACAACAACAAATGAAGAATGAAATGGATATTAATGAAGAGATGATGTGGCTACAGGAGGAAAAGATGGACATATGTTTACAACAGGAGCGGGAAACCTGATTTTTTAAAAAAGAAATTGTATTAAATTAAAGTAATTTGGTTGGATTTGTAGGAATCTGGAAAACCAATAAAAATAATTTGAAAGAAAAGGTATCCCACCCCTGGCCTAGAGGCTAAGAACAGATTCAAACACAGGGAAAAGAACCTGACAGGAATGCTTCTGATTAAATATGTTCCCTGTGCTTCTGGAGCCAAGTGGAGTCAATCCTCTACTACAGCCTTTCTCAACCTGTGGGTCCCCAGATGTTGTTGGCCTACAACTCCCATCACCTCTAGCTAGCAAGGCCAGAGCTCAGGGATTATGGGAGTTGTAGTCCAACAACATCTGGGGACCCACTGGTTGAGAACTGCTGCTCTACTAGGAAGCAACACCTTTTGGCTTCCTCACTAGGAACCAGGGTTCTGGTGAAGTAGCGATCAGGCTCATAAAGAGTGGGGAAACCTGCTGCAAACCATGATAGGAATTGATGAGGTGCTCTTAAACTATAATGGACTCAAAGGGTTCTAGGGCTCTGCTCTCTGAGGCAAGCATTCTCAGGTCACTGCACGACATACTCTCTAGGATGCAGTGCCACAGCTAGAATTGCATCAGGTGATCTAAGTGCTCTTACAGATCTATACAGACAGAGATAGACTTTCAGGTAACTTGGTCCAGAGTTCTGAGTTGTCAGAGGAGGGAACTGAGAGAGTGGCTTGCTTAAGGCCACCTAGGAGGTTCACTGCAGGAGCTAGTTGTGAACTGGAGACTTCCTGAATCATAGCTCAGTCTCTCAGCCATGCTGTTACTAGCAATGAGAAAACTCTGATAGGTACAGAAACCTCACAGGAAGGTTTTTATTGTTGCTGCAGCCACTTCCAGATAAGTTTTGCAAAAGGATGTCTGCATCAGTAGAAATGTGATGGTGCTAGCAAAGTCAGGATGAGCCAGGACGAAACTTTACTTGAGTTCCTAATGAGTTCAGGGGATGGGAGAAGAACTCATAATAAGTTCACTATTACAAGTCCAGCCAATTCCAGAGTTTGCCGCTATCATTTGTCATTAATCATATTTTACAGGCAGCTGTACATGATATGCAATGCATTAATTTCCCTATAGATTTTTGTCTGTGTGACCACACTTCTGATGCAATTGTTGCTCCTAAGTAACTATTACAGAACACTTGTTTGCAATTAGAACAACAATAACAACAAGTCAGGCAACAGAGGGGCTTACATTCCATCCTATTTATTAGCAATGAAATTAAAAACAAAAAAATCAGGCCATAGAGGGGCTTATAATCCATTCCACCACCTTTACAAATTGCAGTGCAAAAGTATGTCTTTCCAATATCACTAGATCAGAAAGGACCAGAGCTATGAAAGATATGGATATTGATCTAACTCACAAAGACTTTTAAAAAGCACTCGCTTGATCTGAAAAAGGGCACCTGCTAAAATGAAGCCTCTCTCATGCGCTCGCCAAAGCTTTAACATCATGGTCTGTTAATTAGGATTAGTAAAAGTCAAGGAAGAAAAGAAAAACCTAGTCTTTGATGGTACAATAAGTACCAAACCAGTGACAGATTCAACTTTCTGGCTTAGATCAAAATCACAGCTACAAATACAATGGGAAAGTACCAGTCTTTTGGAAAGAAAGAAAGAAAGAAAGAAAGAAAGAAAGAAAGAAAGAAAGAAAGAAAGAAAAGTCTGCATCATCTGCTTTTCAGATAATTTTTTTTAAAAGATCGGCATTGTTCAGAAGCTGTATGTTAATTGCTAGTTATAAGGCATGATTATGCCTTCTGCTTTCTTTTGATGTTCTCATGCAAAAGACTTTTTCCCCTTGACTCTCCTGTGAAGAACACCAGGCAACACAAATGGGGACTTATCACAGAACAGGCTTCAAAAGAAACCCACAAGATTCATCCTCACCTCATTGTGTAGAGGAGGGTCCCGTCATCCTCAAGGCGCAAAAGCTTGTTAGGAGTGGTCATGTTGTGGGCGATAGATTTTTTACCATTGTGGAAAAAGGTGTCCGGAGTCCAGATCTTACTGGCAAGGAGGTTGTTCAGAGGCAGGCGTTGCATGGGACCTTTAAATTGAAGCCTTTCGTCTTTCCAACTTTGCCGGAAGAAAACATCAATAGTATATTCCTGGCGTAAAACAGAGACCATTGTATAAGTGCCGTAGCTCATAAGAATGAACCAGTCCTCCAGATTATTCTAGCAAATAGCAGCAGGGGACATTTAGAATCACAGCGTTGCAACCTACCATTTCGGTGTCTGACACAGGGCCAAAACTGGTGACAAAGATGTCTGTTTTCACCTCTGTTATTCTCTCTACAACAAAGAAATGTAAACAATTAAGACTGCTCCATCAGCTGGCAATTTGCATCGAGGAGCATCTAATATTATAGCAATAGCAAAGCAAAGAAGGATTTTGCCCTTCAGCGGCATCCTAACTCTTCCACTTAATGCTATGCGGCTTCTGGGCAATTACCATATTGTTTCTGTGTTGAGGACAACATGCTTAAGATACATTGCAGAAGTAAGTACAGTGGTACCTCGGGTTAAGAACTTAATTCGTTCTGGAGGTCTGTTCTTAACCTGAAACTGTTCTTAACCTGAAGTACCACTTTAGCTAATGGGGCCTCCCACTACCGCTGCACCACTGGCGTGCAATTTCTGTTCTCATCCTGAAGCAAAGTTCTTAACCCAAGGTAATATTTCTGGGTTAGCAGAGTCTGTAACCTGAAGTGTCTGTAACCCGAGGTACCACTGTAGCAGCAGTAGATCACCTCCGCCTACAAGAATAATGCAAGCAAGGAAGTCTGGCAGTTCAACAGGCCTAAGTACATGTAGGGGGATGCGGGTGGCACTGTGGGTTAAACCACAGAGCCTAGGACTTGCTGATCAGAAGGTTGGTGGTTCGAATCCCCGCGATGGGGTGAGCTCCCGTTGCTCGGTCCCAGCTCCTGCCAACCTAGCAGTTTGAAAGCACGTCAAAGTGCAAGTAGATAAATAGGTACCGCTCTGGCGGGAAGGTAAACGGCGTTTCTGTGTGCTGCTCTGGTTCGCCAGAAGCGGCTTAGTCATGCTGGCTACATGACTTGGAAGCTGTACGCCGGCTCCCTTGGCCAGTAAAGCGAGATGAACGCCGCAACCCCAGAGTCGGTCACGACTGGACCTAATGGTCAGGGGTCCCTTTACCTTTAAGTACATGTAACTAGGCACACGATGTGGAGCTCCTGGATGTGTGGGCTGCTTCAACAGATGTGCAAAGAGGGGTGCGGACACAGAGGTGCCCTTCCATTGAAAGAAAATGGGTCACTGTACACGCCAAGTTTCTGCATGCCTGCATTAGCAGCCCAGTCCCCACAACCATCAGAAGAGTGAATGAAATGAATGGTCTTTAGCTCTGGTACAAAGAGGACATTAATTATGTCTGCCCAGCTTCAAAAACAACTGGACTGGTAAAATTAAATGATAACATTTAACAATGTCAAATTTCACAACTGGCTGCATTTGTTAGTATTCACGTGGTTGTACTAAAAAACGATTCTCTGATCTTTTTCAACACTGCTTAAAGCTCATTTGGGGTTTTTTTTCCTCTCCCCTTAAGGATTCTATTCTATTCTTGCTTCCTTCATGGAATGATAACGTCATAACAAAGCCTACGTCATTAAGGAAACTCGAGTTTTGCCAACTATTCAGCTTAGTAATTTAGATATGGTATATTGATTTTACATGACAAATCTTTTCAGATATCAGGAAATCCTAGAAATCTTGGTGATGTTTTCTTGGTAATGTGATATACATCACAACCTGGGGCTATAGTAACACTATCAGATATTTAGGTTATTGATTTACAAGATAGAGCATGCTGAGATTTGAGAGGCAACTGATTAGCAATTAACCAAAAACAGATACAGTGGTACCTCAGGTTACAGGCGCTTCAGGTTACAGACGCTTCAGGTTACAGACTCCGCTAACCCAGAAATAGTACCTCAGGTTAAGAACTTTGCTTCAGGATGAGAACATAAATCGCATGGTGGCAGCGGGAGGCCCCACTAGCTAAAGTGGTACCTCAGGTTAAGAACAGTTTCATGTTAAGAACGGACCTCCAGAGTGAATTAAGTTCTTAACCCGAGGTACCACTGTATAGGGAATATTCTATATGACTTCTATCCAGATATTGAAAGGAAGAACCTACTCTGTAGGTAAGTGTGATGACCCTGGGGTCAAACTCCACTTTTTCAGTGGATGAAGATCCTCTTCAAATGAAAAGGTATCTCTTACTGAAGGCAGAGCTAGATATTGGAATAGATCCGTGTTTCCTATTTAAGGTTTATTCTGATTATGGTTGCATCTGAACTTTTATGGAGTCTCCAGCCTGAGTCTGTATGGAGCTGTCCAGAGTATCTGAGTACTCAAACTATTGAAGGGGTTGTGGGTGGTTGTGAGGGGCACGGCCTCAACAGTGGTGGCACCTTGACAGCTGAACTCACTTCCTGTTCCTGTTCCAATAATGCCTAAAGGCCTTTAGGAAGTGACTGAAAGCATTCATTTACTGGGACATTTTGCAACCCTTGACAAGTCATTCTATTACTTGGTCTCCACTACATTGTGGCTGGTGTTGTTTAATTGTTCAGTTCTCATTTTTTGTTGTTGTATTGCTTTAAATCTATATTGAAGCAATTCTGAAAATGTGGGATTTAAATAATAAACAGTATAGCAAGTGGCTTTCATATAGTCTTGCAGCAAAGCCATTATAATTTAGAATCAGTGTTCTCCTCCCACCCTCCCCAACTTCCTTATCTGGTTGCAAGGCCGACGTACACACTGAGGAGGTGATCTGACTTCTCTAGGTCTGCTCTGAGAAGGATTCAATGGATTACAAACTCTGTGGGCCAGGGATGCTTTTTCTAACTTGAAAATGGGAAAATCTTTAACATACAACCAGTGAGAAAACAAAAGCACCAGGGGATTTTTGAGGCACTCTTCTGCTGCTTTCAGCACACCTTCTGGAGATCTCGTAACCATCTCCCTCTGCTCCCTAAACACATCTTTGGTCATCTCTTACTGGGACACGACTGCATGCGGTTTTAAGCATTTTCCCCTACAATGGCATGCTTGTAGGAACATCTGTTGTACCTCCCAGGCCTGGACGAAGCCTGTTATCATATCCATCCAGCAGGCCGTCCAGAATCCTAGTGAAGATGGTGATGTTATCATTGGTATCATATTTCCCTGAAGCTGTTGGCATCTGTGAGAAGCTGTGAAAAGGGGGGGGGAGTGGAGAAGACACATCAATAAAAACTGGGAGAGACAGCTAAAGAGTTAAAGGTTGTGTCATCGATCTCATAAGCATCTGAGAATGGATAGCTTAAACAAGGACTGCAGTAAAATGCAATGGCTTGGTTGCTCCTGGATTTTGCTTGTTGGGGATTTCTACCACTGTGTTCCACCATCATGTGTCACGCAAACAGGTGCCCCATAACATGCATAACACATGTGCATGCTGCATCGCAAAAAGCGTGATTCACCCTATTGTGAGGGCTTCTAGGTACAATTTGTTTCCTCTTTTCCAGGAGTAAATCAGAATCTACTGGTAGGTCCGGTGGTGCCTGGTGTCCATTGGAACTGATAGGGTGGAAGGCAGGGAGGCCAACAGTAGGTGGAGCCAGAGCCAGTTACAGACAGAGCCATGCCCTGATTGGTTGTAAGTTCAAAGGCAGGCAGGTGGGGGCCAGCTGAGGATGCACTGAGATTGCTGGGGCAGTGTCGCCTTTGTTCAAATGGACCAGCCGCTGCTGGGTAGATCAAGAAGTAATTTGCAGCAGATAAGCAAGGCTTCTGACTCTCAATTGTTTAACAACAGTGACAACAAAGCGTCCCCCCCTCCTCATTTTCTAAATTAAGCTGGTGATATCAGGGGTGGAAATTTGGGGGGGGGGGACTGGAGAGGGGTTTTTTTTGTGAAAGAGCTGTGCATTCAGTTTTGGTATTAAAAACAAATTCAGTTTGCTCAGAAGCTCCCCGCTCCTTAATTCTAAATGTATGTTGCCCCACTCAGCCATTCTTTTCCACCTGGTTAGTAGATCTTGGAGTTCTAGCAAAAAAACAACTAAACACCACGAACCTGAGATTTGTTCACCCTTCTTTATCCATTCCCTTTTTGTCACCTTTCTTTGTTTCTCTAATAGTTCCATAAATGCAGTCCTTTTTTTCTTAAAATATGTTTAGGGGTACTCTCATTTTGACTCAAGAAAGTCACCATTTTATAGTTCAGATCGGGGGAAATAAATACAGTAAATGGACAAAAGTACACAAATTCACAAAATGTTTAGGGGTATGTGTAACCCCATAAAAAAGCACTGCATTAATGCATATGGTGTGGGGAAACTGGCTTGTGGACTGTTCCACTTCTGACTGCTGGTGGGCTTTTGTGGCAGGGCTAACAGGACTGGATGTTCCATTCACACATAGAGAGAGAGAGAGAACATAGGAAGCTGTGTCAGACCATTAACCTATCTAGCTCAATACTCTGCACTGACGGGTAGTGACTTTCCATGATATCAGGGAAGGAGTCTTTTCCAGCCCTTTCTGGGGATACTAGGGATTGAACCTGGGACCTTCAGCTTTCAGAGGCTGGGTTAACGACTTGTTCCTCAACCTGATGAGGCTCATTTGACAAAATGGAGCCTTTGGGGTCATCAGCCCAGCCCTGTGGGATTGCTATGTCAAAGCAATTCAGCAGGTTCCTTCTGTTTAGACCAGGCATGGCCAAACTTGGGACTTTTGGGACTACAATTCCCATCATCACTGACCACTGGTCCTGTTAGCTAGGGATGATGGGAGTTGTAGTCCCAAAACAGCTGGAGGGCCAAGTTTGGCCATGCCTGGTTTAGACCATTAAATGCCAGCTGAAAGTGTTTCTGTTCCTCCAGGCTTCTGCATGCAACTAAGCATACATCTTTCCATTAAGGCTGCTTTCTAATTTTATTATATATACAGTCATACCTCTGGCTGCAAATGTGATCATGTGGGAGGCACATTCGCAACCCCCAGCATTCTCAGCGTGAAGCACCGCGTCTGCGCACGCGCATGACGCAATTCGGCACTTCTGCGCATGCACATGACATCATTTTGTGCTTCCGCACATGCGTGAGTGCCAAAACCCGGAAGTAACCCGTTCCAGTACTTCCAGGTTCAGCGCAGTCCGCAACCCAAAAACGCGAATCCCGCAGAGTTCGTAACCCGAGGTATGACTGTATATATATTTACATGGTTTTTATTGTATGGTTTTATGTGTGACTGTTGGAAACTGCTCTGAGATTTTTTAAATGAATAGTGGTATGTAAATATTTTTTTATAAATAAATAAAATAAACCGCTGGTCTTCAGCTGGTGGGTTGGAACCCACAAGTGGGACACGGCTTGATCTGAGGTGGGTCTCAACAAGAGCACTACCACCATGCAAATGTATGGTAAAAGGTTAAAAAATGGGTCTCCAAATGCTGGTTTGGATTAGAAGTATGTCCTGGGCCTGAAAATGTTGAGGACTACTGGAATAAACCAACCCTTCTTCCTGATAAGAGGGTTTTCTATGTGCAGGGAATATTAGAGATACATTCAATCACATGAGTCCATGCACATAGTTTGAAATAGTACAGTCCACAGACAGGTTTATCTCCCACAAATGATATTTGTAAGCACCAGGCCTCAAATTCTAAGCCAGAGGGCAGGAACAGTCTTTCTATAATCTCTGTAAGGTGATGACAAGTCTCTTTCTCACCCCTACTCAGAACAACTTTAAAAACCGTCATTTTTTTCTGCTTTAGCATTACATTTCCCACCAAATTCCTAGACATTCTGCTGCACCCATTGCCTTCCTTTTCTGCTACTGCTGGACAGACTCCAGAATCTGAGATGAGTAAATGGAAAACATTTGCAGATATTTGCAGATAAGTAGCCAATGGGTCAAAGGCCTTCTTCCCTAAGTTGATCATGGTCACCGTCAACGCGCCGCTTTAATTAAGTTGCAGCCAGAGGATCAAATTCTGCCATCTGCTACACAGAGTCTTTAGCAACATTTTAATCCTATGAAATTGTTATTGCGAGCAGTGATGGCCACAATGTTGTGTAATGCCGAGCAAAACCATAATGGAAGCTAGATCTTCAGGGATCCAGTCCCATGGCCATTCTCACTTAACATGGACAATAAATGCCACTAGGATCGAGAACGGAACAGGGACTGCCCATAGCTCCTGTAGGCATGGAACTGCCACCCTGTCATAATTAGTGTTCTTAACAGAGGACGAGATGGTTGGACAGTGTTCTCAAAGCTACAAACATGAGTCTGACCAAACTGCGGGAGGCAGTGGAAGACAGGAGTGCCTGGCGTGCTCTGGTCCATGGGGTCATGAAGAGTCGGACACGACTAAACGACTAAACAACAACAACAAAATTACAAATGATTTGGAATAACAGTCACACTCTAGTGTTACACATAATATAATAAAGGTAAAGGGACCCCTGACCATTAGGTCCAGTCGTTGCTGACTCTGGGGTTGTGGCGCGCATCTCGCTTTATTGGCCGAGGGAGCTTCCGGGTCATGTGGCCAGCATGACTAAGCCGCACCTGGCAAACCAGAGCAGCAGACGGAAACGCCATTTACCTTCCCGCTGGAGCGGTACCTATTTATCTACTTGCACTGGTGTGCTTTCGAACTGCTAGGTTGGCAGGAGCAGGGACCGAGCAATGGGAGCTCACCCTGTCGCGGGGATTTGAACCGCCGACCTTGTGATCGGCAAGTCCTAGGCTCTGTGGTTTAACCCACAGCGCCACCCGCGTCCCTACACATAATATAATACTGCAGCAATTCTTAGAGGAACCTTAGAGGTGAGCAACCTTAGGCCCAGGGCCAAATACCACCCTCCAGGCCTGTCTGACCCTTAGGACTCTCCCAAGGCCACATGCCCCCTCCAGCCACACCTCCTACTCTCCCCCAGGCCACACTCCTCACACTTCACACCCTCCTGGAGTATTTTTGCCAGGCTGGAATGTGTCCTTGAACTCTGATCATTACTCTTGCTTGTCTACCTGGAGGAGAAAGAGGTTATGTGTGCTTTGAGAAACTGGCCTCTCGGCCCCTGCCAGAGCATTGCACCTCCCTCCCTAAGCTGAACAGAACCTTCCCAGGCTTTGGGATGGAGTTGTGAGGGGAATAATAATAATAATAATAATAATAATAATAATAATAATAATTTATTATTTGTACCCCACCCATCTGGCTGGGTTTCCCCAGCCACTCTGGGCGGCTTCCAACAAAGATTAAAAATACATTAAAATGTCACACATTAAAAACTTCCCTGAACAGGGCTGCCTTCAGATGTCTTCTAAATGTCAGGTAGTTGTTTATCTCTTTGACATCTGGTGGGAGGGCGTTCCACAGGGTGGGCGCCACTACCAAGAAGCCCCTCTGCCTGGTTCCCTGGAGCCTTGCTTCTCGCAATGAGGGAACCACCAGAAGGCTGTCAGAGCTGGACCTCAGCGTCCGGGCAGAACAATGGGAGTGGAAATGCTCCTTCAGGTATACTGGGCCGAAGCCGTTTAGGGCTTTAAAGGTGAAAACCAACACTTTGAATTGTGCTCGGAAATGTACTGGGAGCCAATGTAGGTCTTTCAAGACTGGTGTTATGTGGTCTCAGCGGCCGCCCCCTGTCACCAGTGTAGCTGCCGTATTCTGGATTAAGAGATCCTGCAGCCCTCCTCCCTCATTCCCAAAGCTAGGTAGAAGTGCAAGAAAGAAAGCTACCCGCTGGCACTGCAAGTAGACATCACAAATCCTGCTTGCACTCAGATTCTGCTTGTGGGTTTCACAAAGCCATATGCATGGCCACTGTGAGAATTGGATGCTGGACCAGATGGGTATTTGGTTTGATCCAGCAGAGCTTTTCTTATGTTCTCTCTGGCTCTGGCAATCTTACACCTGTGTATAAGCATTTTTCTCCATTTGATTGGGTTTCCTCTGCTCCATTAAGGAACTTTATACATGCCTGGAAGTTAACATTCGCAGTCTCATTGAATACCAAGAACGATGGATCATATGGTCATCTTAAATTCTAACTGTTGTCAAAAGCATCTGCAAGATTTCTTTTGGCCATTATGGTAAAAGCTTGGGGTTTGCTTAGAAATTTAGAAACAGTGAATGCAGACCAGTGACAAAAGCAGCTAATGTACTTACTGTTCCACTGGCCAGGCTGAAACACGGGGAAAGCTGAAACCCTTTGTGCAATTTCTCTTCTCTAAGGGCAGTAAAAGGATGCCATAAAGCATTTCCCCAATGGATTTTTAAAAAACTGAAATTGTGTTTGTCTTCAAGGAGACATTAAGACTAGCAAAAGCCTATGATTCTTGTCTAATCCAACACTCTCCTGCTCCCGGTATTTCTTGGAAGCAATTACATCCTATGTTATGTAATATAATATAGCACTACATTGAAAAACTATCTAAAAAGAAGGAATCCAATGAGCTTTTTAGAAAGGGAAGTCTGCATTGTTTGGTACCTGGATGGCTGACACTTCTTGGGAAGTGTGCCGGTGAATTCTCTTTCATTACACAAACTATTTGTGGTTTGAAAAGCTTTGGTGCAATTTTAATTCTGCCTAAAGCTGCTTATAAGGAAACAACTTTGAGAGAGAAACAGAATACGGAGAAGAACTGGAAGCCTAAAATGGTTTCTAGTGATTTCCAGTGCCCAACTGGACATCATATGCAAGCCTTGACAACAAGTAACCGCAGTCTGTCATTGTCTTCTCCCCCCCTCCCTGTCTCCCTGTCTCTCTCACACCTGTTTGTGTAATCTCATAGTAATAGGGATGGTGATGCTGAAAAATTGTGAATGATTTTGCCTTCCATGTGAGTGATGTGAGCCTCCCTCCCACCCTGACATCAGATTTTATTTTGCTGGGCATTTCACCTGCCATTTTTGATGGTCTCAGTGAAGCTGAACTGATTGGACTATTAAATTGTTTTGGCAAGAGATGCAATTTGCTTGATTCAGCATATGTTTACCTGCATGAAATATGTGCTGTTTGCATTCTTTTTATTTATTTAAAATTCCAAGCTCAGAAGAATAAAAGAGCTTGGCTCTGTCTAGAATCTGATTCCAATGTTCCATAACTATTATGGGTTTTCTCTGGGGGAAAGCATAGCTCCATTTGTGAGTGAGTCCCTGGAATGTGTTGATTGGTAGCCTGAAATCTCATCTCTTTGTTATGTTGGTTGGCAATAAAATGAAAGAGTACATTTTTTCTTATTGTGCCACTTGAAAAATCCACTCTGGGCCACTTTAACTGTTATCTAATTCTTTTACAGAAAGCCTTATTGCGTAAGACACAAGATGCAACTCACATGTAGAGCATTACATAAAATGGTGTCTTTTTCACAGATGCCTTCCCCCAACTGGCTATGCTTCCCCAAGGATGACACCCCCTTTTGCACAGGGAGTGAAATGCATGCATGCATGTTATTGAAAAGCAACAACATGAATTTGGGAAACCACTTGCGATGGTGACTGTTGTAGTGAAGCCACCACAGGCTGTGTTTTGACATGTTATTAATCAGGAGGTTACTCTGGTGTCACAAGCAAGTGGCATGTTATGATCTGTGGTGTGTCAAAAGCTGGCAACTATCTTCAAAGGTCACACTATGGTAGCTTCACCACATTGGTCACCATCCCAATTGGGTGTCTATATCCACACTAAAACATCAACCAAGGTAGAGGCGAATCATTTTATCCAGAGTAGATTACTCATGGAATAGTGATGGATGTTTGATCTTTAGCAAAATGGGCTTACAACTGTTCCCCAAAAAAGTATTAGGCACATATGGTAAAGCAGATTCCAAAACTGTCAAAGCAATCAGATGTCTCCATAATTTGGGAGCACTATGACGACACTGTATGCCAGAGCTCTCTCCCTGAGCAGGGAAGGCTCATCCAGAGTTGAAAACTCAAGGATCTGGTTAATGACTTTCTAAGAACCTTCAGGATTCAGTGCTTAGCACTTCCTCAGTACTTCACCATCCTTGGTCCCACTGTTAATAGTTCCAAACAAGAAGAGTGAACCTACCATGGCTCCCAGTCTTGATGGCTATATAATGCCTCTGTGATCAAAGGCACTATGATTCTGAACATGGTGAGCAACAACTGCAGGAGAGGGCTATTGGGCTTGCATCCTGCTTTTGAGCACCCCATCTGACTGACCGATATGGGAGAGTATTCAGTCAAGCAAGAATTTGTGTTTGCCTTTGTCTGACTCATGCTGGCAGCATATTGACATGTTGGATTTGTGAAACTACAGAAAAGGATATGTATTATATCTGTATCCTCCAAGAAGCTCAGAGGGGCATTCTGCTGCACTATGACCCTAAAAAGGTAGGTTGGGTTGAGCCCTCCAGGGCTGATTGGGTATTAAAACCTAGCTTCCCCACATCCAAATCAAACACTCCAGGTACTGCACCAGACTAGTATGTGCCCTAGTTCCTTCTTTCCTTTAATACTTCTCTGTTCCACAACTTCAGAAGTACTGAAATAGAAAGCGATCACCAAAGTTATTGGCGGGCGTGATTTATGTGGCTTGATCAGAAACAAAATATTGGGAGTTATTAGCTACTGGGAGAGTGTAGAGCTTTTCATCTGAAATATTAAAAAACAACACACTGGTGAATGTTCTATGGGAAAGAATCTTACGTCAACGAGGTTTGCCCTTAATGAGCTCCTTCCATTTCTGTAATTAAAACCGATGGATTAGTTTTGACATCAAGTGAAATGTAGCTCCTGATACAAATTCTGCTTATCATTGATGGCTCTGGGATGCATGGATCTCACCCGTGGAAATGGAGATCTCTGAGAGTGTCTCTTCACAACAGGGAGACTGAGTTTTTATGATTCAGTCCCTTTGTAAATTTATTTCCCAGGAAAAGAAGCAAATCTAATGAACAAGGAGGCAGAGAGAATACTTTGCAATATCTTCATAAAGAAAGGGTATAGCATGAGGCAGAGAACCATTTTAAAGAAAGCTGAAAGTGCTTTCAGAGAGAACCATTAGCTGTCATGGTGTACAGACATCTCTTTCATTTGCCCCCGTTGCCTCAGGTCAAATAGTGTTTGCAGGTTTTTAAACAATACAAAACCCTTAATCAGGGGCCAAAGAGGAATGTGCAGTACACACGAAGCACAGCATCACTTTTTTAAAAACTCTGAAGAAAATGACTGTGGGAAGTCAGTGGAGAGTAGCGGTGCAAGGAGACTCACGATAAAATCCTTCCCTGAGCCATGAAGCCAGTCACTGCCTCTGAGCTTAAGCTACCTCACAGGGTTGTTGTAAATATAAAATGGCAGGGGAGAACCATGTATATTTCCTTCAACCCCTTGAAGGAAGAACACAATAACATATAATATATATCCCTATTAACATCAGCAACTGTTCTCTGTCTTCAGCTTGCAAAAGTGACAAAAAAGAGTACGAGTACAGTAAGGAGGGAGGGAGGAACACTTATATGTGAAGTACTTTGAATGACTCACTCAGCTAGTGCCTTCCAGTTGGTTTGGATTACAGCTCCCATAACGCTTGACCACTGTTCATGCTGCCTGGGGCTTATGGGAGTTCTAGTCCAAAACAGCTGGAAGGCACCAGGTTAGGGAAGGCTGCTCACCTGATGGAGGGAAATGGCAGAGTATTGGCCTGTTGCAGCATACTGTCTTTGCTAAAGACTGGCAGATGCCTCTCCCATGCTGAAGACTTTCTGCTGTTCATCACAATCAATCTCTTCAGAATGCCAGAATAATATTTGTTGCGTATCAGTGCAGAACACAAACTTAAGAGCGTCCCCATCTATACAATGTCCAACTCATGTCAGGGTGGAAAGTCTGTGATCTGAGTTGACATATTATAATACATTCGCAAAACTGTCTCCTATATTTGAAGTGAGTGAGAGAATATGCAAAGTATCTTACTGGAGCATATCTGGAGCTGTCTGATTTTGGAAAACAGTTATTGGGTTTCCTCGAACTTTTCTAACAGAGATGAATGGTGGGAGGGGGGAGTTCCCCCCTCTTCCCAATTCTCAAACAATGTAGGTGCAGTTGCCACCCCAATTTCATGTGTGTATGGATATTCACCACTTAAAACATTTATTGAAATGTATCAGTATAGGTTAGGGACACTGGTGGCACTGTGGGTTAAACCACAGAGCCTAGGACTTGCCAATCAGAAGGTCGGCGGTTCGAATCCCTGCAATGGGGTGAGCTCCCATTGCTTGGTCCCTGCTCCTGCCAACCTAGCAGTTCGAAAGCATGTCAAAGTGCAAGTAGATAAATAGGTACCGCTCCGGTGGGAAAGTAAATGGTGTTTCCGTGCGCTGTTCTGGTTTGCCAGAAGCGGCTTAGTCATACTGGCCACATGACCCGGAAGCTGTACTTGGCCAGTAAAGCGAGATGAGTGCCACAACCCCAGAGTCAGTCACAACTGGACCTAATGGTCAGGGGTCCCTTTACCTTTACCTTTATCAGTATAGGTTCATGGGTTTGAGGGGAGAGCAGCTTTGGGTGTACAGAAAAGGGGAGGGGAGAATAACCACCACACCTGCTTAAATTTGGATAGTTAGGTGTGGGTTTCAAGCATAGCCAGTGCGTCACCTAGTACATTTCTCTTCTTCAAAATTAAGAATTTTCAAGATATATATTTAGCAGCATTTTGAAGCTTCTGTCCTGATAACAAGATACATTGCGTATGTTTTGCTACAGTATTAAAACCAAAGCTGAAACTATTTTGGAAGGAGCTTTCTCCATTGTTACAGCTTTGGATGGATGTTGCATTAAAAAAAAAAAAGCCTTTTGAAGCATCACTATGCTGCAAATTTACAACAAACTTTGTTTTGGCTCTACTTCCTAAACGTTTATTCCCCCCCAGGATTCATATTGTACTTCTTGGCCAAAAAATGCTATCCAAGTGCCTGGCAAATACTTTAGCTGCATAGTAGCCTATGAATAAAAGAGGCCTCTCTGAATTCTACAGTGACTAGGAAGGCCATATATTGAATCTCTTATAGTACATTGGATTTTAGTTTACTGCTTTTACAAAATGCACCGTAAAACAAAAAGTAATTACAGAAGTGCCTGGTTGTGACAAACAACAACTCTAGGTGTCAAATGGCTTTGCTGAAAATGCTGCTTTAAATTATGGGACCAAGCCTTATGAAGATCTATAGGGCCTTTCTGAGGAATCCCCAAACATTTCACAAGCTAGTTACAAAACCGCAGCTAAACGAGGACAGAATTTCTGTGCTTTATTATGCACGTTTTCCACACATCCCTGCATTGCTGAGAGAATTGAGCATCAGGACAGTCTACAGCCAACATTGCAGTGAATTAGGAACTTTACCCCTGCAGTTGGTTACAGGGATTTGTTCGGTGAGTTTTACCAATTTTAAGAACTGCTTTACTGCAAGGATAAATGGCAGAATGCAGAAAGGCTGCCTAACCCTGCTGGTTGGTCTTGTACTAAAACGCCTGATTTTGTTACCGTTCATTGGGAAAGCTTTATCCTGAATCACACAAGAGGGCTAATTTTCCTGGTTCTGGCGTCTGCATCTGATTGTGTGTGGTTTTGGTTTTTTTAATAGAATCAGAGAATGAAAGAAGATACAAGGCCAAATTTCATCTAGAAAATGTTGGCTTGCATTTAAGACTCATAATAGCTGAAAGAATGCAGATAGATAATTTAGTCCACTCTCCTGCTTTAAAATAGGATGAGCTATTCTGAAGGAGGAGGCTCCAAGTGGGAGCTTTGCAGATGAGCCACCAAGAGCTTTGCAAATGGGACAGCCTTTCTGGGATCACCTGAGGATTCTGGGTAATGGTGTTCTGGCTGCTAGCCAGAATCAGGAACCACAGGCAATTCAAGGCGGACAGTCTAGCACCCTTACTGAGCATGCTCCTGGTCTCAGGTGACCCCAGAAAGCCAATCATTTGCCACTGCATATTCTAAAGCTCCAGATCTGCTGCATTCCTTCTCTTTGGGAAACTTGCTGCTGAGGGCAGCACACCAATCCACCCCAGTTCCTTGCCAGATCTAAAGAACTTGAGTGCCTAATGATGCTCATTCTTCAAAAGCACCTGTCTTGAGCAAGCTCCCTGTCTCGAGAAAGTCGATTCAATTCCTGAAGTGCCTTTAAAGGGGATTTGAATCAGCGGAGCTTGGTCCATTGGGGCAAATGGGGCACTGCACTTCCAGCCTCTGTCTAGCCTCAGCTAGTCTCCACCTTCATGGCTTTGCCTGTCACTGGCTTGGCTCTACCACTGTTGGTCTCTGCCTTCTGCCCTGCCAGTCCAAATAGGCACCAGTGACCACTGATTTGCACATGGCCATGATATAAGCAGAGCAGGGTGTGTGTGAGGATTTCACATTTCCCTTTTCTGCACTTTCCCTGCCTTGCAGCAGCAACCTTTTCATGTGTTCTCCAGTGCAGAGATGCACAGCAGCCTGCATTTCTCTCATATGGGCAAGACGTGGACCTTCTATTCTAAGTGGGATGGAGAAACAAATAAGCAGAGATGTTAACTTTTTCTCATCCCTCTTATTCATCCTTTCCACTTCTTCTTCTTCTTCTTCTTCTTCTTCTTCTTCTTCTTCTTCTTCTTCTTCTTCACCCTCTCCAAAGCTGCTATTTGGCTTAGTGAGATCTCATTTACTTCTCTTTTAAAATATTTTTTTATCATGAACCTTCCCTTCATCAACATACTATGTTGATGGGCACCCATTAAAACCACCTACTAAATCATAAAATAGCAATTAACAAATACTAAAATGCAACATCCAACAAAGGAAGAATCTTATTAAAAAAACACACACAGAGAGAGAGAGAACAGATGAAATACTCATCAATTTACAAAACTTCAAATACCTGGGTAAATAAATCTTAACTTGGCCCAGAAATGCTAACAGCGTCAGTGCCTGTCATACTTGTAAGGGCACGTCCACAGACAGGGCACTACCAACTTTATTTCTTAATATCTAATTATATTTGCAGTCCAGCACTTTAGCACTAAATGTGCCTTGTCCAAAGTCCAGTGGCCAAGGTAAACAACTATTATTCCCTCTACTTTCTGCTGCTGTTCTTTTTTAAGAATTGGAAACTTCAGGCAAACCTCCCTTCCTTTCCCCCCCCCAGCCCTCTTGGCTAAATAAGCCCCTAGCAATCATTTGCTCAATACTCTGTTCAATATAATAATGAAGCTAAACAACGCAAATACTGACAGATGCATGAACTGCAAAGCAGCAGAACCTGTGTCCTCACATCTCTGGAACCTTATATAAAAGCAAAGACAGAGGGCCGATTTACAACTCATGTGACACACACAAATCAGTTTTAGGCCTGTTTTGTCTGGCCTGACTTCCTACCAGGAGTCCTGGGAATTGCACTGCTATGTTCTACCTCCCCAGCTGGAGGCAGTATGACTGACCGCCAGACAGGGCATCACCAGAGGAGAAGGGGTTGTTGCTCTTAGGTCCTGCTTGCAAGACTGTAATGAAGCTGCTAAGATGGAAGCCCTTGCTAGATATCCCTAACCTTCCACACAGAACTACAACTACATGAATGTCCTGGGCAGATAAGCTTAACTGGTCTAGCCTTAGGGTGTTCATGCACCATACTTTACAGAGGACAGTCTCCTTTTAAAGAGCTGTCAGAGGACAAACCTCTATTTGAAGGCATCGTGTTTTTGAAAGCCCTGTCTGGGTCCAAGAACCATAAGCTGGGAGAAGAAGGACCTTGAAATTGCCCATCCACAATCAGCACCTGGACAGCACCCAGGTCACCTTGTGAGTCATCCTCACAATGGCAATGTGCATTTCTCTTTAAACTATAGGAATCACATGCTTTTAAACTTTATGCACAAATTTATGTCCTTTTTATTAATGTTGTATCAATACAAACAGCCCCAAGCAAGAGTGCTAGAGGTTGGCTTCACCCTCACTCATTTTCCCTTTCACTCTTGTCTGCTGTGATCTTGGAAGCTATTGGAGAGGGCTTCCTTGGACACCTCCTATCTTCCTTTCACATTTCTGCTCCAACAACCCTTATTCTTCACCACCCTGCTTCTTAAACTACCAAGTAAGCAGAGATCAGTGTCCCAACTGCCCAGGCAACCAGAACAATATGTCACTTTCCTGTGAAGCCAGTAATCCAGCATAACTCATCCCAACCCCTCCCAACTGGGATATACCCCACTATGAGTTTCTACTGTATTCTGGGCAATTGGCTTGTTTTGTCTACTTTGGTTGTCCATTTCTTTTGTGACTTCATCAAACAAAAATCTGAGGAGACAATCAAATACAAGGAAAACTTTTTGTTGTTCTTGTTCAAGACAAGGTCCTGAGGTCCAAGCATTTGCAACATCTGGCTTGGTTTGCTATCTAAAACATGAAACTTGACTAACCTATATTACATTGTTTTTTGTAAAATAAGGTTTCTACAAAGCTCTGAGGAAAGGACAAGGGTGCATTAAAAAACAAACAAAAAAAAACAACCCCCCCCCAAAAAAATATCGGTACATTTCTGGTTAAAATCGTTCCACTGAAATCCACCGGGGTTGCATTGATAATTGCAAGAACACAAGAGTTTTCTCCTTTCCCTACAATAATCAAGTAAGAATGTAGCAACTCTGGATTTAACCTCAATGCTCGCCTGTATAGCACATTACTAAAGCATTCCCCCAATGGGTTCACCAAAAGTGTTGATTTGATTTTCCCCCTCTACCCACCCAATTTCTCAAATGCAACTTTCAGATTCATTCAGTAGTAATTGTTCAGCATTTATATTGCACTTTTGAGTGGTTTTTCTTTCTTTCTGATCTTTGCAACCATTTTATAGGGTGGGCCAGTGTATTTCAATATTTCAAACAGAGAAGTGGGGGGTCAATATAGATGTGCATTCAGTATGTAGCAGGCAGCTGTGTACTTTGCTTTTCCTTAACTAATCATCGAGGGAGAGGAGTCTGATTCCAGTGATGAAGACAGCTTTCGCTCTTCCACCAAGAACTGAATGGAGATCAGGTCTCTTCACTGCCTAAGAAAACAACCCCCCATTGCTAGTTTGGCCCTGAGTCTGGCAGAGAGTGGCTTGCCTAAGGCCACCCTAGCGAATTCATATTTCCAGAAGTACACAGGAAAGAGTTAAACAAATATAGGTAGAAAGCAAGCCATTGCCCTAACAGTATTCCCACTTCCTTCAGCTAACCAGGAGCTTGCAACCTATGGGCACACTCCCTTTCTGTTGATTTACAGCGATGCTGACTTTTGTGATCCCAGAGCGCTGAAGTGCTGGAACACAAGCCTGGCTCTTCTTATGGAGGAGAGGGCAAGACCCCAGCTGCTCAGCTCATAAATCAGATCGGCTGCTTGGCTATATGAATCAAACAATCCTGAAGCTTGGGTTTCTCTCTTTTTCACCCTGAACAGGGCCAGCCCTCAGTATTAGGCAGAGGAAAGTGTCCACTGCAGGCAGCAATTGCTGGGGGGGGGGGGGAGGGGGCAGTAGCAGCATTCCCCCCCCCCCACCTACACAAATAATTAATCTTCATTCTCTCTCTCCCCTGCCAACCCCACCAAAAATAATAAAAGCATGAAGAGGATAAGGCTACACTAGTAATCCTCTATGGATAAAGACAGCAAAATTATGGGGGAGGGGTGGAATTGTTCATAAACAGGATATATTGCAACTTATGAAAAAAATACTTATCCCTGCCCCCAGAGGAGGCAGACTTCTGTACCTGCAGGGAAGGGCAGGCAGCAGAGTTGCACTAGCTGTTTGCTGCATTTACTGATCTGAAAGGAAACATTCCTTTAAAGCGAATTCTGCATATGTCCAGGAGCAGTGCTATTTTTCTAGGAAAAGAGGTGCTGGAGCTCACCATGAACTTTGTTCTCTTATAATGGCAATGGCACCCATCTGAGAGGTGCTGGAATTGAGTTTGGCTGGAAAAAAGCCCTGTCCAGGAGTACTGTGGACCTTGACTTGGAAAAGTGCCATTTGCTGCTGCTCAGGGGGGGGGGGATGTCTGGGGCTGCCCTTGATGGTTGCATAACCTTCTTCTCCCAAGCATCTTACTCTTTCCATCAGCCACCAACCCCAAGGGGAAGTGGAGAAGGTGTTCTCTGGCAGAGGTTGTGAAACCAGAGATCAAGGGGTCTTGCAGACAAGCCCCATAACCCAATGGGAAATGATGCACTGAGAGTGTCATTTGCCAGTGACAAGGAGACTTGCTCTCTGATTCACCATCTTTTGTAGGAAGGGAAGGGAACAGAGGAAGGAGGAGGGCTCAGGGCATTTGAGTCTCACCCTGCGTGTAGGAAGACTAGACCAAAGTCCAGAAAGGGAGATCCATTTGAGTAGAAGGAAGGCTGACATTTCTGAGCTTCCGCCTCCCATATTGTCTACTTGCCACATCCCTGTTCCTAATGCGATCACTGTAGCAGTAAACTCAGGCCATGGAACATGCTCAGAAGAGTTAAAACAATGTGCTTATGCATGATATAATGGGTCAATAGCCTGGGGAACTGAAGGTTGCTTTGCCCATTTCCAGAAGGGACAGAAAGCAGGTGTGTAAGTGACGCCCCCTTCAAGCCAATGCAAGAAGAAGGGACTTGTGCATCTGCCTTGCTGCCTTTCGGTGTGATGCACAAGTTTTCAATACACATGGAGCATGTGCATTTCACTAATGCTTTAATTCCCCTTTCTGGAGGGTACAAGCAGTAACAGGGAAAGCTAATGAGCAAGTTACTCATGCAATTATTTTGCTTGCTTTATCGTGTTTTCAGGCACACAGTGAACTGACTGGCTCACATCCCTGTCCCTTACAACCACATATATTGAAGAAGAAATAACGACGATGGCGACAGTAAAACACACTGCATGTTGTGTGTCTGGTATTTTACATGAGCTCAGAAATATCCTTATGTATTAGGTCCATATTGTTGCTATTTTACAGATGGGGGAATTGAGGCTGGCAAAACCACAATCCTGATCACTCCAAATCCAGCATTCTGTCATTGTACCACATCCATTTCTTGGCATCAAGTATGCATTAGGATGCTTTCTCTTAACTCCTTAGAACTAATGGTTTCCATTCATTTAAATAATAATAATAATCATCATCATCATATTACATATGGTAACTTACCCAAAATGACTGGCTAAACTCATAGAAATGCTGAGCAGAAAGCAGTTTTTGATCATGATAAAACCAGAGAACATCCCATTGTCCATTCCCAGTGAAATTATTAACAGAAGCAGCTGATTTTGCAGGGGTATACCTTTCGCCACCTTTGTTCTGAAACTGCAGAGGACAAGAGAGGCAGAAATGCACATAAGTGTTAACTTAAAGCCAGTAACTAGGTCAGATATCAAGCAATACACTGCACATCATTTGTCTAACCCATTGGGGAGATATTCAGAACATTCCTCAAAGACCCCAAATTCGTTGAGAAGTGGAATTTACATAAGGTTGTGCGAGCATCTCTCTCTACATGAAGGATGTCCAAGTGTATTCAGTTACCCTGAGCTGGTTGGATAATGAGGACCCCAGCGTATTCGGGATCTTTTGAGGTTGCAACCAGTTCCTATAATTAAGTGCCTTTCCATAGATGTATTGATATAGCGATAGATCTGATCCACGAGTCGCAAATCAGGCAAGGAAGTACTTGCCCTGCTCACAATGGAACATCCATGGCAAAACAAATGTGTGAAAACTACAAAATAGGCACTTAACCTTTCCTCTTTTTAATTATTATGATATGCTAGTGTGTGTGTGTGCATGTCTACACACAGACACACTTTGCTCAGATGCCCTTTGTCTCACCTGGCTATTTTCTTAACCGCAAGAAGCTAGCTGATACATCCTGGAAGTCAGAGTACACACATAAAGAACGGTATATAGAAAGCAAAGGCCTCATTTGCTTTGAAAGCCCCTTAACGACACACTAAGGAGTTGGGGAAATGGGGAGGGGGGCTGGCATGGCAACAAAATACCTGCTTGCAGGATTGACTGGTATTCCTTTATTTGCCTGCCTGCATACCTGCCTGTCTCCCCGTCCCCCCAAATATTAAAAAATCTCCTTATGACTGTATGCGAGGGAAGCATCTCTCCCTCCTCTTCCTGATCTGTCTGATCGGGATGCAGAGGTGACAAAACAAAGCAGCCTTTCAACTCTGGGCTCCTTTCCTCCCCACCCCCCGCACCTGAGACTAAAATAACCCTGCACTCCACCGAGCCATGCAATGGAAGCAGCGAAGGGAGGTTCTCCTCCGTTTTTCAAAGTGCTGTGGCGACCACCGAGCCCTAAGAAGAATTCAGGTGACCAGCGAAAGATACCAGGAGTGGAGATACGACCTGGCCCTAAGTGCAGATGATTTTTTATTTTATTTTTTTGATTCCTCCTGGTGGAAAAGAGGGTTCCTTGCCTCCTCCTTCGAACTGGTCCAGATCTGGACCAGCGGATGTCTCTCCCGCTTCACCTCCCTCGCTTGGCCAGAGAAAGAGGGCACTGCAGAGCCGCAGCAGTCCCCCTTACCTCTCAGCAAAGCCTCTCTGCCACTGATCTCTTGCCCGGGGATTCACACGCAGACCCGCGCAAACAGCCCCACCCCACTTTCCCCCCACCACCATCACGGCCACCACCATCCCCACCCCAGATCTCTGGATCCCTCTCTGCCTAGATCTCCCTGCCAAGTGTGCATGCACCCCACCAACCATCTTCTGACCCAAGGAAATGGCTGTGTACCCGTGGCCGGATCCACGCAGGACGGGGTGCCTTGCAGCCCTTGTTGCTGCTCCCGCTGCTGCCGCTGCTGCTACTGCTTCTGCCGCTGCTGCTGCAATGAAGCCGATGGAGCGCCCGGTTCTCCTCTCGCGCCTCGCCGCGCTCTCCAACTCCCGCAAACTCCGGCGAAAGAGCACAAGTGCGGCTCTCCCTCCGGCTCCATCGCTCTGGCCAGCCGGGACAGAGGCGGGGGAAACCCTCCCCGTCCCGACCCCCCACCTTCAGCCGGCGTCCGCTGAGCGATCCAAGCGGACGGATGGAGCGCAGCTGCACCAGAGCAGCCAGGCCAGCCAGCAAAGTTTGCCTCCGTTCCCGACCTGCTGGCGGGCTTGAGGAACTGGGGGGTCGCCTCCCCCGAGGAGATCCACCCTCCCTTGCTCCCTTCCCTCGGTTCTCCTCGCCCACCATCCCCGCTCTCCTGCGGATCTCGCCTGCTCCGTGGAGATGCGCTCACCCAACCGCGAGTTCGCCGCGCAGCCAAGAAAAGCTTACCAGCGCTGGTCCCCCGATTGGATTTCGCCTCCCTTGCTGCTCTGCTTTTGAGCTGGGGTTGCCGCGGTGATCCAGGCTTCTCTCTTAACAGAGCATCTTCCACCTCGGCGCCAAAAAAGCGTGGTGGTGGTGGTGATAGCGGCGGGGGGAGTCTAGAGGGGAGTCAAAGGTAAAGATCCAAGTTACAACCCCCGTTTCCAAGACTGCTTGGCCGGCTGGGGGGTATCTCTTTGCTCCCCCTCGATCTCCCCTGGTCCTCTCCGTCACCCCTAGTCTTCCCCTCGTAAAATCCACATGGCTTCTCGCTCCGCTTGTAGTCGAACGGCTGCCAAGCAGACGCGCGCCAGCAGAGGCCGCTGCACGCATGGCAGAAATAGCCCAGATTAATCACCGAGTCCCTTTCCTTACACAGGAGAACTGGAGACTGCTAAGGCAAGCGCTTCCTAAATTGTGCTGTTTCGAAGGAAGGGGATTCCGAAGGCAAGGGATGGCTTCTTGCGTGCTGAACTGGGGTTTTTCAGTTTGGGGAAACTTGAATGCAGCGTAGAGAGGGAGAGATCTTTCATTTTGTCCATGTGCACACACACACACACACACACACACACGAGAGAGAGAGAGAGAGAGAGAGAGAGGGCATTTTCAGTGCGCAAAATGATTTGCCCTTTTTTGTTCTAAAAAGAGTTTGCTTAAAACTGATGACATATTTGTTGTATTTTGTAGTGGTAGATATGTGTTGCCGCTGCTAGGATGGCAACCTTGCTCAATTTACTTCCGAGTAAACTTGACTAGGATGAGGCTCCAAATGCACATGCAATTCCACCATAGTTAATCGAGGTTTCTTGGCAACGGGGTCTATATAATACATATGTTTACATGTGAACATAAATATTGTATACATGCGAGCAATGCAATGGGTGGAACAACCTTGAGATGCAAACACAAGACGATAAAGGTGATTTAAACAGATACTGGTTTAGATCCATACTTAGTCATGCTTAGAGTAGGCCCACTGAAATCAATGGGTTTTGTGTCAGTCATGGCTAACGTAAGAACCATTCATTTCAACGAGCCTCCTCTAAGCAGGATTAAGTTGGGAGCCAACCTAATATTTACTAATAGCAAAAGGATGGTGTTTTCTGAAACCCTGTAAGAGGTGAGAATGTCCTTCGCTTCAGTGGATTGAGCTGTAGGTCAGACAGCTGATTCTCACCACCTCACCCCACCCAATAATAATAATAATAATAATAATAATTTATTTTTGTACCCCGCCCATCTGACTGGGTTTCCCCAGCCACTCTGGGCGGCTTCCAACAAAGATTAAAAATACATTAAAGTTGTTGCTACCATCAAGTTGCCTTGGGTGAGTTCCTGCGTTTTACACACCATTCTTCCTACAACTTCTTTATGTAATTCCTCCCCTGCAAGCATTTTACAGAAGCAGATATCTGGACACCATCATGAGGAAGGGACATGATGAAGGCTGAAAGAAGGAGACAATGCCACACAATGCAGGAAGTAATTTCACCAAGGGAACTCAAACTTTGTATGTCCAATAACACAGGTAGAAACCACATCATGCTTCATTACAAGGGGTCTTAATCCTAAAGATGTGAGCCCAACCACACTTAACCAAGTCTCATTCAACCTAGTGAGCATGTTCATGGGTAAACATTGATAGGCTTAGGCTATAAATTACACCTGCACTTTCTGAAAAAGAAATCAGAATTATCTCTCACAAACGTCTGGATTTGTGCACATCTGTTGTTGTTTAGTCATTTAGTTGTGTCCGACTCTTCATGACCCCATGGACCAGAGCACACCAGTACACATCTAGATCTAAGCAAATTTGCGCTTGTTTTTTCCTTAGGTTGCAATGTTTTCACTGTTTCTGCCAACTGTGAGAAGGAGCAGAAAGATATTGCAGAGACTGAGCTCTGTTCCCTGAATGCATGCACACGAGTAAACACACACACAAATTGTGTTTCTGAGATTCCACATTACATTAGGTTCATGTTTCCCAGTTTGGAATTATGTTGTTGTTGTTGTTGTTGTTGTTTTGCAGTTAATTGAGCCAGATGGTTGTTTTTGACAAGAATACAGTTGAGATTCTCAGAATGCAAAAGTCTGTGTCCGGTATTGAGCATCACATTTTGCAGTTCAGCTGCATGATACACAAAGCAATAGCTTTGTCGAGGTTGCCCTTGCCCTCCTCTGGGCTTCATCCTTGCAGCTGTATGGCCTGGCTTCAGCACAGTGGAGAGAAATGCCTGGCCCTGTTGCTGCGGCCTTTGGACTTTGTAAAACAACAACAGCAGCAGCAGCAGCAGCAGCAGCAAAAGGAGTTCCTCTGTACGTGTACAGAGCATATTCCCTTGCTTCAACCACAACCTGCCTTCAACCTTCACACATGTGGAATTAGAATACAAGCTAGCCTGGTTTTGCATTTCCCAGTGTCCCCACAGTCCTCGCTTCTGTTTCCTCTCTCAGCAGTCCTAACACAACACTTTCTAGCTGCTTCTCCTCCCCATCACTGCTGCTTTTGGCTCTTGTCAACTCTTCCATCCCTTGTTGCTTCCTCCCTTCTGGTCCTCTGCTGGTACCTGGTTCCTTCACTGCATCCCTAGACCTGACCTACAGTATCCAGAGGTCCTTCAAATGGAGCTCCTGCCACAGCGAATGCTGAATGCTCCCCAGATTTGGCTACCTTGTTGGATCTCTGGGGCTTCTTCGTATGTTCTTTAGCACTTTCCATGTTGCACTCTCTCTCCAGATATGTAAGCTATGAACTGATCTCATTGTGTAGAAGGCCTCTGTGCTAGTGGCCAGGACCATAGCGCCATGTCACAGCATCTGCTTTGCATGGAGAAGGTCCCAGGTTCAAGCCCTGACATCTCCAGGTTGGACTTAGACTGTTTGCCCTAATGGTATAATTCGGTATGAGGCAGCCTCCATTGTTCCTAGTGATGGAAGAAGGCAGGAAAAGCTCATCCATACTGGGGAAGTGCTGTAGCTCAGTGGTTGAGCAGATGCTTAAAGAAGAAGAAGAATCAGGGCTTTTGTTTAGCTGGAACTCACCGGAACTCAGTTCCAGCATCTCTCAGGTGGGCGCCATTGCCATTCTAAGAGAACAAGGGAGGCATTCATGGTGAGTTTTGGCACCTCTTTTTCTAGGAAAATAGCACATGATGATGATGATGATCTATCCCACCTTTCTTCTAAAGAGCTCAAGGTGGCATATATGGTTCTCCCTTCCCATTTTAACTCAGAACAAACCTGTGAGGTAGGTTGGGCAGAGAGATGGTGACTGGCCCAGTCACCTGGTGAGCTTCATGGCTGAATGGGGACTTGAACCCTAGTCTTCCAGATCCAACGCTCTAACCACTACACCACACTGACTCTACTGGTAGAAGTTCTCCACTTCAATTACTGGCCTCACCTCCTAGCGATAGGAAATTGCCCTGTCGGAAACTCTGAAGAGCCACAGCCAATCCGTGTGGACAATAGTCAGCTTGATGAACCAATGGTCTGACTCGATATAAGGTTGCTTCTTGGGAAGACCTTCCACGTGGAGAGCTGTTAACGGAACATGGGAAGTGGGCCAAATATTTTGAGGCTGAGATAGTAAAGGCCTTTCAGAAATCTGTTCTTGCTTTTGTGGAGGGAGCTGCTTGTTTGACAAAAGTCTCCAAGCACTGGGAATCATATCCTATGTCAAAAGTAGCCTCTTGTCTGATGGTGTACATTTCAAACGCTTAGCAACCTCACAGCACCAGGAGATAATGTGTCTTCCTGAAATCCTGGAAAGCCTAGCTTAGGTTGACAGTGTGGACGGCATGCAAAGCTTTCTGATAGTCTCATTTTTATATTTATTATGCATTTTGTGTTTTTATATTGTGATTTTATGTTGCGAACCGCCCTGAGACCTGCAGGTATAGGGCTGTATACAAATTTAATTAATTAATTAATTGATGATGATGATGATGATGATGCAAGCCTCATAGGGGTGTTAATGTTTCACTCCCAATGTTTCACTTAATAAGGAGCAAGCCCCACGGAGCACAGGGGGAATTACCTTTAAGTAAACATGCATAGGGATACGCTGTACAGTGGTACCTCAGGTTACAGATGCTTCAGGTTACAGACGCTTCAGGTTACAGACTCCGCTAACCCATAAATAGTACCTCGGGTTAAGAATTTTGCTTCAGGATGAGAACAGAAATCGTGGCGCGGCAGCAGCAGCTGGAGGTCCCATTAGCTAAAGTGGTGCTTAAGGTTAAGAACAGTTTCAGGTTAAGAACAGACCTCCAGAACAAATTAAGTTCTTAACCTGAGGTACCACTGTATTGTGGAAGGATGCCTGGAAGCACACACACACACAAAAGCCAGATCTCCTATTTGGCAGCCTTATGCACAGTTACTTGAAAGCAAGTTCTGTCGAACTCAATGGGGCATCTGCAGAAACATGTAGCGTTTCACTGCAGGAGTGGGGAAGGGGGATTTCTGCAGCTGATTTCTTTGTCAGCTCCTACACGACAAATTCCACCTCCTAAAAGAAAACCCCAATTCTATACAATTGTTTAAAAGTACAGGAGGCCTCCACTGTATATTTGCCAATAATGCCTCTATAATCAATGAAAACGTGAACGACAATGATATGAATTATTACTACTAGCAGGAGTATTAAAAACACCCTGTAATTTGTTGCTCTTTAAAGTGTCACAGGACTAACATGGCTAGTCCTCTGGAAATTGTTACTTTTTCCACAGTTGACACACTACGGCCACTTCCTCATAATAAGACAGCCAAGGTCATCTCTCTTTGACAGCCTGTCCGTTCGCTCCAAGGAGAGTTGACTGATGAATATTATCCTTTCTGCACTAGCCACAGGATCCAGGCCATACCAATTTTCTCTTGGGAGTAAATGGGCTTTGCTTTGGTGCCTTCTGCTGCTCACAGATTCAGAAGGAAAACCAATGAATTTTGCCAGGTTAATGCCATGAGAGAGCGTGCCTACCTATAGCCTGCTAAATTCTCTATTGAGCTCCTAAAAAAATATAATGCAATAAAACTGCATAGTCTTCTGTATGGATGAGCATATTATGCAGCAGCCCATATAAGAAAGCGAACCACTTTCTAAACAGCAAGTTTGTGTTACACATACAGAAGACGTTGGCAGGGAGGATATTAAGAAGCACCTCACTAATATACACAGTTCACATTCTTAATATAAACTGGAACTATGCAAACTGGAACTAAAACGAGGGAAAGAGGCAGATTTATATACTGACATTTCTTTTAAGGTGCTGAGTTGATTTCATATGCCAAACTGTAAAGACAACTGTAAGACACCTTACCCGGAGAATAGGACAATGAAGAAATAATGCATTTATAAAGAAAGTGATGCGTTAAAGGTAACGTCAGGAACTTTATAGGATCCAGGAACTAGGTCAGGTACAACTGTGAATGAAAAACCACAAAGCAAGCACAGTTTGTGGCCCAATTCCATAGCATTCAGGTAAAGCTCACCTAGGTAGGATGACAGCTACAGTTAAAATGATGAGTAACAGTCAGTTTAAGTATCCCAGCTATCCTTCCTTCTCCATTCCATTGTGACACAATCTCTTGATGTGGCCCAAGGTGATAGGGCAGTTTCACTTGCACATAGATGCAAGCAAGTGATAGCTCCAATTTCATAGAATCATAGAATTGTAAAGTTGGAAGAGGACACAGGGGGTCATCTAGTCCAACCCCCTGCAATGCAGGAATCTTTCACCCAACATGGGGCTCGAACCTGCAACCCTGAGATTAAGAGTCCCATGCTCTAATGACTGATTAGATTATCCATCTAACTATTATAGTCTAGCCCAGAGTTGGGCAGGCTTGAACCCCTTAATATCCATTGATTAAGCTCATCTAACTGAGCTGGATTCCAGCTGATATGTGAACGTACCATGCCTGTGTCAGATTTCAGGCTATGCAAGCATAGGCTATGAATGCATGTTTTAGAATACAGTGGTACCTCGGGTTAAGTACTTAATTCGTTCTGGAGGTCCGTTCTTAACCTGAAACTGTTCTTAACCTGAAGCACCACTTTAGCTAATGGGGCCTCCCACTGCTGCTGCACTGCCGGAGCACGATTTCTGTTCTCATCCTGAAGCAAAGTTCTTAACCCGAGGTACTATTTCTGGGTTAGCGGAGTCTGTAACCTGAAGCGTATGTAACCCAAGGTACCACTGTGATAGAATTGTAGAGTTGGAAGGGACTGGGAGAGTCATATAGTCCAACCCCCTGCAATGCAGGAATCTTTTGCCCAACATGGGGCTCAAACCCTCAACCCTGAAATTAAGAATTTCATGCTCTACCCACTGAACTATAATCTTGACAGGATTATGGCTTTGGCATCCATACTTTTCTTGGGCAAGCTATGTCAATAAGGTGGCAGATATCTGGAGTTACTGGGAACAACTCTTCAGGCATGGCATAGGAAGAAAAGGAAGGCATCACCATCATAGCTGTCAATGTTTCCCATTTTTTAAGGGAAATTCCCTTATTCCGAATAGGATTCCTCGCAAGAAAAGGAGAAGGTTGACAGCTATGATCACCATGGATTCAATCCTCTTTGGAAAACACTTGTTTTATGTTCTACAGCACCTGCCCAAAACAAACTGAGATAAGAATCTAGTTCTGGCCTTTGAAATTTCTTTCCTTTCAGAGATTTAAATCAGAGAGTTTATTTTACCCTAGATTTTTAATGTAGGTTAACTAAGCATAGAGATGAGATAGCAAAAAAAAAAAAAAAAAAAAAAAAAGGAAAAGGAAAGAAAACCCTCATCATTAAATAAAAATTGCAAATAAGGACGCTGGCCTAGAATTTTTGTTTTTCAACTGTAACGGAGGGCCATTGTATAGTTCCCTGCTCCACTTTCAACTTTGATCTAATCTCACATTCACTTCTTTGAATTTGTCAGATCTTTCCCTCAGAGCGGCGTGGCTTGGAGATGAATATTCATTCAACAAAATCAAGAGAGAAGTCCTAATGAGAAAGGTTCTGGAAATTGGATAGCAGTCTAACGGCAAGGCGGCTGTCGATTTTTATTCTTTCTTTCTTTTTTTGGTAAACTTCTCAGAAGAAAATGGAAAAGTGCATCCCGCTGCAAAAGGGAACATTTGATAAATATCAATTTAATTTTAGGAGATTGTGCTTGCCACGAGAAATACCAGCTTACAGGCACACGTTGCTAAACCCCATCTGTTCAGTCAGCATTTTCCTCCTGTTCTTTAAGAGGAAGCATGATGCGTAAATAGGTGCAGTTGGCCACTGGGCCATTAGAGGGTACCATCGTTCCATAGAATCCTGTGCTAAGCAGTTCTGATCAGCAGGCATGAGGCTTGCTACCAGTAAGGCCATTTGAACTGATGGTGGAGCACTTGCTCTGCCTGTAGCGATGGCAGACTTTCTATGCAGAGGCTGGCAGTTTGTGCCTTTGCATGCATATCTCTCTCTCTCTCCCTCTCTAATTGTGACAATAAACCAGCAAAAGACAAAAAGCAATTTATCAATGACAAAAACATGACATACATTTCATTGGATTTCATCCAATTATTGTTCCCAACACTGGAGATAAAATAAATATTCTGGTGTGTGTGTTTTTTTATTTGGGCATTTATGGCTTGTTAGTTATTGCTCAGGAGTATATATGCACACACACCCCCCCAAACAAACAACAAAACACACACATACATATATGGTTGAAATCAGAAACACTCCTGCATTGAAATGAGAGTTTACATACCTTAATGGCTTTGGCCATGGCTTTTTTTCAACTGGAACTCACTGGAACTCAGGTCCAGCACCTCTCAAGAAGGCACCATTGCCATTCTAAGAGAACAATGGAGGTGTTCAATTGTGAGTTCCGGCACCTCTTTTTCTAGAAAAATAGCGCTGATTAATAGCACCTTAAATCCTCATCAAGAATTTTATAACCTGGAATTGGTAGTTAGCATCTGTCTGTCTCGAGAGACAATGGAGTGCAGCTCAGGTGGAGGAGTTAAACCCTTAACCAACTACAATTCCCAGTATTTTTGGAAAGTGGGAATGTGCTTTAAACACACAGTGCGTATGCAGCCTAATAACACGTTAACTCAAAGACTGGTCCACCACCATCTTTCCCTAACCTGGTGCAACTCTGCCCGTTGCTGGAAACCACAGAAAAGCTCTGATGCTCGAATCCTGCTTGCTGGTTTCCCACAGACACCTGATCAGCCACTGTGAGAACAGAATGCTAGATGAGATGGGTCATTGGTCTGATCCAGAAGGCCCTTCCCATGTTATTATATTCTCTACCTAAGAAGAGCTGATGCAGGTGGCGCTGTGGGTTAAACCACAGAGCCTAGGACTTGCCGATCAGAAGGTCGGCGGTTTGAATCCCCATGACGGCATGAGCTCCCGTTGCTCGGTCCCTGCTCCTGCCAACCTAGCAGTTCGAAAGCACGTCAAAGTGCAAGTAGATAAATAGGTGTACTGCTCTGGTGGGAAGGTAAACGGTGTTTCCGTGCGCTGCTCTGGTTCGCCAGAAGCAGCTTAGTCATGCTGGCCACATGACCCGGAAGCTGTACGCCGGCTCCCTCAGCCAGTAAAGCAAGATGAGCGCCGCAACCCCAGAGTCGGCCACGACAGGACCTAATGGTCAGGGGTCCCTTTTACCTTTACCTTTACCTAAGAAGAGCTAGTAAGTGAGCTGAATAGACCCCCACCGCTTGGGAATGGAGACAAACCGCTGTCTGGCTGGAGCCAATTAATCTTTAAGCAACCAGGTTCAGTACCTAACATGTCAAAAGCTCCAACCTGGAGATGCTGACATCTTCTGATTGCTTTGCTTGTGCTCTTTTCTAATTGAGACACAAATAGCGACACATTTTCTGCCTTGCAAGACAGGCACGCCATACTAGGTTGGTACGAATGCCTACTTTTATCTGTCTGCTCAGACCCCGTAATTTCAGCGGTGGAGAAGATCAAGCAGCTTTCCCAAGCCAAATTGTTAAAGGAGATTAGATTTTGCTTTCAAAGGAAATAGCAGAAGAACTCAGTGGTTGCGTCCAGAAATTCTGCTGCCTAAACTTGTCAGCTAGAGGGGACGTTTCTGCCTCGCCTTTCTCCCTGCTACATACAGGCTGTCAGTTTTCACAAAGTTATTGGGGGGTGGGCTAGGATGGCGGGGAGCAAGGTTCACACCTCCAAATCCTCGGCAACCACTTGCTCATGGGGAAAATATGTTCCTTGTGCTTTGGGAGGTGCAATGCTGCCAGCTTAACTAGGGGGAAAAAACTGGCCTCCTCATGTATCTTTAAATGCTAGCTTGATCTGTAGAAATCAGTAGGGGAACGTTTCATACAATAGACAGAAGCTAACTGAGGAAGCTGGTTTTATAGCTTCAAGAGCAATGCTGGTAATGGGGCGGGGGGGGGCAGAGGAAGAGAGCGAGCTATACACTATACAGAAAACCAGATCAGAATAATGATCACGATGGATGGGGGAGAAATGCAGCTGAGTTCACATTTAAATGTCGAGCTCACTTAATTTGCATTTTCCAACACGAAAAAGTAGTCGTCCTTCAAAGTTTGCACCTCTACAAATTTCGCGATGCAGTTCTCCAGCCATGTGAAAAACACATATACTTAAATAACACTTGCATAAAAATGCATATATTCGTATAAATAGCACACAAAACTGCATTGGATTAGGGGAAATTGCTGTGCAAAAATGTGCATATTAGGGTAAATTCATCCTAAAGTGCTGGTGAATTTTCTGAATGACTTGTTTTAATGCAAACTAATGTGGACTGAATTTAAGATTGGATAAATCTGAAAGTGAGAAAAATGAAAATTGGCAATTGGGATACCAGAGATGTTTCCTTAAAAGGGAGGGGGATCTGCTATATCAAAAATGTATTCAGCAGGTGGGAGTTCAGGCATTTTCTTTTGCAAAAGATTGCTTCATCACAAGAAATAATTGTTACTATTGAATTTTACCTATCACAAAATTTATGTTGGATTTGGAGAGTCCTGCTTCACCCAAACCATGGATTCTGAGGGAAGTAAACAGACTTCTTGATAATATTAGCCCAATTTTCATCACATTTCTGTTTCTGCACATCTGCAATAGCAAAGTCCACTAAACATACTTTTTGATTCCTGGAGCCTTCAGTTTGATAAGTTCTGTTGCCTCAATGTTTCAACAGCCAAGGGGCCTCCATTAATCTTGGTTGTGTTGTTTTTGATGCTATACGTTTGTTTGTTGGTTTATTGCATTGCTCTGTGCTGCTCGCTAAAACTTCACGCAGGCTACAATGTAAGGGTTTCTTATTTTCTGCTTCTGATCAGCGCTGCGAGCTAATAATGATTGGTGACCAAAATTATTTGTACAGATGAGATGTTCGGCATAAGCTTTAGTGCTGACCTGCCATGTTGTCTTTGGCTTCAACTGGGAAAAATTTGCCTTCAGAAAACTGCAGAGATGTTTATTCTAAAGTCTCTGAGACAGAGCTTCCCTTCTGCATTTATTGGCACGTGTTATGTGTTAAGATGAAATAAATTCCACCAAGGCTTCACAAATCGGACTGTTACAATTAATGTGGTTTTAAGGGGGAAAGAGTTTTCCGACAGATCAATCTATAATTACTTGTATTGAAACTGGCTATCTTCCCACTCACCAGCCCTTCAGAAAAGAAAAGGAAAAACTTGACTAGCTAGGTTGTAGCTTAAGGCAGTGTGACATTTTGGACTAGTTATTTCTTCAGCAGAAGAAACTGCTGTGGACTAAATATCAACAGAATGGAAATATGTGTGTGTTAATCCATACACAACCACACATACACACAAAATGATTAATAATGGAACCTTGCTCTGATACCTCTGTAGATGAAGGAAATCAGACTGTGCTAGCCTAGCCAGCATCAGTTGTGGTCTACTTTTATTTTTAATAAAGTGGTTTTGGATTTTAAATCCTGTGAAAGCCTCAAACCCTGGTCAGTTGTTCTACTCGCCAGAGGACCAGCTCATTCTTGAAGTCAGGATTGGGAAGCTAAAGTAGAGTATCCCATCTCTAGCAGGGGTCCTACTTTTTCATGCTTGGCAACTGGGAGGCCAACAGGAGGTCACAGTGAGCCAGATTTTGACTGTCCGATCTTGCCAGATGTGTAAAATGCACACTCCTCAAAATATAGGCTGAAATATGAGTACAGGCATGCTTGTTCTGCATGACAATGCTATTGTTAACAATACAAAATTGATATGTGGATGCAAAAATATTACTGGGGGTAGTGCTGATGGACTATACACTGTTAAGACTCCTCTAAAGTATTTACATACCTGGGGTCTGCAGTCAAAGACTTCACTACTTATTTTTAAGGCATCCCTTCCTTATTTTCAACCCACTTCCTCTCACCTCTGTGGATCTTGGTTCTCCCTATGACCACAACAACATCTATAAATCTATAAATCATGCAATTTCCCCAGATATCCTGGCCCCTTAGCCCCTTCACTTCTTCTGTTTGTTTCTCACAATCAAGTCCTTCTATCTGTAAGCCCCATGTGAAATCTTGCCTCCAATCTAACTTCCCGCCTCCCTCAGAGCACCTGTGTCAATTCCATGTTCCATTTCCCCACCATCAAATGGAACATGTAACATTCCATGACATCACAGCGGCCCAGCCAATAGCTTTGGATGGGGTGAGTTTGTAGACGATAGGCAGGCAGGCTGCTTTAACTTACTCAGTAAAAGGTAAAGGTACCCCTGCCCGTACGGGCCAGTCTTGACAGACTCTAGGGTTGTGCACTCATCTCACTCTAGAGGCCGGGAGCCAGCGCTGTCCGCAGACACTTCCGGGTCACATGGCCAGCATGACGAAGCTGCTCTGGCGAACCGGTACCAGAGCAGCACACGGAACACCGTTTACCTTCCCGCTATAAAGCGGTACCTATTTATCTACTTGCACTTAAGGGTGCTTTCGAACTGCTTACTTAACTATTAATAAAATGTATTGTCTTGAAACTGACCGGTAATAAACAGGGATGGACTCTTGCCAAGGTCAAAGGATTCTGCACTGCTACTTATTCTTGTGTGATATAAGGAGGCCTTCAGGCCCTTGCTCTTTTCTACAGAACAAAGTCTCTGTAATTTCATCCTTGCCACAAATCCTCGGATTGTCCAGAATGGCACTTCTGAGCATGTGTATGTGTCATATTTTATCTGCCTCAAACTGAGAAAAGAAATAAAAAAACCCTGCTATTTTTGTTTGTGTTGGCAATGCCATCATTCCCTGTCCTCATTTCGCACTCCCGTTTGTACCCAGGGCAGCTGACTTGTATGCTCTCATCACCACATAGCAGCCTTATCAGGGTGCACAAATATGCTTATCTTCCTCTCCCCATTCCCTATAACTTCTTTTTGGAACACAGTGGCTTTAACATTAATGCTTGCTTCAAAGCTGCACTTCATTTGGAAGCTATATTAATAGATCAGTTTAGCTGTCAAAGAAAACATAAGCAACCTGAGGCACTCAGAACAACAAAAGTGGAGAAGACCACAGCACTGCCCTGACGCTCCAATCAGACATTATCAGTAATAGATGGGCATATTGTTGCATTCTGGAGTTATTTTGCCTCCTTAGGAATAATTTTATTTCAGGAAGCTCACACCAAGACTGAAACCCTTGCAATATTCTCATCCTAAATTTTCTTGAAAATTCAAAATGACAGAACAGAACCTATCAATTATTATTATTTGACTGTTGTTGTCATAGATTATTTTAACAGCAATGGCTCCCCCCCCAAAAAAAAAAAAAATTCTGGGAGTTGTAGTTTGTTAAGGGTGTTGAGATCCACAAGGAGATTCCTATTCCTGTCATAGAGCTGCAATTCCCCAAGAGAAATCAATCAGATATGTGGAAAAGCAGAAGTGAGATTTTGCTTAACTGAACATCTAATTCAGAACGTAAGATCGGATTTTCACAAGGCCCAGCCACAGAACAAGGAGAAAACCTTTCAGACCTGAGAGAATTAATTGGTGCACAATACAATCAAGATATGGGTCAAGCAAAAATGTGGGTGAGCCCCTAGTCTGAAGTCACACAGGCTGTTGGTGAAAAGCAACAGATAAAATTTTGCTCACCGGCTTCACTGCATTTGGGTTACTGAGTTAAAGTTAACCTCTTGTTACTCTTATACCACAGTGTAAGTCTGATGTAGATGAGTGCTTTGGAGGAAAACAGAACTGGCGGCCTTTTTTCTCATTCAAAATGGCATGGGTAAGAATGCTTTATAAGAAAGTGACATTTCCAAGGCCACCAGAACGCCGAGAACCAAAAGAGTGATAACAAACAGTGGCTGCATCGTTGCTGCTGTTCCTGTTTAATTTTACATGACTTTAACAGGATTTAAAAGTCAGATGAGATGCCTTCTACTGGCCTGTAGCTTCTGAACTATCCCCATTGTGTTGGCTTCCATTCTTTCACGTGCTCCTCCATTCCAGGAAATCATGTTGTGATCATGGCAGCAGTGGTTTTATGGACAGGAGAGTTAGAGCTGTAAAAGAGGGCTGTTGCTGTGTTTGTGTTAGGGAGTCAGGTACTGCTGTGATGAGTGACCTTATAAAATTCTATACAAGCGAAAATATCAACTCTCATATTGCTGAGGGCACCTTCATGAGTGAAGCACTTTGTCCTTTGCTTTAACACACACCAGTCCACCCTTTTCCTGCTTCTTTTTTTTTTTTTATAATATATTTATTAAAGTTTTCAAATAAAGCATATATTAAATAAGCACTTATCATTGTCCATTTAACATCTCTCAATTGTTACATGGGACTCCCCCACACCTCCCGCATACACTTACATCATTATTAAATTAATTTCAAACAAATTATCATTTAACTCATCTTAATTAATAATCTTAATTTGGTTTGACATATAATTCAGCCTTAAATCTAATTTAATGGTAGACAATTGTCTGCACTGGCATCCAATTCAGCACTCAGCCAAATTACAATATTTTTGTAAATAAATCTTAAATTTCCTCCAGTCTTCTTCCATCCTTTCTTCTCCCTGGTCTCGAATTCTGCCGGTCATCTCGGCTAATTGCATATAGTCCATCAGTTGCATCTGCCATTCTTCCACAGTAGGTAGCTCCTGAGTTTTCCAATTCTTGGCAATTAATATTCTTGCTGCTGTTGTTGCGTACAAAAAGAATGTTCTGTCCTCTTTTAACACACTCTGGCCGACAATACCCAGGAGAAAGGCCTCTGATTTCTTAGTAAAGGTGTATTTAAACACCTTTTTTAATTCATTATATATCTTCTCCCAAAAGGCCTTCACTCTAGGGCAGGTCCACCAGAGGTGAAAAAATGTTCCTTCATTTTCCTTACATTTCCAACATTTGCTATCAGACGAATGGTATATTTTAGCCAGTTTAACAGGGGTCATGTACCATCTATACATCATTTTCATCACATTTTCCTTCAACGCATTACATGCAGTGAAGTTCAGCCCAGAGGTCCACAACCTTTCCCAATCTTCAAACATAATATTATACCCAATATCCTGCGCCCATTTTATCATTGTTGATTTTACCATTTCGTCATGTGTGTTCCATTTCAGCAGCAAGTTATACATTCTTGAAAGTACCTTAGTCTTAGGTTCTAACAGTTCAGTTTCTAACTTTGACTTTTCCACTTGGAATCCTAGCTTTTTGTCATTTTTAAACACTTCTTTAATCTGAGCATAGTGTAACCAGTCTCGCACTTTGTCTCTCATCTTTTCTAAACTCTGCAATTTCCAGTTGTCACCATCCTTTTCTATTATCTCCCAATATTTTGGCCAGTTGGCCTCCATATTGGCTCTTTTCCGAGCCTTAGCCTCCAGGGGTGACAGCCACCTCGGAGTTTTATTCTCCAGTAAGTCTTTATATTTTGTCCAGACATTAAAAACTGATTTTCTGACAATATGGTTCTTGAAGGCCTTATTTATCTTAGCTTTATCATACCATAAATATGCATGCCATCCAAACGCATTATTAAAACCTTCCAAATCCAAGACATCCGTATCTTCAAGAAGTAACCAATCTTTTAACCAGCAGAAAGCTGCAGCTTCATAATACAACTTTAAATCTGGCAGGGCAAAGCCCCCTCTTTCTTTCGCATCTGTTAATATTTTAAATTTGATTCTGGGCTTTTTGCCCTGCCAGACAAATTTAGAAATATCTTTCTGCCACTTCCGGAAGCACTCTGTCTTGTCTACAATCTGCAGTGTCTGAAACAAAAATAACATTTTTGGCAATATATTCATCTTGATGGCAGCTATTCGGCCTAACAAAGAAAGTTTTAGTCTTGACCAACTATCCAAGTCTCTCTTAATCTCTGACCAACATTTTTCATAATTATCTTTAAATAAACTCAGATTTTTTGCTGTTATGTTTACCCCTAGGTATTTAACTTTTTTAACCACATTTAGTTCTGTCTCTTTCTGAAGCTGTTCCAACTCAATATCTGTCATATTTTTCCCCAAAACTTTAGTTTTTTGCTTATTTAACTTAAATCCTGCCACTCGACCAAAGTTTTGAATCAGTTGTAGTACTCTTTTCAAACTAGACTCCGGCTCCTGTAATGTCAGAACTAGGTCATCTGCAAAAGCTTTAAGTTTATATTGTTTCGCTCCGACCTGAATCCCTTCCACCAACCGGTCCCCCCTAATCATATTCAGGAGCACTTCCAGAACCGAAATAAACAGTAATGGGGAGATCGGGCAGCCTTGTCGTGTACCTTTTTCAATTTTAAACTCTTCTGTAACCACATTGTTAACTATCAGTTTAGCCTTTTGTTCTGAATATATTGCCTCAATCCCGTTCTCAAACCCCCGTCCCACTCCCATTTCTTTTAAATTCCCCTTCATAAATTTCCAAGAAATGTTGTCAAAGGCTTTCTCCGCGTCTATAAAAATTAAAACTGCTTTAGTGTTTATGTTTGTTTGTAAAAGTTCCAATATGTCTATGATGTTCCTTGTGTTAGTAAACATATGTCTGCCCGGGAGAAAGCCTGCCTGGTCTTTATGGATTATCTCACTTAAAACTTTCTTAAATCTTCGTGCCAAAACATCTGCAAATATTTTGTAATCCACATTTAAAAGGGAGATGGGACGGTAATTCTTGAGTTGTGTCTTTTCAGTTTCTGACTTTGGAATCAATGTGATAAATGCTTCTTTCCACGATTCAGGCGCCTTCTTCCCCTCCATTATTTCATTACTGACCTCCAACAAAGGTTGTATCAAATAATCCTTCAATGTCTTATAGTAGTTAGAGGTCAGTCCATCTGGCCCTGGTGATTTGCCCTGTTTCAGACTCAAGATGGCCTGTTCAATCTCTTGTCGTGTTATTTTGCCATTTAAAATTGTTCTATTTTCTTCTGACAGCTTTGCTAATCCATTTCTCTCCAAAAATTGTGTAATCTCTATTTCATCTTGTGGCCCTTGAGTATATAACTTTTTAAAATACCTCTGGAAGCACTTTCTAATCTCTCCCGGGTTCTGAATGTTCCTTCCTTCAACCTCTAAGTTTGTTACTGTATTTAATCTTTGTCTCCTTTTCAACTGCCAAGCTAGCAGTTTCCCACATTTATTTGCCGATTCAAAAGTTTTTTGTTTCATTGTTTTAATCTTCCATTCTATTTCCTGATTTATCAGCTTGGAATATTGCGCCTGATAAAGTTTGATTTCTCTCAGAATCGGTTGGGACTTCGGGTTAGATCTTAACTTCTTCTCCAACTCTTTGATACTTTCCAGAATTTTGTCTTTCTTTTCATTTTGCAGTCTTTTCTTTAAGGAATTCTGTTGAATCAAGAACCCTCTCATCACAGCTTTACTTGCATCCCAGATAGTTCTTTTTTCCACCGTAGTGTTCAAATTAATCTCAAAATAGTCCTTTAAGGTTTTTTGGGCCTTCTTTACAATTCTTTGATCTCTAAACAGGCCATCATTCATCTTCCATCTAAAGGAGCCGATTGGGATCAATGTCATATCCATTCTCAAGGCGTTATGGTCGGAGCATGTTTTGGGGCAGATTTCCACCTTCCTCACCTTAGGTGCCAGACTTCTAGTTATCCATATTTGGTCGATTCGTGTCCAAGTCAGTTGAGCTTCAGAAAAGAATGTTCCTTCTCTTCCCAGGGGGTTTCTAACTCTCCAGATGTCAACCCAGTCCATATTGTCAGTCATTTCAAAAAAGGTCTTAGGTAGTCTTCCCTCTTTAGTAATGTTCTGGTTCTGTGACTTATCCATATTTGTTGATACGACCCCGTTCATGTCCCCCATCATGATGACGTTGTTGTAATCCAGATAATCCAGCATGATCTCGTGCAACTTCTTATAAAAATCCGATTTTCCTTCATTTGGAGCATAAATTCCTAATATCAAAATTTTTTCTCCTTGATACTGTACTTCTATTGCGAGGATTCTTCCACTTTCATCTTTAAAGAGAAATTTTGGTGAAAGGCTCTCTTTTGCATAGATCACTACACCTCTCTTTTTAACTGTATCCGATGATATAAATTCTTGACCAAGCCTTTTATTTATTAACACCTTTCTATGGAGCCTAATCACATGTGTTTCTTGTAAGCATATAATGTCCAATTGTTCCTTTTTTAAAATATGAAAAATTTTAGACCTTTTTTCGGGACTGTTACAGCCATTTATGTTCCAACTCAAAAGCTGCAGAGACATCCTGGATAGGTCTGGTTATTCTTTCTGGGGTGGTACCTTGTTCTCCGGTCCTTGAGGATCCGAGGGGGCGGGCTCCCCTGGAAGTTCTGGCGCTGGCAATCCAAGTCCTTTGTGGAGGTCTTCTCCGTGTGCTCCCAAAAACTTGTCTCTATCTTCCACTGTTTTGATTTTGATCTTTCTCCCTCTGTAGGTAAAGGATAATCCTTGTGGAAACTCCCACCTGAAGATAATTGCGTTGCTTCTCAACAGTCTTGCCAATTCCGTGTAGTTAGATCTAAGGTCCAGCAACTGCTTAGGAATGTCCTTGTAGATTTCAATTCTCTTGCCCAAAATGTCTAGTGACTTTTCGTAGTGCAGGCCCAAAATCTTGTCCCTTTCCTCCTTTGATCTCAGTGTTATCAAACAATCTCTGGGCTTCTCTGTCCTTCTGACTCTGCCAAGCCTGAAAGCAGATACAATTTTAAAGTCTTTTTCCTCTAACTTCCAAAACTTGGCAAATTCCTTAGTTAGAAATTCAATAAAATTATCTTCTTCCACCTCTGGTATTGACCGTATCCTCAAGTTGGTCTCCCTGTTTCGCAGTTCTGTCATCAAAAAGTAAATCTGATGTTCTCCAACTTGTTTGCTTAGTGGTCTTACTTCTTTCTCAAGTTCTTCCAATCTTTGACTAGTATCTTCAGCCAGTTTACGATTTTCACCTACAGCCTCCTTTAATTCTCCAATAGACTGGGCATTCTGTGCAACTTGTCCAGTCAGCTTATTCAAGCTTTCTGTGTTCTGTTCAATTTTAGCTGTATGCAAATCAGCCTTCTTGTCCAGAGCCTCCAGTTTCTCCAAAATTTTCTCCAAGACAGAGCTACTTGTCCCTGAAGCCATATCTCCCAGGTGCAGCTCCTCTGTCTCACCCTCCCCTGCCTGTATTAGGGAGGCCGCCTCTATGTCTGGAGGCAGAGTGGAAGGCAAGGCCGGCACAGAAGATCTACGCTGTGAGGCTGCAGATAAAGTTAGAGTTGTTTGTTTAGTCCTTCCTCTTCTCCTTGCGCCACTCATTCCAAAGTTATCTGTAATCCAAGGTCAATCCAAGTTGTTCCCATGAGAAAGCAGAGTCCCAGATGCAATAGTCAAACAGAGGCCGGGAAAGGGAAAGTAAAACAAAGTCACTGCTGTAAGTCCAAAATCCTCTAGAGGGAGCTTAATACGTCTTCAGGGAAAAGATCAAATCCAAGTTAAACTTATAAATTTAAATCCATGTCTATCGCCTCCACAATGTATTATTTTTAGCAGAGTAAAACTTAAAGCAAAACAGTGTTTCTTACAGTGCCTTGACTGCAACAGTTTCAAAGTATCCAGTTCCAACTCAGAATGTTTCAAAACCTGAATTCAATGTATCCAAAGTTGCAAACTGGTGCTCATCCAGGCAGCTCCAGCACCAGAGATTCTTATTTATTTTGTAATCCACTGGTGCCACAGAAGAAGGATATCAGTGCACCCCGAATATGACCAGCAAAAGTCAATAGCTCAAAGTCTTTCACTCAGAAAACTGCTTTAACAGGGTGCCAGCATTTAGTTAACGCATAACTTTTTGTCTCCACTCCTCCTGCTCTTTGCTTAAAGTTCAGTATAGCGGGAGATGGGCTTCCTGCTTATCCTCACTCCGTTTTCAGCCAGATTTCAACTTTTTAAAAAAGTTTTAAAAGTTTCATAAAGTTCTCAAAAAGTTTCAGAAAGTTGACAAAAGTTTCAGAAAGTTTTCAATGTCCAAATTTACTCACGGGTTGTAGTTTCCAAAGTTCAGAAAAGTTGCAGGAAGAAAGGACAGCGCTGACCGGCAACAGCAATGCGGCTTCACTTCGCTGTTTGCGCAACGACCCACAGCGCCGCTACCCCCTCCGCGATCCGGAGCCCCTTACGGGGTCCCTTCAACGTTTTGGGGGCTGCTTCTGGCGCCCGCCGGGTCCCGAGACCACAGGCTTCTGCCACCTGTGGTTTTCCTGAATGGGTCTCCGCTTCGCCGTAGCGGACGACCCGTTTACAGCGGAGCTCCCTTCTCCTTACTCGGAGAAGGCAGCCATTACCGGTCGCGCCGCCTCCGGAAGTCCACCCTTTTCCTGCTTCTGTCCTGTTTCTTAACGTACAAAAAGGTCACAGGCTCACTGAAGAGAAAGAAAGGACATTTATATAAAACCTTAAGAGGAGGCCTGCTAGGTCAGACCAAAGGCATATCTGGTCCAGCATTCGGTTCCCATACTGGTCAACCTGATGTCTCTGGGATGCTCCAAGCAGGACATGAAGGCAATAGTGTTGTCATGCTTGTTGCCTCCAGCAAGTAATAATAATAATAATAATAATAATAATAATAATAATAATAAATAAATAAATAAATAAATAAAATAAAATAAAAATTAATTATACACCACCCTCCCCAGCCAAGACCGGGCTCAGGGTGGCAAACAACCGATATAAAAACAAACTGATGGAAATACAACTTAAAAACAAGATTAAAATACAACATTAAAACATTAAAATGCAGCCTCATTTCAATGGAAACTCAAATCAGAAACGTTTTTGGGTATGAAAACGTCAAGTCTTCACCAAGGCTAACTATCCAGACTGGTCTGGATAGTGCCATTCATAAGAAGACTGTTTCTAATAATGGAAGCGAAAGAGAGCCATTATGATCATCAGCCATTGAGAGACTTGCCCCCCATGAATTTGTCTCATTCCACTTTGAAGATGCCCGCTTCGTAGTGGCCCAAGCAGAAGAAGCTGAATATTTCTCCCCAATGTGGTGGTGAAAAATGGGCAGGGGGGGGCATTCACAGGTACAGAGCATTTATAGAGCATCATCAGTCAAACCTTTTACCTGTATTTAGTTTTATATATATATAAAATTCATAGCCTGATCGTCAACCCCAAAATTCCAAGGGGAGAAATACATAAAATTAAAACTAAAGTCAAACGATAATATCAAACCAGGCCAACATAAATTCCATACAAATGAAACGGCAACAGTGATTTTAAAAATCAAAACAAAACATTTTATAGCCATGTTTAGAGTGCTGGGATAGCGTTATGGGTGTGAGTCACTGTCCTTGGTGCTGAAATAGTACAGCAAGGCATGACAATGTCACCCTTCTGAATGCACCCTAGTCAACTGAATCCAGCAGCCCATTGTGCACACAGGAGTTCTGGAATTCACATGCATCTCATGCATGCAAGGCTTTCCCCATTCATTTCAATGGAGGGAAAGAGTTTCCTCTGAAGTTTGTAAGGAGATGTTTTCTATGTGCCCCAAGACAAAGCCAATAGCTGCATGATTCACTAAAGGTTCATATCAGGCTCTTTTGGTTTTGGGTTGGGATTCCATGTGTAGTTTGTTGGTTTGTTTGATTGCATTTACAGTGGTACCTCAGGTTAAGAACTTAATTCATTCTGGAGGTCTGTTCTTAAGCTGAAACTGTTCTTAACCTGAAGCACCACTTTAGCTAATGGGGCCTCCTGCTGCTGCTGCACGATTTCTGTTCTCATCCTGAAGCAAAGTTCTTAACCCGAGGTAATATTTCTGGGTTAGCGGAGTCTGTAACCTGAAGCGTCTGTAACCTGAAGCATATGTAACCCGAGGTACCATTGTATATGCAATCCTTTTCTCTAAGGAGCTCAAGGCAGCATACATTTAATCCCCTCTTCCCCATCTTATCTCCACAGTAAGCCTTTGAGGTAGGTTAGGCTGAGAGAGTGTCCCTAGATCACCCAGTGAACTTCATGGCTGAGTGGGAATTTGAACCCTGATCTCATAGGTCCCTGTGTGACACTCTAACTATCTCACCTGCCCTCTTCTGAGGTGGTTGCAAAGTCCATCTGGAGTGCCAGTCCATTTACTGTAAAGTGGATTAAAGCATTCTGCCATCGCCACACAACAAAGAAAGGAGGGGAGTAGCACTTGAAACAGACTTTTTGCAGATACTAAAGTGATGGAGAAATGTATTGGAAAGTGTGCAATGCATGAAAGACTTATGGGAAGAGTTGTAAACGCCCCATAAACAAATCGGGATGTATGCCTGATGGATGCCCGTTGTCATATAACCTGTAAACAAAGCAGAATGAATGCTCAGTGAAGACTGGATATAGTCTAAAGGTTTGTGAAAGTAAATCAGAATGAATGCTGAAAAAGCATCTTATATGGCGGAGCGTTGGAGTGACTCCATTAAATGGTGAAAGCACACAGGAGAGGGAGGCAAAACCTACCTAATTTGGGTTTTTTCCCCTACTACTTTTGCTGATCAATATACAGTGGTATCTCAAGTTAAGTACTTAATTCGTTCCGGAGGTCTGTTCTTAACCTGAAACTGTTCTTAACCTGAAGCACCACTTTAGCTAATGGGGCGTCCCGTTGCTGCCGCACCACCGGAGCACGATTTCTGTTCTCATCCTGAAGCAAAGTTCTTAACCCGAGGTACTACTTCTGGGTTAGCGAAGTCTGTAACCTGAAGCGTATGTAACCTGAAGCGTATGTAACCCGAGGTACCACTGTACTGATGTTACCAGCTGTGAAAACTCTCACATATTTAGGATGTCTCTTCCTGATTCTTGAGCTCCTTTGGGAGGGAATAAAATAATAATAAATAATATTTAGTAATAAATACGACTGCCCTTAAACCCCATTTGAAAATTTCCCAGAAGCCTCTGCTTAGAGGAAACAAAATGGAGGATGACATAAATCTTTGGTTCAATCAGGAAGAGCAGACAGCACAATTTGCATCCAGCTCCAAGCCCGTTAGACGCCTTGGGAATCCCTTGTGGTGTGGATAGGATACTTCCTGGGGCTGATTTTTGTTTACCTAAAGCACCAGACCCTCTGTTCATTCTTCAGCATCTTTCATCCATCCTTCTGAAGGAGCAAGGGTCTGTGCATCAGTGCAGTGATTGGAAGACAAAGTTTGCCGAGGAAACAGGAAATAGCATCCAGGAAAGATTTTATTTATGAGCCCGCTTCTCGGCAGTAGCCCAGCTGAACACATCACAACTACGAATGAGTTCACCTCACGCCATGGGCTACAAAGCACCACAAGCTCATTTCACAGCTAGAGAAAGTGAGTCATAGTCTGAAGCTTCGATGAGAAGGTTGAAGGAAGTGAACCAAACTTTCCTAAGCGCTGAGCTGATGATACGTTAGCCAACAGACAATGTCTCTTTGGGGGCTTATACATGATAGGATGAAATAAAAGAAGTAGGTTAAGCCATAGCTGAGGTCAGCAGTACCACAAAAAGGCCTTGTGTGTGCCAGTCTTCTTAGCAGAATATGGAAATTGCACCAGGTTTCTGGGAGTGGGTAATGTGGGTGTCATTGCTAATCACTATTGCATGTTTTGCAAATTTCCAAGTTTAAAGGCAGTTTCAATGACTTTTCTTGCTCTCCCTACAGCAACAGCTTTTTTTTTACTTCTGCCTTCTGTTGAAAAATGCAATATGGTTTGCTTTCTCGAAGTCATCTAAATGTTAATGATGTTACTGTTCCACAGCCACCTCTTCAACCATACTTCCCCAGCCTGGTAACCTCAAGATGAGGGAAAGTCCTCTGAGCCTCTTGTGGCAGGCAGTTTCACAAGCTGGGAGCTGCAACTGAGAAGGCCCTGTCTACATTAAAAAAAAATTCTTATTTATAGACTGCATAAATACTTTAAAAATTCCTTTCATGGGTCAGGGAAAGTCCAGGCAAAAAGATAAGTCTTTATAAAACTTCTGAAGCAACTGATGGTTAACGCTTCACATTTTGGAGAGGAGAGGGGCCACAGAACAGGAATGACAGCAGAAAATGCCTGTTCAGTTTCCTTGCTTTGTTACTATACATTTGCAGGCTGGACTAGGAGATAGCTGCTTGTGCAGCAGGGGGGGAATGTGAGGACAAACCTTACTGTAGGTAAGGTAAAGGTAAAGGACCCCTGGATGGTTAAGTCCAGTCAAAGGTGACTATGGGGTTGCGGCGCTCATCTCGCTTTCAGAGTGAAGGAGCCAGTGTTTGTCCACAGACAGCTTTCTGGGTCATGTGGCCAGCATGACTAAACTGCTTCTGGCACAACAGGACACCATTTTGGTAACCAGAGCGCACAGAAACACCATTTACCTTCCCACCACAGTGGTACCTATTTATCTACTTGCACTTGCGTATTTTCAAACTGCTAGGATGGCAGGAGCTGGGACAGAGCAACGGGAGCTCACCCCGTCGTGGGGATTTGAACCACCAACCTTCTGATCGGCAAGCCCAAGTGGCTCAGTGGTTTAGACCACAGCGCCACCCGCACTGTATACAGTGCCAAATGAACAACATGGCGGTTTAGTGATTTGGTTGTATTCATGGCAAGGACAGTGCCCATGGAAACTATGCAGAACCAGGGATTTGACCTATGCGCTAAAACAGGAAGAAACTATAGTTTGCCAAATTAGATATGCAGTGTGATTTTATGACAGACCACTATCTATTTCTGCTGTCAGTCAAAGGATCTCTCTAAGACTAAATGGAAGTGGGTTTCCTCATCAATTTATATTCATGACCCACCAGCATTTCTTTGTGCATCTGTCATTCAAAATCAAGATTCCCCCCCGCCCCCAGTGTTAGAAGTGCTATATAAATGTTTCATGTTAATAAATGGATTATACACACAGGGCTTCTTGGAAGCTGAGGAAGAGAAGCAGAGCATGTAGTTGGAAGTTATATTTATTATTTACAAGATTGATTAGACAGCTTTCCCGAAAGATCAAAGCAATATATGACAATTCAATAAAACAATCAGATTAGAAACAACCTTTAAAAATTAAAACATGAAAGGTTATGTGCAGCAAATGTCAAAAACATAAGCTTTCAAAGGAAGGACTTGAAAGACTCGAGTATCGTTCGCAGCAAAACAGACACACTGTCAAGTCTTGTTTATTCCTTGCATGCAGGATTAATTATACTGGACGGATAGCAAGTCATTTATGAAAGACGGCCTCTTATCCCAAAATGGTGTATTAGATTTCTATTTTTTTCCCCTCTACAAAACTGTTTGTACATAAAGAGATACTTACACTGGAAGACATACTGCAACATTCAGTTCAGCAATTAGATGTGGAACTCACTCCCATGAGAGGTTGTGGACTCTCCTTCCTCGGAGGTTTTAAAGCAGAGGTTGGGTGGCCGTCTGTCATGGACTTTAGTTGAGATTCCTGCATTGCAGAGGGTTGGACTAGATGACCCTTGGGGTCCCTACCAACTATCCTATTCTTTTATTCTAGGTGAGGAAATGACATGTTCAAAGTAAGGGAAGGTTTTTAATGTTATATTATGTTTTTATATATGTTGGAAGCTGCCCAGAGTGGTTGGGAAAACCCAGTCAGATGGATGTGGTACAAATAATAAATTATGGTGATGATAAAATCTCCCACATTAGCATGACTAGAAGAGGCTCTGTCATAACAGAGCTCTACTGTGTGGTTATTCTGAAGGGCCATAGCTCATTGGTAGAACTCATAATTTGCATGCAGAAGGTCCCTCTATGCAGGACTGATAGAAAATCCAAACAGTGTAAGCAATACTAAGCCAGATAGCACAATGGTTTCACTTGACATAAGGCAAGTTCTTGAGAATGTGTAGATCAGATCTAAGATACCACAAGCATGAGATTGCCCAGAAGCAGTTGATGAGCATTGCTCACAGCTTGCTAGACTTGGAGGTCTTGGAAACCAGCAGGAAAGTCCATTTTATGACCAACACTGTGCAATGTTGGTTGCTGTTTCCATGACATGTAAATAATCAGGCGATAGATTTCCACAAAGACACTCTAAGGACTCGGCTACATTAGTAAAAATAAAATGTTATAAATATGTTATAACACTGTGACGCCAGATGGTGCTGTAGAGCTGAAATTGGAACTCAATGAAATTTTCCATTGTGAGCTTTAAAATGGTTTTTTCCCAGAGCATTTTTTTTAGCTGTGTAGATGCAGCCTAAATCCTCAGTCGGTGTTCTCTTCTCCTAAGCAAACAGACCCCACAAAGGCCGATAGAAATCCATTCTACTTGAGAAAGGAGGCAAGTGATATTGGGCTGGATTACAACTCTGTTAGTTGGAATTAGTTCCTATTGAAATCAGCCAGAAGAACATCTGATCCAACAACTAACTTACACTGGATCCAGCCCATCAGGGGTGCCAACTTGAATAAAATATTGGGGGGGGGCAGGTAAGGACCAACTCACATAATTAATCACATAACACAACACACACTATTTGAATGGCAATGCCCGTCAACTTGGGGGAGCCCTCGAATATTTTTTTGGGGGGTGAAGACACCTTGGCCCCTAGGAGTTGGCTCTTATGCAGACCATTGTTTCCTTACGTATATCTTTATAATGACTCAGACCAAAAAAAGGGCATCATCCATCTACCTGAACACGTTTTTCAGCATTTTTAAAAAAGATAAAAGTGGAACATCTCCACTTTGCCCATGGAATTAAATATATTCCATTATATTCAGGCCCATTTAAATGCTCTTTGCTCAATTATATATGCATGTGTATTTATATATATGTAAAATATAAATGGTGTTAGTTCTTCTGCATCACTTATCCAACGAAGTGTTTTCTCACTTGTCCACACATTGCCAAAGGTTCACTCTGCAATTTCTCTGTACTCCAACACTTGATGTTAAGTAGAGGGGAGGAGGAGATAAATAATGCTGTTATTGACACAGTGCTGAGCTAGAGGATCTTTAGATCTGAACTTTTCTGATGTTTAAATAAGTGTTACAGACACAGAAGCACACCCCCTGCGGCTAAGATCTGAAGCTTTTAAGAGTTCCCAGAGGAAACAAATTCTAAATAGCTGAACTGCACTTAACTATGAAAAAGAGCATGTCGCTATGGTCATGTAAATGATGCTCTTTGAGTGCAGTGCAGAGCTAATGTGGATACAAACTAATTGTAAGAGGGGACCAATCCACATGCCAAGTTCCCTTGCTTCATTGGACACATGAATACTAAACCCAAGCTATGGTGAAACATGTTGAGAAAAGGCACATCTAACTACACGTCTGTTATTCCTTGTACAACCCAGTAATGACCTTTAAAGGCAGTTGATGCCACAGGTGCATGATGTCCACGGCTGCTGCAGGGAGGACCGACAGAATGGACACAGGATGCTGGTATTGGGTTGAATTAGACCACAACTTTATCGATTACAGGATAGAGTAGGTTTGGCTAAGACATCGGGCATGTATCCTGCATCAAGCTGCCTAATAGCAGGCATAGGCAAACTCCGGCCCTCCAGATGTTTGGGACTACAATTCCCATCATCCCTGACCACTGGTCCTGTTAGGTAAGGATGGTAGGAATTGTAGTCCCAAACATCTGGAGAACCGGAGTTTGCCTGTGCCTGCTAATAGGAACCAAGTGAGGTAGACCCTGTACTGGGGAGTCATCCCTGACATGGATTGGGTTGCCACTACACCAGACAGGTTGCCACTGGGAGAGGTGTATTGGCCCATCAGTCCCCATGGGGACTCCCAGACAGTGTTGCCCCTCCTGGCCCCTCTAACAGGGTACCCCCGTGACTAAGGATCCAGCCCAATGCCTGCCAAAGTTGTGGCAGTTGCTACGAGGTAGGTGAAAACCTGCAAGACGGCCAATTTGCTTTCTCCCTGGCCACACACCCCTCGCCCCCCCCCCGTATCGCAGGAAGATGGAATGTCTCCTAACATTGTGATGCAATTCTCTGATCAAAGACATGGACAGAAATATCTGCATTAAGCATGCATATATATTTGTGGAAATAACATACAAAAATATTATGGAGAATTGTGGCTGAATTGTTTGTTAGGAGAAACTGTGTACAAAAGAATGTGTACATTAGGAGAAATGTACAGTGAAATGCTGACAAATTTTTCACAAGGACTGTTTTGGTTTTTCTAAACTACAAACTGGAAATGTGCTGAACTGAATATTGTGTTTCATTTATCCCTTGTTGGGAGTCAACTGGCTGTTGAGTTAGCAGATGAACTGAATTTAAAAGTGAAGTGTTTACTAGTTATAATCACATACAAGTTGGAATGGATGCATATAAATCTGTAATATGTGTGTGTGTGTGTGTGTGTGTGTGTGTATAAAAACCCACAGCTGCATAAACCAAAAGCAAAAGGCCAACCTTTAGAGGCAGAAAAGAAAGACACGACTATTTGCCTTTTTTTTTGCTGCAGAACAGGCTTTAAATAATATACCAAGCTGTTGGTAACTGCTGTGGAAGTTAACAAGCCCTATTCCGCCTCCAAATACATTGGAGGGCTTTTCTAAATTCATGCAAATGTGAGTGTATATGCTTGAGAGAATATGCACAAATAAATCCACATGCTTAAGTTGAATATGGTGGATGAACTTCTATCCTATCTGGTTGAACCCTGAGGAACCAGATGGCTGGTCGGAATCTTCCAACAGGGCCAGCTGCTTTTAGATGCAGCTGGGCTTCAGCTAATGCCCTGCTGTCCCTGGACGAGGTTTTCCAGGGAGAGTAAAATAATGGTCTCTCAGGAGGGCATCAGCTGAAAAAAGAACAGTTGGCATGAGAGAGGAGGATGAGAGTAGAAGCAGCAGAGGGAGCGACTCATTCACATTATGCCAGTCAGCCAGAACTATCCTTACAAGGCATTTTCAATGTCAACGCAGCAGTGGGAAGTGTCACAAATTGAGAATAGACTTCAGACAGGATGGGGAATAAAGAACTAGCTTTATTTTCATGGCTGTGACTGTGAGCAATGCTAGATCACCCCAGAAAGGAATTATATTGAAAAATAGAATGAACAGGAGCCTCCATAGGCATATTTTTGGCTGTTTCTGCATCGCACATTGACCAGATATATTAAAAAGTGACATTATGGTCTATATTTCTGTGGTGGTTGCAGTTGCACACCCTGCGAAGGCTGAAATAACCAACCAATCTTAAAAGGACTTTTTGTAAAGAATTTATCTGTCTTCTATTTCCGAAGGACAGGAATCAGCAGGTTGAAGAGGGTCTTGCCTATCCAGCAGCCGGGATGGAATAGAATCGTCTAACTGAATCGTATAATTGTAGAGTTGGAAGGGACCCCTGAGGGACATCTAGCCCAACCCCCTGCAATGCATAGCTATCATCACATTAGAACTAGCTGGCAGCAAAACAGCACACACATACACACAAACTAGAATCTCTGTTTCTCGTGACATAAATTATCAATTGTCCAATTGGAAATGTCCAGTTGTTCTGATACAAACCTTCACAGCTTCTTCCCTGAAGCAAGAGGTGTTGAGCGCCTTTATTCAATAGGAACTGGTAACCTTTTTAAAATTAAAATAAAAATTGTAATGTTTCTCCCAAATATGTCATACTGATGGTTTTGTGATAGAATGTCAGATTATGTTTACCGTTGTATTTATGGGGCTAGAGAATGTGGGTGGGAGAGCCTCTTTAGAAGTGCAATAAAGGACCCATGAACATTATTATATTATAATCTCATATAAGTTAAGCATCAAAATTACTTAAAAGCATACTGAATGCTTTTTGTGTACCTAATAGGGTTTTGTTTTTGTTTTAAAAAATGTTTAGTCAGAACCATAAGCTCCTCATACATAAACATTTCAGGAAACCTGATACACACATATATCCTTTATGCCTTAGAGAAAGAGAACTGTAAATTTGTATTAAATTTAAAACCTCTTCAATGTGATTTCAGCAACTTCCAGCGATAATTTAATCAGCGCCAGAGTGTTTTTAATATCCCGAAAGTCTTAAATGTAACTTGAATATTTTGCTTTGGGTATTGCAAGAGCTGATTCTCTGTAATGGGTCTTTGGGCTTCAAGGCTAATCTGCTTCTATCTGTTTGTAGAAGAAAGGAAACATTTGCCTGAAATGCTGTAATCATATAGCTGGCATTGAACCTGTAGACACGAACAGCATTTAGTACATACTTGACTCTCAGTCCAAAGAATTACCAATCTCTTCCATTTTGAAAGCAAAATGAGACGCATTTAAGCTTCCACTGGATTTCAGCCATACTCTACAGACTTTAGGATACTGTACAGCAATATCGAGCCATTGAAAGTGCCAAGATGGTTTCAGCTTAATTTATTGACTGTGTTCATTTCATGGATTGGAATATTAGGGCCACATTTATTTATCTATTTATTTCATAAAACGTATACAGCACTTGATTGAAAAGAAACCTCAAAGCAGTTTATAAAAAAGAAAAGAAATTTAAAATTTAAAAATCAAGAAAAAAGTACAACAGTACTTTAAATAGTTGAAATACTAAAACAGATTAAAATGACCTCAACTTGCTAAGCACCTGGGTAAAAGGTAAAGGTAACTAACAATTTTAGGTCTTACAAATGCAGATTAATTGGGGTGAATGCTATACTGGGCTTGGTTAAGGAAAAGACAAGGGCAGACAGCTTTCCTGTGTTCTGATGAAATACCTCTTAGAAATGTCTAAGGAAATAAATGACAAATGGGTTAATCTACAATTTTATTTGTTAATTTGGGAAATAAATGTTTAAGTTGTTCTGCGGCACAAGGCTGCTAGGGCAGAGCACACTTAAAAACTGTTAATTTACAGGCCATAACCCAATGAGAAAATCAGAAGACAGCAGGCTGGCATGCTGGAATGTATGGGCAAGTAAAGCATTGCTCAGTTGGCACCAATATGACATCAGGGTTGGAGCCAAGTGAGCTTCTCTGGGTAGGGCATTCCAGATATAAGTTACCACAAGTGAGAAATCCCTGCCAACTGACTTCTTGTGCCAGGAGAACTCAGTAAAACCTCTGCTGATGACCATGAGGTTTGGGCAGGAATGTGTCATAGGAGACAGCGCTTCTGTGTCCCAGACATGAGCAGTGGCGGCCAACCCCCAAAATGACATCGCTCTGTGTGCTTGTAAAGCTGACTGCAGAGCAGAGTTGGAAGGGGAATGGGAAAGAGTGACTGCAGAAAAAAAAAAAATAACCCATTTAGTGTTGGCCCCCTCCTCTACAAGGATACCATGAAAATTGATTGGCAGATAAAGAGGTACCTTGGAAAGCTACCCCTCCAGAGTGATTATCAATGCCCTTTTTAACAAGACCGAATTGCGGATATTTGTCTCTTCATAATGGAGAGATACTACACTAACATGAGGCCACTGATATCCTTTAATTCAGCTCTGAATTAAAGCTGACTTTTCTGCAGCTGAAAAAGCTGCACGGTAATTAATGGTTTGCCTGAAGATCAGCCCTGATATAGCCAAAAAAATAATAATCACATCTTGTATTTTCTGGAAGGCAACCTGAAAGCATGTTTTGATACCGGTCCCAGCCTCCTGGGTGCTCAGTACAGGTTAAACACAGCAGAGTTCCCTGTATCACATTAGTAGTGTTTAATTTTATTCTCTAAAGTTGAATCTGTATCCTGAGTCATAAGCACAAATATAACCCATTAGCTTTCTCAGCAACACTGATGGCAGCAACAGCAAAACCATATGTTCTCCATTTGATTTACCATCAGCAGCAACTGCCTGGCTGCCCACAGTTATTCTCTGCTTAATAATATTGGCTCATAATAAGTGAATATCTGCTATTAACTAGCATGTGAAGAATTTTTAATAGGAATCATGATGCCTCTGGTTTTGCGCTTCTATAAATCTCTTCCTCCACTGCTGCACTGTTGGAAAACTAAAAGAATTTCCCCCAGTGTGTCAAAACAGAATAGCTTTGACTTCAAGTGATGTCAATTACTGAGCAAGCTTGAGGGTGGGGGGAATGAAACAGAGCATCTAACTGCATACACACACTCTTTGATTTTTGTGCAGTGATCAGTGATAGACTTTGCTAAGCTGCTTCTCTGGATTATTATTTTTTTGATGCTGCTACATCAATAAAAACTTCAGCTGTAATTTATCCACTTCATCTGTGTTGCACTGTGGTCAAAATGAATGTGTCATCTATGCCTTAGATTTTACCATCAGTTACTTTATGCTTGTCTTACCGCTATTACAGGCCAGTCTTCTGACTACTTTCCCATCTTTTTGCGTACTCTTCTCCAGTGTGGTGTAGTGGTTAAGAGCGGTAGTCTCGTAATCTGGGGAACCGGGTTCGCGTCTCCGCTCCTCCACGTGCAGCTGCTGGGTGACCTTGGGCCAGTCACACTTGTTTGAAGTCTCTCAGCCCCACTCACCTCACAGAGTGTTTGTTGTGGGGGAGGAAGGGAAAGGAGAATGTTAGCCGTTTTGAGACTCCTGAAGGGGAGTGAAAGGCGGGATATCAAATCCAAACTCTTCTTCTAGTTCATCTTGTCTCAATACAAGCCTGCATTACCTAAATGTATTGACTGTCCTGGCAAGCAGGGAACTGTGTACTTCAGCAGCATGCCTATGTACCCACAGGCAAGCTAGGCCATATTTTAACTATATATGCCTGCGCTTTCTCGTGTACTCCCCTCTCCCCTCTTTTGGCAAAGCTGTGAGATAAAAGGCATTTGCTTCCCGTTTCAACTAACCAAGGTTTGTTGTTGCATCCAAACCTAGACAAACTGTGGTTAGTGTTAAAAATGGTTTCTTGAACAAAGCCAACTTTGAATCATGGTCAGTGAAATACTACTGAATAAACTGACTTGTTCGCGAATGTTTCTGTTTTGTGGTTCTAGAAAAGGCTTTGGCGAATGAAAGGCAGAAACCTTTGCTCAGTGAGTGACTCCAGGTCTTGAAATGAGATCTGTGTGGGATGTTAGTAGGAAAATGGGGCAAAGAAAAGGCAACAGGAAAAAAATGGAAACATAGACTTAATGTATCATTTCTTTCTTATTTTTTAGGAATGCTGTGGAAGAAAACAAAAAACTCTATGCAATTTATGACACAAGGTAAGTCATAAAACTGTGCAAAAACAAAAAAGTGCAAAAAACAAAACTGAGATATAAAAGTTTGAGATTCTTTAGTCACTTAAGAAAAATCAATTCAATCATTTAATAATGCCAGTGGTTCCAACTATTTTCAAATTTTTGGGCTCCGATTTGGAAGGCATTTAATGCTTCTCTTTTTTCAAAATATAATAAACAGATATTCTGAGGTCTAGAAGAACTGTGTGCATCTTTTCATCAAATATATATAGATATAAAACTAAATATTGCCTTGGAAATCTGCATGTCTGACTAAATAAAGCATGGAAGAAGGAGCTGATTTACCCTACCAAGGAACTTAAAGTATTTTATTCTGAGCTACTCTCCCCCACCCCACACACAGGTGAAATTATGGGTGGAAAAGTTGATGAAGGAAAAAATTTTGAGCAGAAAACTCAGAGAATAGGATTAAATAAATCCTGTCCACTTTGATTTTATTTGATTTACTGTATTTCTCAGTTACTTTTCATTCAAATGAATCTCAAAGTGGCTTACAAACAATGAATAACAATAACAGAATGAACATAATAGAACAAATACAGATAAATCATATGAAATAACTAACAAATCATCAATAAAACAATCACAGTCTATTAAACACTATTAACAACACCGCAATTAAAAATAATCTGAACATCACAATCATAGCAACTCTGATTAAAAAATCAATGCAGCATTTACAATCTATCAAACAATATTAATATTAACAAAATAGCAGCTAAAAAAAACAATCTAAGCACTGTTCAGTTTATACACAGACTGTATTTTGAATTACTCAAGTTATTCCCTCTTCCTCTTCTTCAGCTCACAAACTCTGAAACTTCTTTCTAAGTTTGAACTGGTTTATTGTTTTGTAGTGCCAAATAACAATAAAACCCACCCACTTTCTCCCGCCACTTTTCCTCTGCCCAAACTTTCAGACTCCCGAGGCAGCTTTTGATTAAAAACAAAACTGGGGAAAAGAAACGCACTACTGTATATCATGTCTAGTTTGGCCCCAGAGAGAGAGGGGAAAAAATCTTGAAAATGATGTATGGTTTTTGTTTTTTAATCAGAGCACATGGCTATTCATAGAAGCTGACATTTGCTTTCCTGAGAACTTGTATCTGTGACTGACAGGTTTTGGGCAACTTACCAAAATGGGGTTTATAACATACTGGCTTATCAGACATAGCAATGTCTTAAGTCTAAAAGAAGGAGAGGGTGGGTATTGTTGCAGGAGTACCACACGTGTTCTGATGAAATACGTTCTTTATTTGACCATAAAGTGCACACCTAGGCATAGTTCAGTTCTACAGGCACAGTAATATTCTACGTAATAAAGTTATGACACTGACACCTGTCATACCATATGCTCTAGAGAATATTAAGACTGCAGTGGAAAATTCCATTTATGATCTCAGTGTACAACTGCACTGATTAATTTCCCAGGCCTGAAAAGCAAATGCAGTCTTCATCAACAGCCATGAAATTACCATAATGTAACAGAGTGCAGGGTTGGTGGGTGGGGGGAATCAAACCCAGCAAACTTAATACAAACAAAAAAAACCCTGGTCAGCAACTGGTTTTCTTGGGGGGCGAGTTTGAGGTAGGAGTAACTGGTGAGGCAACATCTCTGCTAGCATCTTTTAAAGCAGAGGTGGAAAGCCGCAGGCCTATTGTCAAAATGTGGCCCTCCAAGTCTTTCCATCTGGCCCTCAGAACTCTCACGAGGCCAGGCATAGGCAAACTCTGGCCCTCCAGATGTTTGGGACTACAATTCCCATCATACCTGACCACTGGCCCTGTTAGCTGGGGATGATGATAATTGTAGTCCCAAACATTTGGAGGGCCAGAGTTTGCCTATTCCTGCACTAGGCCATTTCCTCTTCCCAGGCCACACCCTTCACTGGCCCCATTAGCACAACTCAGTTCATTAGAGCATGGTGCTGATAATGCCAAGGTTGCAGGTTCAATCCCCATATGGGACACCTGCATATTTCTGCATTGCAAGGGCCTGGACTAGATGATCCTAAGGATCCCTTCCAACTCTATGAATGTTTCTAGCTGGTTGGACTATGTCCTTGAATTGTGATACCTTAAGGGACAGATGCCAAAGAAGTCACGATTCCTTTTTTCAATACTTTCTTCACAGCAGTTGCATTTATTCACTACAGTAATATTGTAATGCAGCATTATTATTTTTTAACCCAATGCAGCTAAAGTAGTACCAGATTTTGCAATTATGCACATAACTGGAAGAAGCCCTAGAGCAGATTAAACAAGTGTTGTCCACTCTTTTCACTATATTAGTCCAGCTTTGATGAGCACAAGTGGTCTTAAAACGATTAACAGAATTCCCTTATTAATAACCTGTATGTATCTTACAAGATAGTATTGCTATTAAGTCTGGAGCACATCAGAGAAACAATCCAGCCAAAGTTAAGCTCTTTAACTCACCCTTTGGAACACGTGCTTAGCTCCCACACATTGAAATCATATTTAACTAGGATTGCTTTCGTTGAATTATGCCCTATATAAAGAAAGTGTGAACACAGATATTACATTTTAAGCAATGAGGCTAGTCCATTTGGGGAAATTGGCCAAGGTCCCATCAATGTTATTCAGTTTCCACCTGCCTGCCTTTTCCTGACAAGCATCCCGGGGGGGGGGGGCGGGCACAGCCTGTCAGCCTGCTCCTCCTTAGATTCAGTGTTTCCCTTATAAAACTCACCTAGGAGCAGAATGGGAACAAAACTATAATTAGTTGATTGTGCCTGTTATTGGCTGTGGCTCTACCTACTGTTCAGCTCCCTCCTTTCCATCATACCAATACCAATAGTCACCAGTCTCCACTGATTTTAAGTGGAGCAGAAGCAGTCTGGTCGTGACATTGCTCACCTCGAAACCCTTGCCTTGAGATCATGCTCTGGGGGATGGAAAGATTTTGCATGCTTCAGGCCACACTGGAGGAAGACATGCAATTATGGTTATCTAGTATGGCTAGTGCCATGCGGGAGGCAGTGGAAGACAGCAGTGCCTGGCTTGTTCTGGTCCATGGGGTCACGAAGAGTCGGACACGACTAAACGACTAAACAACAACAAAGTGCCATGCTAGGACTATACTGACCATTTCTTCTGAATAGAACCAAGGTACGATTGCACTCTCACTGATCCAGTGTGTTCGATTTGCCAATGTCTTTGTAAGTCTGATTGCAAAGCCAAAAGTTCATTCCTTGTCCAAGAGTATTCACCTACCATGAATGCTCTTATTGAGAGTAACATATGCCTCTTTCAAATCCTGATGAACCAGCATACATTGGTTTACAGTATGGCAAGCTCACCATTTTTGCCCAAGAACATCCCCTCCCCACAACAGATGTGTACCAGCAGTGCCATTTAGGAAGGGCACACACCCCTGTACATTTTGAATGAAATGTGAATATTCCACAGAAGCATCTCTTTTTTTCCTGGAAAACTCACTGTTTTCGTGCACTCAGTTACTATTGTTATGATGCATGAAAACTGTGCAGTCCTAGGCACATTTACTCAGGAGCAAATTTCACTGATGTCAGCGGGACTTACTCTCAAATCCTTATAGGACCGCAACCTACAGTCGTACCTTGGTTGCCAAATGCCTTGGGACTTGTACATTTCGGCTCTGGAACAATTGAAAACTGGAAGTGAGTGTTCTGGTTCTTGAACGATTTTTGGAAGCCAAAAATCCAGTGTGGCTTCCATGGCTTCCAATCAGCTGCAAAAGCTTCCTGCAGCCAATCAGAAGCCGCGCTTTGGTTTCAAAACATTTTGGAAGTCAAACGTACTTCTGGAACAGATTCCATTTGACTTCCAAGGTACAGCTGTATGTGTTTATAAAGCACATTGCCTTCTCCCCTGCAATTTAATGCTTAGTAAGCTTTTTGTTGTTTCTGATAATCCAGTCTTCTCCCACCAACCAATCAGAACCTGATACCTCTTTTCTCTTCACTAGTGAAATCTGTAATGGCACACACAATGTGTACCTCCTCTTTCTCAAATTGTTTTACATTGTTTCCTTGAAGAGAAAAGCACACACGCATGCCAGTTTGCCAAAAGAGGATAGGCAAAGACCTGGAAATGAGAATTAGCCAGCTGAATTGATAAGAGTAACAAGATTCAGCTTCTACCAGAGGAAAACTCCCAAGTCACTGGGTGGCTTCTGGTATTATTCCACCTCTTTTAAAAATGCCGTCTAAAAAAACACATGCCATCTTATGTTTAAATAATATCAAATAACACATTATGATGGTTTCAAATTTGTAAAGGATCACATGGAAGTAAGAACCCAGAGAAGCAAACAAATGCTCTATATCCATAATAAAATAAACCTCTCCCCCCTAACAGACTATCAGCAAGCAAACAGAAATTTCACAGCAAAGCTAAATGGGAGAAATAACCTTATAATTATAACAGATTTTACACATCTTACACAAGTGTTGATTTGTTCACACCTCACATTTCCTTCCAATTTGCCTATATAGGGCATTACTCAGAAACACAATGTCCGATGATGATGTATATTCCCTTAATAAGAAACCTCATTCTTTTTTTAAACAAGAAAAAATATATCTTCCAATGCGTTATAGATTTCAAAGAGAAAGCTGAATATGTATGAGTTGGAAACTATGTAGAAGGCTGGGTAAGTGGAGCCAAGATAGTCACGTCTCAGTTTAGCCTTATTCTAGGTCAGCAAGATAGGGCAGAACAGCTGCATTAGTAGGCATAAGATCCCTGAAGTCAGGCAAATGCGTGATTATTTAATGTTATTGTTATATCTCAGAGAGCTGAGGCCCCAGGTCCCTTATGGGTTGCCAGAGGAGCTATGGCACAAAACTTGACAGTATCACAGATTATAGCGACCACAAGGAGAACTATCCAGCCTGTTAAGTATTCTTCCACTCTTTGTGGCCAAAGCTCAGCGGTGCCAATGGAAGCTTCCCTGCCTTGCCCAAGTAGCAACTTGGAGGGAGGGCTTCGAGGGGACTATGGTGCAGGAGAAAAGAATTAAACCCACCTCCCCATGTGGTACAATCCTAATCCTGCCTGAGGCCACAAGAGTTGCTATTGACACTTCTGCAAAAAGAAAGAAAAAAAGAAAGGCAATTTCAAAGCTGTCTTTACATGTTAAACATGTGAAGGGGTTCCATGTAAGTCAGAGCAGAGCAGAGCAGAGATTCAGGCTTCTAGCAGGACCTTGGAGAGCTCCAAATAGAACCAAAGCCAAGTCTAGGCCTGGAGAGGAGCATAAAAGCAGGAACCATTGGTTGCTAGAGATGTCTTGTAAAGACAGGTCTTTGGCCCAGCCTTTCCCTGACTGTACCCTGTTTAATATGTTTGAATCCCCCGAATCCCTGTTTTATTTGGTTTTATATACTTTTATATGTTTTCATGCTATCGTTTCATCGGCTTTATGTTGCAGTTTTGTTTTAATGATATTGTTTGCTTTGTATTGTATACAAATAGAGATTTCAAAAAATATTAAGCGGCTTATAAATGCTTTAAAATAAACTGGCTACAGTAAAAAAAAACCACACACACCCAAAGAGGGCTACAGTGACAAATTGCTTTGCTCTCAAGGCTGGAAACTAGGGAGTTGTGCCAAGGGCTACTTGCAGCGGAGAGGGTTTTGAGAGGTGGCACCATCCATAGAAGGAAGTGCCAAGCCTATGGGGCAAGAATGCAGAAAGGACAGACCAGACAACCTTTGGAATGCCCAGGGTGGTGGAGCTAGAGAAGCAAAAATACCATAAAAAGGGATGTAACAGGCTACAAGATCAGAAAGCCCTGCAGGGCAAAGTCATGGGAGGGGGTTGAAGGTAAAGTGAAGGCAGAAGTGCCAACTTGGCCCTGTGACCGTGGGTGCATGGCCCTGGCACCGAAATCTGTGGGTGCCCAGGCCCTTCATGGGGAATTTTGTAAGAGCTCAGGCATCCAGGGAGTTGGCACCTATGAGTGAAGAAGCTTGCACTGCATACAGGAAGAGGGCTGCTGCAAAAAGGGTTGCTGCTGAACTCACCTTTGGGTTGCCCTCCCATGGCTGACATCACCTAGTGTTCTGTGGGGCATGTGAACCGACCTTTCATGTGGGGAAACCTGCGCCAAGAAAGGACACCTCTGCAGTCTTCCTGGCCTCAGGAAGGAAGGAAATGAAGGGCACCAGGACTGATGGATGGCGCATGCAGTCTTTGCTCTTTCACCTTGCGGGTTTATTTATTGTGAGCCTGTGGGGAAAGCAGGGCATAAAAGAATAGAGCAGAAAGAAATCTCAGCACATAATTACAGAATGGCAAAGTCGATCATCTAGTCAAACCCCCTGCAATGCAGGACCCTTTACTATAGCATCCATTCCCTGGTGGTCTAGTGGTTAGGATTCGGCGCTCTCACCGTTGCGGCCCGAGTTTGATTCCCGGTCAGGGGAAAGAAAGAAAAACTGTAGCATCCATGACAGACAGACAGACAGCCATCCAAGCAAGAAAAGTCCCCAACCTGCCAGCAGACGCATAGGAGGAGCAGTTTATGAGGGGAAACTTCCGTAGCCCAGCCCCTGAGGAAGCGGCTCAAACTTGGGCTGCTTTCCTAGGCGCTTCGAGGCCCACTAGCCGCTGGCAGCCAGCAAGGCCAAGAGGGGGCGAGTCTTCCGCGCCGAGGGCGGCTCTCCTCGGAAGGCCTAGCCCCATGGCTCCCCGCCATGCCCTCGCTCCGCCCGCACACGCCCCTCTAGGTGGCCCGCGCTGCGCCTCGCGCCTCTGAGGAGAAGCTGCACCTGTGGCTGCCGCCGCCTGTCCCACGCCTGCTTTGGCGCGCGAGGCTCCACCCGGCTCGCGCCTGAATGCGCGCCCGGCATTGGCGCTGTCGCCAGCCGCCGCCTGAGTGGAGGCAGCACTAAGCGGAGGAGGGCGGGAAGGCGGCGGCTGCTGCTGCTGGTTCCTACCGAGGTGGCCTCAGCTTGGCCCCAGGCGCCCGGCCACAAGGGCTCTCTGAGGGTGCCTGCGTGGCATGGACGGCGCCCAGAGGAGCCGAGCAGAGTCTCCTCGCGGGAGAAGGCGGCGGCGGCGCCCGTCCGAGCTCGGCGCCCGCAGCTCGCCGCTGCCCTGAGCGCCAAGTCCGAGCCGCGGCGCTCCCTCCCTGGGCGAGGCGTGTGGGGAGTGGGGGGGGGGGAGGACCGGGCGGCGCGGGGTGGGGGTGTTGGGGGGGGCAGTTCTCCTCAGCTGCCTCTCTCTCGCTCTCCTCAAGAGCTTCGCCTCAGCCTCCTGCGCTGGGCGGGGGGAGCGTCGGAGGAGAGAGAGAGGCAGGCGAGGGGACTGTCGCCTCCGCCTCTTCCTCGGCGGCTCTCGGGCAGCCGGAACCGCACGCGGCCGCGGCGGCAGCTGCTGCTGCTGCGGCGGGAAGGGAGCCCGGAGCGGAGGGATGTGGGGCTTGGGACGAGGCAGGATCTTCGGCGTCTTCTCCGCTCCGGTCCTGGTGGCCGTGGTCTGCTGCGCCCAGAGGTAGGAGCGGCGCCTGGCGGGGAGGGGAGGGAGGGGACGCCGCGGGGGGGGGGGGAGGGCTGCGGCTCGACCAGCCACCCCAACTGACCAGAGCTTCTTTTTCTGCCCCCCTTGCCGACCTCTCTCTCCTCCTCTGTCCCTGCCTCGCTCCTTCGCCTTTCTTTCCCTCACCCCTCCTTGTCGCGGATTTCCATCTCCTCCCCTTTATCGCTTCACTTTTCCTCACCCCCCCACCGTTTTATTTATTTTTATTTTATTTTATTTTTTTAAAAAACCCTTCGCATCTTTTCGGACTTTTCTTACCCCTCTCACCCTTTTCAATCTCTCCCCCCTTTTCAAATTTCTCCTCAAACTCCTCCTTTCCCCCACAGTGTGAGCGATCATGGGAACATGTCCTTCGTGAAAGAAACGGTGGATAAATTGCTGAAAGGCTACGACATTCGCCTCAGACCGGATTTTGGAGGTGAGTCTCTGGTTTGGTGTCTCTTGTTCTTGTCTGTCTCGGATTCTGTGCGGGTTTTTTTTTTTCCTTGGGGAGGGGGAGGAGGAATATTCTTGAGAGAGAGGAGGGGGGAAAAACCCATGTTTCTACCAAGTGTGGGGCCAAGTGACACTGTCTCCTGTTCTCCATTAGGCCCCCCAGTGAACGTCGGGATGAACATAGACATTGCCAGTATCGACATGGTGTCAGAAGTCAACATGGTGAGTAGGTCTCTGGTGACTTCGGCATGGACATGGCTGGGAACTTACTGTGTTGGATGTAAGGCTTTTTCAATGGTCCTGAATCTTGGTTTTGGTGATCACGCTCAGAGGCAGAGGAATCATGGAACTGTAGAGTTGGATGGGACCCCAGGACCACCTTATCTAGTCTGCGTCCCCCTCCAGGAAGCTGGAGTGTGCTTAGGAGGGGCAGTAGGTGGAAGGGTGTTGAATAAGAGGCCCTTTCAGCCAGAGAGCACCTGGGCTGAAAGTTTTGACAAGTGCCGGAAACAAGCAGTTGCTAATCTTTGGCATTTTCTGTCGGAGGTGACCCTGGCCCCTGTTATATATACATTGAGGTTTGTGATGCTACTCTTTGCTGCTTGGCGAGGACCGCTTGTTGATTTGAGAAGTTGTAATGCAGCAAAAGCCGGTCTAATGGCTGGCTTGGGTGTGTCATACGCAGTTAGTACTTGCATGTGGGGGTGTTCAGTTGATGGCAGCAGAGTAGACTGCATGCTGAAGGGGATAAAGCAGGATTTCAGAGTGCTGTCTCAGGTGCTGAAAGGGAACTTCTGTTGCCCAGATGCATCTGTTGTTCCTGCTGCTTGCTGGGATTGCAGATGTCACCCTAATCAGAGTTTTAAAACTGCACTGCTTGTATTGTGTGTGAAGGAGGCATTGCACTGTCTAAATCATGACCTGGTTCCACTTAAAAAACCCATGCTGCTTGTCACCGCTGTAGAGCATGGAACATTTCAAATAATAAGTGCAAATAACTTCGAACCAAGTAACAAATGTGTGGCTTTGCCATGCGGCAAATGTTTTTGGCACATGAGAACTTACGCTGCATCCTATTCCCACTTTCCTGGGAGTAAACCCCAATGACGTTAATGAGGCTTACTTCTATGTGTACGTTTGCACTGTTAAAAGTAAAAGATATATCACAATAGAGCTGGGATCTCACTAATGAGCTGGTTAGGGAAACTTTCCCCCCAATATTAAACGGAATATATGTGCAAGCACTTTATCGTATTTTGCAGTCCTAAATATACCTTGTTGAAATGCTTCATTTGCAAAAAGATATCTCTAGAAGACTTCTTGTAAAAACTATGGCATAAATATCAAACATATCTAAAAGTCTCAAGTTAGTATAAATATATTATACTAATTGGGGTTTTTGCTTTTATTTATATGTTCTTTAATAATAAACATGTTGGGTGCTATGCTGTTTGAAAATAAATAAAAGAGAATGTATCAACAGTGTTTTAAAGAATAAACAGAATAGAGGAAATATTAGAGAGAAACTATTTTAAGATGCTTTCTAATCCTCTACTAAACTGGATAAAGTAGTTGTTTAAAATCCCTTTTGTTGTGCTTCTTTGTATGTTTAGAATGTGTTGTTTAGATTGAATTTATTTGACCCAATAGATTACTGTATTCTTAATACAATTATGAGCAGAATAAATTACTTTTTTGTGTTTGGTTGTTTGGAAAATCTTAAAAGGTGTGGCTTCTGCAGAAGAAACAACTTGATTAAAATATGTTGATTAAAATATGTTGACATATTACTTGTTACTTATAAGTTAAAAACATCACAGTTATTTACTATTGAACCCAATACCTTTACAGTCACTAAATGATTTTGACTGTCAGATTTATTAAGTTTAGAAGTTATTTGTGTTTCTATAGTTCTTTGGTGATTCATGATGGTCTCAGATAATACAAGAGGCAGGTTTGCTGTTCTCAGATGGGACACTGGTTCTTAACACAATATTGAACACATTACTTATCTGCCCTGGAAAATATCAATTGTGGTTTCTCCTTTTTTCTCTTATGCTGTTTTATATTTAGTACTCCAATCCTAACCAAATTTTCTGGGGAATAAGGTTACTTTTGGATGTGGTAGAGAAGTGCAGTGAAGAGGAAACACAAATTAAGTGTACTTCCTGTCTTTCTGTATATCATCAAATTAGAAACAGCTTCCCATTCCAATGGGTGCTTTCCAGTATTAATCATGCTTAGATAAGACCTAGTGAAATCTCTATCTACTGTGAGTATGACTTATTTGGCTATCACCCATTGATTTTAATGGGCCTTGTTTCTAAGTACTTCTGTGTGGGACTGTATCCTAATGCTTTGACAGCTTAACCTATTATCTACACTTCTTTTTGAGTAGGTGTTTACTGTTTTTCAACTTCAGGAAATGCTGGTAGATATTTTCAGAGTATTTTCTTCAAAGGGTGTTGGCCAAAAATAGCTGAGGAAGCCTCAATTGAAATTAGAAGGAACAGAACAAAACAAGAGTAATTGTTTTGTGATACAATGCAAACTTAACACACGTGTTCTGTGCCCTCAGTTACTGTCAACTCAGGGCAGAGATGTGGTCCCAACTCTGTGTTTTGAGGTAATGAGGATTCTGGAGGAAGACCATCCAGAAGGTTAGCCAGGTTTGTCTTACAGCACCTTGAAGACTAACAATTTGATGATGGCATAAGCTTTTGTGGACTACAGTACATTATCCAGAGTTACAGTATGTTATCCAGAGTTGCAGATACAGGTATACATAGCGGCAAGGAAGAGGATTGTAAACAGTGAGGTCAGAAGGAAATTAAATTCAGGGAAGTTCTACAGTTCATTTCCTTAATTCTTAAGGTTTTTTGGTGCTGCAAGTCTCTTTGTTGTTTCTGGAACAAGAAGCCACTTGGAGCAACACCCTCCTAAGTACACCAATTCATAGCTGCAGATGCCTTGTCCATTGTCCTCCCCGCACAACTGGGGAAATAATGGAAAGCTGTTAGGGCCAGGGTGGGATTTTCAGAGAAGACACTAGCTGCTCCTGCTAAATTTGTAAGCAGGATGTGATGAAAACATATATTGTATATCCTCAGCTCAATTAGATCTCCAATAAAAATAGTCGGGACTGGAGATTTTTTTCAGGTTGGCAAATTGGTATAGCCATAAGTTGAATTGGCTTTAAGTTGCCTGAACTTTGCTGCTGCAACTAGTTATAATAAAATGTCTATACTGCATTCCCTGCCTCCAGTATTTGCAGAGAGTGCATGGAAGAAAAGACCTCATTGCTCAATTATGGCCCTTCCCCATAGTAATTGGTAAACAACTCTGAAATCTATTGCTGTTTTATATAGTCTGCCACAAAGTGCCTATAATTGGAAGAATATATTTAGTTTTAAATCTGTACCTCCGTATGCCCAGTACTTAATCACATTTATTCATCAGTGGGTTCTGAAACATTGCAGGGTTCTGATTTATTAGGCCACGTCACATGATGAATGGGATGTTTAAAATAAACAGCTTAAGTAATGAATACAAGCATGACAGGGACAGAACATATATTCCATCTAGTCTGGTACCCAGTTAATTGATTATCCTAAGAATCCCTTGACAGCTACAGATGTAGGTTGAAACGTCTCGCGCAAATGGCTATCTACTTCATGTTGTATGTCCTGATTCTTGAGACACAGATTTGAGCTCAGGGACTCACTTCAGAGCAGGGCTTATGTCCCCAAAGAAGCAATTGGTGACATTTAATTTCTGCAGTTGTGCACTCTGTTCTACATACAAGTGAGGTTAGTAATTTGTTTAGAAAATGGGAAAATGCCAGTCATGGTTGGGAGGTGGTTTATTGTGTAGTCTAAGCTGCTGTTGCTGGGTGAGAAGTGAATCTGAGCAATACGATACAGGGTGTTGGGGTCTTCAAACCCATTCTGCTGTGAAAACCACCATATTAGGTTGTGGAAAGGGGGTACAGTGAGAGTTCCCCAGTCTATCTCCTGTTAAAGGCGTTTGGGGCCATGGCTTCATAGAGAGAATTAAACCATGTGGAAATCTTAACTTACAGCTAGAGGGTGCAAAGAAGGGAGCCAGAAACTGACTTTTGTGATAGATGGGATGAATGTGAAAAAGGGGGGCATAACACAAGGACCCCAGCAATAAGATGTACAGTACTGTACATCCTTGTGTGATTCCTGTTACCGTTTTCGTTCCACCCACAATTGTGCTCCCTTCGCAAGTGTAGTACTTCTCTACACTGGAGTAAATGGTAACTAGGGGTGAAATCCAACAGTGCAATAAGTTTCAGCTGTGCAATGGAACGTCCTCGCACTCTCCTCTCCCTGTGTGCCCCCTGTGCCCCCTATAAATATGTTCCAATGGGTTGGGGAAACTTCCAGAATAGATTCAGGGGAAGCACAGGGAGGGGAAGTTCCACTGCACAGCTGAAACTCTGTGTGCTAGCAGAACTACTTCCCCATTTGCTTATATGGGAGAAAAGAAACAGTACAGATGGTAGCCCATTTCCTTTGCGGCATGGAACTTGATGGAAACTACTGGGAAACAGATCTGCTCCTTTCTGCATGCCCTCTGCCTCTTTGTATAATGCATAAGCCACTTGCATTTACTTAAGTGTGATGGAACTCTGGGAGCTGCCCTTTTCTATGGCAGGGGTTCCCAAACTTTGGTTTCTGGACCACCAATGGTCTGCAAGCTTCATTCCTCTGGTCTGCAGCATATCTGTGTATTCGTGGTTGAAGATGGGAGACAGCACAGCCATTGCATTAAATATTCATAGAGATTTTTTTTCTAATTTGATTGCTTTTTTCATTACTTATATTGTATTTTATTGTATTGCAATTCAAATTCCATGGAATTCAAATTGCCCTGCAATAAAATACACTGTATAAGAAATAAAATAAGCAATTAAAATCATACAGCATCTAGCACAACACATTACAAATTCTACCACAGGCAGAAAAACCATTAAGAGGTCCAACAAGATGATTAGCAATTTTCAGGTGATCTGCGGCAGGAAAAGTTTTTGAACCACCATTCTGTGTTATCTCTGGTAAATAAAATTTATTAATTACAGGCAATTTGATTTTACCAGAAACCTCGTTAAAATGTGCACCACTAATATTTACTGTGGCTTGTATTTGATGAAATCGTGCTCATGTTGGACCCTTTGAAATCATTCGTCTTAAACATGACTAATTTAAATTCGTTGGTTTTAATGTGTCTAGATGAAGCTGTTTTCATAACTAAAGTTTGTTTCATCATCCTGTTGGGACTCTCTGCTTGTCAGACTATATTTTCATATAATTAAGCTTCAGGATACTCCAGAATGTAAAGATTAGTGCTTGATTTAAAACAACATCTTTTTTTTTTACATAACACAATTCTGAAATGAATATATAAGCGGTAGATCAACCATCATATTGGTTGTCCACGTTAGAATTATTAATCAGATGCATGTAATACCAAGATGATACTGTGGTTTTTAAATTTTTAACCTCAGTAATTATTAAAGCATTTCAGGCACACTCTTTAAACCTGGTAGTGGTAATGATACTAATTTATTTGATTTAAACCTAGACATTGGAATCAGCTTTTTGCATAATTGGTCTATTAAAACCTGAACTCTACCTTAAAGATAGAGGATTAATGTATTCAAATAAATCAAATTACTAGAACTGTTTTTACCATAGTACCTTAAAGGCAGCACACAATTTGACTGTCAATTATATTATAGGCCTTGTTACAAGTATTGTAGCACAGCATATATAATCAAATCCAATTCTTAGCGCATATATATATATATATATATATATATATATATCTCACAGCCTATTATAAAGCTGCAAATGTAAACTTCAGTTAAGTAAAATGCTAGCTTATGGAGTTCTAGATGCCCAACAGGAGTTTATTTACATTTTAGAATTTTGCCTCCTTATGTTGAAATGGATAAAAATAGGACATTTTCTCTAAGGAATTGTCTGCTGCTTGATATGATTTATGGAGTAAGAGAAGAGTGTTTTGAGTGGGCCTGTACTAAGTGTCTTCACTTGAGGTTTCTTTTCCCCAAAAAGATGTCCAGAGTTATGTTGAACATCTGCTAGTGATCAAAGGGTAGCTTTAAATAGCCTTCCAAGCTCCTCTACAACGTCTCTCAAGTTTCTATACATCCTAGTAATGCTCTAACTACCGTATTTACTCAAGTCTAATGTGCCATCGAATCTAATGCGCACCTCAGTTTTCAGAACCTTGGAACCCTCAAAAGTATTTGCTGGTGAATGTAAATGCACCATCAAGTCTAATGTGCACCCTAATTTTTGCAATGTAATTTGGCTCAAAAAAGGTGAGCGTTAGATTCGAGTAAATATGGTATATGCCAATCAGCTGATGGTTAGGGGGTCCAGCAGACTTGACAAAGCTTTTGTTACATATCTAGCTCCATCATCAAAAATGAACAGAATAGCACCTTATTACTAGCAGTTCTGTGCCCTGTTTTAACCTCCCCACTGAACCAAAATGATGTTCAGAGATTAGACTGTGTTTTTTAGATGTCTCCTTCCTTTTTTTCAGATTTGAGGCATTAAAGGATGGCGTTGAGCATGCTAATAATGTATCTATTTCTGAGTAAATGCAGTCTGATTCGTACATTCAATAACCAATGTAAAATTGAAAGTAATTAGGGTTTGCAAAAGTAAGGTTGATTTGCAGTTGAGAATCAATTCTTAGTAGCTGGCTTAATTTGTCTTAGAATGTCTGTTCAACTTGCTTAGAATCCTTTGGAGACTGCACTTAGTCTAGAAGATGAATGTGTTTCCTGATCTATACCAGAGCGAGCATATAGGACACACATTTTATACAAGCATCTCTCAGCACACTAAAATGCAATAATAAGGTGGTGCTACTAATCTAGGCAATGGTGAAAATTTAAGATAATTTATATGGAAGTTTATCTTCAGCAGAAGAGTCTTAATTTGGGGGGAGGCACTATGGGTTTTCCAACATTTGCTAGCTTCTCCCAGGTCAGGTCAACTTGTTACAAAGTCTGACAGTGAAGACTCAGGGGAGCTGTTCACAGCTATCCGAGTACATTTTTGCTATAAAGTTATTGAAGATGGTGAGGTTAAGTGTGCTTTGCTGCAGAAGCAAAAACTGGCAAATCTAGATAAACCAGACTGTTTCGAAACTGGTGTAGCTATGTGTTTGTGAGAAACATATAGTGTATGAGCAGCTTGCTTAAAGCTCCCCCATACTGTGCTTGTATTAAAACCAGAAAGAGTGAAGTAGCATAAGCTGTGACCCATGTTATTTATATATTTGTTTCAGGAATTTATATACTGCCCTTCACCTAGGAGTCACAGAGCAGGCCACAACATAATAAAATCCACGTCTTTAAAATGAAACAAGCAGGTCCCACTATACAAACCTAATTCGTTCCTGGAAAAATAGTTCATAAGGCAACTGTTTGTAGAATGACCTGAACATTTCCATCATTTAAGGGGGAAATTCAGTTGAGTTTCTGACCCAGAACAGTTTTGCCTCCAAATTAAAAACAAACTAAAAAGCATAGATTGGTGAAGGATGGCAGATTAGATTACAAGCAAACTTCTATTTCTCTCCATGTTGATTCAACTTGTTTCCAAGTTCAGCCATGTAATATGAATGTTCTCCTTACAAAGGATCAGCCAGACTGACTTCCTCTTTATTAGAATCATAGAATTTTAGAGTTGGAAGGGACCCAGATGGCCATCTAGTCCAACCTCCTGCAATGCAGGAATCTCAACTAGATTACACATATACAGATGGCCATCCAGCCTCTGCTTAAAAACCTCCAAGGAAGGAGAGTCTATAGCCTCTCATGGGAGTCTGTTCCACTGTCAAACATCTCTTACTGTCAGAAAGTTCTTCCCAGTGTTTAGCTGGAATCTCCTTTCTTGAATCCGTTGCTTTGGGTCCTAGCCTCTGGAGAAAACAAGCATTTGGCAGGCCACAGATTGCCCATGTCTGAGTTAAGGAATGCCTTCATTTGGTTACATGGATCCTGGTGTGAATTCACCTCTCTGGCATTTGGCTAGAACCTTAAGAAAAAAAGTTATCGACCTTCATTTCCCCCAAAAAACTTCAAGGTTCCCAGGAATTATTGCCCCAGCCTAAACGCAGCTCATTTCCTAATTACAGAGAGGGCGAGAAAGAGAATATCCCAGGATTAAAGTAAGAGAAGAAAATGTAGGATTAATTCTCGCTCTCACATCCTTTCCAAATGTTTCAGCTTTAAGGCATCTCCAAAACATGTGAACTAAATTGGCAGAAAGTTCCTAGGCACACACAGGCATCATTATCACTAAGTCCAAGATGGTACAATTTGACAGAGCACCAGTGTATTCTTAACAGAGTGTTTGTGTTCCAGAGCTGCACATGTAAGGTAGTTAAATTAATAGGGGGGAAATAGGGTTGGTTTTTTGGAATCTGAATACTTTAAATCCAAATTCTTGGATTTTATTTATTGGATTCTTGCAGTTTATTTATTTACTTTATATATAAGAGTAGTTATAAACCGCAAATTCAAGAAAAAATATCAAGATGGTATACAGTAAAAATAAAGTTCCAAGTTTACCAAGCCCTGGGTGTGTAATTCCAATTCCAAATGCTGTAACACTCATGATGGGATCACTTTGGTTCTGATACTGTATATTTCTCCATTACATCTGTATGTTTCCTAACCAGTTTTATTTGGAATGTTAGAAACAGATTTAACCAAAGAAGTTAAACATGGTCTTAATAGAGAAAAGTTCATGTTTGTGAAGTGTGTGGTTGGCTTCAAAAGGGATGGATGAAAAGATTGCCAGATCCACAACTAATAGAATCATAGAATTGTGGAGTTGGAAGGGACCCTGAGGATCATCTAGTCCAACCCCCTGCAGTGCAGGAATAGGCAGCTGTCCCATACGGCGATCGAACTTGCAGTCTTGACGTTATCAGCACCACGCTCTAACCAGCTGATCGAACATTTCTCTGAAGCATGGGAAGGGGAACGCAAGCATGGTCCCATTACATACCATACTTTTCTGTGTATAAGACGATGTTGGTTTTTTTACCTTAAAACAATGCTTAAAAATTGGGGTCATCTTATACATGGGTATTGCAGACGGGGGATGGTGGAAATGATTTGAGTAGTAGATTGTCACTGGTGTTATTGCGGGTGATAGGCTGCTGTGGCAATGTCCGCTTGCAATTGGGCATTGCTGCAGCAATGCCCACTTGAGATTGGTTGCTGCTGTGAGAATGCCCTCTGGCGACTGGTCGCTGCAGCAGCAATGGCTGCTGGTGATTGGGCTCTGCTGCGGCAGTTGGGTGCGTGATTGGCGGCTGCTGGTGTCGATAGGAAATAGGATAGGAGGTTTCTGCGTTGCGCTCAATTGGAAGCATTTGGAATTTCGGGAAGCTTTTTTGACATTCCTCCCATTCTGGACAATCTCCCCCCATTTTCTTAATATTGAGTCCCCAAAATTAGGGGGCGTCTTATCCACAGGGGTGTCTTATAGACGGAAGAGTATGGTAAATGTAAAGCAAATTTGAGGATTCCTCCTCAAGGAAAATATCTGAGGAACTTTGAGGGAAGGCAAAAGGAGTTTGTATAACTCTAGCAACGTTTCCCAGTGCTGTTCCTAACCCTGGCCCCAATGTAGGAGTGTGTGAACTGAAACTTGTTTGCCATGAGTGCAGCCCATTTGTGATTATGTTAGTTACATCATGTCCATAGAGCATCTTCAGCAGCATTTATTGTCACCCTAAGCTAGTATATTCATAAATCAATAGATCACCAGCTATTATTGTTTTAATATTTTAGTGCCAACAGTCTGCTAGATTTGGTACTGTATGTACATCATCATCTAATTGATATGTTAACACTCAACCTTGACAGCAACCTTAGCAATATTTTAGGAGTCTGTCTCCCTGTTGGTACAGCTGCTGAGATCTCTGCTCCAGCTCGGTGCCAGCTTAAATGTGTGATGGTGAGAAAAAGTTTTGCATTTCCCTTTTTAATTTTGTTGTTCCCGCAAAGGTTGGTGCTGGATACTGATTCCAGAGGATAGTCTGCTAACAGTTTATGTTTACTGATAATTATGGATTCATTTAATTAAACGCCTACATTCCTGCATTTTCAGAAATAGTAAAGTCATTAAGGTTGAGCCAAATATAGAAGATCTAATAACATAGCTTAATAATTAGTATATTAGATATAGCGTGGTGATACAACTTTAAGAAAGTTGAGAGTTAATCACATCACACTGATAGATTACCCTGAATGTTGGAGGGAATTGGGAGTTACATATGGGAATTAATAGGAGGCTGGTTAGTTTTTCACACTGGAGCAAGCTTACATGTCACTTCTCCTTCTGTTATGGGTTTTTGTTTTTTTGCTTTAACTGTGTTTTGTATCACTTATTACACAACACCACAGTACATGAGAGGAGGAAAACAGAGTGCTTGATCTGAGTGTTTGAGTCTTGTGGCATTTTTGCTTCAGTAGCCTACTAGAACATCTATGTATTTCTGTACATGAACAATTTTTCCAGTGCTCTCATAAGAGTGCTCCGCTTTGGGCCTTGGGGTTGTTGGAAATCCCACCAACGGTAGTTCAGCCTGCTTGAATATTTGGCGAAGGGATTGGAGTGGTCTGTGCCAACCATTGCCCTTTTCCATCTCTGCCAAATCCACCTCTCCTTTCCAGTCCAGTGCAAAGGGATTTTATATTGCGCTGCAAATCTTTTAAATGCTGGTGCCCCAGGGTTACTACATTTTAAAATGTTGGCCCAGGGAACATGATAACAGTCACCAGAAGCAGCAATTTAAAACATTCTCCGTGGATAAGGTTCCTTGTTTGTTGACCATCAGCACCAAATTCCTTTGTACTAATTCTCACCTGCATGACTTAGCCATGTAGATTTGAGAGTTGTAACAGGAGTTTCCAACCACCTGATGAAAAGAGAAGACTCCCTGGAAAAGACCCTGATGTTGGGAAAGATTGAGGATACAAGGAGAAGGGGACGACAGAGGACAAGATGGGTTGACAGTGTTCTCGAAGCTACCAGCATGAGTTTGACCAAACTGCGGGAGGCAGTGGAAGATGGGAGTGCCTGGCGTGCTCTGGTCCATGGGGTCATGAAGAGTCGGACATGACTAAATAACTAAACAACAACAACAGGAGTTTCAGTCAGGTGGCAACAAAAGAATGGACTCTTGAAAGTGCATTCTTGCTCTTGAGATATTTGAGCATTACCTGAGCAGAGTTCTTTCTACAATTGAATGAGAGAGCAAGAGAGAACTCTGGATAACTTTGGATAACTCTGGATATGTTCTCAGACACAATCCTCTGTGTAGAATGTACTCCTGTACTTTAAGTGAATTTGGACATATATTTCTTACTCTTTCAAGAATACCTAAGCTATATAGCCATTGCACATACAGATATAGCTTGTGATAATTTGAGGGCACTACATTATTGAAGGGCTCTGTATTGACGTTTATGTCTGACTGCTGATTTTAGTGTTTCCCTGTAGGGTTTTTTGGTGTGTGTTTTTGGAGGAATCTTTTATCCTTTGAAAACGTAATAATATTAGGAACCACTTAATGCTGCAAATTCTGATTTAGTAAAGAAGATTTCTTTTGCTGCAGCTTTTGTATAGGGTATATTTTATGTAGAATCATAGAATTGTAGAGTTAGAAGGGACTCTGTGGGTCATCTAGTACAAACCTCTGCAGTACAGGAATCTCAACTAGATCATTCATGGTCATCCAAGCTATGCTTAAAAATCTCCAAGGATCTCCAAGGAAGAAGAGTCCACCGCCTCTCATGGGAGTCTATTCCACTGTTGAACAGCTCTTACTGCCAGAAAGTTCTTCCAGATGTATTTCACATTCACTATTCAGTGAACACAGCAGCCAATCTTTGTTGCAAATGAGGGCTGTGTATAGAGAATGGCACATTATTAATTTGCCGCTCTGTGATCTGAACTATTACAGAAAATGATCAGATCTTGTAAGGGTGAAGGAACACTAACAAAGTATGCCATCTCTGTTTCACTGCCATGTAGTCTGGCTGTCAGCCTGCCTGTCATTTGCCAGAATTATGCAGAAAGGAAAAGAGAGAGAGAGAGAGATGAGTTAGGTATCCATATAAGAAGAGACTGTACAGATTACTGCAAGTTGCTGGTTGCTTTTTTGCCTTTAGGTATCAGATGTGGCGGTGATTGCGGAAGACACTAGAATCAAACAGGATTTTCTGAAACTCATAGAATTTGCAACACCAGGCAGTTCCAATGTAATATTTAGAACAGAACCAAGGGGGGTGGGGATCCCTGAAATGGTTGTTATCACTCAAAAAGTTACCACCTCAGAAAGGTTTTGCTAGCACTCTTGGTATTTGAATACCTCAAATAAACCCAAACTGTCTGTTCATCCGTAAAAAGGTAGCACCACACAGTGTTTAAGCATGGGTAGGCATAAAGAGTTTTAAATCCCTAGCCACATTATGCAATAGATAAAAATAGACTTATCCATTAGGATATTAGAATCACTAGGCATCCAGACGTAAAAGATAATAATGTATTTCTAAAACTGTCTGAGCTGTCTTTCTTTATCCTAAGAAGGTATGAAAAGACAAGGCATATACAGGGTGAGTCCTTTAAAAGAGGCCCCGTGGATACAGAGTACACATGTTCCACAGGGCCTCTTTTAAAAGACTCACCCTGTACTTGCATAGTTACCAATTCTTAGAAGTCCATTTCTTCCAAAGAGGCCTGGGAAGTAAGGAATCTCCATGGGGCCTGTGACTGTGGCAGCCAAAGAGAACGAGAAATTACTTCACGGCAGGAAACTCCATCTCAGTCTGGATTCTGAATCTTCCAGGAAATAGAGATCCCACCACTTGGCCAAAGAGAGTCCATTGGAACATGAACCAATCAGCACTATAGTACAAGGCAACAAGATTCAGGACCGTGTGAACGGGGAATAGGAGCAGATTAAGGCATGAATGACACTGTGCAGCCCAGCCTGTACAACTTCACTTCTATCCAGTAACAAGGCAGTTTTGTATTTAATTAAGGGGTGGGTGATGGGTGGGACGGAACAAACTGGGAGATAATATATGGCCGCAACTTGGAAAGACTTGGTTAGGATCAAAGATTCAAACGGTCCTTTTCTGTGTGTGACCAAACACACCCATACTACTTTTCTGTTGTAAATGTTGTACTTGACTTTTTAAAATGGAAGACAGAATATTAAACAGGGCAGTAAATGTTGGTTACATGGGGGAACAGGGTCTAACTGCTATAGCCAGCATGTTCTTTCTTCTGTTTGAAATGTCGTTATTCAGGCAGGACAATTTTGTGTGTGCATAGTTGGTTATTTATTTTAAATGAGATCTGTTTGTAGTCATAGGAGCGGGAATTTATTTATTTATTTATTTTAAATACTCCCTTCAGTTTTGCTTTGTGAGCAACAGAGTTCTGTGATTACCGTATTTTTCCATGTATAAGACTAGGTTTTTTCTTTTTACCAAAAAAAAAATAGGTTTAAAATTGGGCCTCGTCTTATACACGGGTAGCGCTGAGGGGTGTTTTCTTAATTTGGAGTCCCCCCAAATAGGGGGTGTCTTATACATGGGAGCATCTTATACACTGAAAAATACAGTAATTTAAGAACCCAAGTCCTGCTTCGGTTTCCTGTGAAAACAGTTTTACAGAATTTCCAACATTGATAGGTTATTGTTACTGGCTTCATGCACCCGGTAATGTGGAACTTTTACTTGTCTGGTGCTATGAGAGGTTTTATATTAGGGTTACTTGTATCTGACTGCAAGGGGAAGAATCAAACAGCACCCTCCCTCCTTTGAATATCTGACGGTCTCAGTTCTTCTCCTTTCTTGCCCAGGAGTCACTTAAGCTCATCATGCAACATGGGCACGCCTCATATCAGCATCCTGTAAGCCAAATACCAGGCCCCATTGGCCCAACAACAGGATTTTTAAATTATTGCTCCTTTCCAAACTTGGCTGTGGATACTAAGCCATCTATAAATGGACTTAATGTAAATGGAATAGATAAGGACTTCTGGTTTGCCACTAGCAATGGAGGGAGCCAGTGACACTTTGAGGAGCGCGCTGGATGCCGATTTTGGGGGCTTAAGGGGCATGCATGTGAGCAATGTGCTCCCCAAAGATTCCAGGGTGAACCTGGAGATCCAGAAGGAGAGAGAGCCCCCCCTCCCAGCGATACGGTCTCGGAAGAGACAGTGTTGTCTTGGTGGGTAGAGCCTCAGCACAGGGAAAAATCGTCCCAACAGCAAGTTGCTCCAGAATCCCTCATTGGCTAAGTTGCAGGTTCCCCCCACCAAAAAAAGCCAAAATCAGAAAGAACCAATTCGAGAATATTGGAGAAAGAAAAAAAACTTTTGGAGTTAAAAAAGGGAGTCCACTCCAGAATTGGTCTAAACAAGCTGCATGGGGAAAAAATCTGACTGAGAAAGACAAGGTAAAAAAATAAAGAGCCTGCTATGAAACCAAGTAATAGAAGGAGGTCTGAAAATGGAGGCCAAACAGTATAAAGTGAAATCGGGATTTAAAGACCCCTGACCCGTGTAAAAGACTGAAAATTCCAGAGATAAGAAAAATAAACAGTAAGAATTTATGGGGGAAAGAAAACTGGCGGTGTGTAACTATCTCTCCTGCTTCTCATTCCTTTCCCTCTGTCCATACTTCTCATTTAGCAGTGGATTAGAATCAGCACACCATGCATAACCACGCACTGGAGAAATAACTTGTCCGTTGTAATCTGCGTATCGTGTGCCTCATCACATGCTGAACAAATTTTCCTTTGAAGAGATGATGGTCCAGAAGAGAACCATCATCGGGGAAGTGTCTGTGTTGCCTGCAATAGAAATAGAAATTAGGGGACCGAACTTTGAGATGGAGGGTCATCAGCAACTGAGGAACGAGGAGGAGCAGGGGAACAGGATGAAGAATTAAAAGTATTTAGCATCATATAGTTGCTGGCTTCGTTAGCATTCCTCCATCCTCACTTTCTAGCTCCCTGCCTAGCTGCCCGTCTGCAACAGAAACTTTGCCTACTGATGGGGCTTGCTCACAGCATCCTTTCCCCAGAACCATGTGGAGACGTTACATGGAGAAGCCAAGAGTCGAGTTAACAGCATTCCCTGCAATGAGGCCAGTTAGCAACATTGCTGTTGAAGATGTTTAAAAACATTTAAAAACAAAAAATGAAGAGGGCAACAAACAGCAGCACTAGCACTCATGCAAATCATCTTAAAGTTAAGATGGTGAGGTGACCCATTATGCTTAAATCTCCAGCAGTGATGATAGTTTGTTTGGGTGAAGTGAGTCCTGCATAGTGAAGGACGATGATTTAACATTCTTGTGTTCCAACTATGGAAAACAATGAATAACAATGAATACTCCAGCTGTGTATAGGATTGTCCCAGTCAGTTTCCAAAAACATTGTTTGCAGAGGTCATAGGCCAAAAGTAAAAAATAACTTCTTTTGTATAAAAAGCAAAATAATGCTCAGTAATTAGAAAGTGCATTGAAGTTTGATCAGCTGATCTTTACTTGGGTGGGGGACAAGCTCTGAGTTTTGGAATGGAATTTCTAGAAAACAGGCACCAGGTCCTTTGATGTTATTGTAAAGTGGCTCCTTCAAAATCCTTCCCCCCCCCTTTCCTCTGGCATGTCTGCCCATGTAGCATTGTAAATTGCTTTTAAAATTACATAAAGGAGCTTATGCTTCAAAATAGAAATCAAGAGCTTGCATAAATAATGTTCTTATCCATTAACAAGAGATGTGTTCTTTATCTTTGCATTTAGAAAAGCTATAGTGCTTCATCTTGAAACTAGAAGACCCATTTGCAGTCACTCGATGATCTTGCCCTCCTATCCATCACAGGAGGAGAGAGGGTTTTTCTGTAGGGTGGGTAGGTGCTGTCCTTTCCCCCCACATTTTAGAATAAAAAGGGGGAGATAAAATGCATTAATTCATGGGAAAGTGAGAATCTTGCAGGAGCAAGCTAGTTTTCTTTAGAAAGGAGAGAGAAAAATAATGTACCTTGTGGAAGAATGGTGGACCCTTTCCAATGCTGTCTCCCCTCTTCTCTCCTTGAGCCTACGCAAGGGCTTCCATGCCTTTGCTGTGGGATATGGAACTGTTTAGGGCATAAAGCATTAATGGACAATTACTGCTTTAGCAACTCAAAAAATGATGTGAGTTGGACTGAAATGATGATGAGCAAAATGCTGCCCATGGAATGGGATTTACCTGCCTCTCTCTTTCCTGCTGCACCACCCACCCCCCACTTTCAAATATACCAAGGGTTTAGGTACCTTGGGATATAATGTGGGGTATGGTTTGGGGGCGGGGACTGCAAAGGGAAGTTGGTGGAAATCACAGACTCCTTGTTGCCTAAGTACAATGGAGCTCTAGGCACTGCTGGATTCACACTCCCTATGTTAGGGGGAAGCAGTTAGTATTGCTCATCACCAATGCAACAGCATTTCATTAGCAGGGACTTGTCTGAGGACAGATGATGCTATTATATTTCTAAAGCTAAGTAAGCCTCGGTTTGGTCAGTGCCTGAATGTGAAAGTTCCTAGGCGCATAAGGCGATGGAGATACACAGTGATAAATAAAACACAGGAAAGATTTTAATGGGGTGAAATAGGCCAGAACTTTTTTGATTACTGATGTAAAGTGGTTTGGCAAAGGCATTGGGTAAGTATATGCCCTCAGCCAACCCACTTGCTGGTTGAACCCGGTGATGGGTCAGCACTGGTACCCCTTGGCATGGATCAAGTGTGACGTTCCTGTCAGTGCCACCTCTTGGAAGGGGTGTCATGGCCCATCAGCTCCACGTAGATCGCTCAACATCAGTGCCCCTCCCCGAACCCTTTTAATGGGGTACCTTAATGATAAAGGATACCACCCAATGTGCTATCTGCCAAAGTCATGACATTTGCTATGAGGCAGGCGAAAATCTGCAGACGGGCCAATTAGCATCCCGGGGGGAGGGGAATCCTCCCCTGGAAAGCAGTGACTGAGTTTTCCATAGCATTGTCCTCGAGCTGCTCAGCTGAGTCACAACTGGGCTGAACCACACATACAGAAATGGGCAGAAGGGTGGGTGATCCAACGACAACTGGCTCCACGTGGGCAAGAGGCCAGACACCAGGCGCCACTCCCCTTTAATGGGGGAAGATGGTCCCGTCTGCTGCCTGGCCTCCATCTTCACCTGGACCACCAGTGCTCACCTGATTGGCTGGCCTGGGGAGCCTGCTTCCCTCTAGGAAGTGTGCTTAAAGCCTGTATTGTCTTGTGCTTCCTACTCCCTGCCCTCTCCCATACCACATCGCACGGAATCCCCACATCAACTGGTCCTTATCTTGCAATTACTGGCAAATACCGTAATGGAGATACTTCCAGATGTGGTGAGCTTCCAGAAGATGAAATGAAACAGGCTTCCTATGCATCCATATTATGCTGGCAACTTTAGCAGTATGGCTGGGACAGCAGTGGGGAGAAGGGAACAAAATGGGATGGAGTAGAGGCAAGATGGAGTCTTAAGGAGGAAGACCTGGAGCCCAAGAGGTGTGCAGAGGAAAGGTATGGAGCAAACTATAGACTAGAACCCACCCATCTCGCAACACCAGTGCTTTTCTTTCTGGGGTTACTCAAGGATATTCAGTACCATCAGCACTGCCCAACACCACCTTGGGAGATGTGAGGGGAACGAAGTGGGACAGCTGGGCAAAAGTAGATTGGAAAAGAGTGGTGGTGAGTGGATCAGGAGGAGAAATGAGTATGAGGATTATGAGTGGGGAGAGGCTGGGTATACCACATGGGAGAAACAGCAAGAGTTGGAGTTTTCCATCTCTTCCCTCTCTCCCAAAATTATGCCAAGTGCGAAATTTCTCTGGTCGATGACTAGTAATACACAAAACATTGCTTAGTAATATATCTAATACGATTGCCCAGTAATGCATATTCATTGTCAGTTATATAGTGCTAGATAGTAATATGTAGTAAAATGGAATTGCTTGCTGGAGGGAGGAAATCACATTTTTCCACTGACAAAATAATGCATTTTGATTTCTGAGATAATGTGATATTGTCGCATTAAAACCATATTCTCAGGGAAAGATACCAGGATTCCCCGCTGCAACTAACAGTTGTTCATTTATCATCTAGCTACTACAATACACTCCCATTTTCTGAAAAGGGACACAATTGATTTTGAAGCTAGCAATAGACTCGGATCATATTGTCCTTTTTGTCAGTTAAAATATTTTGTCTTATCTCACCTCAGTTTACTTACTCTTAAAGTTTGAAGTCGCTTTAGTAATGGGCTTATATATAAATGCCTGGTTTTGTTTTTTTGTTAACTGCAAAGGAAAAAGTGCAGTTCGGGATGGCTACTATTAATCTTAATTTGACCCTTGTTAGCTGAGCACATCTAGTAATAATTCAGATGCATAACTGCTTACTAGTGCCTTCTTCACAATGCTGAAATTGACTTTTTAAGAGCTTAAGGAAGCACTTGGATATTTTATTTCAGCTGAATTTGACAAATACAATTATTTTTTTCTGTTGACAATCCATTCCTAAATTTTTTTTTCCTTTACAGCATGATGCTGGAGAAACAATTTAGAGCCCTGTGTGCATTCCGATGCATGCAGACCTTTTGTCTGACTAGGATTTCTCATTTTATTTAGCAGACTGGGCAGTTCCAGATGGAGAAATCGCTGAAGTGAACAGAGAGGTTACTGTAGCTGGGAGAGCTTGGGTCACTCAGTGGAGCTCCTGCGCTCATAAAAGATTACTGGTGTCTGGTGTGTGAGAGGGTATATGCTGAGTGTTGTGCGGCCTCCCATTACACATATGCCATGAATTGTAAAATGGGCTTATGCATATACATCGGCTACACACCTTCTACTTAAGAAAAGGTGTGTCCATATCGTGCATATTGGACCAGTGTGTAAAGGAATGTGTGTGCATAGCCCAAATTAACATGTTATGCATATATGCAGTGGGGACACATGATTTCACTGCCCATTTACACATTCAGTATACATTGTTCAGCAAAAAATGTAAATAGGCCTTTGGCTTGTCAATATATTCATTTTAGTCATTGTCTGCAGAACAATGTGGTTAAAGAAACCTATTTCTCCTTGCCAGATTTAAAAGTAGAAAATGGTTGATTTTTGCCACAGGGACTGTTCTGTCTGATACATCCACTTTGAACTATTCTGATCTTTGATAGAAATTGCATTTTAATGTCAAGGCCTGAAAAGAGTGTGTTTAAAACCCTTCCACTTTTGCTGCATAACCTGTATTTAGTCATTCATCATCTTGGACACTATACAGAACCCAGAGAAGTGGAACTTTCTGCCAATGAGAGCTTCTTATATATAGATATCATACTGTGTCACCTGAGAAGGTTGTAAGTGTGTGTGTGTGTGTTTAGATTGCTGCATTTCCCTTTAGAGTACACAGAAGTGCATTTCAAAGGAATGTGGCAGATAACACATATGTGCACTTCATAGTAGTATAGTATGCATGCAGTTTGTTCTTGGGTATCTGCAATGAAATACAAAGTACAGTGGTACCTCGGGTTACAGACGCTTCAGGTTACAGGCTCCGTTAACCCAGAAATAGTACCTTGGGTTAAGAACTTTGCTTCAGGATGAGAACAGAAAGTGTGCGGTGGTGGCACGGCGGCAGCAGGAGGCCTCATTAGCTAAAGTGGTACCTCAGGTTAAGAACAGTTTCAGTTTAAGAACGGACCTCCAGAACGAATTAAGTTCTTAACCCGAGGTACCACTGTATAGCATAAGAAGCCACACTTGAAGATTTGTTGTAGGGGACTTTGTCCACTGTTGCCACTGAATTGTGGGCACCCTCAGCACACACATAGCAATGAGTTATCTCCTCCAGCGTAAGATAAATAGCGGAACCAAAGATAGAATATTGTGATGAAGTATGTAGCTTGTGACAGACCACTTCTGAGGACTACAGTTAATGCTCAGAGACATTATGGTTCCTGTACTGAGAATTTGCAAGATGGATGTTATCAATTAATATTACTGGTACATGCCAACTGAAAAATGGTTTATCTTTCACAAAAGACAAATCGTTGGGATGATAAATAATTGGATGTGATGTTGATGAAGGCAATCAAAATACAGAAGAGCTGGCCCAGCAAATAATGATAAAAATGTATAAAAACATTTTTTATCATGTATAATTACATTTTTGACCATGTTTTCACAAGGATTACATCTTTTATGTTCTTCTTCTTTATTTAGTAATCCTTTATGTTAAAAATAAAATAAAATAAAAATGATACTGCTGCTTGCAGTGTGAACTTATTTTTTTAGTTTTGTTTTTATCTTCAACATGCCATTTCAGTTCACACCTCCTTAATTCAGTCAATGTAGCCTTCAGTATATTTGGAATTCATATGTGAGCATGTGTGCGCACAGCAGCCAGATGTGTAGATTGTACAAGCATCAGGAATTGCTGTGAACAAAACTGAGGCAGTGAAGTACATTATTCAGATGTAAGATGCTACTGCTAATGGAAACAAGGGTCGATTCCTACAGAAAATACTACGTTTCTTGTGGCTTTAAGGACGCGTGTCAATCATCATATTACAGTTCTGTGGCTACCATGGTTTTGTTTATGTGCATGTTATGTATCGCCTTGCATTTCCTAGCTCCTCTCTTTGGCAACAGTCCTAGAACCTCCTATACCACAACAACTGAATATATCCAACTCTATATGAAATATAAATAAATCTATAGGGAGGCTTAGAGCCTAACAGGGCTGCTTACCCACATTAACACCTTACTGCCCAAGCCGAGCCTTATTTTGAACCCGTAAGGTTTAAATAGAACTTTGATTCATTGCTTCCCATCCTCTCCTTTTATATCACTATTAGATCTTTCCCTTAATTTGATACTCTCCAGATGCTGATAGAATCCCATTAGCTATCAGCCCTGGACAGGATGGTCAGTGGCCAGGGATGATGAGAGTTATAGCCCCAAATACCTGAAGGGCACCAGGATGGGGAAGGCTGCTCAATTATGTATGCTTTCCCCTTGTTGTATATGAATGCTTGTGATTTATCCCTGTGCAGATGTTTAATCTATGTACAGATGTGCACACAAAGGGGGTGAGATTGGGATTGTGGCTGCTGTGGCCCCACCTCTAACCTCCATATGTCTGAGGTCCTGTTTGCAGAAGACCTTACATGTGGATATCCAGACCTGTGTAAGTTTTGTGCCTGTGGCCTGAACACACTTTATGCAATCAGAGAGCTGATGTCAGGATCATCCCATCATGGCTTGGGTGGATGGGAGTTGGCGTCAACAACATCTGGAAGGCAACACATTGGCTGCCTCTGACTTATACATACTGGGATGGATATATGTTGGGTATATTTGAGTAACAGCTTGTACTCAAGCAGGTTGGTGTAGTAGAACTAGCAAGTGCTGTCCTCATCCCTCTCCCCATGATCATTTGTCCACTGAGTAATAATAAACTTGTGAACAGGATTTATTGAATTAAGTTACAAACTCCTTAAGGGGTGTTGCGTGGGCAAAATTATGTCAAAGATAATGCCGATTTCTGGGTTGTTGTTTTTCAGCATTAGCTTTTGGCAAATGACACTAAAATAACTCTCACTGATACACTACTTATTCTTGAAAAATGTGTTAAACATTTGGTTTGAGTAAATGAGGATTTTCAGAACTTGCTATGTTTGTAGAAACAACAGCAAGAACCAGCCACTTGCTCCACAGCCTATGAACTTTGCAATGTTGAGTGGTAAAAAAATAAATAATCTGCATTTCTCAGTCGTGAGGAGAAGACACTGTACAAATGACTTTGGATTATACTTTCCCTTGTTCACTGAGGCAACATTTTATATATAATGGGTCTCCCTTGTACCTTACCTTCATTTATATTTTATCACTACTGTGTTCTTGAGACCTACCAAAAGCAAGTCAGTGCTCAGGTCTACTACCATCCCCTTTTATTTTTACTTCCACTAATTCTTCTTCTCAGCCTTTGGCTTCCATTCATTTCCCCCCCTGATTACTATATTAGCTTCAATTCCCCCTCCCCAATTAAAAAATTATTCTGCCAAAAGGAGTGTCTAGTCACTTGTTTTGACCACTGGTGCTTATATAAAGATTTCAAATGAATGGTAGGATTACATATTCTTCACCAAGTAGATGTTACTGCTCAGAGTCATTTCCTGTCACTCTCTCTTAATAGTTGCATGTGCTGAAGCTTGAGGATTAAATACTTTCTGATACAGATGGATTTGTAGCTTTATGTTTGCAACTTCAAAACCAGCAGATCAGTTTGACTTTATGGAAAGCAGATCTCCCAAGGTTCTTCTGTTCCTTTCCCCAAACTTTCTTGTCATTAAAATTTAAACAATTCTTAAAATGCCTAGAGAAAAATGAGAATTTTTGACTTGGCACTAGGAGGCACAAAGCAAAGTTGTCAGCCACGAAAGTGAAGCCTGTTCCAGTTTTATTACCACAATAGAATCATTTGATGTGCAGGGAAGCTCTTGTAGGAGGAAAATGCTTCTTGAAGTATTATTTATTCATTAACAGATCTATAACCCTCTTTTCAAGAAAAATTCTTTCCAAAGTGGTTTACAAAATATATCTCAAAGCACTGTGAATCAAATATAAATTAAAACTGTATTTAAAACAACTACTTTAAAATATCACCCAAAGCCAAGGTGATACAAATATAATAATCCAATATAACATAAATAAAAATCACCACAGCACCATTATTATGGAAAAGTGAACCACCAATCATTGCAGGCTATAGCTGAAAAAAACAAACCAGCCTGTTAGGCTCATTGGATTGAATTTTACAATTGAATGCTGACCCTGAGGTATTTAGCATGTTAAAAATGCTCCCCACTGAAAAGCAGCACACTGAAAACCATTTAAATTTCTATTTGTTAAATTTATATACCAACCTTCATCCAAAGAGCTCAAGGTGATTCACAAGATAAAAATACAAAAGCACAAATAAACAGTTAAAACAAAAACGTAACGAAATAACTCCCCATCCCACAAACACATTTATAAGGCTGTAGAATCTAAATCAGCCAAAGGCTTGGTGGAAGAAGAACGTTTTTGCCTGGCACCTTAAGATGTATAATAAAGATACCAGACGAACCTCCTTGGAGCATTCCACAAATGGGGAGCTGCTACAGAAAACGCCTGTTCTCGTGTTGCTACCCTGCAGACCTCTCATGTAGTAGGCACATGAAGAAGGACCTCAGATGAGGATCACAAAGTCTGGGTCAGTTTATATGGGGAGAGATTTTATATTGTCAAATTTTCAGTTTTAATGCAATACAGTCATACCTCAGGTTGGATGTGCTTCGGGTTGAGTGCGTTTGAATTGCGCTCCGCATCAACCTGGAAGTAATGGAGCCTGTTACTTCCAGGTTTTGCCGCTCACGCATGCGCAGACGCTCAAAATGACGTCACACACATGCGTGGAAGCGGAAAAACGCAACCCGCAGGTGCACAGATGCGCCGTCGCAGCTTACGTTGCATTCAGGATGCGAACAGGGCTCCGGAATGGATCCCGTTCGCATCCCAAGGTGCCATTGTAATAGGTGTTGCGAGTCATAATTATATCTACAGGTGAGCTGCTATGTTTTTCATGAGCTACAGTTTTCTAACTACTGTCAGTACAGGTGCACATGTTGTATGTTACACAGAAATTCAACCTGGCTGTACCAAGCCATGCATTATTTTGTCAAGGTTGTTTTACGTCTCCTGGTAGGAGCACAGTCAGCATATAGGGCAGAACTAAACATCTGGCCGCAGCTGCTAACTGGGTCTCTAGAAATAAAACCAGGGGCAGGTCCCAGGCTGTGAGCAATTTCAAAAGATAGAATAATTTCACTGTTGCTTTTTATTTTAGCGAGCACACACACACACAATCACTTGGGCTCTGTTTAACCCTGGGGTGGGGAGCCTGTGGACTCTCTCTCCCCCCACCCATGTTGCTAGACTGCTACTTCCATAATTCATGATTGGAGTTGAAGTCTAACAATGTTTGCAGGGCCACAAATTCTCCATCACTGGTTGTCAGGGAACTGCCATCGGGAGAACTGGAGAGGAAGAGGCTCTTAGAGGCTGGCAGAGACTTGTCAGCTGATGAGGGAACCAGCAGGGGGAGAGAGGCAGTTCCAAGGGATAGTGAGTCGGAAGGAGGACTCAGAGACAATTCCAGCGAGAACAGCGAGGAGGTTTCAGGACCTCCTATAGGGACACCCACTCCTCGCCGGAAACTGTCACGCAGAGAGTCCAGAAGACGTGTTTCCGTTAAGGAGCTTTTATGCTGGAAGAAATTCCGTAAACGCCCACTGTCGGATTCTGCCAGCGACTGACGGAGTCATGTTTATGGCGCTCCGTTACAGACAGTGGTTTATGGACTTAGCCAAACACTGAGGGATTAGGAACTTTACGCACAAGCAGCTCAACATCCCATCACAGCAATCCGACAGTCCCTGAAAGCAGCTTGTGCAGAGAAAGCATCATGAGCAACCCAGCCGGAACCGGAGCGGCAGGAGGAGCTGGAGCCAGTCCAAGCCTAGAAGAAAGGTACCGGGTGTTGGAGGTCCAGCTAGCGCTGCAAACGGCGAGGCTCGATGAGAGGAGGGCTCAGGATGCAGAAAGGGCAAAGGCCCCCCCACAAGGAAGAAAGATGCCAGGATTGGTGCAGAAGTTTGGGGGGGATCCCAGGAACTATCAAGCCTTTAGGACAGAGATGCAGTATGCTCTTAATCTGCAGTTTGATGACTTTCCCGATGAGGAATCGCGAGTGGGGTTTGTGGTTAGCCATCTCGAAGGAGGGGCGAGAGACTGGGTTAGACCCCTGATGGCAAGGCATGATGAAGTCTTGAAAGACGCACGGAAGTTTTTTCGCGCCATGGACCTGATGTTTTCCAGCGACATTGAACAGGGAGTGGTGCGCAGACAGTTGATGGCTTGTAAACAGGGGAGCCGATCTGTCCGTGAGTACTGGACTGAGTTTACTATGCTGATACACAAATTGGGGTGGGATCTGTCAGCGGAACCCATTCAAATGCTTTTTGAAGAGGGACTTTCTTCGGCTGTGAAAGATGAACTTTCCCGGGCGCCCAGGGCGGAGTCTATGGACCAGCTGACCAAATCAGCACTGACCATTGGAGCACGCCAGGAGGCTAGAGCCTTGGAGAAGCGGGAAGGGAAAGGGGAGCGTTGGAGGGATTTCCGCATTCCAGAGATTCCGGAGCCAACTTTCCCGCCCGCAGAGCCGATGGAAGTTGGAACAGTGCGCGCGCGGGCAGTTTCAAATCCCAGTGAAGGGCGGAAGAAGGAGGGGAAGAGCCCCAAGAAATGTTATCTCTGCCAGCAGCCAGGTCATTTTGCCAGGGTCTGTCCACAAAGAAAGGAATGGCAAGGGATGGCAGGAGCTGTTGGGGGGAAGGAGGAGGAAGGGCAGGACCAAGTAAAAGCCAGCGCCTGACTGCCACCATCAGGGCACAGCAGTCAGGCGAAGGAGCAGTAAAAGTGCCCACGCCGGAACCTCCGAGACCAGCCCTAGTGATAGAGGTGTTGCTAGAGCTGCCAAACGGACATCCCTTAAAGATAAGGGCGCTATTGGACTCAGGCAGCTCCTGTAATTTTATGAGCAAGGAGTTTGCAGCAGAACACCAGATACAGACTATCCCTTTAAGCAACCCCTTGCAGGTGACCACGATCGATGGGAGAGAGCTGTTGGGAGGAGAAGTCAGCTTACAGACCGTCCCAATGGTGATGAGGGTAGCCAGGCACACCGAAAGAATAGCGTTCAATGTGGCCACCTTGGGAGGGGCTCCCATTATTTTGGGGATGAGCTGGCTAGCGTTGCATGATCCGCTAGTGGGTTGGCATCAGAGAGTGGTCTCCTTTGGGTCAGCACATTGCCTAGAACATTGCAAAGAGGGCAAGGCTCCAGAAGGGGGAAGAGCCTTTCTAGCAGGAACAGAAGTAATGGACAAAAGAAAGGTTCCCAAACAATACGCTGACCTGAGCCATGTCTTCAGCGAAAGGGAAGCAGACAAACTACCACCGCATAGACCCTTTGACTGCCAGATCAATCTAGTCCCTGGAGCCCAGCTCCCTGTGGGCAAGCTGTATGCCATGTCAGACAGGGAAATGCAGGAGTTGAGGGAGTTTATTGACAAAAACCTGAAGAGAGGTTTCATCAGAGAGTCCAGAGCGGTGGGGGGCAGCCCAGTGTTTTTTGTGGACAAAAAAAAACACGGATAAACCGAGATTGGTCGTGGACTACCGGGCCATAAATGCCGTGTCGGAACCAGTGGCTTTCCCTATGCCCAGGATTGATGACATTTTGACCAGGGTGAGGAAGGGAAAGATTTTTACTAAACTGGACCTGAGGGGGGCATACAACCTGATACGGATAAGGGAGGGGGATGAATGGAAGACAACAATGTTCACCCCTCTAGGGGCTTTTGAATATGTCGTTATGCCTTTTGGATTACAAGCAGGCTCAGCATGTTTTCAATCGTTCATGAACCACGTCCTGGGACCTCTGCTCTACAAGAATTGTGTGGCCTTCCTAGATGACGTATTAGTCTATTCAGAGAATGAGGAGCAGCATGTAAAGGACGTCAGAGAAGTGTTGAGCCGACTGCAAGCAAACCAACTGTGGGTGAAATTAGAGAAGTGTCAGTTTCACACCAAGGAGGTGGAATTCCTGGGGTACCGCTTGTCAGACAAGGGATTAGCCATGGATCCAGGCAAGGTCCAAGCGGTACTGGAATGGAAGACACCGAAAACGAAAAAAGATGTGCAAAGATTCTTAGGGTTTGGGAACTTTTATCGGAAGTTCATCAAGAACTTTGCCCACTTAACGGCTCCCATCACGGACTGTCTCAGCAGCAAGAAGAAGTTTGTTTGGACGGCGGAAGCGGAGCAAGCATTCGAAGAATTGAAAAAGGCCTTCGCTTCGGAAGAACAGCTCCTGCATGTGGATTTACAAAAACCCATGAGAGTGGAAACTGACGCATCAGACCGGGCGGTGGGGGCGGTGCTTCTTCAGCCGGGGAAGGATAAGTCGGAGTGGAGACCGTGTGCCTTCTTCTCGCGGAAGTTAAACAAGTCCGAGAGGAACTACACGGTATATGACCGAGAACTACTCGCCATTCACGAAGCGTTCCGGAAATGGAGACACTTACTAATTGGTGCACAACACAAGGTGCAAGTATGCACAGACCACAAAAATTTAGAGTACTGGAGAACGGCACGAGTGCTCAACCAACGGCAAGTGAGATGGGCACAGGAGTTCTCCAAATTTTATTTTGAAATTTGCTATGTGCCAGGCCCAGAAAACGTCAGGGCGGACGCTCTCTCACGCAAACCAGAGTATTTGGAGGGGGAGGGAGCACCCGAAGAGAGACATATCATCCCAGAGGACCGCTGGGTGTGTGGGGCGGCGTTGGTGGGGCAAAGGGAACTGGTAGAGGAGACGCAGAATGATGAATACGCCCAGAATAAGCTCCGAGGTCTAAGGAGGGAGGGAGAAAACTCCGGAGGTTTTGAAGAAAGAAATGGGGCATTGTATTACAAAGGGGCACTATATATACCCGAAGGGGAATTGAGAGGGAGAGTACTCAAACAGCAACCGGTGGAGGAAAATGTTCGAGACTTCGGAAGATGAGGGAAGTTCTTTCAGGGGTTTTGCTCCCTCGCCTCCCGCAGAGGAGGGGAAAGGAGGGGGTGAAGGGGGCCCTGGAGGGGAGGTGGATGTCAGGGAACTGCCATCGGGAGAACTGGAGAGGAAGAGGCTCTTAGAGGCTGGCAGAGACTTGTCAGCTGATGAGGGAACCAGCAGGGGGAGAGAGGCAGTTCCAAGGGATAGTGAGTCGGAAGGAGGACTCAGAGACAATTCCAGCGAGAACAGCGAGGAGGTTTCAGGACCTCCTATAGGGACACCCACTCCTCGCCGGAAACTGTCACGCAGAGAGTCCAGAAGACGTGTTTCCGTTAAGGAGCTTTTATGCTGGAAGAAATTCCGTAAACGCCCACTGTCGGATTCTGCCAGCGACTGACGGAGTCATGTTTATGGCGCTCCGTTACAGACAGTGGTTTATGGACTTAGCCAAACACTGAGGGATTAGGAACTTTACGCACAAGCAGCTCAACATCCCATCACACTGGTTTAGAAAAATGTCTGCCCCCCAAAAGCTGTTCTTTCACCCACTATCCTTGGTCCACCTCCATTGACTTTGCGCAGTGAAGGTTAGTTACTTCATACTTCTTGTCACTTGAGTCCAGCCGCAGGAAAAAGAATGGTGTCTACTGGAAAGTACGTCCTATGTTTTCCTCAACACAGAGCTTCATCAGCTGGCTAAGGCTTGTCTCTTGAGGCGGGAGGTACCTTATTGTCGATAACAGAGCTCTTAACTGCCTCTGGTCTCCTCATTGAACTTAGTTTAGACTTGGAGACTTGTGGTAGGGGTATGGTGTTCAGTGGGTGGATTGGACTGTGTGGCGTTAGATGTGAAGCTGAGAAATGTTGAGATGTAAGCAACATGAGCCATGTGAGAGAAATGGGAGGTGGTCACTGTGCTTTACATAGAGGCTTTCTGTTTCTGGCTTCTGTTTAGAGGTTCAAGAAGGCATAGTTTTCCATTCCACCCTGTTTTAACTGCATGTTTCTGTTCCACTACAGTTTGTCTTCCATCAAAAACTATGTTATTCATCTTGCTGTCCACTGTGGCAAACTTATGCAATTAAGTTGTGATTATGTTATTCCACCCCATTCATTATTATTTTTTTGTTAAAAGACCAGAAGCTTTTTTATTAGGTATTTTAGGTCAAGATCTACCAAAACACAAGAAGAATTTATTTATGTATTTGACAACAGTGGCCAGAATCTTATTAGCTCAAAGGTGGAAAAGTGAAGAAATACCAACGAAAGAACAATGGCAAGAAAAGTTGATGGAATATGCTGAAATGGCGAAGTTAACTGGGAGACTCAAAGATAAGCACAATAATGACTTTAAGAAAGATTAGGAACCTTTCATGATGTATATACAGAAACAATCTACTGAAATGAACTTGCTTGCAGAATTTGACTAAGGCACTTACAATTGACAAATATAAATAGAAAAAAACAAATATGAGGGCTCACTTTGAGTTTTCTGATCCATTCTTTCTTTTTAACGTATGAAATTATAGATATATTTAATAATAAAGGAGCTGAAAATAAGGAAGAACCAACCCTGTCCTTAGTTGTCAAAACGAGGGTCTGTTTTAGAGCCTGCTTGCTTGCTTCTTATCCCTGGAAAATTCAGCTCTCTTCATTTTAATGCACAGGAAGCACTATGCAAATAGGAGGAAATTCAATCAATTATGTATTGCTTGTGCGTGGAAAACAACAAGAACAGCAAATACCAATCCTGTCCACTAAACTGATTTCCATTCTGGACATGGAATGAAGAGCCAAACACTGGCAGTTTTCCCACCCGTTTCCATTTTCATCAGGATTCTCCAACATCCTACTTGTGCATCTGTGTCTGCCAGTGGACCCACTGTGTTAGCATCAAAAAGTACATTCTAACATTGGCTAGAAGATGTTAAGGTAAGGCTGCATTGTCCAATGTTCTCAGTTGTCGTGGATGAAATGTGCAGAGCTCTTTTGAAAAGATAAGCAAGTGAAATCACCTTTAAAGCAACTGTCAAGGATCCCATGCCATGCCGTACTCAAGCTCTTTGAAAATCAAGCCACATAAAATTATGATGCATTTTCTTGATGCAACTTTATTTTCCAGCAGGGAGACTGATTTACATTTCTTTAGACTTCTTCTCTGAAACTTGTGGTAGGACTACAATGCAGCCAGGTTCAAACAGCTGCAGCATGCAATTCCTACAGTTGACTTTGTTGCTTGTCCCACTAAGTAACTTTTACTATGCCTGCGGGAGAAGAGCTGGAAAATGCTCCAATAAACACTAACTGTGACAAAATATGGGCTTGTAAAATATGCAGCAACACGGATTTATCAGAAGAGGTGATTTAATACCACATTTAATCTGCAGTGCAGTGCTGTATTTTAACAAAAGAGGAATAGTAGACATTAGGATACCTTGGGTTATAGATAGGTAAGGCTCTCCCCCCCCCCACCCCCAGTTCTTTCTTCCGCTGGCACTCTTTTATAAATTGATAAAACATACATGGCTTCATAACCATTATAAATCTGGAATATGTGCACCTGGGGTTGAAAGAGGAATTGAAGAGGGCATGATTCTTAAACCAGGATTGAAAGCCAATTATTGAACATTTTCAAAATTAGGTTACGAAATAGTAGGGGTTTTAAGAGGATTTGTGTGGTTGTTGTTGTTTTTTTTAAAAAAGGTATTTATTGAAGTTTTACAAAAACATAAGTTTACAAAATAAAAAAAGGTCATATAAAAAGAAAAAGATACAAAAAAGAGAACATAGAAAAATACATGAAAAAGAAAAAAGAAGAATAAAAATACAAAATACAAAAGACAAATAGCTAAAAAAGAATTAAAAACAAATCCGTTTTTTGTAACTTTGAACTCATTAGCTTATTTCCTTGGCCTCCTCACACCTCCCCTTTTTGTATTCCCATTAAAATAATCAAATCAGCAAATCCTTACCCTCTTTCATTTATCTTAACTCTGTATCTTAACATATTATAACTCTATATTTTCATCCATTATCAATTCATTTTTGCATATTCTTATTAACTTTTTTGCTAATGCCACTTATTTCCAATCCAACATCATTTTAACATTCATTAATTTTACAATATTTCTGAAGATAGTCTTTAAATTTCTTCCAGTCTTCTTCCACCAACTCTTCTCCCAGGTCTCGGATTCTGCCAGTCATTTCCGCCATTTCCATATAATCCGTCACCTTCATCTGCCACTCTTCCAGGGTGGGTAACTCTTGTGTCTTCCAATACTTTGCAATAAGTATTCTTGCTGCTGTTGTTGCATACATAAAGAAAGTTCTATCCTTCTTTGGCACCAATTGGCCGACTATGCCCAGGAGAAAGGCCTCTGGTTTCTTCAGGAAGGTATATTTAAATACCTTTTTCATTTCATTATAGATCATCTCCCAGAAAGCCTTAATCTTTGGGCACGTCCACCAAAGGTGAAAGAATGTACCTTCATTTTCTTTGCATTTCCAACATTTATTATCGGGCAAATGATAGATTTTTGCAAGCTTGACTGGTGTCATGTACCATCTGTATATCATTTTCATAATATTCTCTCTTAAGGCATTACATGCCGTAAATTTCATACCGGTGGTCCACAACTGTTCCCAGTCAGCAAACATAATGTTGTGACCAATATCTTGTGCCCATTTGATCATAGCAGATTTAACCGTTTCATCCTGCGTATTCCATTTTAACAGCAAGTTATACATTCTTGAAAGTATCTTAGTTTTGGGATCTAACAGTTCTGTTTCCAATTTTGATTTTTCCACCTGGAAGCCAATTTTTTTATCCAAATTATAGGCCTCTCTTATTTGATAATAATGAAGCCAGTCTCGCACTTTATCTTTTAATTTCTCAAAACTCTGCAATTTCAATTTGTCTCCTTCTTGTTCCAATATTTCCCAATATTTCGGCCATTTGGCCTCCATATTGAGCTTTTTCTGAGCCTTCGCTTCCATTGGTGACAACCACCTTGGGGTTTTATTTTCCAGTAAATCTTTGTATCTTATCCAGACATTGAACAATGCTTTCCTGACAATATGGTTTTTAAATGCTTTATGTGCTTTAACCTTGTCGTACCACAAATATGCATGCCAACCAAAAACGTTGTAAAACCCTTCTAGGTCCAAAATGTCTGTGTTCTCAAGAAGCAGCCAGTCTTTCAACCAGCAGAATGCTGCTGATTCATAGTAAAGTTTAAGGTCTGGCAGGGCAAATCCACCTCTTTCCTTTGCGTCAGTTAATATTTTAAATTTTATTCTAGGCTTCTTGCCCTGCCAGACAAATCTGGAAATGTCTCTCTGCCACTTCTTGAAACAGTCCATCTTGTCCAATATTTGCAATGATTGAAACAGAAATAACATTTTTGGCAATACATTCATCTTTATAGCTGCAATTCGACCCAACAAGGAAAGCTTCAACTTTGACCATATTTCCAAGTCTTTTTTCACTTCTATCCAACATTTCTCATAGTTATCTTTAAATAAGTTTAAGTTCTTAGCAGTCATATTAACCCCTAAATATTTTACTTTCTTAACTAATGTTAAACCAGTCTCCTTCTGAAACCTCTCTTTCTCAATCGGTGTTAAGTTTTTCTCAAGCACTTTAGTTTTTGACTTGTTCAGCTTAAATCCTGCCACATGACCAAATTCTTGAATCAATTCTAATACTCTTTTCGTACTAGATTCTGGCTCCTGTAACGTCAAAACTAGGTCATCTGCAAAAGCTTTCAATTTATATTGTTTGGCTCCGACCTGAATACCTTTAATCAGACGGTCCCTTCTAATCATATTCAGCAAAACCTCCGGAACCGAAATAAAAAGCAATGGGGAAATTGGGCAGCCTTGTCGTGTCCCTTTCTCTATCTTAAATTCCTCTGTCATCACATTATTAACTATTAACTTAGCCTTTTGTTCTGAGTAAATTGCACTTATACCATTTTCAAACCCTTGGCCCACCCCCATTCCCTGAAGATTTTTCTTCATAAAATTCCAAGAAATATTATCAAAAGCTTTTTCCGCATCTATAAAAATTAAAACTGCTTTGGTATTGATGTTCACTTGCAGCTTCTCCAAAATGTTAATTATATTCCTCGTATTGTCCGACAAATGTCTACCTGGGAGAAAGCCGGCTTGATCTTTATGTATCTCTTCAACTAATACCTTTTTTAATCTATTAGCCAAGATATCAGCAAAAATTTTGTAATCCACATTAAGCAGGGATATGGGGCGGTAGTTCTTAAGTTGTGTCTTTTCAGACTCAGTTTTCGGTATAAGTGTAATGTAAGCTTCCTTCCACGACTCTGGCGCCTTTTTCCCCTCCAAAATTTCATTACAGACCTCCTTTAGTGGCTGAATTAACCAGTCTTTCAGAGATCTATAGTATTTGGAGGTTAGACCATCCGGCCCTGGAGATTTACCCAACTGCATGTTCTGGATGGCACCTTCAACCTCCTGTTCTGTAATTTTGTGATTCAACATTATCTTATTTTCTTGAGAGATTTTTTGTAATCCATTTGTTCTTAAAAATTGGTCTAAATCAGTCTCTTTCTGTGGCCCTTGTGTGTATAGTTGTTTAAAATATCTCTGGAAGCACTTTCTAATCTCCAATGGATTCTGTATGTTCTTTCCTTCCACATCCAAATTTGTGATGGTGTTTAATTTTTGTCTTTTTTTCATCTGCCAAGCTAGCAGTTTCCCGCATTTATTAGCCGATTCAAATGTCTTTTGTCTCATCTGCTTAATTTTCCATTCTACTTCCTGATTTATCATTTTCATGTATTGTACTTGATATAGCTTTATTTCTCTCAGAATCTCTTGCGACTTTGGTTTCGCTCTTAATTTCTTCTCTCCTTTTATTTTTTGTGTGGTTGTTTTTTATTGCCTCACGGACACACATAAATCGTGCTTCTGCTTAAACTTTTTTTTTGTGTGGAAGAGAATTTAGACATACAACCTTCAGCTGGAGTGCCATTTAAATGTCAGGAAAAAAGCCATACCACTTGAATCTCCTGAAATTATGAAGGACATCCTAATTACTACAAACTGAAATGATTGGTTTGTAGTCCTTGATAGCTTTGAATCCAGCTGTGCATATGAGCATTTTGGGGACAAGAAAGGAGATTTGGTGCCATACAATGTCTCCTGACCGCCCCCCAATTCATTTTTCTATCGTTGTTTGTAGTTAATATGTGTTCATTCTCCCTGCTGCTCCCCTTAAACCCTTTTTCTTTTACTGCATGATCACCACCAATCAGAAACCATGTAGAGAGGGGCATGGCAACATAATGCTATATAGCTACTCAGATCTGGCTACCTAGCACAGTCCCTGATAGCAAATGAAACAGTTTCCCCTCTTATTCAGGAAGGCAGAAACACATCTCTGCATTGCAAAGGCGGTGATAATGTTCCTTGTGGTTTTTTGTGTGTGCTGTGCTCTGGTGCTTTCATTGCCTTCCTCAAAGAAGAATGTGGCAAGGCAGGAGCATCAATAAGTTGGCTTGGAAACGAGGACACATTTCCGAGCTTTTCTCGCACTACACTTCAAATCTGGGCAATTAAACTACTGTAGTGCATCATGGGAAGAAACAGAACGTTTTCTAGGTGCTTTAGCAACGCAGGGGCATATTCCCTTCCTACACACCCCTGCAAAATGGGTAAATCCATGTTTGAACTCCTGTCCCATCACCTTCTGAAAAATGACTTCCCATTCTGTGCCTGAAATTTAAGCTCAAGACATTTTTTTTCCAAATGTAATTAAAGTTCCAAACATTCCCCAGCCTAAATCTAGCAAATCTTTGCACATATGCTTGCAAAGTACGTGATTTAACTGAATGACTGTAAAAATAAAATTTAAAAAATGTCTTAACTTTTCCCCAAGCTAAGATTTTGCTGCCTTCCAATATCTCTCTGATAGAGGTCCGAGTCTGTTTTGGCAATGGCAGTCGTAATCCACCACAGTGGAAATAATCTGCAAAATGGGAAAGGATTGCCATGCACTTCTGGAGAAACAGATTGAAAGCCACTTGGGCCTCAGAATGGGAGTCACCTGAGCCCAATGACTCTCATGAAAAATATGTAGTGCTTTCCCGTTATTGTGAAGAAACCCTACTTTCATGGTTATATCCTGTGTGAAATACAGAAGGGTTCTAGGTACAAGTAATACTTTTCGTTGAAGCTTACAAATAGAATAATATCTCATTAGAATGGCATATGTGTCTATTTCCCAGTTTGCTCCCTTCTTTTCATCCAACTGGAAGAAGTCTGTGCCAGCTTAACCTGAAAGCGTATCCTAATCCTTCTTTGTTGGCTCTCTGTCTGCTTTTTCTTCATTTTGAAAATAAAATAAAATAAATGCTCATGCTCGATCACCAGGTGATTATATTTCTGTGGTTCGTGATCTGCGTTTCAGAGAAGACATTTTTGGCTTTTGGTTTTCAAGACTTCTCAGATGTATGTTTGGGATATCCTCTTGTTGTTGCTGTAATGTTTTTCTATTGCTAAGTGTTGCTCTGGTGCAGCTACAGTGCAGTTCTGCTTCAGGATATATATGACGAACAACAATATTATGGTATCACTTAAGGACAGAAAACAACATTAGCCCCTGTAGAATAAAGAAGGCCATTGAGCAAGCAATGCAAAGGTCCCAGCAGATACTTTTTCATTATCTATGAAGCAGTGGGGCAAATCTCTACAGTTCCATGGAACTAGACTACACTAAATATAAATAAACAATGCATGAGGGAGGGAGAGGAAATAAACCACAAGATTAACCAGTAGAAAAGAATTACCTGAAAATGTGGGTTTTAATATGCTTGTGGAATACATTAGGAAAAATGTAAATACATTTGTCCTCATCTGCTGAAAATATTAGTGTCTCTGAATCTTTTAATATGACAACTCATTCTTTTTTTAAAAGATTGCATCTACTTGATGTGTGACTTTTTTTTTCACCTCCAGAGTACAATAACTGCTCTCATGGAGATCCAATTAACAGTTTGAAAGAGCAAGGCTGCCATTAAGTTTCTAACTTTACATGAACACAGTAATGATAGCTAAGGTAGCGCTACAGCACTATTTATATACTTGGCTGAATAATTTGTATGTTTGTGCTGACACACAATTAAATTTTAATAGGCTGAAGTGAAAGTTCATATTGAAAAGTCTCTAGTGTAAGTGAAGCAGCCTGTCGTTTACTTGTCTGCTTCCTCCCACCACCAGCAGTGTTTACTTTCGAGATTTTAATCTGGTCAAACTATATTTTTGCAAAGAATTTAACTTCTTCTTTCACCTCAACCCTTACTTCAGGTCTCAAGCTTGATATTATAATAGATCATACTCGAAATGAACAGAATTAGCTGAAGCACAGGGATTTTTGTAAGTGCTTTGCATCTATTAGCAACACAAAGTTGAAAAACAAGTGTGTGGATTTTTTGTTGTTGAAATGCATCAATGTAATAGGTTTTGCTCTGAAGACCTCCCCACAAATTTTAAAACCGCCTTCCGCTCATGAAAGGACTCACCTCACTCTAGAGCACTGCCTGAGAATTGCTGCCTTACACAGTTATCTGCAGGACCTTATAAGTGTTGTCTGTGTGATAGCACAGCATATGTCTGGCAGCAGCTATATTTGCATGCAAGCACGGTCTGTGTTTTTGGGCCAATGCATACTGTAAGATCCTTTCAAATGCTGTGTCCACAATGTGCTGTGAATCTGCCAGCCCATGACATACTTTTCAGGGCAATTATGTTTTGGCTGCCTCAAATTGAAACTCATCGGCCAGAGAATAGTGAAAATACAGCAGTGTTCTAGCGAATCCTGCCTTGACTTCTTGACTGCTGGCAGGCTCTCTGTTAAAGAAGAATGCTAAGAGACTACATCTGCCTAATATGTAGTCACGATGCCTTCAGAGCAGAGTAAAGCACACAGGATAAGACTCCAAATTATGCCAAAGAAGCAATTATACTGTTGGCCTGCATCGGTAATGCAATATATATTTGTGCTCTAGTCTCATTAAAGTCAAAGTCAGTGATATCTAAGTGCATACCTAAAGTCGGAAATAAGATTTCGATCTGCTTCTCTCAGGCTGGATTTGTGGGTCTGGCTGCAGACTTGATGGCGTTTGTGCCAAGAGAGCCGATGCCTATGTTTAAAATTCTACCACTCTAGATAAAATGTGTTTAGACCTTGGTCAGCGACCGATTGCTGAATTGAACAAGTGCTGAATGACTAGCAGTGTTTACCCTGTCCACTGATTCACTCCTATACAAACAGAAAGTCCCTAAATTAAATCCACAACACTGCTACCTCCTCAAAATGTTAATCAAATTGTGCCCCTCTGTATTTGGAATGTAACCTCCACATAGGTTGCAGGCTTACTGCATAGTAAGTATGCTTATTGTACATAGGGTTGCAATCAGATGTTAAATCATACTCATTCTGGAAGGTATGCCAAAGTCTCCCTGTCTTACCTACATGTACAGTAGTTTTAGACTGGCCACAATCTGAATTGGTTCCAGGGGTGTACCTAGGGGGTTAGTGAAACAGGCCACTGCCGGGGGCACAGACAGAGGATGGGTGCAAAAATCACCCCAGATTGCTCCAACCAAGGAGAAAGAGTTAGTTGTGTAGGGTGAGACACAGATTGCCTGGATGGCAACTGAGATTGTGGAGTGGGTGGGTTGAAAGGACAGCTGGGGTAACAACCGCCATCTTCTTCGCACTCACTGCCAGCAGGGGATGTTAACTTCTCCCAACTCCTCTGTGTGTGTGTGTGTTAAACCCCTGCTTCCCTGGGGATCCAACTAGGCCCTGCCTGCCTGCCTCTTTCCCTGCTTGCCACTCTTGTGCAGGACTCAATTGTCTGGTGACTATTGTGGTAAAGTGATTTTTTTGGGAGGGGAAGGGGGTTGCTGATACAGCTCCCTGCCAAGGGTGCAAGGGTCCTGAGGTACGCCTCCAACTGGTTCTTAAGTTTGGCTTACAAATTTGAATACAGGAGGTCTGTATATTCTGTAACATTGAGCCTATGTGCTCACCCATGAGAAGTCAATGTATGTTTCTTTGCCACGTGATCAGGGTTCCCATAACAAACTCTTTTTGAGATATAGTTGGTTGCACATGACATCACAGATAAGGTGGGATAACATGTAAGCCTGGACCCACTGCTTCTCTCGGTACATGTTCGGTATGTTTATATGACTGATGTAGTAATTGGCCCCATTTCTGCATGGAAGCTTGCCCAGTGGAACAATCTCCCTCTCCTCCTCCTTCTGCACACAGTTCTGGGGGGTTCTCAGGATTCCCTGCAAGCCGATGCAGGGGCTATGCAGTGGAAAAGGGGGACATTCTCATTGTGCAAGTGGAAGTCCTTCCGCAGGGCTTCCGCTGACAGGTTGCATTAGGTGAATCCCACTCATTGTAATGTTGTTGGTTAGATAATTTTATTTATTTCAAAAGGATGGCACACAGTAGGAATATAGTACAGTCCAGGGGTGGTTAGAAGGCAGATTAGTTGCAGGGGTTTCTGACTCTCAGTTGTCTAAAAAAAGGAACAAAAGCAAGGCTTTCCCCCGCATCTCAAAGTAGGTCGCTGAAATGTGTGGGGAAGCCAGGAGTGGATTTTTGTGTGAAAATACTCATGAGCTCAGAGCCTACACCATATATTTAAAACACATGGTTCCCACCCCCTACCAAATCCTGGGAACTGCAGCTTGCCCTTTACATAGCAACAATTCCCAGCACCCTAACAGTTTTGCATCTGCTGGCAGCTGGCAGACCTCAGTGGTCCTAGTGGAAAAGCAAACCAGATTCCAGAAGCATAAAGCCTGCCCAACCCTGGGATGGTCAAGATATGTTTAGAGCAAAGTATCTAAAGATTTATTAACAAATGCTGCAGTAGCCTTCCAGATGATAGATCTACGTAGGATTAGAGTAGCAAAGCCCACTAAAATAGAGAAAGAAAAAAACATTATTGGATTACAACAGCTCAGTGCCAGGTATTTTATGTGGAGCACTACATGAAAAAAACACACGAGATAGTTCACTCAAATAGAGTTATTCCTGACCGTAATTTGTAAGGCAATAATACTTTTGATACCTCATAGATTCCAAAGTGACTCTCTTAGTACAATTCTGGAATTTGTGGCTTGCAGTTTGCAGCTCTCTAAATCATATTCACCTAATATAAATATTCACTGTCCTCAGAATACTCTATTAATTTTCTGCTTAAACTGTTGCTTTCCCTTAACATTAATCACTTTAGTGGAATATTTACTCACACGTTATTCACTGCAAGAGAACAATCAGAGCACAAAAAATAGCATGTGGCATATATGATCATCCATGACCTATCAAACTGGTGAGGTTAAATAAGTAGTTAACAACCAGAAAAGTAGATAATAGATATAATAGATATAAATACAAATTTCCACATAAATTGGGAAAGTGAAAAATTATTATTATTTGTGCATAAAAATGACAAATATAGTAGTGGGACAGTGAAATATTAATGCCCGTTGTTTCCACCTCTAATTTCAATTTTTGAAATACTGGTATTTGAGGTAATATTGCAATTCGCTCAGGACAAGTATTGAATTGTCATTGTGGTGTAGTGGATAGACTAGCGCTGACCTTGGCCCAGCGAGACCTTGGTTCAAATCCTTGGGTGATCGTGAAACTCATTGATAGCATTGAGGACGAGTCGCAGTCTTTCAGTCTAAACTGCCCCACATAGGTTGTTGTGACGATGAAATATTGGTGAACCCAGGGGTGCCAACTTGAACAAAATGTTGGGGGGCAAGTAAGCCCCACCCCCACATAATTGAACACATGACACGGTGCACGTGCACCATTTGAATGGCAATGCCCGTGAACTTTGGGGGTCCCAACCCCTTCAAATATTTTATTGGGGGCGCCGAAGGGACCTTAGTTGCTAGGAATCTGCTCCTGTGAATGAACCACCAACACCCCCCTCAGCTCTTTGTGGAGCTGCTGCTACAACTGCTAAAAAGAATAATTGTCATAAACACTTTTCCTTGACATTACCATCCCTAGAGATGTTTTAGTGATGCACAAGTATATTTTTGTACTCACCCCACTTCTTCTCATACACATTTAGTTTTTTCTGTAGGTTTCATTGTTGGGAAAATAAAGTTTCCTAGAATATTACAGTTTTAAGTACCCAAATTAAGCTGTCAAACCCCTTTCCTGCATGTCCTTGTCTTGGATATGCTGAAATCTTCCTGAACTCTGTGTTTTGCATTTTCCTGTTTAAAAGTATTGCTCATACCTTAGTTCCTTATCTGATGTACCTTCTGCTCAACTTAACAGTTCACTGCAAAAGGGTCAGAAACCATGTCTTTAGTATTTTTTATTTAAACAATGTGTGCTGCCTTCAGTTCTGGTAATCCTGCCTGCATATTACTATGAATTCAAAAATATTGTTTAAAAGTGTCACTGAGGTAAGTATTCTAGGAACTACAGTTTTCAAAATGGAAGTGATTAGTGAGAATGGGTGGAAGAAAGCAGCAGAACCTAAATATCATGGCTGGGTAACTATCTGACCACTGAATCAGGCTACCGACAGACTTCAGTGGAATCAGGACTATACAGGTGAACTCATCAAAACTTAGTGGCAAAAGCCATTTAATTTAAAAACATAGTGCCTGCTGAATCAAGCCAGTAGTCAGTCTAGTACAACATCCTGTTCTCACAAAGGCCAACCACATGCTTATGGGAAACCTGCAGGGCGGGCCTGAGTAAAAAGGTAAAAAAAAGGGGGGTAAAGGACCCCTGGACAGTTAAGTCCAGTCTAAGGTGACTATGGGGTTGCGGCGCTCATCTCACTTTCAGGCCAAGGGAGCTGGCATTCGTCCACAGACAGCTTTCCTGGTCATGTGGCCAGTATGTCTGAACTGCTTCTGGCACAACAGAACACCATGACGGAAACCAGAGCACATGGAAATACCGTTTACCTTCCCGCCACAGCGGTACCTAATTATCTACTTGCACTGGGGTGCTTTCGAATTGCTAGGTTGGCAGGAGCTAGAACATCGCAACCAGAGCTCACCCTGCCACAGGGATTTGAACTGCCGACCTTCTGATCAGCAAGCCCAAGAAGCTAAGTGGTTTAGACCACAGCACCACCCTGAGTACAACAGCACTCTCACCTCCAGCCATTTCCAGAAACGTATTCCCAAGCATACTGCCTGTAGGCAGAGTATAACCATGATAGCTAGTAGCCAGTGGATATTCTCCATTTACTTGTCTAACTGTCTGTTAAACCAAGTTCCATAGTTCATGCACTGTATGAACTTGGTTTCATCTGTTCCTTTCTAACATTCACTCTATGTTCAGTTTCTCCATGCCATTCTTAATTATAATACACTTTATAATACACTATAATTATAATGTTTGTTTATTTATTTATTAGATTTATATACCGCCCTTTATCATAAGATTTCAGGGTAGTTCGCAGAATAAAATGCAGGATAAAAACAGGTATAAAATTAAGGGCGGGGCAGCAATACAATAACCCCCTCCCTCCACAGACACATTTAAAAGGCTTTGGAATATTAATCGCCCAAAGGCCTGGTTGAGGAGGAGCGTTTTTGCCTAAAAATATATAATGAAGGTGTCAGGTGAATCTCTCTGGGGAGAGCATTACACAAATGGGGAGCCACTACAGAGAAGGCCCGTTTTTATGTTGCCACTCACTGAACCTCTTGCAGAGGAGGCACATGAAGAAGGGTCTCAGATGATGAATGCAGAGTCTGGGACGGTTTATATGGGGAGAGGCGGTCCTTCAGATATTGCAGTCCTGAGCCATTTAAGGCTTTATAGGTCAAAAACGGCACTTTGAATTGGGATCGAAAGCTAATTGGCAGCCAGTGCAGTCGGGCCAGGATCGGTGTAATAGGCTGCCAAAACTGTATTGTCCCAATGAGCAACCTGGCTGCTGAATTTTGCACCAGCTGAATTCTTCCAAACCATCTTCAGAGGCAGCCTTACATATAAAGCATTGCAGCAATCCCACCTAGTGCCTCTTTGCACTAGACTAAAATGCTCCAAATGCTGTAACCTTTCTTTGTAGGGAATTTCTCCAAACCGTTGATCATTTTAGTTGCCTTTGTCTGAACCTATTTCAACTCTACAATCCCTTCTATGAGGTGAGGTGACTAGAACTGTATGTGGTACTCCAAACATAGTCACAACGTAGATATGTACAAAGGCATTATTTATATTGGCAGCTTTATTTTCAGTTCCTCTCTTAACTCGGAATTCACCTTTTTCACATCTGCTGCAAACTGGGCTGATGCTTTCACTATGACCCTACTAAGGTCTTGCTCTTGGTCATTCACTGCCAATTCAGACCCCATGAGCAATCAGGAAATTAAGGTATTTTGCCCTTACATGCACCACTTGTTTGCACTGAATTGCTTTTGTCATTTTAACACCCATTTACTGTGTTTGGGGGACGTGGGTGGCGTTGTGGGTTAAACCACAGAGCCTAGGACTTGCCGATCAGAAGGTCGGCGGTTCGAATCCCCGCGACGGGGTGAGCTCCCATTGCTCAGTCCCTGCTCCTGCCAACCTAGCAGTTCGAAAGCATATCAAAGTGCAAGTAGATAAATAGGTACCGCTCCGGCGGGAAGGTAAACGGCGTTTCCGTGTGCTGCTCTGGTTCGCCAGAAGTGGCTTAGTCATGCTGGCCACATGACCCAGAAGCTGTAAGCCGGCTCCCTCGGCCAATAAAGTGAGATGAGCACCGCAACCCCAGAGTCGGTCATGACTGGACCTAATGGTCAGTGGACCCTTTATCTTTACCTTTATTCTCATTGAAAGGTCCTATTGCAGCTCTTTGAGGTGCATCATCCTTGAGAACAATCACAATTTAACCCATGCTTCTTCATACAAAACTAAGTTGTTTTTTTAAAAAAAGTGCATGTAGTGGATCACATGATTAAAATGCACTTGGTAAAATAGGCATAATCACTTATCAGAAACAACAAACTAGACATAGGATTCACCAAATTTCCTACATGGAAGTGTGAAATTCATCTTGTGTGAAAGAGTCCTAAATGACTGTTCAGGTTACAGGGTGAATCTTAAAGTCTTTAGCTCTTTTTTAGCTATTCAGAAGTTCAGGGATAATGAATGTGCATGGGGGAGAAAGCAGTTGACGTTTGTGACTTCCCTAGGCAATTAGGGACCAATGGAATGTAAGTAAATCTCCAGAGGTTATGCTCATAAGAAAACACACACTTCATCTAAATTTCCTGAACTTCCTGCTATATGGGGAACAGGGCAAAACAGTATTGTGTGGTTATCTGTAGTAGTAAAATCCTATGTATTGCTGGCTATCAGAGTACAAACTCTTTGTAAATCAGTAGGTTCATGTTTGGTGGGACCATCCTCTTTACACTGACATCACCGCATCATACTTGGTCAAGAATGAGAAAGTGGCAAGGTTGGGGCTGCATGGCTGTGGTGGCAAAGCCAATCTGGTGCTTCGGCTGGTTTGTTCTCATAGTACCACCCTCACTGCTGCTCTTCCCAACCCCAACCCCATCCAGATAAACTGCTCCAATGCTAATGTCAGGAGAATGGTTCTGTGGCTCTGTCCTATCATTCTGGCCGCTATTTGTATGAATCGTGTGAAGAGCTGTCACCACATTCTACCTAGGACTCAGCTATACAGCTGCAAATAAAATATTTTTAGTGCAATATACAATGTGGCACTACATGGTAATGGTGAGCCTTATGGGAAATACAATGTATTTTTAAAAATGCTTTTAAAAAAACATTTTCAGAGCTTTTTTGAATGTGTGTGTAGATTCCACCCTACAGTGAATTGCTAGACTTACCTTTTTCCTAGTGGGTTTTGTTTTGTTTTTTTAAGGAACATTATGGAAGAGAAGAGACCTTAATTTAGTAAACCCACAAAAAGTAAATCTACCTCCAAAACCCATATTAGGGCAAACCCTGTCAAGGACTGGCTGGATGAAGAGGAGTGGTGGGAGGCAGCGGCCGAGGAACCATCAAGGGAAAACCCAGAGGAAGAAGGCTCAGAGCCAGGGGATTGGTGGTGGGACACAGAGGAGCAGCCAGAGGGAAAAGATTGGTGGGAGGAGGTGTCAGAAACTGAAGGGTTTAGTGAGCAGGAAGAACCTGTGACAGGGAGCAGTTCAGACTCCAAGGCTAAAGCAGAGGAGGTTGGTCAAGAGGCTGCTGAAGAAGCCAGGGAGTCTCCCCCTCCTGCTGTGACAAGCTCCCCTTCCCCCTGAATGAGAAGAGTAATGCAAAGAGCAGAACAGAGATCAGAGGTGCACTGACACAGTTTGAGACTGCTTGGGAAACATCTGCGAGAGGGGGAGCCTTAAGGCCTCCAGCCCTGACAACTGTTCCAGAGGGGCAAGACCTCCTGGGAAGTGTTGCTGAGGCCACTAGGCTGAGTTTATGTCTGTTTCCTTGAATAAATAGTTCACTTTACTGAAAATGGACGTCTGGTTCTTTTAGTGCTGAACTGAGTCTCACTCCAGACCTGACAATACCTTTCTTTGGCAAGTCAAAATACAGTGCAAGTTTTTGAGTTTTCATTATGTTAGATAGCAAACAAAACAGGGGGGGAAGGTAACAGCTGGCTTATATGTTCCCAAGGATTTGAGGGTGGCGCTGTGGGTTAAACCACAGAGCCTAGGGCTTGTCAATCAGAAGGTTGGCGGTTCGAATCCCCACGACGGGGTGAGCTCCCGTTGCTCGGTCCCTGCTCCTGCCAACCTAGCAGTTCGAAAGCACGTCAAAGTGCAAGTAGATAAATAGGTACTGCTCCGGCAGGAAGGTAAATGGCGTTTCCGTGCACTGCTCTGGGTTGCCAGAAGCGGCTTAGTCATGCTGGCCACATGACCCGGAAGCTGTACGCCGGCTCCCTCAGCCGATAAAGCGAGATGAGCGCCGCAACCCCAGAGTCGGTCATGACTGGACCTAATGGTCAGGGGTCCCTTTACCTTTTTATTCTTTGCTGATTCTGCCCAGCAGCCTCTGATTGTAGCTGTGGGACCTGCACAGCACCTAACAAAGCCTCATTTGAATATCTGCTACATACCCCACCCCGCTAATTCCATACTGAGACCGAGATCCCTTTTCCTTGTTCCCCTCCCTTTCTCTGTTTACCATCTAGCCTGATAGAGCGTTCTGGAGAACTCAAAAAGCATATTACTATTTTCTGACGTTTTCGTTGGCCTAATATGGTTTGGTGTAGTATTTCCTGGTGCATTTTTTATAGCGAGATTGGCATGCACGAGGTGGAAGAGGGAGTGTGTTAATTTATAGCAAAGTCCTACCTCTCCTCAGGTAAGTATGGAGAAAATTGTCTGTTAACAAGCCTTGCCTGCTAGGACTATTGCTATAGGTGATTCAGTTTAATCATTGTTTCTGGCCCCGGGCATTGCCTAAATGCTCATGCCAGTCCTAGAACAGCTCTGCTAAGAATAACTTGCTTTCAGTCAGAAGTGGGAAATTAAACACAGCGAGGGAAGAAGCATCATGGTAAACAGAGCAGCAGAATGCTAATAGGATAGGTCATGTGATAATTCTTCCTAAAAACAAAAACACAGCACAGTGCCTTCAGCTTAATCAGAGATTAAAATACCAGAAACCTTGAGGGTTCTCTGTGGTAATCTCTGCAGCGCAACTAAAGAAAATGGTTATGTAGCTTCAACAAGCGTTGCATGTAATTGCTGTTTTACTATGCAAGAAATTTTTGCTTATTTTGTGCTGCCTCAACACTTCTCAGAGTAAAGCTTCTATTTAAAATATGAATTGACGTTTTAGAGGATAAACAACATACTAGATACTGTTTAATTAAATGCATTGGCCCAAAGTCATCCTTCATATAGCTTTGCTGACTGGCTTCATAGCAATTTTAGCATGAATTAATTGGGGGCCTTGTTTCTATATCATGATATTGTTATGCATGTTGCCGTTTTACTCTGACTGGCAAAAGCTATTAATGGAAAGGAAAACAGCTTGCCCAGCCCCATACTATAAATGTGTTAGTGGAATAATATTTTTAGCCATTCTGTTGGCACAGCAACTTTCCTAGAATATGCAGCCTGAAGAGGATATAATATACAGTAACACTATTGCCATTTATTTTAGCTCATTTCCATAACCTATTGACCATGCTAATTCTCCCTGTTGTCCCAGAGTCAATTGCTAAGTTTGAAAAATTCTATATTTCTTGAAAATTTGGCTTCCTTCCCTTCAATCTTTTTCTTTTCTTGTTTGCAAACTTTTACACTTCACTGGTGCAGAAATGTACCAAAGAATTGCAGGATTCTTACAGTTGTTCACCAAATGTTTTAAGCCAGAATTCATTTCCACTTCAATCTTAAAATAATCATAATCAGGAATGGAATTTGAAGGCAAACATTTACAAGTTGCAAAACCTCAGATTGTGTGGGGTACAGGGAAGAAAGCGGTAACAAATTGTTGGCAATCCTTGTTGTGACTTGATGGTGAGTGGGATTCCCTGTTCATAATGGAACTAACACTCTTCCTAAATTAGCAGGTTTTCAGTCTAAGGTTGCTCTGTACTGCTTTTGTTTCTGTCCTGTGCCAAGTCCATCTACCTCAGTACTGTCTGCACCAGGGTTTGCCAATGTTTTTGGACTCATGGGCACATTTTGCTGACATCTATGACTTTCCGATTTGAATTTCAAGAGAGTACTTGTGGGTGCCAGTCACCAAATGGCAACCGGGTACATGTGGCATAAGCTCTAATGGCTGCTGTGGAAGCATTACATGACACCAAATTAGACAATACAGCTATGGTTAAGCTGTCCCCATAATATTGGGTGGTATTCAGTGAAGCTTTACACAGAGTAGACCTATTGAAATTAATAGACCTAACTTAGGTGGAATCTACACACATATTAAAAAATGCTGTGAAAATGCTTTTAAAAAAAAGTTTCAAAAAATACATTGAATATCACATAGATCAGTTTTGCCATCTAGTGTCACATTTGTATATTGCACTTTACAACACATTTAAAACGTTTTATTTGCAGCTGTATAGCTGAGTCCTTAGTCATTAATTTAAACTGGTTTACTCTGAGCAAAAATTACTTGAATGCCACCTTGTATTTCTATGCTAGAGAAGGCTTGTGCTGTTGAATTCCTGCCTGTCATATAGCTGTTGAAGGCACAAGAACTTTGTTTTTCCACAGTGCCAACTCAAAACCAAAGCCTAGACTGCCCCATAAAACAGGAAGATACTTACTTCTGAGTGGAAATATATGCCATTGTATAAGTTATCTATGCAATGAATTCTTAATGAGTACTTGGTCTTCAGCTCCTGGACAGCATGAGACATACGGAAGCCTCTTTGCAAAGTTTTCTCATTTGTCTTTGGGAGAGAGGGGTGATTCTTTAACATCTACCAACACTTAACTGTGTAACAGTCTTTACAGAAAATAATTTCAGGTGAACCCAGCACAAGAAAGCTGCATCCCGGTTGCTAGGGAGAAGGGAAGGGAGATTTCGTGGTCTATTAGATATGATGATTCCGTGGTCTATTAGAAAATAAGACAGAAGCAGGAAAAGTACAGCAAAAGGGAGAGCAGCTCTTTAGGACTCCAGGCATTCCTATTGCCTGGTGTCCAGACAACTCATTTATCAATCCCAGCTTTGACTGCACTCATTGGCTAAAAGCACGGACAGGTGGAAGCAGCACGGACAGGTGGAAGCAGATCCAGTGCTGTTTTTCTAGAAAAAGAGGTGATAGAACTCACCATGAACGTCTCCCATGTTCTCTTAGAATGCCAGTGACACCCACCTGAGAGGTGCTGGAACTGAGATCTGGCGAGTTCCAGCTCACGAATTTTTTTTGCCCAAATCTAGCTCCCTACACTGATGAATTTTGTTTCTCTGTTATATTCTGCAACAGACTGACGTGACTATCAGATGAGTTACCCACTGGTCTAAAAGCAGAGTGGTAGACTAGCCTCAGGAGAACTAGACTATGCTCTACTGACTTCATTGAAGGTACTCTGGCAACATGGTGTAGTAACAGATTCAAGAACATGGCCTGGAGGCTGGGGAAGGAAGTTTTAGATCAAAGGAAAGCTTAAGAAGAAATAATGATATTTTCAGCTAAAGTAAAAGGCTGATGATGGCGTTTTTCTAAAGAAAAAAAACGTTTTGGGGTGGGGGAGTCGGAATTAGGTGCATCTGCACGACAGCTGAAATACATTTTGTATTTTTCTCAGTCAAACCTACGTACCCATTTGTAATTTCCATGCAATTATTTTATGAGGGTTTATGAGACTGCTTTTTTTAAAAAAACCAACACTCTGCCTTTATTAATCTGAAATTCTGTAGCTCTGAAGGGAAATTATGTTCCTTTTAGTACAAGCTGCTGTTCTTACGACAGCAGGGGCAACGAGTTAAAGCCCTTGCTCTCCAAGCCAGGGTATCAGGCACTGTCAGGCGTGGAGAGTCCTTCCCTTCCTTGGGTAACTTCACAGACAAGAATTAACGAGCAGTTTATATTTATAGTCTTTTTTTATTCAGTCATCAGGTTGCAAGCAAAAATTCACATCTCTCCACAAGGAGAGCAGTTGGCTACTCTAAAGCCTCCCCCTTCCATCTCCAGCAACATCCTGGGTGTCAACAGGAAGTTACTCCTCCTCTCTGCATTCTTTGTTTTCTAATACAGATGGACCTCCTAGTTCTTGGGGAGGGAGGGTCCCCTATACTCTCTAATGACATCTCTGCTGGCTGTTCTCGGCTGGCTGTTCCTTCCCTTCTGTTTCTCTTTCCATTATCTCGTAACTAGGTAACTCCTGTCTAAGCTGTTCAGTGTCTGTGTCTCACTCTGCTCCTGAAACCGCTGGAAACGGGGGGGGGGGGAGGATCTTCCCCCTCCTCAACCCCTTCAAAGAGGAGCTGATCTGCCTGAGAATGCATTCCCCAATCAGATTCAGACCATTCCCTGACAGGCCCACTGCACTGGTAATTTGTGAAACGGAAATCTTGTACTCAAGAGCAAACCACAGAATTGAAGCGATTAGCATAGTGTATCCTTTGGCTGCAAGAGACGATAGCATGGCCTTAGCTTCCAGCTTGGAAAGCACTACCCCGGGAACTCTTAATACTGGCTGTGACTGTTTCTAACTGTGAGCTGGTTCAGATGTTTAACTCTCTTGCATTGGTCTGCTTGCATGATCAGTGTTATTGCAATGGAGAGGTCAGTGGGCTGGGATTTGCGGCTTTGAATAAATCCACAGAGTCTGAATTCTAGATGATATAAGTCCCTTTCTCTAGGGCTATTGTGCATACATGCTTGTTGGTAAGATTTAATATATAAACTTTCTAACAAGCCGGGGTGGGGGGCGGAATTACTGTGTTTGGCATTAAAAAGGTTTCACAGAAGGTGCTAGGCAAGCTTTCTTGGGGCAAGGGTGAGGATATATTATTAGGTGTGCTTTCTTGTTGTCCTCCTCTGCACTTGTGATGGAGGGGTACCCTGAAGAAGTTATCCACAATTTATCTTAAGGTCCAGGTCAGCTCACATGCTAGAGGCATTCCTTCAGGCGTTGGGGCCCCAAAGCCATTTTATAGGATGACAAACCTAGACAGCATCTTAAAAAGCAGAGACATCACCTTGCCAACAAAGGTCCGTATAGTAAAAGCTATGGTTTTCCCAGTGTATGGAAGTGAGAGCTGGACCATAAAGAAGGCTGATCACCAAAGAATTGATGCTTTTGAATTATGGAGCTGGAGGAGACTCTTGAGAGTCCCATGGGCTGCAAGAAGATCAAACCTATCCATTCTGAAGGAAATCAGCCCTGTGTGCTCACTGGAAGGACAGATCGTGAAGCTGAGGCTCCAATACTTTGGCCACCTCATGAGAAGAGAAGACTCCCTGGAAAAGACACTGATGTTGGGAAAGATGGAGGGCACAAGGAGAAGGGGACGACAGAGGACGAGATGGTTGGATAGCATTCTCAAATAGTTTGACCAAACTGCGGGAGGCAGTGGAAGACAGGAGTGCCTGGCATGCTCTGGTCCATGGGGTCACGAATAGTCGGACACGACTAAAAGACTAAATAATAACAACAACCAGAACCTGGAAATGGAGGTTAGACCTGCAGGCAAGCAAGGGCCAGCATAGTATGTTAAGAATGCCTGACCCCCTATTAGTAACCTTGCTGATTTTGCACCATCTTCAAGGGCAGCCCAGTGTGTAATGGAGTGCAGTAACCTAGATGGGATTTTAACAGAGCGTAGATCACTAATGCGAGGGCAGTAGCTGAGACAGCAGTGTGAGATGCTGAAGCAGTCTTTATACCACAGAGGCCACCTTTGCTTCCAGTTACAACAATGGCTCTAGGAGTAATTCCAAGCTCTGGACCTTTCCCTTCCAGTGAAGTGCAACCGCTTCAGAATGGGATGAACACCAATCATCCAGACTGAGCAAACAGCATCCACAAACGGCACCTCTGCCTTGTCTGGATTTAGACTCAGTTTATTGGCTCTTAACCTGACTGTTACCACGGTCAGGCACTTACCTAACATCTTGTTCACTAACGCGTTTCGTGATGCAAGGAAGCCGAGATAAAAACAATGTGCGGATAATAAATCAAGCAAGCACGAGGCTAGGAAAACCTGCTGAAGTCCACACAAACAACTGCCAAAAGGTACACTACTTCTCAGTACACAACAGAAACTTTGAGTGGGTGAATTTGCTTGCCAAAGACAGCTACCGTTGTGTGAGTCACAAGCAAGCAGGGATAACCTTGTTCTCCCTGTTTGCTCCAATAGGGTAAAAAGTAAGAGTAAATAAACCCTGCAGTAATAAAGCAATCTCACACATGCAAAAGAAGCCTGTCAGCCTTTGACTTTCGTTGTGAAATGTTTTCTGGAGAGGAAGAGTAACGTGTTCAGAGGAGCATTGCATGTGCTTTTAATGAAAGGGCTGGTGCCATGCTGTTTTTATTGTAATTATTTGTATGGGTTTTAATAGATTTTTATATATGTATATAGTTTTACTTCTAACAATGTTTAACGTTTTATTGATTTTTCCCCCCTATTAAAACCATACAAATAGTTACAATCAAAAACAGCATGGCACCAGCTCTTAAGCAGCCAGTTATTGGAACAAAAAAGCCTTCACTTGTTGGCGGAAAGGTGGCAAGGAGGGAGCCAGTTTAGCTTCTTTAGGGAGGGAGTTCCAGAATCTGGGAGCAGCTACCGAGAAGGCCCTCTCCCACGTCTTTTATATTATTATTTTATGTCAACCAGTTAGAAAGTGTTTTTAAAAGAAAAAAGCTTGTCTGTAAAGCTTGTTAAATAAAAAAATAAAATCATGCACCTCAGCTTCATAAAATGGAATTTTCTGGCTCTTCTGACCCAGATTCAGATTCTTTCCATCCCATTTCCATTAGATCTCTTTCAAGAGTTGTTCTAGAAAACTGCCTAGGTGTGTGTACTAAGTACTAAGCCAGCTAGGCTTTCAAGCTAAGCCAATTGTGTGACCCTGCCATCACCTTAATTTACTCTTTGACTACTGTGGTTTGTTTTTAACGTGAGACGTTGCTTGGATCCAATCAAAACTTCACATTCTCTCAGTCAAATACTGAAATGTATAGTCTGGATGATATTAAGTGCTTAATAAAATAGCCTAACGTGCTTAATAAAATAGCCCAAAATGACTTTAATTATATGAATTCTGCTGTGATAATTGCACGGGGAGCAAACTCAAACATTAAAACTACCTCTTCAGGCTATGCGAACAGCATTTCCTGAATTCTATTAGAACACTACACAGTTTCTTCCGCTCTCAGAAGAAATTGCTGTAATTTCACTTTGAACATCAGTTTAATATGATGCTTCTTTTAATCGCTTATTTGCATTCACGCTCTATATCAACCTAAAGGTTTTCAGTAATAAGACAATTTCTTTTAAATTACAGTAAAGTGATACAGAAATAAAATATAACAAGCTCTGGAGCTGGGACATATATTTTCCTAGGAATAGAATTTGTAATTTCTTTTTTTAAAGAAGTCAGGTAAATATCGAAACATACGCACCTCCTGTAAGTAAGCCGTTCACGTTGTATTAAGTTGTTCAACCATCAGTAATGCCTGAGTATAGTGAAAACTGATGCTTTCTTTGAAACAATTCACTTTTCCTTTTAGAACCTCCCCCTAAAAATAACTTTCCTATTCAGCTCGATTATTGAAGACCATGTCAAGGAAACATTTTGGCTCACCTATTGTATTTCTGTAACTTTCTAAACCCTACTTTCAGGCTAAAGAAGGCAAGGATGCCCCAGCTCTGGTTCACTGTTTAGACAGGTCAATTTAACATCCATGTTTGCACAATTAGATAGCCTAGTAAACTGGCATATCCACAAGGTTCAGGCACCTGGACACAATTCCTTTACCCCCACTTGGCTTCTCCCTTTGCAAAAACTGCAGTTAACCATACATCCTCTCATGTCCAAACCAGGAAACTGTAGTTAATGGCTTCCAAACAAGCCAGGATCTGGAAGCCAATTTTAAAGCATGGCTTAGTATCTTGGCTTGAGCAGAAGGCATTAGCCATAGTTTCCTGCTTCAGATGTAACTTCTGTTTCCTGGCTATTCCATTGCTTGCGTGCAAGGAGGAGCACAGAGGCTGTATGTGGTTGCCCGAAAAACTCATGCATATATTTGCTTATCAAGCCAAGGTTTGATTGTGCAAATGCAGCCGATGTCTGTGATGGTGACCTAGAAGTTCTGAATGTATGAAAGGAGTCGCATATAGGCAGAGGCCTATATTGACTTCTGTAATGAAGAAGCATGTACAGTGGTATCTCAGGCTAAGTACTTAATTCATTCCGGAGGTCTGTACTTAACCGGAAATTGTTCTTAATCTGAAGCACCGCTTTAGCTAATGGGGCCTCCTGCTGCTGCTGCACCGCTGGAGCACGATTTCTGTTCTCATCCTGAAGCAAAGTTCTTAACCTGAAGCACCATTTCTGTGTTAGCAGAGTCTGTAACCTGAAGCGTATGTAACCTGAGGTACCACTGTAATGGAAAATGCCTGTGTCTTTGTGGAAAGATTAGAAAGCACTGTACAATAGTATGTGATTTACTTATTAAGATATTTCTGTACTGCTCTTTGCCAAAAATGGTGACAGGACAGCTTACAACAATATACCTATTTCACTATAATTCATTTTACTATAGAATCATGTTCATGCATGTACAATCTTAGAACAAGTTCACATAAAACATTTTCATTTACAGCAGAGGACTCTCAAATGCCTGCATAATGTGAAACAGGCTTGGTAAGAAGGCAAGGGTTTCTTTTTGTGGTCACACTGACAGTTTTCTTTTAGGTTATATGAGTATATGTATGCATTCCAGGGTATTACGAAAATATTTTAATTTCTTAAAATAGGTGGTATCCGGTATAATGAGAACTGATTCTACAACTGTATTTATATAACCTTTAAAAAAAATTTTCAAAGCATAATTTTGACACATTGGTGTGTGTGTTTTTCTACTTTGCAAAAATATCTGTCCTTATAAAAGTCACCAGCTACTGTATGAAGTCCAGAATGTTTATGTTGAAATTATTTTTATCTAACTGACAGAAAAAAGGATCTCAAATGGAAGGCAGGTTTGGCCTCTAAATATATCTGATTAATGATATCAAACTGGCAAACAGCTCTATGGTGCTATAGCTTTAAGCAACAAGATTTTCTGTGCCACAGCATTTTCTGTTCACCTATTGAGAGGCTGCATGACAATATTGCTGTATATAACTATTAGACTTAATTACAATGGCTTTACTTTGCCTTTTATAATGGCAAAATGTTCGTGGCTAAATATAGAACCATCCGCTTTCTAATGTGGATGCAACATCTGTGAAACCTTAGGTTGTGTGCAGCTAGTTATTTAGAAGTAGAACTAGCTTATTTCTGCAGATAAGTTCAGTTCCCTCTGCAGTAAGATGCCTGAAGTATCAGAGCAACACGTTTCTTCCTCGTGTTCCTCCCCTGTTTTTATATTATATTCTATCTGCTATTTTTCTTGGAATGATATTTTGGTCACAAACACAGCCCAGCAATCCTTAGTACTAAAGGCAGCTCCCATTGTTTAGTCATGCTATCCTGCCGTACGCTGTGCTTGCCTATCCACCGACAATTGCTGTGGAGCAATATGCTCAAATTATACTGAAGGCATTCTGATTGGTCTGATACCTACATCTTACCTTGCTTCATCTTCGTACAAAAAAAAAAAGGGACAAATCAAGTTTCTAGCGTTTGTTTTATCATTCATTTTGTCTGAGTTATTTATATCCCGTTTTTCTTTCTCAAAAATCCAAAGCAGATTTCAGAACAAAATTAAAAACAAAAACATCATGAGCACATAAAAAAAAACCCTTCTGTGCAGCTCTACACCTCTTAGCCGCTGGCTGTGGGGGCCAAAAAAAGTTTTTCCCTTCTGCTTTCACTGTGCCTTTCCCCCAGACATTTTTCACTCCATCTGGAAAGCCATATAGGCCAACTTTCATAAGCCCAGTGGGAGTTGGATACAACTTCTCAGATGTGCTTCACCTGCCTCCCCTTTTTCTGGCACCAAGATCTTTGGTGAGTAGTTAGAGGGCCATCTCACTAAATCCATAGACAAAGAAAGACTCTGCCTTCAGCCAAAAAGGAGGACTAGAAGAGGCGCAAAACCAATCTCAGCCCCCCTCCCCAAAGACAGCTCTCTGGGGCCCAGGGATTCTCTTCTTACCTGCCTTGGTGGGGTAGGCAGGACAGAACTCGTGGACATCAGCCTGATGGTTCACGGAAAGAGAACCTTTGACCCTTCAGAGTTCCCCAAGTAGGAAGGAAAGTCCTCTTTTGTCTGGTCTGGAGCTGGTATAGCATTGGTATAGCATGGGGGCATGACTTGCCCCTGGCATGGATATGGCGTAAGTGTGCTGTTGCTCTGTGTCACTCATGTCCCACTGACATCTCTACCCAGTTCTAGGCATTGAGCTAACATAAAAATATCTGTGGAGGGATCTGGAGTGCTCCACCAATATATTTTTAAAGGTAGTCCACTAACATGACAGTGTTCCCACCATATCTCCTTTAACTGTCTTTTTTCCCTTTTCTTTAGTATAGGGTTGTGCCCTAAAAGTTGCAATGGTTGTCTCCTCTTAGCTAAAACAATGGTGTACGGAAATGTATGTGTTTTAGGATTCAATGTATAAATAAGTATAATTGTATAAAAGCCTTCTTTTGCTCATTTCCTATGACTTTCAAACTGTCTACCTTTGCAATGGATTCCAAAACTGTGCGCTGTTTTCACAGCATTATTCTGTCCATTCTCTGGGGCATCAGGTACGCCCTTTGACTTCTACACTGAGTCCAATAACCTCCCATGTTACTTTTAGTAAAGTGTGGGTTGATGTAGAGCACGTTCCCCACCTGTCCCTGTACTGAAGATTGCTAAAGGCAAGGCTGAATTTATTACCGGCAAATAGGCTGTTGTCCATTACGGTTAATATACTATGGTATACCTCTGTACTTCAAAAATTCTGCTTTATATATGGTATCAGTTTACTCTTATACGTTGATGGAGGTACTTAAGAGTCTGTGCATTGTTTATCAGCCTTTTAACACATCAAACTTACAGTGCTGATGAAACTCCCAAACCGCCCCTCCTGCAATATCATAAACAGGCACAGAATAATTTTGAGCATCAGTACTGTTGATAAAGGCAAGCAGGTTTTGATGAGCCAGATTCCCTTGGAAGCATCATGCATGCTTCTTTAGTAAATCAAACTCAGGCAGCATAGGAACAAAGGACAGCAGAAGTTGCCTCTCATCCCATCCTCATTTGCTAATGAGGTGTGTTTCCCTGCCTACAACTCCTGAACAAAGGTCTTATTTTTCTAGGCATTTTGTGCTGAAACAAGCAATTTGAGTCAATATCATTTCGCCAAACCAGCAAGCTGTCTACCCACATTGCCTCCATCTTATCAGGATTCATCTTTAGTTTACTGGCTCTTTCCCAGTCCTCTACCATTAATTGTAGCCAATAAATATTGATAAGCATTCTGGCCTCCAAATCTTATTTTGCATGGTTCCCAGACTGAACTAGGTTCAACATTCATATATATATATATATATATATATATATATATATATATATATGAATGAAAACAACCTGGGTTTTTGGCATCCTTTGGGCAAACTGAATCTTGAAAACGTGAATCTGAGCTACATTTGAGTCTGCATTTAGCCAAGAGTTGCAATTTTATTATTTTACTGTAATAATAAGGACCATGTGGATCAGGCTTGTCTTCAGTTCTTTATCTATCTATCATCTATCTAGCTATCATCTATCTATATTGTATGTATGTATGTGTGTATGCATGTATGTATGTATCTGTGTGAACTAAGACTGGGGTTTTATCAACTGTTCTTGTTCATTTACCAAGCATACTAGCTGTACAGATGTGCTGTATATAAGTGGAAAGATGGGAATATTTCTTCCCTCCAGTTTCCTGGGTTAGGATATAGCCTTCATTATAAATGAGCAATCCTCTCCAAACAACAGGCGAGCACTTCCTAGTTCTTCTCACTGCCCATTTGTTTTTCACAGTATACAGCAATTTGTGGTACACAGAGCAACCTTTATTGATACACATGAAGTATTTGCACTGTCTTCAGGTGCCACTGTAATCCTAGTAGCATTATGAAATATCTAATGAAGTGCAAGACATCAAACTCGAATAGGAGCCCTGAAAACAACTCATCTTTCCTCTGTTCTGTATGGTAGGGAGGGAAAAATAATTTGATTTCCATAGAAGGACATTGGGTAACTGTCAGTCATCAGAATTGACTAAGGAAGAGAATGAGGTTGGGTTGCACCAGACTCATTATGCTGCTGCAGGTGAATGCAGAGTTCTTTCTCTTCATTTTGCTCAAATATAACTTTTGCCGAGGCTCCAATACTCTCCTCCCCAACTTTCAGAGAATCTGTTAGTTGCTCAAGCAGCCTTCTTGCACTTGTTTTGACCACACAGGCTGTCAGCACATGATCAAAGAGACATTACTCCTGAAACACTGATGATATTAGGCATTTCAGGCTTTGAAGCGAGTCTTCAGCCAGTTTTGTTTTGTGGTGTTATTATTATTACCATTCTTTTATTAAATTAAATTTGTATACCACTCTTCATCTGAAGATCACAGAGCAGTTCACAACATTATTATTATTTTAAATAATTTTTATTAAAGATTTTCTTGGTTTACAAAAGTACATGCATTGTCTCTTTTTTCAGGTTGTAGAGTGTTTTCTATAGATTGGTTACATTTGATGTGAGACGTTAGTGTTGTATACAGAATAAAGTTGGGGAAGAAGAAAAAAGGGGAGAGACCTCTCTCACTACCATGGAAATATAATAGACAAATAGAAAGAGAACCTACCCAAGTGACGCTGACATAAAACCCCCACATATACACTAAGTAAAAGAATATAACTTCGCAACATTATTGAAATTTTAAGCTGTGTGTTGACAAGGGACACTTAGACTTATATGAAGCGCATGGTGATTTTAAACTACCTGTTTTGTAAAGTATATTGCTGCTGCTGATGTGCTGGTAAGACTGATAGGACAATTGACATTTTTTAAAATGCAGCAATATTGGTTTCAGTGTCAGGGACAAGTGTCTGCATCATCAGGTCAAAAGATCATGTGAAATGTTTACTACAGATACATTTCGAGAATAGGATTCATGGTCATGAATCGTATAAAAAAATTGGTACAGCCTGTGCCTTTGCACATAATAGTTGCTTGAAAACACTAAATCTAATTTATTTATGGACTGATCTAGATTCCGCCCCCACCCCCAGAAACCCCCGTGACTAGTGTCTGTGATGATACAAATAAAAGTTATGACCTGTTTCAATTGCGTATGTGCTGAAGAATAAGTAAGAAATGCAAGTGGAATTCTAGGCTTGTGCTCCTGGCATATATATAGTTTCACTTTTCTGTTCCTTTGCTTCTTGAGCAAACATGTGGCTGAAGCCTTCAAGGACCCATTGTATTATTTGGCCACGTGCAAAAACGGGCTTCTCATTTAATCAGAATATTGCACTCTATAGTGCTAGATCCACTTTACGTAAAATGGATACAGTACTTACATAATGTTCACAAAAATAGAATACACATTTTAGGGTCATTAAGCCTTAGAATTCAACTATGTTTGACATACTGTACAGCCTTAAGGCTTTGGTAATTTAGATAGGCAGTATCTGTATAACGTAGTTGTCAAAAACTGATGTCACTCTTTTTCTGTAAATATACATAGCATGGACTGCAGAAGCCCTGCATTTCCATACGCACAAAAATATTGACACAAAAGGTTAAATAACTCGGTTTCTTTTTGGCTCACTTTAATACTTCCTTATTAATAGCTCAATCTGGTTCTTAGGTTCTCTGTTGTAGAATGGAAGGAAGTCTATCCTACAATGTGAGCTAAAAAGTGGCTCACTTTAGTTTTTAATCAAGCTTGTGTTTGCACCAGGGCAGCTAAAGCAGCTTTTTAGGATTACAGTGGTACCTCGGGTTAAGTACTTAATTCGTTCCAGAGGTCCGTTCTTAACCTGAAACTGTTCTTAACCTGAAGCACCACTTTAGCTAATGGGGCCTCCTGCTGCCACTGCGCTGCCGGAGCCCAATTTCTGTTCTTATCCTGAAGCAAAGTTCTTAACCTGAAGCACTATTTCTGGGTTATCAGAGTCTGTAACCTGAAGCGTATGTAACCTGAAGCGTATGTAACCCGATGTACCACTGTATTGCTGTACTATCAACATGTGAATGAGGGCTCTTTGAAGTATCATGGTTTCTGTCTACAGTAATCCCCAGTCCAGTGCTTTATTTTGAATTTGTGGCATGCATGCTCACGCACATACAATGATTTGCTGCCAAGGAAGAGAGAGATGACAGTAAATTATCTATTAATGCTTCCATCAATATATTAGCTAATATCTGCTTTCTCGATATGGACTGTTACATACTTGTATGTTTCAAAAAAAAAGTGTTCCCAAACATGTTTATTAGCCTCTCATCCGAACTAAGCATTGTTCACATTCAAATTTTTCTTGGCATTTCTTGCAAAAGTAATTGATCCCAAAGCCATCAGTAATAATAGAGTGTTTGCTTCATACATATAAAGCGAGGGCGTCTTCCTCTTGGTGCAGGGTATTGCCATTATTTATCAGTGGACTAGAACCAGTGACATGTGAACTGCTTTCTTGCTTACAGCTTTGAAATGTGAGCTTTCAAATTTGTAAGCTTTAAGAAAATGATTCTAATAAAAGTTGTTCGATATCGGTCATGGTGATGGATGTTCATCTGCCACCATAATAATGTAGCGTGACATGTTGGTTTATTTGTTTCATCATGAATAGGACAGAGGACTTATCCCCACCTCTGTTTGCCCTGCCGCTTTCCCCGATCTTTAGTGCTGAATCAGAACAAAGGCAATTGGATTTCCTGTGGATTGCCGTTTGTTCCGATTCAGCACTAGAGAGCAGGTTTTCCAAGGGAAAGTGGCAGGGCAAAAGCAAAACCACTTGAACCCATGACCAGAAAGCACAAAAGCAGAAGTGTGGACAAGCCCTGAGACAAAACATAAGGTTTAATTTTCACAGGTTGCAAGGTTGAATCTCTGCTTTTGTTGATCTTGGGGGTGGGAGGGGCATGAAGATGGGTGATATTTACCCACCATGTTTACCCACAAGGCTATACATTAAGGAGTGAATTGTTTACATTTGTACTTGAATAAAATACACATAATGTTTTTCCCTGAATAAAATACACACAAGGTTTGCCTCTTTGGACGAAACATATTTGGCATCTTCACGTAATAAATTACTAATTTTACTTCCCTTGCTTGCTTGCTTGCTTGCTTGCTTGTGTTACTGGCCTTTTGGTGTCTCTGATCTTGTAGAATGATGGAAAAACTTGAGAACAATACAGGTTAATTAAAGAAAGCCATCCAGTTGCCAAAGCCAGCCGCCTCCAACCTGGTGCCCTCCAGGTGTTTTGGACTACAGCTCCCATTAATCCCAGCTAGTCTGGCTTTAGTATAAAACATCTGGAGGACCACTTCCCATGCAACTTGCAACACAACAGTTTTGCACCACCCATTTTGGTGATACAGGCCAGGAGAAATGGGGAATGGGAAACGCCAACCACTGAAGGATACTGTAAACCTAGTAACTAAGTTGCGTACATAGATTGTCCAAGGGATGCATCTAAGGACGGTGTAGTGAGAATGCTTTTCCCCCCCAACATGGCATTTAATATCCAGATAAGGGAAGGCATGCAAAATCTTTCCTAACCTGTTCCTTCTGAAAACGCCCAACATTTTGTGCCCTTAACAAGTGAAGTAAAAACCATGTTTTACCTTTCTTTGGGAAATTTACCTTGGTTTTTTTTTGTCCTCACCACTATCTTTTGTGCATCTTCATACATTGAGATTAATTGGAGTCTACAGAGACTTCCCTCTTGTGTGCCGTGGGAGGGTGATAGAATTTGCCATTCATAGTGATTGAATGGAATGCTCTGTCCACATACCACAGAAACAGAATACGGCAGGTGTTTCTGTTTAGGAGATCCGTATTTTGCTGTGAAAAGTTGGTCTGTGCTGTATTAATGCTGCTATCATTTTATTAGCACCAGGCAAAGCCTGTATTTAAACGTATAACATTTATTTAAAGTGACCTAAGTAATGTTTTCTTTTAGAGCTTGTAGTTTTATGCCCATTGTATGGGTGTTTCAATCTTATAAACATAAAACCTGATTTTCCTTGATACCATACACATCATCCTACATGTGTAGGACTTAGGGGCTAATGTACACTTTACAGCTGCTCTGTGTTCTGGCCAGTAAAATTATGGAACAGTAGATTGCCCCAATTGCATGAAGAGTTTCCATTCCATTTGCTGTCACCACCAGAATAGCCATAACATGTAAATCTGCCAAACAGGTAAAAGAAGAAGAAGAACTCTAAACTGTGTTTCTCTTTAGATATGAAATGAATAACTGTAAGGTCTGCAAAGAGGATATGCTGTTCTCCACCACTCCTAGCTAAGGATAATTTAATCTAGGTTTGGGTGTGGAAAGAAATAAAAGACTGAAACAGCAACTTGAACCTGCGAGTGAGATAGGCTGTGAGGTACAGATTTTGGCTCTGTAAGCTCTCAAAAAGTGCCTTTTTGGTGTGAGGGGAAGAGACTTCCTTTCTCTGGCAATCTGATATGCATCAGTGGCAGGAGAACACTGCCATGACTTGGGAAATGATCCCACTACCAAAACAACAGCAGCCAGTAGGAATTCTGCACCAAACTCCCGCTGTTATCAGTAATGGCAAATACTCAACTCAAAATAAAATATTTGCCACATGATGAGCTATTTTACTGTGACCATAGTGACAACACCAGCTGATGACATGGCTCCCAAAATCTCTTTTCTGATGAGAGCAGCTTTTGCATCTCACTTGGAAACGAAGGACCCAGAGTCTGGAGGAAGAATGGGGAGGCACACAATGCCAGATGCTTGAAGTCCAATGTGAAATTTCTACAGTCTGTGTTGATTTGGGGAGCCATGTCATCAGCTGGTGTTGGTTCACTGTGCTTCATTAAGTCCAGGGTCACCGCAGCCATCTACCAAGAGATTTTGGAGCACTTCATGCTTCCTTCCGCAGACGAGCTTTATGGGGATGCTGATTTCATTTTCCAGCAGGACTTTGTCACCTGCCCACAGTGCCAAAAGTACCAAAACCTGGTTCAATGCCCATGGGATTACTGTGCTTGATTGGCCAGCAAACCCACCTGACCCGAGCCCCATAGAGAATCTATGGGGCATTGCCAAGAGAAAGATGAGAGACATGAGACCGAGCAATGTAGAAGAGCTGAAGGCTGCTATTGAAGCTTCCTGGTCTTCCACAATACCTCAGCAGTGCCACAAGCTGATAGCATCCATGCCACACCACATTGAGGCAGTAATTGATGCAAAAGGGGCCCAAACCAAGTACTGAGTACATGTGCATGCTTCTACTTCTCAGAGGTCCAATATTGCTCTATTTGCAGTCCTTGTTTTGCTGATTTCATTTAATATTCTAATTTTCTGAGATTGTTAATTTGGGGTTTTCATCAGCTGTACCCCATAATCATCAGAATTATCTCGTTTTGCATGTCATGAGTCTATCTCATATATTAGTTTCACCTTTTAAGTTGAATTACTGAAATAAATGAACTTTTCCACAATATTCTAATTTTTTGAGTTTCACCTGTACACCTTCCCTGCTCTAACCAAGTTGTATCATTGCAGCTAGACAGGAGTGAATTGTGTCACGTGACATTGATTGCTTTCTTCAGCTTGAGATGGTTGTTTCTGTTTTTTTTTTTTTTTTTTTTTTTTTTGGGTGGCACTGCTAACTTCATAAACTATCCCCATAACTTTAAGATGGTGATGATTTAAGCCAGTGTAAAGCAACCTGCTAACTCCTTTTGTCATACGAGTCAATACCAAGAGGTAGGCTGACGGAGTCCACTCCTATAAAAAACACTGGGATGGGACTCCATCAGCAGTAGGCAGCGAGACTGGAAACCAAGATGACTGTAGATGTATTCATCCTCTGGATTTAGCCCATTAAGTCAACAGAGGAACACTGAGCTGGGATGTCTTGATGTTTTTCCTTGAACGGTGGACCTCCTGCAAAAAGTTAGTCATCTCTGCAGATAAGATTGGGAACAACTTTTTAAAAATCCAGCTCACATCTAACTTCAGAAGTTTGGAATATGCTCCTATCTTCTTCATAATGACCATATCTCTCCCAACCACTTTCCTTGACTTCTTAGAGCATATTTTCTAATCTTATATAGAGACTACAAGATTGGAAAGCATTCCAAGTTCAGTAATTAAGGCATTTAACAGTCACTAGGTACCATCCCATTTATGGCTCTCATTCTGGGACATACTGAATATTTTAGTGACCTTGAAAAATCAAGCCCAGTGTCCTTAGTCTTAAAAAAGAAATAATCACATTAGGCAACCAGTTAATTAGATCTCACTTAATTAGCAGACATACTCCTAATAATTTTTTGTACTTCTAATTAGCTTCTACTGGCTAAGTCTCATTTAATATCTTATTCCAGTTTAATTAGAATTTTTCCATAAATGGGATTGATTTGGTGCTTACTAGGAAAGTTAAGATAATACCTTGCCATAATACTGTCAGTTATGTAACTTTATCCTGCTAGTTTAATATTTTTTTCAGTGTTAGCTGCTCTGAATCTTAAAGTTGGAGTGGGTTCAGAATCAGAATATTTTGGATTGTGTTCAGCTAACTTTAACTCAGAATAGATCCATTGAAATTAATGGACTTAACTTAGTCATATTCATTAATTTTAATTGGCATACTCCATGTAAAACTTTGCTGAATACCTCCTATTCAAAAGAGATTATTACTGTTGATGCTTAAGTAACAGTAATTTAAACAAGACTTCAGCAAAGAAAAAATGAATGTTTTGTGTATGGTATACAAGATGTGAATCAGAAAGTCTAAAACATGATATTAATATAAGTGAATGCCAGCTGCTGGAGAATGTAACAAGTGCAACAAAACAGCAGCATAAACATACTGTTTGCAAGCCCTCTTGATTTTAATTGTATTCTCCAGTAAGAACACACTTGTTTCTTAGCAGATTTTGTCTTACTATAAAAAATAATAATGTGGGAACAAGCTGACTAAAATTGGTCAATTCTTAAATTCTATTTAAAAGGCTTAAGCAGAAGCCTATGGAATAAACAAAAGTTTCAGAAACTTGGCCAGCTCATTTTCTGTGTTATTAAATGTCCTTTTAAAATGAATGGAATAAAAACTGTGCAGACATGCATAATGCATAGTAAACCCCGCAGTTAACTGGAGCTGACACTGAAAAGGCTTTGGCTATAAGAGTCTGTCTATGTTATTGTTTTTATTGTGCAGTAATTGTGTCATTCCTACTCAATTACTGTGGGCGTTCTAACCATCTCTCCGCCTGCTAGTACATCAGCTTCAGGGCAATAACATTTTCCCAGCACTCAGGCAGCAGCCTATTCCACACCCACCCAGGTACTCTTGCCTACTACCGTAGAAAGTAATAAGTGACATCACTCCAGCTTCCACCATCACCACATGCAGGATTGTATAGCCAATTCATGAACCTTTTTAATTTAATTTTTCCTGTTCAGTTAGTTGTGGCTGCCTGCTTCCCCATATCCCAAGCACATATCTCAACTTTAGAAAAGCACCCTAAGCAATTATCCTACTGCTGCAATGCTATACAGTTATACAACTACCAAAAAACACAAGGATCATTGGAGGAGATAGACTGTAGGCAGGTGTTTATATGCTAATGGTAGAAACCTCTGAGCCAAATGGGTGAATTGGAGCACTTGGGTCTTAGAGGATGGCATTGTCCTATAGCGGGCACAAAGAAAATCTGGTGGGATGGAGATACCCAATGGGACACAATTTTCCCTGGATAAAAGCTCTATAGGAAGGGCAGAAGTGGTGTCTGTTGAGAGTTGTTCAGCGGAATCCCTGATCTGGACCTTGTGTAGAAATAAATAAGCTTTCCATCCCCAAGAAGGAGTTTCAAAGCTTTACTGCTAAACAGTCTTATATACTAACTACAAAGGATAAGTGTTACAAAGAAACAAAGTTAACATATTGCTCTCAAGTCACAGGCAGTGCGGTTCAGTCCTTTATGCAGTGCAGTAAACTTTCCTCTCTCTGGTCCCAGAGAGAGATCCTAAGCTTGTTCATCATTGCAGAGCTTAGCTTCATCTGCCACTGCTGCTGCTGGCCATCACTGACTTTTCAAGTTTCCTCTTCTGCTTGGAAAGATGTGCAGCTGGGTTTCTGGAGATGAGTCATCAGGTAGCCTAAGCCTGTGAAATGGAAAAAGGCCAGCCTTTTGCTTTCACCTAGAGTAGAACCTCTCACTGAATGTAAACCTCTGTTTTCCAAATGCTAACCTCTACAGATGTTTTAACCTCAGCATGTACAAACATTTTATGCACATTAAACTTTTAGCTTTAACAGTGTCACTCTGCAGGTCAAAGAGAGCACTGAGTCCAACAAGTTGAAATCCCAAAAGGGCAGACTTCCCCACAGAATCATTGTGGGTGATGATATTGGCCCCCTGGTGTTATTTTGTCCTAGGGATGTCAAATGGTCCCCCTGATCAAAATGTTCAGGGAGATCGTGAGATGATGAATGAAATCAAGGAAACATTCAAAAGAAAAGATGTTGTCGTGGTAGTCAGATTTTTTTTGAAAAAGTCTCTTAAGATTAATAAGGAACCAATTCAATTCACACCACAACTAGGTCTCCTTTACTGATTTTTTTTAAAATTATTGGTCACATGCCTCTCAGTTGTACAAAAATAGAAAACTTTTTCTGACCTCCATGTTTCTTCTTGGTTGTATAATGTTTGGAATTTTGCTCTTCTAGAAAAAATAACATGACATGTGGGAGCCTCATACAAATCCAGATTCTTAATTTCTTTCTTTCTAAATATATTAAAAATAGATTTTAATATTATACAATACAGTCGCAACAAAGAAAAGAACATAGCATTAAGATTATGGTGTCATTCTGCATGGTCTTAAAACATTGGCAGCCTGTATAGGTCCTCCACAAACAGGTTTGTGAGGTTGTTGGAAGAGCTTTACTTTCTTTTTCCTTTACATATGAAAAGAAGGGACAGCAGGTTTCAGGAAATGTATTTTCCTTTATAACCCCACTTGAAACTCTCCTAAGGCCAGTTAGTCATTCTGAACTAGCTATATCCCAAATATTATTGAATCGTGTCTGAAGAGTTAACTCCACCTAGGATTTCCAGTGATACACTATCATCACTACACGTGCAGCTACCAGTAGGAAAATAATTAAATCTTTATGCTGGGTAGTAGGGTTGGAATCTGGGTTTAGTTAAAGCAGGGCTAAGGCTGGGTTTGGCATCTTTGAGATAATATCAAAGACCCTGGTCCAAAATATATACCGTAAATAATTTTGCATTCCCACTAAGCATGAAAATACGTTCCAAGGTTCCCATAGCCTCTCCAACAAAGGGTGTGTATGTGTAGGGATTTATTGATTTGGGCTAGATGCACCAGAGTCCAATACCACCTAAGAATGACCTTCAGATAAGCTTCTTGAAGGTGAGATGAGATAGTTCTTAAGGGTGGTGTCCATTCCCCATATAGTATTTTACAAGCATACTATAAATCAATGAAACCATGCCTTTCATATCACAATGGGGTTCAACACACCTTGATTCAAATATCGTGAGGGAACGAAATCCTTCCCCTCTTTCTCCTACATGTTTTGCAAAGGAGCAGCACTGGAAAAGTTGAAGCCAATTAGGGTGCAGATCTTTTTGCCTTCCCTTTAGCCTTTCTTTTGTTATTGCTTTGCCTTTGTATATTAAGTCTCGGATTCTATACACTCCCCATTTTCCCATTCTTTACATTGCCAATATTGTGTCTGCCACAAACAATGATAGAAATTGAAAGTCTTAATACCACTTCATTCACTTGCCCAAGCAAGGAAAAATCCATCATCCCTGACTGTTAGCTATGCAGCCTAAGGCTGGAGGTCCACAAGTTCCCATCCCTTATTTAGAATAAGAATAAGTGATGAGGGGGGGGGATAGCATTTGTTTATAAGATTAATATGCTATGCTATATTACAGTTCATGTTTCAATATTTTCCGAAATTTAAATTTGGCAGCCACTTAGTCATACTGGTATACCGTACATCTGCATATAAGCACGCCTATAAACTTCCTGAACCTCTTAATGAAGGTGAAAGAGGAGAGCGCAAAATATGGTCTGAAGCTCAACATAAAAAAAAAAAACTAAGATCATGGCCACTGGTCCCATCACCTCCTGGCAAATAGAAGGGGAAGAAATGGAGGCAGTGAGAGATTTTACTTTCTTGGGCTCCATGATCACTGCAGATGGTGACAGCAGTCATGAAATTAAAAGACGCCTGCTTCTTGGGAGAAAAGCAATGACAAACCTAGACAGCATCTTAAAAAGCAGAGACATCACCTTGCTGACAAAGGTCTGTATAGTTAAAGCTATGGTTTTCCCAGTAGTGATGTATGGAAGTGAGAGTTGATCGCCAAAGAATTGATGCTTTTGAATTATGGTGCTGGAGGAGACTCCTGAGAGTCCCATGGACTGCAAGAAGATCAAACCTATCCATTCTTAAGGAAATCAGCCCTGAGTGCTCACTGGAAGGACAGATCCTGAAGCTGAGGCTCCAATACTTTGGCCACCTCATGAGAAGAGAAGACTCCCTGGAAAAGACCCTGATGTTGGAAAAGATTGAGGGCTCAAGGAGAAGGGGATGACAGAGGACGAGATGGTTGGACAGTGTTCTCGAAGCCACCAACCTGAGTGTGACCAAGCTGTGGGAGGCAGTGGAAGACAGGAGTGCCTGGCGTGTTCTGGTCCATGAGGTCACAAAGGGTTGGACATGACTAAACGACTAAACAACAACAAATAACAAATAAACATGCTGTCATTTAGACAAATACACAGCTATTTGGTCAGTATTTTTCTACTCTGTGTCTTTATCCATGGATAGAGAAATCAAAAGGAAGAAATCCAAGAGGATGGGCTGGATGTTTAGAACATAGCAGATGCTTAAATCAGATTCATCCCAGTTGCTTGGATGAGTCCAAAGTAAGCAGCTTGTGCTGTGGAGCCAGATTGCACGACATTGTTTATGTTGAAGCTGTAGCAACTAAGGCCAGAACGGTTCTGGAGCACTGCTGTCAGTTTCAGTGCTTCACTGACAGGAGACCAAAGGAAGTGGCTTGACAACTGGAGTCTTAGTCATAAAAAGATACGGTGCTTGGGCTAGATTTTTAAATGTGAACAGCATAGCAAACGGAACTCGAAATGCGATAGAAACCTTCCTCCCCACACCAGAATCTTAAACGAGATGTCTCACCATTTTTTCTTTCAAAGGGGGAGGAAAAAACCTTAAAAGTTGCTTGGCACACAGTGTGAACTATTAGAGTCTAAAAATCTCGCAGCATAGGAATAAAGTGCTTATGAGAGTAAAGCCTTCAAATAATGTAAAGGCTTGACTGACTCACACAAAACTTCAGCATTTAAGCCTTGATCCTAAATGTATTTATGTGGATCAAAACAGCGTCTCTTTCCCCACTTCTTGCGGCCCGGGAGTAGGGGGGCGGGGAATGCTTCATGAAATGTAAATTAAAACCTAATACTGGCATAGTCAATTTGACTCCAGGCACAGCTGCCCAGAACAATAATAACTAAAAGGACAAACTATAGGGAGTAGATAAATTGGAAGATACCAGTACAAGAGGAATTCCCCAGCCTTCCATTCTGTATTCAGTCTGTTGTGCTGGGATTTGGGCATGGCTAAAGAGGAAGAAGGAGAGAAGTGTGGTGGTACAAATGGAAGGAACTGAAATTGAGCTCAATCTCAATCCCTTTTCATGTGTATCCACCTATCAACATGCGTATTGTAGTTATAGCACACACTACATCTATAGTAACTACATGTAATTTGTCATCTAACATTCTTTTGAACGAAAAGCCACCATGTCACAAAAGCCACCATTGAAGTGGATTGGCAACACTACATTGCGATGGATAGAGAAGAGGGCAAGGTTTTAAAATACAACAAATATATCAGATTGTGTTTTGGGTGGTCTAATTCCCCAGCAAATGAAAGCATCTGCCTTGTTTGTATGATTAAAATAGCGGCATTTGTTATGGTTTGTTAATCTAGCTTTCAAATGTAAGCATGGGCATTTTAATTAGCTGTATACTGTTTGTGTGTTAACTCATTTCGCATTCGTTTCATGCAAGTCTAATTTATCATATGTGTGTTCATATTCTGCATACATAGGCACCGAAAGATAATAATTAGGAACATCTGTTAACATTTACCACAAGCAGATGTTAAACAAATTACATTGTTTATATACTCAGCATCAATTCAGAATAAGGCATATAAGTATTCCTCAGTGTTCAATGAATTACATGTTATTCACTAGTACAGTTGTACTCTTTCTTTTTTTAAAGATGTATATAATTACTTACAAAACATTTAATATGCTGTTATGATAAAAATGAAAACAGCAAGAGTTTCAGCTGAAATTTCCACATTCTTGAGCCTTCTATAATTAAAAATTAGGTGCAAACTTGGATTATGCTTCTAGACTACAATCATGAGTTCATAGAGAGGCAGAGAGATGATTTAGCAGTCTACCTCTTCCAAGACCCCAGGTACAGCCCAGCTCCCAGACTTCACAGCAGGGAATTGAGGTTGACCAGGCTGGTCAGTTGTCCTATATGTGGTGTGAAAAGCACCCCTGCTTGTGGGAAATTTGTTGCAATGGTTCATTCAGTTCAGTGGTGGTATGTGGAGGTGGAGATGGTAACACTTGGCTCCTATGGGGGACACTCTGCAACCTGAAACTCTTCACATAGGATTGCAGCAGGATTATTATTATTAATACTTATTAACCACTCTTTGCCATGAGGTCCCAAGGCACTCTCTTCAACTGCCAATGCCCAAATCTCTGAGGGCAGTGAAACAGCCGAGAGGACCTTCTTTGCTAATCTTAACACCCATCAGGGTCATATAGGGAAGGAGACAGTCTCTTTGGGGCCTAAGTCATTTAGGACTTCAAACACTAATGTGAGCACCTTGAAAGGCCCTGGAGATGAACTGGCAACCAATGCAGCTGTTTTAAAAACAGAGGTTATATGAATCTAAATGGACTGCTAGCTAGCGTTCTGGCCACTGCAGTTTGAAGTTTCTAAGTCGACTGCGAGGTCAGCCCCATTTGACAATTTTGATACAGGATTCTTTCCCTGAAACTGCAGCATTCAAAGATTGGCTGAGAAATGTCTGTCTTCTTTTGAAGTTTATTTGGATGGCAATGGAAAGCTTGAAAAAAATATGGTTTGAGTTTACTTCAAAGATGAGATGACAGCTTCAAGGAATCCTTTCCCCCCGCCTCCTCCTGCTAAAGCAAAGGGAGGCCCTCATCTGGCCACTGCTACTTCAGGTTCAGTCACAACTGTCTTTGAACATTTTGTTCCTTTCTTTAAAGTGGTTACAATGATTCTAAATAATCTATCCCCCTCGAGAGTGTTAGCTTAAAAAGGAAATAAACTTTGTGCTGCATAAAGCAATTTCAGTGCTTTGCTGAGCCTAAGGTTATTTGTCTTTTGAATGGTAGTTTTCTTGGGTGTTTAACTTTCTGGTCCTTTTTTAAAAAGAGCTGTCGTCAACAGTCTCAATCTACTAGTTGTGTCTTTCTCCTGATGCTTCCAACCTGGGATGACTGGATCCTGAAAAATGCCACCTACACATCTCAACTCCTTTAGGTTGCATTGCGATACAGAGTCTTTAAATGCAATATTTGAGTACCTTTGGGATATCTTTGTGTATCTGTTTTCTGTGGGAATCTTGCTTGTGCAAAGCTTCCTGCAGCAAACATGTAAAGGGTAAATGACAGAGGTGCATCTTTAAATGTGTGATTAGTTGAGAGTAGACCATTCTACTCTTCATTGGCTAGCCTTTGCTTGCCACTTCCAGTACAGTATCATTCCCCCTTTCGCTGCACACTTTGGTGTGTAGGAGAAAGAAAGAGGAAAGGAAATGGACATATCCCTTCAGTCACTGAGTTTGTGGTCATGTGCACAATTATCTAGAGGTAAGCTCCATCAACCATAGTAGATCTTCCACCTGAGTAAACATGTATACGAATGCACTATGAATCTTTTGAGATTCATTTGGGCCATTTTAATCAGGAAGGGAATGTTGGTGTCCTATCGCTATGTTCATAGAGGTAGTGGCTAGGGTGCTGGACTCAGACTAGGACTGCAATCTTGCATCAATTAGGAGGAAGCCCCATTGAACTCATTGGGACTGAGTCTGAATAGACATGTAAAGCATTGTGCTGTGAGAATGAAGAGACTTCTTTTTTCATTTCTTGTTTATTTTAAAATATTTCTACTGCTTCCCCAGGCAAAGGGCATCCAAAACAACTTACAACAATAAAAGCTGCAATGATTTGGTGGGGGGAGAGAATCTGAACTGCATAAGACCTAAGAAATTTCCCCATAGGAATCAATGGAAATCATTTACTTGTTATGTGACTGCTTGCCTAACAGATGATTTCCTGAGTACACAATGCATTCAGATCATGAAATCTGTGTGTATTGTCTTCCGTGTGATATCTTCTGAGCTCCAGGTGTGTGACCTTAATTTCCTAAGTTGAAGGCCACTGACATTGCCTGGCATCAACTAAGGAAGGGCAATCTATGTATTTATTCCATAAATAAATCAATTGCTCAGGAATTTTCACATCAAATTACCATTTTGTAAATTATATAAAGAAACTACTTTTAAAATAATAAAACCATATTACAAGTAAATAAATTTCTAAAATTCCTTACTTATAAGCCTACCTTAAGAACATTCCTTTGAACATGGATTTTTTGTATTTTTATATATTTTGTGTTTTTATGCATTTGTTTCCAATAGCTTTTCACAAAACATTTTACACAGCAATCAATAAACATAAAGAACAACTTATTTAGAATGCCTGCTGAAATTGAAAGGAATATTTTTAGATTATTCAGTCATTAGAACTGCCCTGGAAGTCCCAATAAGCCAAATCATTGATTAGAAATAGTAGGCATTTTTTAAAAAAATTATGACCAAATTACATTTTCTCACTAAAGCAATATTCCAGAATGCAACTTATAACTGCAGGAATAGCTCCTTCAATGGATAAGCTTTTATATCATTTGAGCAACAGGAGACTGTGGCACAACAAAAACAATCTCATGTTATTGCTCTGTCCCTTCTCTTTCCATGCCTGAAAGCCTAGTACTTTGTGGTTAGTTTTTCTTCCCATGCCAAAATGAAGATATTGTGCCTTTTGTTGCTATGCCAACCAACCTTCTATTGTGTGCAGTATCTCTTAACACTGGTTGATATGGCAACCTTTCTCATTACACTTATACCCACCAAAGAGGTTGTTGGCATACTTATTCACACCAAAAGGCATGCACTTTGGGAGGCAGCTTTCCTTGTGCTAGAGACCTGCAAAAATGTTGGCGTGCCATTTGGCCTTCATTTGGAGCCAACACATTTTCCAACACTAGCTAAAAATATGCTCTGAGGTAGGTAAAACAAGTCAAAATTAACTGTCCTGCTCCTTTACTTAAAGAAGCACAACAGAGATAAGTAACTGATTTGGCACTGACCTATTACTATTCATAAAGTACCCCTGACCATTAGGTCCAGTCGTGGCCAACTCTGGGGTTGCAACGCTCATCTCGCTTTATTGGCCAAGGCAGCCGGCGTACAGCTTCCGGGTCATGTGGCCAGCATGACTAAGCCGCTTCTGGCGAACCAGAGCAGCACACAGAAATGCAATTTACCCTCCCGCTGGAGTGGTACCTATTTATCTACTTGCACTTTGATGTGCTTTCGAACTGCTAGGTTGGCAGGAGCTGGGACCGAGCAACGGGAGCTCACCCTGCTGCAGGGATTCGAACCGCCAACCTTCTGATCAGCAAGTCCTAGGCTCTGTGGTTTAACCCACAGCGCCACCAGTGTTCCACTATATAGGTAGCAAGGCAATAATCTGGGAAACTTTGATGGTCATATCTTGCAACACAGAGACTTTCAAAGTCTTGGGATAAAAAAGCTGATGGGAACATTTCCTCTTTAAAAAGGTCTATTCAGTTCAAGAAAGTTGAAAGGAAATATCCTTGTTCCAAAGAGAACAAACCTTGTTTCCACTCGTGTTTATGTATAAGATATCCTGTTACATATGAATAAATGCACAGGCACCTTCAGAATAGAAACACGAACCAAACTTTATTTAATAGACTTAACACTGTAACTCCCTGTTCTCTCCCCCCCTCCCAACTTCTTGTAAGAACTTTTCTTTGTGAAGTCAGTTGCTAAATAAAAAAACAGAATATTGGGGCCATCTGTTCTTCCTCATCTAAATAAATGTAATTTTATTCCAAATTGGAAATTGCTTTAATAAGTTGATAGGAGTTCCTTTCCAGTTTTTACAATGCTGATTGTAAAATTATTGAGGTTGTAGAATTTTTTGTTTTTCTATAATGGGACAGCCGTGTTTTCTCCACCAGCTTTGTTATATAATTTTATTACACTGCCATAAATGATAAAACAAATATTTTATGGGTGGCATTGTGTGTGAAAAATACAGTGTGGCAAAGTTTGGCGAGATAAGCACAAGTGTTTCAGCATTTTATGTATTTAACTATTTGTTCATAGAGTTGTATGGTTTTGAAGACTACTAGTTTATGAAGTCAGCATGAAAGCAGCTTCATCTTCAGTTACTGAACAGGAAGCTCTTCTCTTCTCTTTCTCAAAAATGGGAATATGATGGAACTTTTGGGAGAGTACACGATAGCTGTGGTGTGCCTTTTCTGCTATTTATTCTTTTTCCCAGCGACACACAGTTCTTTTAGACTGCTTCTAGTTTAATCAAATTACTAATATTGCACTATAATGTGGTTTTGGTGCTACACATATACCTGTGGGTTTTAGTAATCTAGTTTTTGGTTCCAAATTACTTATTAGAGGCCAATAAAAATACTTTGCAATTTTATTACTACTAAAACCAAGCTTTAATTAAGCTATAACTGGTAGAGAATGCATTTGTTCCTATCCTCTACATCAGAAATTGCAGAAAACACCAGGGGGTATATTGTCCTTCTGACGATGCACTAATAGAAATTGTTCATGAGCACTGAGAGCGGAATATAACTGCTATTTCTCTGAACAGTAGTGACAATCATTCTCCACCAAAGATAGTTTTTCATCTTGCAGTATTGTATCGTATCCCCTGGGAAATTCATGTCTGATTTGGGATTCTGAAAAATTCAGATGGATGCCCAATTCAAGTGTAGCTTCATTTCCATGCTTCCTTCCATGCAAGTAATTCCAAAAGTGTTCCCATAGAGGCAAATGTTACACCACACAAGGCAGTAGCCCTCACAAAAAAATATTAGTAATTTATCGGTGCACATTTGAGGAAGAAAATAAAAAGTTGAATCTTTCCCTACACGTTTTCTTTTTTAAAAAGCAACAAACCAGTGACATTTTAATTACACAGAATTGCACGGTGATATGCAACAGAACTCAAATGTTGAACACAAGCTAGGCTTAGAATGAAGTGTATCAGACAAAGAAAATGTACAAAATTGATTTCAGAAGTGTGATATATATGACTTAAGTTTCTTCTCTTCTCTCCACCAGGACTACACACTAACTATGTATTTTCAACAATACTGGAGAGATAAAAGACTAGCCTATGCTGGGATTCCTCTCAACCTTACGCTTGATAACCGAGTAGCGGATCAACTGTGGGTGCCTGATACTTACTTCCTAAACGACAAAAAATCATTCGTGCACGGTGTTACTGTTAAGAATCGAATGATTCGCCTTCATCCAGATGGTACAGTGTTGTATGGCCTCAGGTATGTAGCAGCGTGATCGAGATTTTTCCAGTATTGGTTTTGTGCTGTTGACCTTTGTTCCCTTGGTGTTAAGTTATCATAGACCCTCTACCACCTATCGTGCGTCCTCTAGCATTTCTCTAAAAGATTCCCCCAGAGAATAAATGACGTTGCTAATACAGTGGTACCTTGCCACTCGAACAGCTTGGCTCCTGAACAAATCGACTCCCGACGTGGCTTCCAATTGAGTGCAGGAAGCTCCTGCAGCCAATCAGAAGCCACACCTTGGTTTTCAAACAGTTTCAGGAGTCGAACGGACTCCCGGAACAGATTAAGTTCGAGAACCAAGGTACCACTGTATTTCCTAATTTTTCCAGGTTTTCTTTGCTTCAAAATTTAAACTACCAGCTCATATCCAAGTATCCATCAAGCATTCATTTAAAAGCATGTGGTCTGTTGAGACTTGCACTCCAAGGTCTAATCATGTGTGAAACTTAACTCCCCATCCTTCCTGCTCTTTTAACTCCCACCCCAACAGGGCATACATTCCCTCCTATCTCTGGGGTTCTACATGGCAGTTCCCTCAGACAAACATGCCTTTCTGGTGCCTTAATGCCATTGTGTTAGTGGGACAAGGAAAAGTGTGTAATATATTTAATGTGGAATATCCAAAGCACTGATAATGAATCACAAGGTAAAGCGAAACTCCTATTGAAGTCACCATGTGGGAGGCTGCTAGTTAGGGCTGCTATCTCATGAATCAGTTCAGTCATATAGAGAGTCTCCATATCAGTGCCAGCAGGAAAGCTTTCAGTTGATCACACTGATTCATATGATAAGCAGCAGTGCCCAGGAAAGCACATGCCTGTAGCTTGTGAGTATGGTGTAAATAACTCAAACTGGGCACCAGTGTTGGGTGAAATCAGGGCACAAATTTATTGACTAAGCAGCATGTCAGAATCTGCCCTTATTCACCTCCCAAGTCAGATCAGAGTTGTTTGTACTAAATGTTCATTGATTCAGTTCACATCAAATGCTTCATTTTCAAAACATTTTTACACTCCACACTCTCCCAGAAACCCCTGGACAGATTGAATCCATGCTGGAGGGTCTCCTCTGTAAACTTTGCTCACTTTGGCCAAAGAGGATGGAAATTACACAGGGAAACACAGAGCTTCATTGTGTACAGAGTGGCTCAGAATTCAAAACACAGTTACAAGTGGACAGAGCACAGAGCAACTCAGAAACGGATTGGAATTTGTTTTTAAAGTCACAGATACTGATGCAAGGGGTGGGGTATGCACACCTTTATTTGAGATTATGAGGCCTAACAGCTCCCCAGCCTTGAAGCAATAAAATCTACCACTTCCCTAACATTGAAAGAGGAAGCTGTACAGTTCCTGAGCTTACCCCCCAAAAGATGCAAACCCTGAATTAGTCCAAAAGCATCAAGGCTGAGAAACTACCCAGTCTCAGAAATAAAAAGCTGTATTTCTTGCTATGGTCTTGTTTGTGAAAGGAGCAAGATATATGAAAAGCACATTCCGTTTTAGCGAAAGCAGGATTCGTTATGTTTTCATTCCTGCTCATTTCCCAGAAAAATATGAGCGACCCAGAGCCTCTGTACTACTGCCTCAGTAGCCAGTGCTATAATACCACGGTGTTGCATGCCACCCCAATATCCAAGCGTTGCAAGATTCCAGGGGTTCCAGGTTCTTACCCAGGATTTGTGTTTCCTTTTGGCCATGAGGCACAGCAGAAACTGTGGTGTCTTTAAGAGCTTATACTGGAGGGGTTCACAGCATGAACACACCAGAATGGGTCTTGTTTCTCCCATAGCTACAGCCTTAAATTCAAACAGAAAGCAAATATTGCTCTCAAATGTTGCTCTGGTTCTCTCTCCAGCTTGCTGCTTTACTTCTAGGTCACCTCACTGCTCCCCAAACGCTCTACTTTCAATTGTGACTTTATCCATTGAGCATAGCTGTCAACGTTTCCCTTTTTTTAAGGGAAATTCCCTTATTCCGAATAGGATTCCTCACAAGAAAAGGAAAACGTTGACAGCTATGCCATTGAGAGAAGGGGCCCCACCAATCTGCCATCTTGTACCAAGCCCCTTAATCTCCCTTAACACTCTAAATTCCCATCACCCAGGTTTATCACCTCACCAGGAGGGTAGCCCGGCTATTCCAAGAATCTGAAGCCTGGATTAAATTCTAACATTTGTTAGATCCAAGGAGAAGATGGGTCTGGCACCCAGTTTAACAATGCCATACAATAGCAACATTTTGTATATAGACCAAAGCCCAACAGCAGCAGTAAATAATGACTCAATGTTAAGTTGCTCATGTCATGCCAACCTTTAATTGAGTTCAACAAATAAACACAAGCTCTGAAGATAAATTGCTGAAAGCAGCAAATCTCTTAAAGAAAACAAATGCTTACATTATCTCTTCAGATTGTAAGAGCTAATTCCATTCTATCCGCAATTTAGTCTTGGAATTTTATTAAACATGTCGAGTAGATGTAAATTACAAAGACTTCTGTGGAAATTAAATCAGCTCAAGGGTATTTACTTCAAACTATTTTCAAGCACTAGTTTGTTGTATATGTCCAATTATATAACTAATAATATTAATCTAAATGATATGAAACTGTGACGTGTTGTACAGAGTTTAAAATAATAATAAAAACAGCAGCTTTGAGCGTTGCTGCTATCTGCAAATTCAGCCAGTACACTACTTGTATGCATGTTGTTCTTCAAACATGGCAAGTCTTGCTACTTGTGTGTGGAAATTCCACTCATTGTGCTGGTGTAAGACAGTTGTGGCACTTCACAGCTTGCTGCTGGTGGCAGACTGATTCAGAGCCTCCCAGTGGCTGATGGGAGACATTCCCCTCAGCCATGGGGAAATCAAATTTTACCCATTCACGATGTCAGCCCAATTGTGGGCAAGCTTTAGGAGGTATCAGCAGGGGGAGCGGGCAGAGCCAGGTGGAAATTTGGTGTTGTTTCTGCTTGGGTCCACTTCTTTGGGATTTAAAGGGGCCTGCCTCCTCGCCTGGCAGTGCAGTCTGCATTGTGAAATAACAGTGCATTCAGATGCCTGCACTTCTTTAGCAATTTCTGAAGACAGTCTCAACAATTGCAATTAATGGAGATTACCTACTTCTAGGTGCATGCAGGGCAAGAGATTTGTTGTTGTTTAGTCGTTTAGTCGTGTCCGACTCTTCGTGACCCCATGGACCAGAGCACGCCAGGCACTCCTGTCTTCCACTGCCTCCCGCAGTTTGGTCAGACTCATGCTGGTAGCTTTGAGAACACTGTCCAACCATCTCGTCCTCTGTCGTCCCCTTCTCCTTGTGCCCTCCATCTTTCCCAACATCAGGGTCTTTTCCAGGGACTCTTCTCTTCTCATGAGGTGGCCAAAGTATTGGAGCTTCAGCTTCACGACCTGTCCTTCCAGTGAGCACTCAGGGCTGATTTCCTTAAGAATGGATAGGTTTTATCTTCTTGCAGTCCATGGGACTCTCAAGAGTCTCCTCCAGCACCACAGTTCAAAAGCATCAATTCTTCAGTGATCAGCCTTCTTTATGGTCCCACTTCCATACATCACTACTGGGGAAACCATAGCTTTAACTATATGGACCTTTGTTGGCAAGGTGATGTCTCTGCTTTTTTGGCAAACAGCATTATTGGAAAAAACTGACACAAAAATTCTAAGCAGCAAGAGGTCAAAAGAAACACAACTATTTCTATGCAGTCTGGTGTGCCTTTATTGATTACAGAATAACAGAACAGTGTCCATAGTTTATGGCACAGTCTGGTGTGCATGAAGTATGTATTTTATTTTTTCCCTTCCCCTCTTCCTATAAATTCCAATTGTTACTGATACAAATTACCTTTTACTTATGGTTGCCAATCTAAACAATACATGTTACCATGCATCGTTTTGTCACTGTAATAACTGTAATTATTTTGGTATATACACTTCAACACAACTTTGTTAATACACTCATAAATGTTTACCTAAGTTTTTGTCAGTGTTTTATTTTTATGTAATTGTTGCATGCCATACGCTCTGATGTAAACAAAGATATATCTTAATACAGCCATGTTAAGCAGCTTCAAGATGAAAACGAATAAAAACTACATTGCGGGGGGGGGGGGGGGGAGAGAGAGATGACATAATCCAAGCTCTGCTGATGTCAACTGTAACACTCCCACTGATGGGATGGTTTGGTTAGAATTCACCCAGGTTAAATGATTTGCATATTACAGCACGATTAGCCTTATGCCAGGCTATAGAGGGCTTGGCTTAAGTGTTCTGCTGCTCAGTTCAGCTACATGAGCTGCCCACCTACTGCCAAGACACAAATGTCTCCCCTTCCACCCACCTGATGTGCAGGTGAAGCCCATTGGCAAGGCCCCCATCAATGAAGCTGAGTGGAAAGCCCCAAAGCAGAAAGGCTGAATTGACTCGGGATCTGCTGGATCCTGAGTGGGTTCCACAGTCATGTTTGGCTGGTATTGAGCCCAGGCCAGGCCCGATCACTGCACCAGCCTCAAGCTGACCCAAGGATTATCTTCCCCTACAGCTTCTGCCACTGCTATGAATAGCAGGACTGCAGATATAGCAGTGGCTCTGTGGCGTCACAGATGCAGAGGGAGGTTGAATTGTGGCCTTAGATTTTTAAAGTTTTAGGTAAGGTTTTTAAAAAATTGTATACAATGGTACCTCGGGTTAAGTACTTAATTTGTTCCGGAGGTCTGTTCTTAACCTGAAACTGTTCTTAACCTGAAGCACCACTTTAGCTAATGGGGCCTCCTGCTGCTGCTGTGCCACCAGAGCACGATTTCTGTTCTCATCCTGAAGCAAAGTTCTTAACCCGAGGTACTAATTATGGGTTAGTGGAGTCTGTAACCTGAAGTGCATGTAACCTGAAGCATATGCAACCCAAGGTACCACTGTAGTAATGTATAATCTATATCCTGTTCACTCTCCAGAACCCATTATTTTCAATATTTACAGGTGGAGACTAGGGGCTGAGCTACTATTACTTGCATTAGATTATTCAGCTTGTGAGTCTGCTTTTCTTTCCAGATGATGAGTTTCTGAAGCCGACTCTTTAGATATACAGTGGTACCTCGGTTTAAGAACAGTCCGGTTTAAGAAGGATTTGGTTTACAAACTCCGCAAAACCAGAAATAGTGTCTTGGTTAGAGACCTTTAACTTGGTCTAAGAACAGAATCTGAATAGTGGAAGGGCACCGGCAGCGGGAGGCCTCATTAGGGAAAGCGCACATTGGTTTAAGAACGGTTTCAGTTTAAGAACTGACTTCCGGAACAGATTAAGTTTGTAAACAGAGGTACCACTGTACTGCAGATTTTATGTTCATACAGAAAGAACTCAGAAAGACAAATTCAGATGTAATTGTAGGAGCCACACACATATTTAAAAATATGGAGTGTAGATAACAAAAATAACTTTGTGTAGATAACAAAAATAGCTTTCTGAAAACTATAATTGTCTATACAATCCTATTCTTTCCCACCTTCCCCTTCACCCCATTTTAAGGTAGTTACCATGGTCATGAGCATTGTGAATAATATGTCAAGCCACAGAACACTTAGATTTCCCGAAGTATAGTCAGCTTGCACATTTTCAAAGAGAAAGGTCAAAGTGGCTTAAGAAATGGCCAAAATGTGAGATAAACACAAACTGACTGCTAAATGTATTTACTTGTTTATTTATAACATTTATGAAGAGATAAGTATCAAAACCAACCCAATATTTCCAAATGCATTTAGGCAGGCAATGTCTACAACATTTGAAAACAATAATTAGCCACTGTTTGATAAGGTTTCTACTTTAGTTATATTGCAATAAAGAATCGGTCTTGTATTGTAGTCAGGTATTGCTACATAGTTATGCATTGAAAGAAAGAAGAATAACTGTTCCTTCCTTTCTTTGATACATAACTTCCATAAACACTGGCCTAGGTTTTGAGCTGCTTGGTTTGGCTTATTGCAAAGATGCTTGAGGTAGCCCTTATCAACTCAAGCTTCCTGTAAACAAGGGGAAAGGAACGTTTAAAGGTCCTTGAATGTGCCATCAACAAGTGGTAGAACATTCCTTTGTGAAGATTTATTTGTAAAGATGAAATCCCTAAACTCACTTAGCAGGGAGTAAATCCCATTGAATTTTCTTAGAATTAGTTCTGAGTACCTTGGTTTAAGAACAGCTTAGTTTATGAACAACTTGGATTAAGAACGCTGCAAACCCGGAAGTAGGTGTTTTGGTTTGTGAACTTTGCCTTGGAAGCAGAACATGTTCTGCTTCCTGTTGAGTGTGTTTCATTTGTAAATTGAGTCCTGCGCTGCTATGGGATAGCACACCTTGGTTTAAGAATGCTTTGGTTTAAGAACCGACTTCTGAAACAGACTAAGTTCATAAACCAAGGTATCACTGTACGCAGAAACAGGAATGCATTACAGAGTTTACAGTGGTCATATAAGTGTAACTTGGGGCTAAATTTTGTTATACTTATCTATTTTTTTATTTAAAAAAATCATTGACTATGCTGCTCCTTCCAAGTGTGCAAGCTGTGCAACATTTTATATAAACAATATAGGAGTATAAGGAATACAGGCATATAACTCAAAACCACAGAGAAACGCATTTTACCATAAGTATTTAAAGTGTGTTTGCCCACATATATTCATTTTAAAATGCATGCAAATGCACGATAAAGGCTAGGAGCTCCCTTGATTTATTGAAGCAAATCATTTTATATTTGTTTGCTTAAAGAACTTGATGCAAGCAGAAAAGCTCAGGTCTTTTATTTGTCCAGTGCACTAAAGCGGAACTGTTTGCAAAATGATTCCACTTCTTTAACAAATAAATAGGATTATATAATTACCAGAATGGTGCATTTTAAAACAAGCTTGATTGCCCCTTAGCTTAAGGTAGCATGCTTTTCAAAAGGGGGATCATTTGGTGTTACTTGTACATGTTAAGTCACAGCTGCTGCTGTCATACTGGAGAAATACAGTCTCCCTGTAGTAAATAGTCTTGAGCACCTTGCCTGGGGAATTAGCTGGGTGCTAGCAGATGTTTGGTAAAAAGGAATTCATCCCTGAAGCCACAGACCAGCTGCAAAGGCACTCTTCAGAAGCTGTTTCAGTCCTTAAGAGTTTTGTTAATTTTTTTATCCTGCATGCTATAATGCAAACCCTTGAGAAATCTTTTGCAGCTTTTCCTCCATCACCCCAATTCATCTTCCATTTGGCCACACCGGTGCTGATCAGTCTGTTTTCCCTCATTCAATGAAACTGTTTGCTTTGAACTTCATTGGACAAGTTTGCCGACAAACTCCATAGCAAGCTCCCATGATCAAGCCACAGAGTAGCAAAATTTCTAAGTCAATGCATAAAGCATTATGTTGAAGCACTTGTTTAAAAACCACACGTTAAGGTTGCAACTGTGCACCCACTTACCTGGGAAGATGCCCCATTGAATTCAGTGGGATTTGCCTCTGAGTAGGCATGCTAGCTGAACTTCCACATGATTGTTGGTTATAGTTTTCTGTGTCAAATCAGTTTGATCCTCAACCTGCATGTGTTAGATTAACAAATAATGTCTTTGGTTCTAAGTAGCACTGTGTTGTGATAGAGATAGCATGGAATGTAGCAGTTTTCTAATCCAACCGAGCTTTGCCCACATTGGACCACCTCTTGCAGCAAGTGTCAGCCAGTGTGGTGTAGTGGTTAAGAGCGATAGACTCATAATCTGGTGAACTGGGTTCTCGTCTCCGCTCCTCCACATGCAGCTGCTGGGTGACCTTGGGCTAGTCATACTTCTTTGAAGTCTCTCAGCCCCACTCGCCTCACAGAGTGTTTGTTGTGGGGGAGGAAGGGAAAGGAGAATGTTAGCCGCTTTGAGACTCCTTCGGGTAGTGATACAGTGGGATATCAAATCCAAATTCTTATTCTTCTATATCTCAGTCATCTGCGTATTATTTTAAAAGCTCAATTATATGCAAAATTATACACCACCCCACCATATATAGTAGGTATAAGAGTCATGCCCCATATGGTATTCTATTCCTGCATCATCATTTTATAAATACAACACAGAAGTAATTTGTATAGAGTTATATACATTGTTGTATGTATCTGTTTATGTATCTGCTTATTTAGTTTAAGAAACCTGGAGCGTATATGTGTGTGATATACATGTGATATGCAAAAGGGGGGGTCATGTTCTTAGTGGAACTGGTAAAAAAATAATTTGCTTCTCATTGAGATTAAGGAGTAAGGAATTAGAAAAGGAAAACGGTTGTAGATAAGCTTGACATCAAGGTTTGCAGAAAATTCCAAGCCTAGTACTTTGTTCAAATCTGTGTTCCAATTTTTCAAAACTGTTCTTCCCCTGAAAAAGAGGTTTCCATTTTTCTGCCCCACATTTTAGAATTTCAGTGGGTGCATCATTTTGAGCTTACCTCATCGTTTTGAGGGGCGAGGTTCCTAAACTAACAAGGATAGTCTTTTATTAGCATTGTACCTTGTCCTTTGAAAATTACCATTAACGTTTTGGATATGGCAGAATAAAGAAATATTTAATGAATAAGTAAAAACAGAGTTGCCATGTATCTGTCTGTGCTGCATTTGGCTGTGCAGAAATAGAGGCATTAAACTGGGGTACAGTACTGGATCCGACCAGTGAGCCGGAGCCTTATCTTCTCCACCCCTCATGGTCCAACTGTGATGGGTGGATGCAACCATCCCTTGTCAAACTCCTGAAGTCACAGTGATGTCAGAAGACACTTGTTAAAAATTAAAGGGGGTGGGGTGCTCCTCTGCAGAGAAAGTAGCTTGTGTTCAAAGTGCATCCTCCAGTTCTTTGAATATGGGTGGCTTTCTGTGAAAAGAAACGAAAAACACTTTTCAATAGAAGGAAATTGGGTTCAAAGTCCTGGAGGAAGCGCTTTGAATCCTAGCTGCTGCTTCTGGTCCCCTCAACTGCACCAAGGAGTTTCTGAAGGGGAGCTCTCTTGTGTAACTGATAACTTGCTGATTATCGGGGCTTCAGCTGTGCAGGGTCCTCTTCAAGCAAAGATAAGCAATTCGCTGTTGGTGCTTTCAAGGAGCCCTGCTCTGTGCTTGGAAGTCCAAAGAACTGGTTGATAGGTGCCCACAAACTCCTTTTTGTCCCAGCCACATCTACCCGCCCCACATAGGATGAAAGGTGCAGGACAGGTGAGCATGGCCTTGCCCAAATGGCCTGATGAGACAAATGGGGAGCCCAGTGGGCCACAGGCTGCCCGCCCATGAGCTTAGTCCTAGTGAAGGAATAGCAAACGATTCAGTACCTCTCTCACATTACTTATCAGTTCCTGTTTTTCTTTTCTTTTTAATGTTATGTTTATTTAAGGGACTGTTGATTTATTGCTCTTATAAAGTTCCTATTGTTGCATTTTGTTTCAGAATCACAACCACTGCAGCTTGCATGATGGACTTGCGAAGATACCCATTAGATGAGCAGAATTGTACACTGGAAATAGAAAGCTGTATGTACACATAAAAGTACTTGCTTTACTAGATTCAGTTGTGTTGAGTATTTTAGCACAAATTATAATAATTTAAATTTTGCTGCTCAGTTATTTATTTGGTTTCCCGTTCACATTCATGCCACATACTGAAGACTCAGGATGGTACCAGGGCTGTCATAAAGGATTGACATGGTTAGGCATTTATTGAAGGCTGCACCTGGCCTTGAACGCTGGCAAAATTCAGGTCCCTATGCCCTGCTATTCTTCCTCTTCTATGTTACTGCCTCATCTCTCTGGTTGGTGGTATGGATTGGGCCCAGAAGGGCAAGGCAAATGAAAGAGCAACAGCATCAGAGATGAAGAGGAACAGTTACTGTGAAAGGGAGGCCCCCTGAACACACACACGGAAGCTGACACTGGATAGGACAACCTAGGACGAAATATGAGTTTCTTAATATTAAATCTGTTGCATATGATGCAGGCAAAACTATGTACTTTCAGCTTCTATTTATGCAAATCAGAAGGTTGAGCAAGTGTTTAAGTTCGCCCCATTGAAATCACTGCAACTTTGGTTTTTGTTTGGATCATGGCCACTGTATTCCCTTGATTTTTTATTTTTTTGATCTTTTTCATTTTCATATGTAGAAAAATAAATAAGTACATAAATATAGTAGTTAAGTTGCTATTATTTGTGGGCATTAAAAAAAAACCCCAACCCCAAAGGCATGGAAAATATAATGCCGTTCTGATTAGGCAAGAGCGATGACTGGATGCTTATCTACAACACAAGAGAACTAGTGTTCATGTTTTAATCAGATTCATTTTGAGGAAAGCAAGCACTGAGATTCAATTTGCTTTCAGTGTGCTTTATTATGGATGAGTGATCTTGCTATGCCCCCCTCCCCCCTCTTGGGCTGTCAGATAGACCTACTTATGATTATAAGTTCAGCTTCATGTAAGAAGTAAAACCTCTCTCTCCCCCATCCAGTTGTTTTCCGTAATTGGAGTGCTCATATCATTTAAATTTGTATTTCAAGAGCCATCGCTTTCTTCTACAATGCAAAGGGTATAGGGAATTTCTACACGCCTAAAATATCAATACACGCTAATGAACACTTTTGTGTAAATTACGCTTGGCCTGCTACCACTTTCCTGTTGAAGTTACGGGAGTTTTGCCATGGATTTCAAAGGAAGAATTAGGCCATCTGCCTCATATTTGTCTCACAGCACTTCTAAAGTCTATTTCTCAACATTTTTCAGTACAACTCTAGCATTTTTTTTTCAAAAAACAAAATTTTAGTTCTTCAAATAGTAGTGTTTCAGGATACATCTATGTCATTGTTATTTAAAGGATTGAATATTCTTTTTTAGTGCATCCAATCACTTCAGTACATGCATGCCAGGGTGCTTCTACCTTCCCTGGCCCTGGCGGTGGTTACATTGCTGACATTGTAAGGCGGGCATGAAGATTGGGTTATTTTCATCTTGCTTTCAGAGCAGATTGTGCTAATGAAGGGGAAAAACCTTGCTTTTTAATGGTCCATTTCCAGTGCTCCTGACTGTGCTTCAACACAGAACCACAAGTATAAAAATCTGAAGCACAGACCCTCTGGGCTCACCGTTCGAAGGAGATTGGTCTTGATAAAAAGAACATCTCTATATCTAGGGTTGTGCTCAATACTTACGAGGGGGGGGGCCTGCAAAAGTAGTCCTTCAAATCATAAACATTTGTTGTCGTCCACTCTTGTTTGTGGCTTCTTCATTGTTCAGTCTTTCGTCCTGTGGGTCCCATTTTTATAGCGTCTCCTTCACATAGACAGCATATATGTCATTTATTTAAATCACATTCGCTTGCCCCCAAAAAAGAATCCTAGGAATGGTAATTTTCTGTAAATTGTAGACAGGTAAGGAACAGTTCCCATGATTATTGGGGGGAGTTAAATGTGCTTTAAATGTATGGTGTATATGTGGTCACAGACCACATGATCCCAGCCAATCAAGGATTGCATGATGACGTGATGTCCCTATTTAACCAATAAGATTGACCATATATATGACAACATCACATGGCTAATTCAGAGTTAGGACAATGGTTTCTGTTCTTACTCTGAAGTGTTCCTAAAAGGAACCTCCAGTTTTAAGTCTTTCTTTTTTTTACTATCTGTAACTTTAAACTTATTACATAAGACATATTATTTTTGGAGGTAAGTTCTTCAGGTTGTGCAGGAGCTACCATATAATAAACATGTATTACTATGGCATCAGTTCTTAGCATGAAGCCAAGAATGGGATTTATTTATTTTTGTCCCTTTAAATATAAACAAGAAAATAAGGATAGATGACACATCTGATGGGCAGTTCTTCTCATCCTGGCAGCTGACAGATGTTTCAATTGGATCTAACGAAAAGAGACAGAAGTAGTGTTTAATAGGCCCATGGCCAGCTTATTGGTTTCTGAGGGATTGACGTCTGTAGTAGCCAGATAGTTGCATCACATTTATTAGTCAACAAAACTTGGTAAGAAATACACACATGGCTGCCCCTGCTCTACTTCTTGAGAGGGAGTGAATTCGTTGCTCTTCTGGGGCAATGAAGACTCAAACAAAATTGTGCCTTGGAGGAATGCTGTTTTATTTTTTGAAATTGTTGTTGATGGTTGTTATCTTGTAGTCCTGTATTGTTTGTCCTCTAACAATGGTCAGTTTTACATTTAAGCACCCATGATTCTAAAGCATTTGTGCTTTGTTGACAGATGGATACACAACAGATGACATAGAATTTTACTGGCGAGGTGGGAATAATGCAGTCTCTGGAGTGGAAAGAATTGAACTTCCTCAGTTCTCTATTGTGGAACACAAACTTGTGTCCAGGAATGTTGTCTTTGCCACAGGCAAGTATTTCTCGTGCTTTGAATGCTCTGCATCGTTAGCTCTCTTGCACAGGCCCATTTTTGTCTGTATATGGCCATAGAGGTGACAAAAACTGGGTGGCCAGATCATACTTTCTAAAATAAAGGACACTGGTGTTATAATGACTGGAATAAAAGACAACTGAGACATTCCATGTTTTTGTGATGGTCTAGAATAAAGGATATAAGTATGAACATCCCAAACTACTGTAGGACTTGCGGGGGTGGGGGTGGGATGCTTTGGCAAAGCAAGACTGCCAACCAAGCACTTTAGAGGCAAAGTCCTTTTACTTGGTGATTTCAGGGATTTGATATGAAAACATTTTGCAACATCCTACCTACCATTAATGCTGCAAAATATGAACCATACGGAACAGACAGTTGGGCATTGTAGTATTGAAATTAAGAATAATAAGGGGCTGTAAACTAGAACAGGGGCAACACTTAAAGATCAGAAACTGACTGAAATGGTACAGCAAAAATAATTCACTCAGAAACAGCTTCATGAACCAAGCCACCAGTCTGAATTTTCCTGATTAAATTGTTTTAGGAGAATTGCCTCTATAGGCAACTGTATAGCCAAGCTAATGGATAAACATAGTAATGGAGAAATAAGTATAGGCAATTGTATAGCCAAGCTAATGGATAAACATAGTAATGGAGAAATAAGTATTGATCCCACCCCCCATAAAAAAATTCTTTCTTTTTTTAAAATTATTAGGTTTTTATGTCAGGTTTTTGTTCTAATTATGAGCACTGTAACAAGTCCTGACAGAATTCACTATTTTGATAAGTATTTTTAAGATTTAGGGTTATCTAATTTAAACATCCATGGGCTGGAATCAAGGGGAAGAAGGCTATTCCACCGTCTTGTGGAGATGACATCACACACACACACATTTACAGTAATATGTGAAAATTATTTTGTAAATGTTAATTAACTATATCTCTGTTCTTCACAAAATTTCAAAAGGTAACCAGATAGGTGTTCAAGAATCATGACATATTTTCTCTAGTATGCATTAGTTTCAATGTGAACTCACAAATTTTTGTGATTTTTATTCAAGGTTTTATAGGTAACAAAACAGCCCATCAAATGTGTTTTTGCTTCTGTAGAGGAGGAGCATATTCTGCCTTTACTAACGTCATCAATAGTTACATTGGAGAATATATATAACTAACTGTTATTTCCCTTGTTTTCTAATAGGTGCCTATCCAAGACTGTCACTGAGCTTTAAGCTGAAGAGGAATATTGGATACTTTATTCTTCAGACCTACATGCCCTCGATACTGATTACCATTTTATCGTGGGTGTCCTTCTGGATCAATTATGATGCATCTGCAGCAAGAGTTGCTCTCGGTATGGAATGAGGATGAATGGGGCATTACCCTGTCATATCCTTGTAGGAGGTTGTTACAACAGCCACATATTTAAGCACAGGTGACAAAGGATTGCATGCAGATGGGTGAGTGGACTGGCGCAGGAGGGATGGAGCACTTCCCAGAAAATAAACAGGCTGTCAGATGAGGGAAGTCCCCATTTCCACAAACAGCGAAGAAATGCAGTAAGTTGCTACAGCTACAGTCCCCAGCAGGCGCATAAAGACTTTTCGCAGGCTGGGCTTTTTTGCAATCCTGTGTTAGAGCTTGCCTCAGATCAGAAGTGGTTTGCCCAGTGGGGTTGGAGCCACAGCAGTAGCCTCCCAGCAGCAAAGCAATGCTGATTACTGGTAGCAGGAGCTAAAAGACAGTGACAAAGTTGGGGCTGCATAACCAACAGAGCCAATCCATTGCTCACACCACTGTATGTACGCACCCTCAATCTTGCCACTGCTTCACTCGTGCTGGTAAGCAGTAGTGGCTCCATTCCCTTTGCTGTTGAAGCAGTTGGCTGATGCAAGGGGGACTGAGCCGAGAGAAGGTTTCTGAAGTCCAAGCCCTTCTCTGATTATTGAGCTGGCTTTGGGGGGGTGGCAAAGCAATATATAGGCCACTTTGCTTCCTCTTCTTCCTCCCAGTTCCTCATGGATTCTCCCTTGTTACATACGTTTACAGACATGGGGTAACCCAGAATAAGATCAGCACTGAATTGCATGCAGTCCCGTTGTCCACTCTCAAGTGCAAAATGCCTGCTGTTGAAACATCAGTAGTTTTCCAGCTATTATCGGTTCAAGGAACTGTTTCCATATCACCTGCAACAGAACACCTGTGCTTTTAATTGGGTTCTCAAAAACAACAACAACAATTTTATTATTTATACCCCGTCCATCTGGTTCTAAAGCACACATGCCATTCACACAGGACTCTTGCTAGAGCTTTTGAGTTTCACCGCTGCTCTATGTGCATCCCAGAGCACTCTTGTTAGGGTACACATTTCAGATAGAATTGGTGGGCCAGCCATCTTTCACCATTACCACCATTGGTACAGAGAAACCCATGATCCACCCTTTGAATAGCACTGGGTTACATCAGTTCTCTAAGCTCAATTGATTTCAGTGAAAATCCCCTTTCTAGCTCTCCTTTATATCTCCTTTCATCCTTTTTAAGGAATTTCTCATATGACAATTTTCTTTTAGGTCCGGAGAAAGTAGTTATATAACAAATCATTTATAGGTATTTCAGAAGCAAACTCTTCAGTAAAGAAACTGTCTTATTCCAAATCACTTTGGTTGTAATAGGTTAGGCATCCAATAAATGTAGGATAAGATCTCTTTGTGGAATTCACAGAGCTATGAAACAAAATATGAGGTCCTTGAAGTGAAAGGCAGAATATAAATGCAATAAACAAACAAATAAAAACAACAGTGTTCCCTTTCTTTATTTCGCTGACTCTTCCACAACATCAACAAGCTCCTGGAAATGGCTTTTAGGGGGAAATGCATGAAAGATCTTAATATACTTGCCTTTCGTCCCATTTTTAGGTATTACAACTGTGCTTACTATGACAACGATCAACACTCATCTCAGAGAGACTTTGCCTAAGATTCCCTATGTCAAAGCCATTGACATGTATCTCATGGGCTGCTTTGTATTTGTCTTCTTGGCCTTACTTGAATATGCTTTCGTCAACTACATCTTCTTTGGAAAAGGCCCTCAAAGGCAGAAGAAACTTGCAGAAAAGACGGCCAAAGCAAACAACGATCGCTCTAAGTTCGAAAGCAACCGGGTAGGATTATTCACATCATCTACTAGCCTGTGTTGTTTTCAGTTCCAAAGCACCACTATGGATCAGTAGGATTAAGTGTACTTACCCTCCACGCTAAGCTGTATCATTGGCATCTGTAGAAACCGCAGCCACCTCCCTCCCTCCCTCAGTATGAATAGATCCTTAGTCACATAAAACACTCCCAGTACACAGAGAGTGCAGAAAGGGAAAGAGTGAGCAAAACATGGTTCTGGTAGGCTACAGGTTCACATACTTTATTACCATAAGCGAAATAGCTAGTTCAGGATTCACAGGCCTGGGAACTTCTCTTCCCATCACTAACACTTAATGCAAGGTAAAGGTAAGGGGACCCCTGACCATTAGGTCCAGTCGTGGCCGACTCTGGGGTTGCGGCGCTCATCTCGCTTTATTGGCCGAGGGAGCTGGCATACAGCTTCCAGGTCATGTGGCCAGCATGACTAAGCCGCTTCTGGCAAACCAGAGCAGTGCACGGAAACGTTGTTTACCTTCCCACCAGAGCGGTACCTATTTATCTACTTGCACTTTGATGTGCTTTCGAACTGCTAGGTTGGCAGGAGCTGGGACCAAGCAACGGGAGCTCACCCCGTCATGGGGATTCGAACCACAAACCTTCTGTTCAGCAAGTCCTAGGCTCTGTGGTTTAACCCACAGCACCACCCACGTCCCTTAATGCAATGTATATTGCCCCAATTACTCTTGTCGTGCCTCCAGGATAAGGGAACTGGCCAACTGAATGTGTTTTGTTACATATAAAAACTACTTCCTCCACTGCTTATTATTTCTTTTTAGTTTCTTATACAGAATGAGAAATAAGTCATGGAGCCCAGACTTAAATGCTGTCAGCTCCCCACCCCTACCCCCGCCAGACTAGGAAAGATGCAGAATTTTTTTTGTTTGGCGGTTGTATTTAAGTGTGTCAAAAACAAATGTGCATTTTTTCAGTAGCAAAACCTCTGCTCATTTCCTGCTGTATGTATTTGTACAGGAAATGGTTAAAGGGGTGCAAGAAGACAGCTTTTCTTCACGAGGTTTGCGTCTGAATTCAAAGGGCCGTTCACAATGTGATATTAATGGAATTATATTTGGTTGGTGCAGATCATGGCAACTGGTGTAGTAAGAGATCGAGAACCACAAATTTCGATGTGAAACTGCAAGCGCATAGCTAAAGCAGTGCCTCCTTTTGTGTTGTGCAGGAGAGAAAGCTAAATATGAGATCAATGTTTAGACATTTAAGAAAGGCTTTAAGTGCGTTGTTTGTATTCCTCAGTGTACTGATTTGTTTTTTTACTAGTTCTATTGTTACAAGTCACCACACCGAGAATTTTTAATTGATGTTTATCTAAGGGCAGTGTGTGTGTCTGTCTGTGTGTGTGTGTGTGTGTGAGAGAGAGAGAGAGAGAGAGAGAGAGAGAGAGAAGAGACATGTGCCTCAAGGCACATGCAACATTATACAGTAGTATAGGTCCTCTCAAGCCAATATTATAAATGGTGTCCCAGCATATTTTGTTGCTATGTCCAGGGAGGAAAGTGGTATTCTTGTCATCTACTTTTCTTAAATGGCTAAATGTGATCATGCGATCAGGGGAGCACATCCAGGCTTACATAATTTCTTCTCCCTACGTAATTTTTTTTGACCCAATCCGAAACTAGTTTAACTGTCCCAATGACTTCTGGGAATTGTTTTTTTTTTTTGTGGGTTGTATGTGGGGTTAAATACCAATGTGCTCTAATACAACAAATACTAGTATGGATTAAATCAAGCAAAATAAAATAGTAATTAAGCAAAACTGAAGACTGTCATTTAAAAGAGAGATACTGTATTTTTCGGTAAATGGTCTATGTAGACCCAGCGAGTAAGAACAACTGACTTATTTTGTAGGCTGTCACACAAAGAATTTTGTGACTAATTCCTGCAATCTCTGGTTTTCCGTCTTCTAGAAGTGAACCGGGCAATTGCAAACTAGGACTTATGGGCATTCTTCTAAGCAATGGGGCAATAATCTTTGTACAAGCATCTTGATCATAGGGGCAGTGTTAAAGGACATGGTCTATGGACTCTCTCCACCATTACAAGGGCAGAGCCTTTTGACAAAGGGGATTTTTCTGTAGCCCCCCATTTAAAACCACAAATGGAAAGACAGCACACCTTGCAAGTGTAAAGGCCCTCATAGGACTGTACTTCTATTGTGAGGTTCATTATCTCCTCCGCCCCCCCCCCCCTGCCCCATTATATCTGTATCGCCCTTTACAACTCACAAGGTTCCTTGGCTGAGAAGCACAACACTTAAATTGTGATATAATCAGGGATATTTATAGATTTTTTTTATATATGAAGCCCCTGAAATTCTGCTGGAACCTATAATAATTCACCAAAAAACTTCTCCGAACTTCGCCGTATCCCACCCCACTCCTGTGCACTTCCACCCGAATGTGTGCATGCTTTGTTGCTAGAGTTGTGTTTAGAAATGTATGCAAAACTTTACAGCAGTAATTCAGGGAAGTGTTTTGTTGAAGCTTTGCACCTGTTCTTTATCAACATGAAGGCTGGTTTGCACATTCCACTATTTTGGCGATGTAATAACTCTCCACTCAGTAACTATCAGGGTGTAAATCTTTACCCCCGTTGCTGGTCTGCTTATGTTATTCCCATGCAAGCATCACTATAGTATGAGGTGTTGGATGAGCAATGCTTAGAAAATACCTGTCTCCCAGTTATTAAAGAATTGAAAGAGAAATGTGGTTTCCAGTCTTTCTCTGTTAAGTACGTCCTGCATGGTTAGCTGAAAATCATGTCCCTGGAAACAGAGTGTTCCAACCAGGAACATTCATTGTACTAATTATTATTAAAAAGCATTGCTCACTTTCTCCAGCCTCGGATCGAGGGAGTTAGGGACATATGATGGTGCAGGCTGTGTGATACTAGGTCCTCAAGTTAGTTTGAATTTGGCCTGTTGAATGACCATCTGCCATTGTACTTGGGAAAATATTAAATATATTTAAATAATTACAGGCTTTCTTCTGGACTGAGAATATATACTACAGAACAATGTTGGTGAGCTCTAAAATTGAGTGGTAAAGGAAAACCTGCACATGTTTTGTACCGACCCCTTAATAAGAGCCATTTACTGAAAACATGTCACCAGTTTTAATAATTCAATATGCACCTTTTTAAATTGGCAATGAGCCCATCTAAAATTTTACAAGTAGAATTCTTAATATTCACAGTGGCAAGGAGGAACTTAACAGTGCAATTTCTGTAGCATGTGGAAATAAAATACAAAACTTTCCCCTTTTAATTTTCTGATACACTTCACTATTATCTTTAACAGTATTTGTTACACTGTTTCCAGGATGTTTATTTGGACTTTAGTGTTTTTAAAAATATGTGCTAGAGCTAAAGATGTCCATTAAAGTTAGGTTAAGTTAGGTTTGGGACGCGGGTGGCGCTGTGGTCTAAACCACAGAGCCTAGGTCTTGCTGATCAGAAGGTCGGCCATTCAAATCCCCGTGATGGGGTGAGCTCCCGTTGCTCGGTCCCTGCTCCTGCCCACCTAGCAGTTCGAAAGCACATCAAAGTGCAAGTAGATAAATAAGTACCACTCTGGTGGGAAGGTAAACGGCGTTTCCGTGCACTGCTCTGGTTTCACCCAAAGCAGCTTAGTCATGGTGGCCACATGACTGTGGCCACAGAGCTGTCTGCGGACAAACACCAGCTCCCTCGGCCTATAGAGCGAGATGAGCGCCGTAACCCCAGAGTCGTCCACGACTGGACCTAATCATCAGAGGTACGTTTACCTTTAAGTTAGGTTTATTGAATTTATGAATTGCTTCCAACAGCAAAAGTCCCAAAGCAATTTACAATAAAACAAACAATTATTTGAAAGGCAAGAATGGCTAATCAAGAAAATTAAGTAACTAGACATTTAAAAGCGGCTTCCATGTAAATTCTAGTTTCCCTCTTTTTAGCATTCAGGAGGTCTGGTTATCCTTCACTGAATATAAAACGTAGACAGTGTCTGTGGATTGGAAAGTAGTTTTCAAATGTTCTCACTAATATAGCCAAAAAAAGGAGGGGAATCCATTCGAGACAATATTAAAAGTACCCAAGTGACAAGGAGCCCACAATATTAGCACACACTGGAACTGGCATAGATTGACTTTTGGAGCACAGTCCTGTTTCAAGGGGTGATACAACTGAATGTCTAAGACCAATCTATACGGAGTTCAAAACACAAAGAGCCCAGACCGTAACAACATAGCACGAGGTTAAAATTGTCTGGTTGAAAAATCCCAGCTGCCATGGGCTAACATTGTCTTAATATACAATGTTTTGGTCTGATTCTAAAACTGCCTGCTTTCATAAGCAAGCAATTAGAGAAGGTATATTGACTGTTGCATAAGTACAGTGTCAAAATTCATATTATCCCAAGCCTTGTGGGGATGCTATATCTGCATGAAAAAGCTAACATGCAAAGACACGAGAACCTGCAAATGGAATATTATGTCTGCTAGTGACTTGGCTGTTTGTCTTATTCCCTGGCCAGGAAATCAGTCAGTTTCTTCTATATTGCTCTCAATCCAAGCAGAAGGATCCCACAGCTAATTTGTGGGATCTGACCTTTTTGTGGATCATTATATTGTAACTTCTGATGATAAAGCCAGATCAGATAAAGGGTGCTACACATTCTCATTTTACTACCGCAGAACCCTTGTTTTAAGTTCATGTGCCACTTCAAGAGGGAAAAAAGGGAAGAATGGTAAAATGTAAAGTAAATAACACTCTGCAATTGTGAACGGTATCAAATACACTTCAATTCCGGGACCCTTAAAATTAATATCATATTAAACAATTAAATTGGATTGAAATGATTCAGGGAACATGAATTGCCTGCCATTAAATTCACTTTCAAAAATTCCGCACAATTAAAAATATGTTGAAATTGGCATTAAGAATGAAGTGAGAAGCCTGCACATTTTGATACAAGTTTTTAAAATATTTTTTTTTTAAATTGATCTAGACCCATAAAACAAATGGGAGTTTTGCCATGAAATGACACTTCCCAGACAGTACAGTGACTTACTCGCTTTCCAAAGCAGAACAAGACAAATTTCTAGTAAATACGTTGCACCAGAGTGAATAGTATCTTCAGGAACCTCTGATTATCATTATGTTTTAGGAATAAAAAAGAGTAAGTAGATTGTTCTGCCTAGTTGAACTTGCACACTCAGTAATCCTAAAGCCAGGCAAATGTGATCTGAGGGGCTCTTAGGCATGGTATGCTCTGCCACCAAAGAGGCCTGCTGCCAGGACTTTTACACACTCACACAAAAACATACAACCATGTTCTTCTGGCAATGGGTATGGGAAATGGGGTTTTCCAGGGGAATGTTTGGAGCAGCCAGGCACTAGCAGGATCCTAAGTCTCCTCGTTCCCTTCACATGCCTTCAGCTATGCTGCAAATGAAATAGCCAATTTCTTTCCATTTACCACAGTTGGGGGGGGGGAAATAATAATAGAATAAAAACCACCAAAGAGGAAGACCTCCCTACCCTAGGGACTTAGGAAGCCCTTGGGAAGTATTGGTATGTCTTCTATGTAATCTCACCACCATCCCAGGATTGTGAACTATACATTTGATCCTGTTTAAGTAGGCCAAATGTTTCATATTTACATGTCCGGTGCTTGGGTAACTTTTACCCAAAGCAGAGGGAGGGCTGCATTGGGAGATAAAAGGTGGGATGAACCTCCTGTTTCTGGCAATGGGTCAGTGTATTGTGGCTCAATGCATTTGCACCCATATGTGTGCTAGGGAGAGGAGAAAGTGATATTTTGAGTGTTGTACCAGTCATTCCTTGCATGAGCAGCAATACTCACTTGGGACCGGAATTTGCCCATAGTGTTAATGACTTTTCTGAAGGATCATTATGTAGGTAAAGCGACTTTGTGAATACTACAGCAGATGAGTAGCCTGCATCTGTATCAAATGCAATTTTGAATATTGATCAGAACTTACAATACAATTCAGTAGGGAAAGTGGATTTGCTCTTTAGCCTTTTTATATACTGTTGTGCTCACAGGAGCATGCAAAGGTCTAGGGGGATTCCTCATCCCACCAACAGAGACCCATCTGTGTTAAACGCCCTCAGGAGAGAACCCTCTCTGATCTGCATCTTCTGAGGTCCTGAGGTGTGACTGCCTGGCTGACTGGCTAAAGCCCTGGAAAATAGCACTCCAGTTACAGAACGAGTCTACATTGCAACATTTTGTTTCAGGCCCTACTTGTTTTATATTTATGTTATTGACATGATTCCTAATCCTTACCACTTCATATGGTAATTCTGTCCATTTTCATGGGGAATAGTTAAACCTTATTTTATTTATTTGTGTGTTTGTGTGTTTGTTTTAAAAACATTTGTATACTGCTATTCATTAAAAAAACACCAAAGTGGTGTATAACAATAGAACAAAAAAACCCATACAATAAAAAAGTTAAAAAGTTAAAATCAGACATCAGTTAACTATTATGGAAAGATGTATTCTTAATTTCCTGCATAGGCCTGATGGAATAGAAGAGTTTTCAGCAGTCATTTAAAACTTGGAACAGAAGTTGCCCTCTATTCTGAAATAGAATTAAATATTTTTATTTACTGGAAAAAAATTATGAACCTCCATCATTATGAATTTGTTTCCAACTAGGTGGACATGCATGGGAATATCCTGCTAACATCCCTCGAAATTCACAACGAAGTTGCAAGCAATGAGGTCACCACAAGCGTCACCGATCCTCAGAATTCAACAATATCCTTTGACAGCTCAGGTATCCAGTACAGAAAACAGAGTTCGCATCGAGAAAACCTTGGAAGGCGTACATTGGACAGAACTGGCGCCCACACAAAGAAGAGTCATTTACGGAGAAGGTCTTCACAGCTAAAGATAAAAATTCCTGACCTAACGGATGTGAACGCCATAGATAGATGGTCAAGAATGGTGTTTCCTTTCACTTTTTCTCTTTTCAACTTAATCTACTGGCTATACTATGTCAACTAAATTGACTTTACTTCTTCTTCTTTTTTTTAAAAAAAAGACTTCAACAAGTTAAATATTAATTTGCCTGTTATTTTGTATGTGTACATAAGAAACTTTTACACTATATATATATATATATAAATATAAAATATATATAAATATATTTAAAATCCTGTTTATGTGTGTACATATATTGTGAAAGAATGTGTATTATACCCATTGTGCATACACATATGTACTATATATATACACACACACTCTGTACTTTCGGAAGATAACGGACAGTTTAGCAGAATGTGCATTAAGTGATTTTTAAAAAATAAAATAAAAAGTATGGAGAGGCAAGTGCTCTGAAAACTGTAGGTTTTGATAAATCTAAAAGTCATTTAAGACCACCCAAATATTTTTCAGACCTCTGCAATTCCATATTTATCAGAATTATGTGATATTGTTTGTGGAAACTTGACTGCTCATTAACTGGTAGAATTAACACTGGTACACTTTTTCTAAGTTATATTTCCTAATCATTGAACCAATGAACCTAATCAATATTTTTTAATTTTTGTTTTTGCTAATGGTTTGTGTTTTATATTCTAGCAAAGATCAGTTTCCCTATCAAAAATGGGCATCATCCTTTTAGCGATCACTTGTTTATTCTCATGTAGCAAGTTAAATCTTGATCAAGAGATCAGTTTGCTTCGCGTTCATAGGATTTACAATCCTTAAGAAGCTATTGAACGATGCAAAGCAGCCTCTTCTTATGTGATACAGTGCATTATATAATGTTTTAATTTAATATTCCAATTACAGTATAGGATTACTTTGAGGAGAGAATCCCTACAGCATATTGTTACTGGAATGTTGTTTGAAATGCAACTGCTGCTAACATACTTAGGATCTATTCTGATCTATACAGGGTTATCAAATCTTCTCCTTTGCAGGGGTACTATAATCTGAGGAGATTCTTTCTGAGGAAAATTTTAGCACATACATTGCTCCATGTTCTGCTGTACCTGCTTCCCCTTTGCAAATCTTCTCTATGTTACAGTGGAGCAGCCAGGCAGAACAAATCAGTTCCACAAAAGAATAGATAAGGTTTATATATATATATATAAAAGCTTCTCTGTGCCACAGAGCTTTTCAAATTTCCAGAATGCCAGGCAATGGAGGATATGATAATCTTAGCCCATTGTTTCTTTAATTATTAGTATTCCAATGATAAACTAGAAGACACCTCAGGTTAAAAACGAAAAGGGAAAACCATGCATTTACATTACCAAACATTTTTAGAACATGATTAATGTAAGATATATTTGCATAATATGCATATATATGAATAATTTACCCAATTTTCTTTCTAGTGCTTGCTACTGTGACTGCATGCTATATCATACTTTTGTTTCTGTGATGTTACAGCTTTCTCTTCTCTAGAATTAAACCAATATAGCACTTCTAATGTATAAATTCAATAACAGAACATTTTCACATCTATTTTGTACATATATATGTATATACACACTAAAACTGCTAGTATAGCTGATATGCTACATTCACAAACCATAAATAATGGAGAACAAATGTCTTGCTTCAGCATTAAATGCATTCAGTCATTTTCCTTATGCAAAATGTTCCACTTTTGTTTTCCTGTAGTTAGAATGCATTCATATCAGTACTGTTAACTTAGCATACATGAGATGAATGAATATCTAAAGGAGTTTAGAGAAAACTGGATGAGCAGGAATTTGGAAGGTAAAGTTGTAGGTGCAAATCGCCAGTTGTATTCCCCATTCATTTCATTATGGCAACTTCCACTAGTTGGGTTGCACTGGAAACATTTTGTAGCTTTCATTATATGGAAGCAACCTCTGATTCACCTGCCATACTGTTAAAGGGCCACTTTCCATGTTACAGGAATGCTTTTTGCATGTCACTCCCACATAAAATAATATACTATAGAAAAGGATATTATGTTGAAACTGAGTTAAAACCAGTCATACCTGGTTTCATTTTCACATGCTGGAGAACACCGTATGTGAGGGGGGAGAAATGGTATTTCACATAACTGGCCTAGTGATTTGGGGGGGAAAGTTTTACCTTGATATGAAAACAGAAACCTGCAGAATTATGTTTAGTCTCGGCTGATATCACACCTGCTACTGAGACAACATGCAGTGCTATTTTTCTAGAAAAAGAGGTGCCGGAACTCACCGTGAATCTTGTTCTCTTAGAATGGCAATGGCACCCACCTGAGAGGTGCCGGAATTGACTTCCGGTGAGTTCTGGCTGGAAAAAAGCCCTGGATATATGCCAGGAATCCAGGGCAGCTTGCTAGAGACCATGGCTTTCTTGGAAGAATACGTATTAACTAAAACCATGCCAAAATTATTCTTAGTGGACTGGTTCATTTTATTGCCTAACGGAAGCTGCCATTGAAATTATAATATGAGCCTTTAAATCAAAATAGGAATCAAAATTTCAGTGCAGCTGTAGTGTTAAAATAATTATAATAATAATAATCGGATGTTGAGGCTTATACTGAAGTTCATAAACTTATGAAAGATGGGAAGGGTTGTCTTTTTCGTTTTTCTTTTTTTGCTATGAATGTAAATAAAGATAATTTTGTGTGAGGGTATCTTGATTGGTCTATAACACTGAAATCAGTAATGAGCGAGGAATGACAGCAACCCATAATGACTTCAGGCTTCAACAACAATTTAGACAATGTGATTCACAAACTAATTGAGATGAACTATATATCTATAACATTTAATCTGAATCCTAAACATATTAAGCTGAAACAGATCTGTAGAACCTACCGTATTTTTCCATGTATAAGATGATTTTTTTTTTTTTGTATTTAAAAATGTTAAAAATTTGGGGTCCTCTTATACACAGATAGTGTTGAGGGGGGACGGGCGATTGGTGGCATCCGCAAGCAGGAGATTGTCAGCGGCAATTGGGTGGGTGATTGGTGGCTGCGGCAAGGCCTGCTGGCGATCGGCTGCTGCTGTGTCAATTGGGCGGGTGATTGGTGGCTGCGGCAAGGCTGGGCAACCTCCCCCTATTTCCTTAATTTGGGGTCCCAAAAAGTAGGGGTCGTCTTATACACGGGGGCATGTTATACATGGAAAAATACAGTACTTTGTGTGTGCTTAGGATTACAGTGGTACCTCAGGTTAAGAACTTAATTCGTTCTGGAGGTCCGTTCTTAACCTGAAACTGTTCTTAACCTGAGGTACCACTTTAGCTAATGGGGCCTCCTGCTGCCGCCACACCGCCAGCGTGCGATTTCCGTTCTCATCCTGAGGTAAAGTTCTTAACCCAAGGTACAGCTTCCAGGTTAGCGGAGTCTGTAACCTGAAGCGTTTGTAACCCAAAGCGTTTGTAACCTGAGGTACCACTGTACAGCCTTACTAAGCAATCCAACCCTGCCTTTGCACCAAGCAGGGGCAGGGGCACTTATATTAGATGGAGTTACCCCACTGCTCAACCCTGGTGGCCTCTGCCTGCAGAGTGACAACCACCTTCCTCCACTGGTGTGGAGCTCTACTTCCACCTGCTAGACAGTAAGTAGGAACCCTCAAAATGGGGCGTTCTGGAGACAGGGGAGGCAGAACCAGCCTGGGATCTGCTGGATCCTAAGCCAATCCTACTGCTATCCCATGGGCCCAAATTGGACCTGATTGTTATGCCAGCTCCAGGCTGGTGCAGCTACATGCCTCTCTTGCTCTTCTACCCTAGCCATTATGGGCTGTACGTGCTGTGGTGTCTCCACCTAGCTATGGCTGGAATTAGCAGCCTTAGCGACTCTGGTGAGATCAAGAAAATTGAAATACAGCTGCAACAGCTTTGGTGGGTGAGGAACTGCTACCAGAATGAGCCTGCCGAGGAAGCAAGAGTGCAATCCCAAGGCTCATACAATGCTACAGAGCTTCACATGTAGCAAAACATTTGAGGGTTTTCTAGGGAAGCCCAGCGGAGAATTTGGATGGGACTAGGGAAATTTCTTGAAAGGTTTTCCCGTTCCTGAACTCAGGCTGCTACTCGAGCAAAGTTAGCCATGTCTTTTATAGCTTTTTACATAAAATTGTTATAAATTATTTGCAGGCCAACAAAACATGTTTGTTATGAAAGGCACTGGAAAGAACATAATAAACATCATGCCGGATCAGGCCAAACACCCATCTAGTCCATCATTTTGCTCTCATGTTGGCCAGCCACATGCCTCTGAAAAAGCCCTAAAGTAGGAGCTGAATGCAACAGGGTTCTTCCCATTTGTGATTCCCAGCAGCTGGTATTCAAAAGCATTACTTCCTCCAATAGTGGAGAGGGAATGTAGCCATGATGACTGGTAGTCATTGATAGCCTTATTCTTCACGAATTTCTCTAATCCTCTTTCAGAGCCGTTCAAGTTGGTCCTTATCATTGCCATTGAAACAGTGTGCATAGTAAAAACAAAAAACAAACCCAGAATCAAACACAGGAACACTAGCTCTAGGAACAATAGCATCAAATCAACAAACCCTAAAACAACAAAACAGTGCAAACTCTTAAAAACAACGGAACGGTCCCGTCAGAAAATTGATGGGTATCATCAGCATTTAGCACTTTCTCTAAATGCTCAAAGCTATGCATCACCCCACTAATTTTTCTAATGTCACTTTGTAATAAAGGCCAGGATTACAGATTACATTTTTAGTGCTGTGCTGAATGATCACCTAGTTCAATTTTCAATGTCCTAAGTGGTTTTTCAAGGGATATAAGCAGTCTTTAAAAATAAAAATCCATGCAGTACTGATCTATCACATATTTGGTATAAGAGCCTTGTTGGATCACTCAAAAGCCTATCTAGTACAGTGGTACCTCTGGTTACGTACTTGATTTGTTCCGGAGGTCCATTCTTAACCTGAAACTGTTCTTAACCTAAAGCACCACTTTAGCTAATTGGGCCTCCCGCTGCTGCCGTGCTGCCGCCGTGTGATTTCTGTTCTCATCCTGAAGCAAAGTTCTTAACCCGAGGTACTATTTCTGGGTTAGCGGAGTCTGTAACCTGAAGCATCTGTAACCTGAAGCGTATGTAACCCGAGGTACCACTTTATAGCATGGTGTTTCCACAGTGACCAACCATATGCCTATGGGAAGCCTAGCTCAATGGTACTCTCCTGCTTGTGAATCCCAACAATTCGCATTGATATTGGAAATTAGTCACTGATAGCAGTATCCTCCATAAATCCCCTTTAAAGCTATCTAAATAGGTCCTTCACCAACCAGAAGGTTTGGTTCAGACCCTGGTTCAGTACTTTTGAGTAACAGCTCACCTCTGTCCAATATACCTTTCACATTGGATTTTTGTTTTTTGTTTTGTTTTGTTTTGTTTTGTTTAAAAAAGGAAGAGGAACTTTTTTATTAGGGGACAGAATTGGATGAAATTTGCAGGCAGAATAAACCATTTTGAAGGCCTGATTCCTGACACATTTCAGAATGATAACTGCAGTAGTCTTCTTGTAAAGGCAACTGCTACTTAATAACTTAATCTCCCCTGCTGATTTCTAGTCAACGGATCTGAAAATTGGAGAAATGAAAGTGGGACCCCAGGTTAAGAACGAGTTCAAGGGATTCTTGTGCTAGGCACAACTGAAGTTGTTTTGGAGTGCAAAGAGCTAAATGGCATTCACTTTCTATGTAAAATAATTCCCTCTGATTACAAGCTTGACCTGCCAGTCACAGTGGAGCTCTCTGCCCCCTCCCCTTCCTATCCTGATTTATTCCTTAAGCCTAAAGACATAAGTTGCTCTTGCAAAGCTGACCCTTTCCCCCAAAAAACCTGGCTGGGCCAGGCCACCCATGAGGCAAGATGAGGCAACCACCTCAGGCAGCAGATCCACAGGGTCAACAGATCCTGATGTAGATCTTTATCCCCCTCTTGTTCCTGGTCTAGCTCTTCCCTCTCCCCTTCTTTCCTGGTGGGGAGTGAGGTGCCATTTTATGCTTCGCCTCAGGTGCCAAAATGTATTGGGCTGGCCCTGAAAACTGGGATTGGGGAGCACTGATAAAACCATTTCTCTGACTACAAGCTAGAAGTGTCAGTAAAAAGCTTTCCTGCCCTCTCCTGATCCTGGTCTTTGCTTTCAGCTAGTCATAAGTTTTGATCTGGCAAAACTGCTCTCTCTTCCCCCTTGCATTTTCCTTCTTCAGGAAGCTTAGAGATATAACTTTGCATTTTGTGGAAGCTGGCCTGCACCATTTCTTTAATGTCTGGGTCACTGCAGCACCACAAAATTCTTCTGCCCAGTCTTGAACAGATCCTACTTTGCCTCAGATTGGTTGAGACTGAATCCATTCAAAGCATCACACCTCTGTTTGGGGTTCATCCAGATCTGGCACACACCAGATCTGGCAGGGAATTCTCTCTCGTGACTCTTCCAGCATACAGCTTCATTGGACAGTCTAACTATTATGAGATGAGGAGAAAATCTTATTTCTATGCACTTCTTACACACCATGCATAATTTTATATACTCTATCATGTTCCCACTTGCCTTTTTTAAAAAAAAGACTAAAATATTGCAACCTTTCCTCCTAGGGGAATTCCTCCAGCTGCTTAATTATTCTATACCTATTTGCAGCCACTGAGCTCTGCAGCTTCAGTGTCGTTTTTGTCTTTCCCCTTTACACCGTGATCTCAACCAACTGGGGATTACACAGCGAATCTGTTAACATGACAGTGACACATAACTAATCAGATTAAATTGATGTCATTGAGGGCATCAAACGAAGCCCTTCTGTTGCCTGTGCTCTGAACAGGAGAAGCAGGGAATGGAATGTGTCTCCATTGCCCAGGATAATGGGGACACACTTCCTGTCTTGCTACATCACATTCCCACTTCACTTCCTGCCACTACTGCATGGTAAATCCCTCTTCAGTTTGAGTTGTGTGTGGCTGTCTGGGCCAGGATGTAGGTGGGGAGGCAGCTTAGGATGTACAAGCAAAGTAAGGCAGTGTGGGTGGGGAATTTTCTTACTCAGCTGTGCATACAGATAAATAGGTCCTCCATATGTCCTCCATATGTACTCCACTACTTTTAATGTATCAGGATGCACATGTATTTTAATTCATATGCTGCTCCAGCTAGTCAGCTGTGCATGACTGAACTGAAGGTACGTAAAACTTTGTTGCCTTGTCCCCAATTCTCCTTGACACCCCTTTTGGTCCTTCCCTGCTTTTTTCGAAGGGGAGTGAAAACTCAGCAAATAGGTCGTGCTTTGCAGGAGGAGTGGAAACGTTATAAATATTTTCCAACCCCTCCCCAGATTAAGCAGAAGATTAAATGGAGGCTGGAGCAACAGATTTGAATCGACAGTTTTTCTTTACTAAGAAAGATACTGTAATGGAGGAGTTGCTCTTATGGGCAATTTGGGAATTGGTTAAATGAAGCCAATAGAAACAGAGGTACTTCTTCAGCTTGGAAAGGTGGGGCTGCAGCACCCTGTCCCCCCAAACTGCAGAACCAGAGTCTCCCCCCCAAAAAAAAACCCCACTAGTCATAACAATCAGATCACTCTCTCACCTTTTCCGGGGTTCATCTTCGATCTTTGTCTAGCTTGGCCAATCAAGTGTAAACTTACATGCATTTAAATCAGCAACCATTGTGTGTTGCTCACTACGGTCGGAGCCATCTCCTAGGGACTGAGATCCCTCCAGCCCTCCCAATAAAATATTTGAGGGGGGCCAGACATTGATGGGCATTGCCATTCAAATTGTGTGCATGCACTGCCTTGTGATTGATTATGTGGGGCAGAGCTTACTTGCCCACCCCCTGCAATATTTTATTCAAGTTGGCACCCCTGCTTGGTATCATCCCTGTCTGTAGAGGAGGACCCCCCCCCCCATTTTTCATTCCTGTTAAGTTGTGGGTGAACATATCAGACGACATGATTCTTCAAACAGCTCTTGTTTTTTCACAGACTAGAGCAGAACTGAACTGAAGGGTTCAGCCAGCCTGCTTATATAGAGCTCCACTACAATGCAACAGTAACCACTTTCTGTAACTATCCAATCACTGAACGTCAATTTCAATCCCTTATTTGCATATGTGGACCTGAGTGAAAACTATCCCTCTTCTGGCCCAGGGTGAGAACTTCAGAATATAACAATTCAGTTCCTTTCCTCGTAGAGAAATCTTTTACCAATTCCCACTGAAAATTGCCTGGCAGGACTGTGAGTCCCAACAATACTCCAATCCCCCGCTTCTCCTTGCAATGGCTTTAGTGATAGCACAGCAGATGCCGGGAAGTACTTTAGCCCTTGTGAACTTTGGCATGTCTTCTTAGGAAAAGATCTATATTAAGGCAAATGCCTTGCAGTATTACGTTACTTGTCTTTGACAAATCCTCAATACAGCAAGGCTGGCTGAGCAAACAATACGGACTGGGACTGTTTTTGTTATGAATAATTAATAAACTTTTTTAAAAAAAAATGACATTGAAGAACTGAATAATTATAAAGATGCTGCTTTTTGGAAACTTATTAGATAATACCTGCATGTAAGCAGTTGTATAACGGTTTGCCAAACTTGGGCCTCCAGCAGTTCCCATCATGCCTGATCACTGGTCCTGCTAGCTAGGGATGATGGGAGCTGTAGTTCAAAAACAGCTGGAGACCTGAGTTTGGGAAACGCTGATGTATAGGATTGCAGTCTTAGGAAGGGAGTTGTGGTGGATCAAAGCAGGAATTGGTATGTGAATGGGCGCAAATAAGGACAGGAGTCCTACCAGCTGTGTCTACTGAAATGTCCTCTTCTACGTTACTAAGGTATAGGATCTCTGCCATCTTTTGCCTGTGACCACCAGAGAAAGCAATGTGATTTGTGATTTGAGACCATCGGCTGGGTGAGGACTGCAGGGCCTGCTCCCTTCCAGGGCCTTTTCCAACTGGCCCAGGGGGCATGGCCCAGGCCCTCTCTCCCAGCTATAGAGGGACTCCTGCTGCAGTGAGGCCTCGGACCATCGGCTGGGTGAGGACTGCAGGGCCTGCTCCCTTCCAGGGCCTTTTCCAACTGGCCCAGGGGGCGTGGCCCAGGCCCTCTCTCCCAGCTATAGAGGGACTCCTGCTGCAGTGAGGCCTCGGACCATCGGCTGGGTGAGGACTGCAGGGCCTGCTCCCTTCCAGGGCCTTTTCCAACTGGCCCAGGGGGCGTGGCCCAGGCCCTCTCTCCCAGCTATAAAGGGACTCCTGCTGCGGTGAGGCCTCGGACCATCGGCTGGGTGAGGACTGCAGGGCCTGCTCCCTTCCAGGGCCTTTTCCAACTGGCCCAGGCCCTCTCTCCCAGCTATAAAGGGACTCCTGCTGCGGGGAAGCCTCGGACCATCGGCTGGGTGAGGACTGCAGGGCCTGCTCCCTTCCAGGGCCTTTTCCAACTGGCCCAGGGGGCGTGGCCCAGGCCCTCTCTCCCAGCTATAAAGGGACTCCTGCTGCGGTGAGGCCTCGGACCATCGGCTGGGTGAGGACTGCAGGGCCTGCTCCCTTCCAGGGCCTTTTCCAACTGGCCCAGGGGGCGTGGCCCAGGCCCTTTTTGGAACAAACTTTTTGGGAAGGGTGGGAAGTGTTCTGCCATTGTTTCCCTGTTCCAGGGGGTTAATGTGCTTTAAAATGTCCTCAAGCAGTCGGTGGCAATTTAAATTTTTATTTCTTTTTTTTCCTTTTTTCCTTTGTTGGGGGTGGGTGGAATGGATATTTGGTTGGGGATTAATTTTATTATAATTGTTCTGTTCTTTTTTGTTGTTGTTGTTTTATTGGTTCTGTATAGTTTGCGTTTTGTTTTTAAGGGGCGGGATCAGGGCTGCCTGGGAGTGGGGCCCCAGCCAACACGATGGCTGGGACAAGTTCCACAGGGGGGGAAGCACTGGGACATCCGATCTCGGTGATCATGGGCAGGAGGCGGAGTTACGCTAAGACCAGACCATGTCATTACCGAGGAGGCAGGTTTAGTCGTTGTTTGAAGACTATCCCTGCCTCCGGGTCTGGCCTTGACCGGATGGATACTGGAATCAACAGGGGAAACCTACATGACCTGAAGGTGTTGCTGTGTAATGCCAGGTCAATGATGAATAAAACCACTGCCATCCACGACCTGATTGTGGATGGAGGATTTGACCTGGCATGTGTGACAGAGACCTGGTTGGAGGAAGCAGATGGGCCTGTCCTTGCCGCTGCTTGCCCACCAGGTTTCTCTTACGCACAGCAACCCAGGTCATGTGGGCGGGGAGGGGGGGTTGCAGTGATTTTTAGGAAGTCACTAGCTTGCACCAGGCGTCCTACTGGGAAGATCCAGTTTTCTGAGTGCATGTTCTGGAAGTTGGGCAATAGGGGCAGTACAGGATTCCTATTGGTGTACCGGCCTCCCCGCTGCACCAAGGATTCCCTGTCTGAGCTGCTTCAGGTCGTGGCGGATTTTCTCCTGGAGACACCTAGTTTGGTTGTCCTAGGGGATTTTAACATCCATGCCGACACGACCTTACAAGGGGCCGCTCGGGACTTCGTGGAAAGCATGGCCTCCATGGGGCTGTCCCTGAATAAGTTTGGCCCAACTCATAGTCATGGACATGCCTTAGACCTGGTGTTCACCTCTAGTGACGTGGGTGATCTGACACTAAGTAAAAGTGAAACAAAAGAAGTGCCATGGTCAGATCACTTCCTGGTGCAACTGGACTTCTCCACGACCCTTCCCCTCTGCAGGGAGGTGGGACCAATTCGCATGGTCCGCCCCCGCCACTTAATGGATCCAAATGGTTTCCAGAGAGTGGTAGGGGATGCTTTATCCCATGTTGATGGCCTTTCAGCTGATTCCCTGGTGGCCCGCTGGAATGCGGAGTTAACCAGGGCTATCGACTGTCTGGCTCCGAAGCGCCCTCTCCGATTGCATGGAGCCCGGACAGCCCCGTGGTTTTCTTCGGAGCTGAGGGCGATGAAACAATCGCTGAGACGGCTAGAGCGTCGGTGGCGGAAAACTCACTCCGAATCTGACCGGACACAGGTTAGAGCTCAACTTCGAGCCTACCAAGTGGCGATAGCGACGGCGAAGAAGACTTTCTTCACCGCCTCTATTGCATCTGCAGAAAATAGTAGCAGGAGACTCTTTCAGGTGGTTCGCAATTTAACGGAACCACCTTTACCACCGGGGCCTTGTAAAGACCCCAAGATCTCCTGCAACGATTTTGCAAAGTTTTTTGCAGATAAAATCACTCATATTCGGAAGGAGCTAGACACCACCGTGGGAGCAGGGCTGGGGCGGGAGAGTGCTAGAGCTCTGTCTGGTCAAGTTGCATGGAATCAATTTCAATCCGTTACCCCCGAGGATGTGGACAGGCTGCTTGGACGCGTGAAACCAACCACCTGTCTCCTTGATCCTTGCCCATCCTGGCTAATAAAAGCAAGCCGGGAAGGGCTGGGCGATGGGCTCTGCGGGGTGGTGAATGCTTCCCTCTGTGAGGGAACATTCCCAGATCCGCTGAAAGAGGCGGTCATTAAACCGCTTCTTAAAAAACCATCTTTAGACCCAGCCAGTATGGCCAACTATCGCCCAGTCTCAAATCTTCCATTCTTGGGCAAGGTGATTGAGCGCGTGGTTGCTGAACAACTCCAGGCACGCCTGGAGGATGCGGACCATTTGGATCCCTTCCAATCAGGATTCAGGCCTCATCATGGGACTGAAACTGCCTTGGTCGCGCTGGTTGATGATCTCCGGCGAGCTAGGGACAAAGGTGAGAGTTGTTTCCTAGTTCTGCTGGATCTCTCAGCGGCCTTTGATACAATCGACCATAACATCCTTCTGGACCGTCTAGAGGGGCTGGGAGCTGGGGGCACTGTTATGCAGTGGTTTCGCTCCTTCCTCCTGGGCCGTGTTCAGAAAGTGGTGGTGGGGGATGAGTGCTCAGACCCCTGGGCCCTCACTTGTGGGGTGCCTCAGGGTTCCGTCCTCTCCCCCATGCTTTTTAACATCTATATGAAGCCACTGGGAGAGATCATCAGGGGGTTTGGACTGGGTGTCCATCAATATGCAGATGATACCCAGCTCTACCTCTCTTTCAAATCAGAACCAGTGAAGGCGGTGAAGGTCCTGTGTGAGTGCCTGGAGGCAGTTGGAGGATGGATGGCGGCTAATGGATTGAGGTTGAATCCTGACAAGACAGAAGTACTGTTTTTGGGGGACAGGGGGCGGGCTGGTGTGGAGGACTCCCTGGTCCTGAATAGGGTAACTGTGCCCCTGAAGGACCAGGTGCGCAGCCTGGGAGTCATTTTGGACTCACAGCTGTCCATGGAGGCGCAGGTCAATTCTGTGTCCAGGGCAGCTGTCTACCAACTCCACCTGGTACGCAGGCTGAGACCCTACCTGCCCGCGGACTGTCTCGCCAGAGTGGTGCATGCTCTGGTTATCTCCCGCTTGGACTACTGCAATGCGCTCTACGTGGGGCTACCTTTGAAGGTGACTCGGAAACTACAACTAATCCAGAATGCGGCAGCTAGACTGGTGACTGGGGGCGGCCGCCGAGACCACATAACACCGGTCTTGAAAGACCTACATTGGCTCCCAGTACGTTTCCGAGCACAATTCAAAGTGCTGGTGTTGACCTTTAAAGCCCTAAACGGCCTCGGCCCAGTATACCTGAAGGAGCGTCTCCACCCCCATCGTTCTGCCCGGATGCTGAGGTCCAGCGCCGAGGGCCTTCTGGCGGTTCCCTCATTGCGAGAAGCAAAGCTACAGGGAACCAGGCAGAGGGCCTTCTCGGTAGTGGCGCCTGCCCTGTGGAACGCCCTCCCATCGGATGTCAAAGCGATAAATAACTACCTGACATTCAGAAGACATCTTAAGGCAGCCCTGTTCAGGGAAGTTTTTAATCTGTGATATTTTAGTGTATTTTTGGTTTTCTATGGAAGCCGCCCAGAGTGGCTGGGGAAACCCAGCCAGATGGGCGGGGTACAAATAATAAATTATTATTATTATTATATTATGTAGAGCAATCCTGTGTAGACCAGTTCGGTGGGGCTTATTCCCATGCATGGACTTGCAGCCTTGTACTTATTTTCTTCCTCCGCTGATAGGCTCTGGGCACCCCTGGCTCCCTCTAGCATTAACTGCCTGCTTTTTGCCCAAGGTTGGTGCAATGCATGAGGGGCAACCCACAGGCAAAGTGCACCCAGTGGGCTCCACCACACTAGCATGTCCATGACCCAGCTCTCAGACCACCTATCATTTTGACATTCCCACAATGTTCCTTGTGAAAGAAGCTGATGGCACTCTGCAGCCATTATGTGGACAGTACTGGGCCTCTTTTGATACTTAGGATTTCATAACCGTGTGGTGGCTGAGGCTGAAAGATAGCGGCTTGCTTCAAGCCAGGAAGAACGATTATGGCCTAATGCAGGGATGGCGAGCCTGGGGTCCTTCAGACATTCTTGGACTCCAACTCCCATCAGCCCCCACCAGCATGGACAATTGTTAAGCATGATGGGAGTTTTGGTCCAGCATTATATGAAGTGCTGGAGGTTCCCCATCCTTGATCCAATTGGAGTTTTGAATCTGGACTCCCTGGCCCACAGCTTCCTCTCTTAGCAGTTGTTCTACACCATCTCTCTGTGCCCCCCTATTTACAGTGTATGCAGACAGGTCAGGAAATGAGTGTGTGCTCAGTTTAAGACACATGTGATTTGCAAAGATTGGATGCTCTGAATAAGTACCCTGCTGTTCCTCTCCACTTCATGCAGAAGCCATGTGTGTGTGTGTGTATACTGCTTCATAGGGATTGTTAACATTACCCTTAGTTATAACTGCTGTATGATAGAGAGAAATGTGGTAAGGTCCTGATGCCATTTCTTCCATTACTCCATCAGTATCAGGAGAAGGCATGTTTACTGAATTTCTTCCTTCCTATAGTGGTTAAAGGAGCACCTGTAGATAGGCAACTGTGATTCATGTAATTGGAATTGTCATGTCTCTCTCATACACAGTGGTACCTCGGACTAAGTACTTAATTCGTTCCGGAGGTCCATTCTTAACCTGAAACTGTTCTTAACCTGAAGCACCACTTTAGGTAATGGGGCCTCCTGCTGCTGCCACACCAATAGAGCACTATTTCTGTTCTCATCCTGAAGCAAAGTTCTTAATCTGAAGCACTATTTCTGGGTAAGCGGAGTCTGTAACCTGAAGCATATGTAACCCGAGGTACCACTGTGTGTGTGTGTGTGTGTGTGTGTGTGTACACACTATTACAGTGGTGCCTCGCAAGATGAAAAGAATCCGTTCCGCGAGTCTCTTCGTCTTGCGGTTTTTTCGTCTTGCGAAGCAAGCCCATTAGCGGCTTAGCGGATTAGCGCTATTAGCGGCGTAGCGGGCTTAGCGGATCAGCTGATAAGTGGCTTAGTGGCTTAGCGGATCAGCTGTTAAGCGGCTTAGCGGTCAGCTGTTAAGCGGCTTAGCGGCTTAGCGGATCAGCTGTTAAGCGGCTTAGCGGCTTAGCGGATCAGCTGATAAGCGGCTTAGCGGCTTGGGAAAAAGGGGGGGAAGGAAAAAAACCCCGCAGGAACTCGCAAGACATTTTCGTCTTGCGAAGCAAGCCCATAGGAAATTCGTTTTGCGAAGCACCTCCAAAACGGAAAACCCTTTCGTCTAGCGGGTTTTCCGTCTTGCAAGGCATTCGTCTTGTGGAGCACCACTGTATTTGGCATTTTCAGGAGTGCAGTGGAATATTACCCAACCAACACATGAACAAATTGGGACCTTTCACAAATAACAAAAAGACAAATATTTAACAACATGCATGAAACAAAGCGGTGGAAAAACATCACTGTGAATTTTCATTCTTTCTTTTTTTCTAGAAATATTTGTGAAGGGGCAGAGAGGGGGAGGAAATGATGGTATGGAATGAGCTTATTGTTTTGAAAAAATTACAATAAAATATATTTTAAGAAGGAAAGAGAGTATTATGGATTTGCATAGCATTGGATATATTGTTTCTTTTTAAAAAGAAAAAAAGGCATTAGCATCATGCAAGTAAAACCTTGTTTTAAATTATTGACTAATCTGCTTTCACTAGTCTCTTAATCAACAGCTTTTTTCTCCAAGTCATTCCTAATGTTAAGCAGAAGTAGAGGATATGAATTTCAACCTACAGACGCAATATTCTTTTTGTTAGGTATTCAAAACAAATTCCATATTGCCTGAAGAAGAATAACCAATGCCATCAAGAGAATTAAAGGAAAACAACAGGAGACTCAAAAAGACTGTTGCCTTCGGGCATCAAGCAAAACTCAGTAAATAAAATGCTGTTTGCTTTAACATGATTCTCCCCCCCCAAGGCCTTTCATATATATAAAAAAATTAATGTAACTTTATTTCACATAGCAAAATAAAGAGGGTTGTGTGTTACTTGTTTTTCTTCTCAATTTGATGCTGCTTCTTTCTGCCCTCTAACCCTGCACAGTACTTAAGGAAGAGAGTAGCTTGACTAAAATCCAAGGGGACTACTATGAACATAAGGACCTAAAAAGACCCCTGCTTGATCAGACCAAAGGCCCATGTAGCTCAACATCCTGTTTTCCAAGAGGACAGTCAGATGCCCATGGGAAGTCTGCTGGCAGAGGCTGAGCCCAGCACCATTCTCCCCACATGCAATTCACAGAAACTGGCATTCAGGACTTGTCCACATTCCCACTTGTCCAGTGCCCAGAAAGCATGGCTCTGAGTGGTTTTCCCATGCTTTTTAGACATTGATCCAAGCACAGATGGCTCTACTATGAAACTAATGCAGCTTAAGCCTTAAGCCCCTCATCCTGGAGGGGCCCCGGAAGTGAATTTTGGGTTTAGAAGACTGAATTTGAGTTGCACGACTCCAATTGAATAGTTTTTGTTGTTGTCTACAGTTCAAGGGGTGTGGTTTAACCCACAGCGGGGGGCGTTGTGGGTTAAACCACAGAGCCTAGGATTTGCCGATCAGAAAGTTGGCAGTTCGAATCCCCATGACGGGGTGAGCTCCCGTTGCTCGGTCCCTGCTCCTGCCAACCTAGCAGTTTGAAAGCACGTCAAAGTGCAAGTAGATCAATAGGTACCGCTCCAGCGGGAAGGTAAACGGCGTTTCCATGCACTGCTCTGGTTCACCAGAAGCGGCTTAGTCATGCTGGCCACATAACCCAGAAGCTGTATGCTGGCTCCCTTGGCCAATAAAGCAAGATGAGCGCCGCAACCCCAGAGTCAGCCACGACTGGACCTAATGCTCAGGGGTCCCTTTACCTTTACCTTTTACAGTTCATCAAACCCCAAAGTTTGAGAGTCAGTAGCACAGATCTGTCAGAATTTTCATTCTTTCCCGTTGCTGGATGTGCAATTGTTACATCACATGTCTGTGTTTACATTCCATGCTTGGAAAGTGTGGGAAACGGAAGCTAGTCCTATCTCTTCCATTGTAACGGTTTGGTGATCTGTCATGGAACAGCCTCACTGAGTAGACAACAGTGGTTACCCAGCTATTGTTGCTGGTCAAGAAGGGGGCCCCATAACAGTTTGAACTTCAGGACCTCAAAAATGTAGGTTTTCCACTGGGTCCAAGTGGTTTCCTCCTCGCCCCACCCCATTCCCAAGGAAAACCTGCTCTTTAGGAGCAAATGCCAATCCAGAGAAAACCAGAATTGCTGTTTGATCTGATTGAACACTAAAGAGCGGTTTTCCCCTGGCAAAAACATCAGGGTGAGAAAAAGTGTGGATGAGCCCTCAGAGACACACTGTTTCTGATAGTGGAGGCAAATGACTACTAGCCATTAATAGTCTTATCTTCCATGAATTTCTCTAATCCTGTTTCAAAGGCATCCAGGTTAGTGGCCATCGCCACACCTTATGTATGTGTAGATATGTGTGCTTGTCATCTGAGTCCCTTCTCTACATTCCTCATCCCAGAGGGGTTCGGACAGTGGTAACAAGACAACAAGGCTTTTCTGTGGTGGCTCCCCAATTGTGGAATGTTCTCTCCAGAGAGGCCTGCTTGGTGCCATCACTACAAGTCTTTAGCCTGTGAAAGTGTGGGGGGAGTGGACTGCTACCATGATGATTATTTTACTATTAGGCTGTCTGTCATTATGTTTTTTCTAATTATGTTTTTACCATTGATGTTCTGTGATGCATTTTTAGTGTTGTACACCACCCTGGGATCTTTTATTAAAGGGTTGTATATAAATTGAATGAATTAATAATAATAATAATATATATATATATATATATATATATATATATATATATAGTTGTGGGCCAAAGAGGAAACTTTGTTCATTTGCAGCAGCATGTCTACTCATGTTGGTGCTGACCTTTAAATCCCTAAATGGCCTCGGTCCTGTATATCTGAAGGAGCGTCTCCACCCCCATCGTTCAGCCCGGACACTGAGATCCAGCTCCGAGGGCCTTCTGGCGGTTCCCTCATTGCGAGAAGTGAGGTTACAGGGAACCAGACAGAGGGCCTTCTCAGTAGTGGCGCCCACCCTGTGGAATGCCCTCCTGTCAGATGTGAAGGAAATAAGCAGCTATCTTCTCTTTAAAAGACATCTGAAGGTAGCCCTGCTTAGGGAAGTTTTTAATATTTAATGCTGTATTGTTTTTAACACTTGATTGGAAGCTGCCCAGAGTGACTGGGGAAACTCAGCCAGATGAGCGGGGTATAAATAATAAATTAGTAGTAGTAGTAGTGGTAGTAGTAGTAAGTCCCATTTGCATGTATGTCCACATATTTAATGTTGGTTGGTATAATACAGCAGCAGAATATGATGATTATTCTGTCAGGATGATCATCACCCAACCATCTGCTTTTACATGTGCAAAGCTGGCCGTCAAAGTCTGATAGAGCCTAATGCACATGACATTGTGGGGGGCGGGAAATGGCTTGGATGAAGTAGAATCTGAATGCAGGCCCAGCTGTTACAATGTCTGAACAATGGCAGCTTGGTGACTTAAACATCCAAATATTTGACTTTTATATGCAGATTTGGAATTTGCTTACTAAAAAATCAATTTAAAGAAGGAGTAACTTTATTGAACAATCAGAAGGTCTTGATCCTTTATGCTGTTTCTCTTTTGGCCAGAAATGATAAATTATTAAATGGCTTAATATGCCAATTCTTCCAGCCCATTATACTGAATTTAATTCTTCGTTACTGTCATCTTTCAAATTGTTTTCTGAGAGAATTGCCTAGTAGAAATGTATTGGACCAAATCCTCATGCCCAGTGACAGATTTCCTTACGCATAGAAGTCACAGAGTATTCAACAGGAGGATTAAGCAGGAGCAAAGTCCTCCTGCACACACGGGAGGAAGCTGCCACTCATTCGTACAGGTAATGAAGTAAACACAATTCGTATTATGCAATTAGGGCAACATCTATTGCCAGAAGCACTTTAAAGTATATTTGCAAGCAGTGCAAACAAAGGCTATGCGAGGACAATGGGCTTTGGGTTCGCAAATAGGACAGGAATCAATGATGGAATCCCCCTGTCCAAAATATTGCAGTCTCTATGAGATGAACGGCTACCCTCTTGCCACCATGTCCCCCCCGCCATCACCACATTTATGCATGCACAAGGCAGGATGCAGAAGCAGCCATAGCACCAAAGTCAGATTGGCCCGATTTGAAAACTCTTGTTTCTCAGTATCTGTGGGTCAGCCGGAGGCTGCATTGCCACTGTTTCTGACAACATACCTTTCTAGGATCCGATCATCTTCAATGAAGGTGGGAGATATTTCAGCACCTACACCATCATTTTAAATAAAGACAATCTATGGCCTTTTGGGACGTGGGGGGCGCTGTGGGTTAAACCACAGAGCCTAGGACTTGCTGATCAGAAGGTCAGCGGTTCTAATTCCTGCGACGGGGTGAGTTCCCATTGCTCGGTCCCTGCTCCTGCCAACCTAGGAGTTCGAAAGCACCTCAAAGTGCAAGTAGATAACTAGGTACCGCTCCGGTGGGAAGGTAAACAGCGTTTCCGTGCACTGCTCTGGTTCACCAGAGGCGGCTTAGTCATGCTGGCCACATGACCCCACTGTACGCCGGTTCCCTTGGCCGATAAAGCGAGATGAGCACCGCAACCCCAGAGTCGTCCGCGACTGGACTTAGTGGTCAGGGGTCCCTTTACCTTTACCTTTATGGCCTTTTAAACTTTGCAGGGGGTATTGATTTTGTTTGTTATTATGTTTTGTGTGTTTTGTGTTTTTATGTTGTAAACTGCCCTGTGATCTAGGGATGAAGGGCACTCTAGAAATTTAAGACAGGAGAAGTAGAAGCCCTGGGTGAGGAGGTACTGGTGTGAGACCTCCTCCCAGGTTGCTTTTAGGCCCTCCAAGAAAATAATGGCTAGGATACAGTAAATCCAACAGTTGGTGGATAAAAGTTGTATGACTTCTGAAAGTTGTCAGATTATAAACTCTTAGTTTCCTTTTTGTCTACCCTGAGTGCTCAACAAGCACAAGCGTTCGTGGTAATCTGCCTTGTGGCTGCCTTTAGCACTTTGTGTTTTACCAGCTCAGCTAAACAGTAGAAAATTGCTCATAAAATGTTATGTTTATTGTTACCAGAGGGAGGTGAGAAGAGAAAGGGAGCAATGCGCTCTACCACGTTTATGACAAAGCCTTGTTGTTATACTACATGCCCTCTGAGAAAAATTGGCAAAACAAACATCTTAACATAGTTGGCGCAAGGGAACATGGCTTGTCCAAGCATACTTTGAGTAAGAACAAAACCGTCTTTTCCTTGCTCTGAGAGTTCTCTGATCTATTGGTTTGAAGACAAGAGAATGTCAGCATGATCTCCCCAGATCCCACTCACATCCCAAGCAAGAACTAATTTTCATGTGTGCCTGTAGAGGCGGCTCACACCTTCTGAAGTCAAGTAGTTGTGGTGGGAACAGCAGTAGCAGCATGTAGGTGGAATTAGAAGGACATGAGAAGAATCCTGCTAGAAAGATCTAGTCCAGCATTCTGTTCTCACAGTGGCCAGCCACTTATGCTTATGGCTAGCCTACAAGCAGGATTTGAGTGCAACAGCCTTCAGCTCAATTGTGATACCCAGAAACTGGCATTCAGAAATGTACGGCAACCAACAGTGGAAATAGTATGCAGTCGTCAGGACTAGTAGCGCAGAGGCCAATTCTGCTTTCCACCTAACTGGAAGAGTGTATGCAGTGTGACAATAAAAACGAGGCATATCAAAGCCAGTTATTCGTTTCTGTGCCCATGCTAAAGTAGATCCACTGACCGTAGGCACACATTTTCTTCGATGCAGCATTTTTAGAAATTTGATTTTTCCACAGGCAGGAACTTCTACAGAGTGGCACTCTTCATGGCATCATATCAGGAACACACCAGATTACAAAAGAGAAGAAATATTAACAGTATGTCAGAGTGAGTGATCAGCCTATTGGTCCAAGCCTGTAAGATCGCTGATGGTGCAAGCATTCTCCCGCCTGCCCCTTTCTTCCAGCTTATACCTTTACAGGAAAACTTAAGGGCAGCTCTCAGAAAAGTGGCCATTGCCCAGTTTGCTTTTTCTGGACCTGCTGTGCTGTTTTATTAATGAAGGAATGACTCAGTCCGTTTCTGCATAAGCCAGAGGTGTAAATAACAATCAGTTAGGAGAACTTCTTAATCTATCCTGAGAATGTTTGCTTGGAACAACTCGTGTTATTTTTAATGAGCGACATGTGGTAACTGGAGAAATCTCCAGGGGGATGTTAAATGCTTGAAGTGTTGTAATGATGAGGACAAGACTTGCTCATTAAGTTGCGATGATAGCGCTGTGATTCATTATACATGAGCCTCCACGCAACATTTCTAGCAGGGAGTCCCAAAAGGAAGTAGAAGGAAAGAGGAGAACTAGAAAATGGAAGCTGGAAGAGTTCGCCAGACTCCTTGAAGTCTCCCAGCAAAGAGCCAGGAGATCCTGCTGCAAGTTCAAGGCTGTTGAACATTTGTTGTCAGTGGCACAGATCATATCAAGTCATATCATAGAATCATAGCTGGAAGGGACTCTGAGGGACATCTAGTCCAACCCCCTGGAATGCAGGAATCCTGCCCACAGCCATACCTGGGTAAGCTCAAACCACAAACCTGTTAAAACAGGTTAACAGGTTAACACAAACAGGTTAACAGCCAGACACACTGACCCATTGATTCCTCAGCAGAAGGAGCAATAGGGTCCCAAGTGAAACAGAGCTGTCTTACACAGTAAGCAAAGTAATGTGCATTACAATTTAAAGAGAGGTCCCTCCATTTGAAGTAAGTAATGTAATGTACTGTTAAACACCACCCCAATCTCCAAATGGGGAGAGACTCTACAGGTTCCAAGTGCTTCTGTTTCCTTGGAATGAAGGTCATTGGAGATTGTGGACTCCTTTAGAATATATGGTTTTATATACATATATACAACCTGAGTATAGGATGGAGGTGCGCACAGCACCAACACTCCAAAAGGTCTTGCTTCTGCATCACCAGTATGGATCCAGCACAGAGTAAGTATGTCTCTGTGTCCAGCTGCCAGCTTGCTTTCTGCTCAGCTTTCACACTTCCCAATGTTCTACTTACCAGTTAGGTGAAGGTGGGAGAAGGCCCACCCATTTCCTCAGATGATGCCATTGCCTGGTGGTAGCTCTTGCAATCTGACTCATTCTTTTGGGATGCTGATGAGGACAAGTAAGTGGCCAGCTACTGTTTAACAAAGAAACCTGTCTGACTAGTTCAGCAACCTCCTCTTGCCAGATTCCAACCTCACTGGGTATAGGGCTCCAATAATTGGGAGGGACTCAGGGCATTATCCAGACAAGACACCCCCTCACACCCCCTGTAACCTACAACAATACATTGACATCAAAAAAAGGTAGGTGCAGTGTGTTTGTGTAAGATCATGAAGTCCAGAGTCGGAAATGAACTAGCTGGACTCCTATTTACTGTGATCTAGGACAAGTCACAAATTCTCATATTTATGTAAAACAATAACACTGGTGACCTAATTGCAGTGTGCAACATATAATGGCCACAACTCAGCAAAGCACCAGGGACCCTTGATCTCACTGCTTATTTCATCTGTCTCAAGGATGACTAACCACTGTGGTGCCATGAAACAAAAAGTTCCCAAACTGAAATGTCATCTCTGACATGCTCCATGGTAGGTTATCATAGGTACATCACAGTGCTCCACAACCCCTTTCCCCCATCTGAAGGATGAGGATAATAGGACAGGGTTCGTATAAAGATTACTTAAATCATGTGTGTGATGTGCTTTGGAAGACCTGGAAAAAAACTATGTAAACGATGATGATTCTTATTAACTTTGTGTGACACTGTTATCAATATTGTTTCCATGTAGATAGACTCCAGAAATACCCATGAATTGAAATAATTCTTCATTGGATTAAAAACCTCTCTATAATACTGTATCTATTTGTGTGCGAATGTGTGTGTGTGTGTCTTGCTATTTATTTAATGGAGGGAAAAGCGAAACATTTTAGAATCACGTACACAGCACTATTCCTTGAGGGTTGGGCTAAATTATAGGTAACTGAGTTTAAGTGCTTCGTTTTCCTTAGAGACACTATCGTTTATGTACTCCGACAGAGGCCAGCCAGGGCTAAGCAAAACATTCAGAGAAGTTTATGGTCAGGGCAATAGGATGCTCAAGTCGTTTCTCAGCAAATTCTAGCGTGCAGTGAGCTGTCTGAGAGCAGGGATAGAGCAAAAGATTGCTGTGATGTATTTATTTTTAAAGTCAAATGCGTCTTCACCCATCCCTTTGAGGTTTCTTTTCATTAATGATATATTGCTGAGTTCTCATTCATAGATAAAAGTGGGATTTTTTTCCCCTTCTAAAAGACAAACCTGTTTGAGAATGAAACATTTGAACCATTGGTGGCACAGGAGAACTGCTAACACCGCTATCTTATACGAGCAGAAAGGCCATAGCTCAGTGTTAGAGTCCTTGATTGGCATGGAGAAGGTCCCAGGTTCATTCCTCTGCATCTCCAGGTAGGGCTGGCAGAGACCCCACTCTGAAATCCTGAACAGCCACTGAGCTTGATCGACCAATGGACTGACTCTATATAAAGTAGCTTCCGATGTTCTTATGTCTATATTCCTATGTTGACGCTGCCCCGGGCTGTTTTGGGAGGGAGGGCTGGATATAAATGGAATAAATAATCATCAGAAGTAAGTCCCACTGCTTAGAGTGGAACTTACTCCCAGGAATGTGTATGGAGGAGAGTGATTAAGATAACAATGGACCTGGAAACCAAGCTTTATTGAGGAATGGATGGCAGCATTAGGTATATTTAGCCTGGAGAGCAGAAGACTGAGATATGATAGCCATCTTCAAAAATCTAAAGGGCCGTCACGTTGAAGATGGAGCAAGCTTCAGAGGATAGGACCTGATCCAATGGGTTCGAGTTACAAGAAAGGAGATTCTAACTCAAGATTAGGATGAACAGTGAGAGTTGTTTGACAGTGGAATGGATCACCTTGGAAGATGGTGGACTCTCCTTCCTTGGAGGTTTAAAAAAAAAAAAGTTGGATAGTAATCTGTCAGGGATTCTTTAGTTATGATTCCTGCACTGGAGGAAGTTGGACTAGATGACCCTTGGTGTACCTTCCAACATGATTATTCTATGAAAGGTTGGTGTGTTCACTATAGTATAGGACTGTAGCCTTGATGTTACAGTTTCCTATTTGGATAAACATGTTGCAAAATAGTTCTACTCAGCAGCAAAACTCCGACAAAAGTCCTGTTGACATGACCACCATTCAAGTTCTACCATTCATGGGGAAGGATAAGTTTCTGGTGGGTCAATGTATCCGATCTGCTATTCTAAAGTGGAGACAGGTCAAAAGTTATCTAAGATTCCATGGAGGCAGCACAGCTTGCAAGCAGCAGGTGTATAAGAAACAACAGCACAAAGTCAGGAGTTAATTGATTTTTTTTTCCAGTGCTGAGCCCCTGCAGAGTGTTTGTCACCATGTTTCATCTCCAGGGGAAAAAAACCCCAAACCCATATGCTTAAGGAAAAGCTGGCTACGTTCTGGCTCGAGGAAACAGTTCTGAACCCAAAGAAGCAAATCATGGTTTGGGTCATAATGCACACACTTTTGTCTTTCCCTTAGTCAACTTGTTTTCTATGCATTGCCCCAACAGCTCCTGTTGGCTGAGGGACAAACCAGAGGACAGGAATCAGGCAGATAATCGATTCAGTTACATTTTAAGACAGACCTACCTCATTTGTACTTTCAGAAACAACACATGAACTGGAACACAATCATCATTTGAAATGCACACTTCTCTGAATTTTGCAATGGAGTTCTCTACCCACCCAAACTTTCAGGATGGTGCTATAAATGCATCTAAATATGTGCCAATAACTTAATTGGATTAGAAATGTCCCATGCAAAGAGCACGCAGTCAAGTGAAGCCAAATATGAGTCTGATGATATTATCTTTGGCTGGAGGCCATACTTCAGTGGTAGTGTTCATGCTGTGTACCCAAAAACTTCCAGGCAACCAGTTTATTGATCATTCATTCTGATTTATTTGCAGGGAGATTAGATGATGTTGCATCATCATCATCTAGCTATATGCCACCCATCTGACTGGGTTGCCCCAGCAGCTGGGCAGCATCAAAACAAGCAGTATCCCTCACTTTCCAGTGTATCTCCTCATCATTTTCCTTATTGCAAAAAGGCATGGGGGTTGTTGCGCAAGACCTCCCAGTCCACTATAATTGGATTTGCCAGCATGAGATGGAATCCTTGCCACCCAAAAGTAGTGACAACCTGGAAGCAGTCCAAGATCCATCCCTCGCATCTCCAGGTAAGGCTGGGAATGATCCCTGCCTCCAACCCTGAGCAATCACTGCCAGTCCCTGAGCTAGATGGAACCACAGTCTGACCTGGTCTAAGGCAACTTCCTCCCTTCCTATGTCTTGACTTTGTGTCCATTTAGAACACACCATAGAGTCAAGGGGACACCTATCCAATCCACAAGGAAAACGGAAAGAAACAGGGGGTGTTAAAGCTCGAGGGGATTCTGTAACACACATCACCTCTTTAAAACGTTGTTTTGCTTGCCAAACAGTGATAGACAAAACAGCTGTGCGGCCACCAAAAAGTCAGATTTCTCCAGCTGCGGCCTCCTCAACTGCATATAATCAGCTGCTAAGAATGTCTTGCGCCGCCAGAGGCAAGAAGGAGCTTTTAAATTGCAGGAGGGGAAAGTTCAATATTAGAATAAATCCTCCTAATGCTAAGGGTAGTTGGGCAATGAAATAAGTTGCCTACAGGAAATCTGCAGAATCTGTTCCAATCATGCCTTTAAGCAGCTAGTAAGCAGAAGAAGTGTGTGCAGGGAAAAGCTTCAGGTACGACAAACTGGGCTTCATTGCCGAGATCGAACAGAGGTCCCAGGAACCCTGAAGTGCTTCCTAGTCCCTTACAGTGAAATGTCTTCCTTTCTTTTCTTTCTTGCCAGCTGCTGTTACCGATGGTTGCCTGCCCAAGAATGACCCAGCCACTAAAGGAGAAGGCACTTCAGGGAAATAATAGTGACGTCAAGGCCCAGGCCATTAGGGATAATTTGGGTGTTCCCGTGAGCAGGGTTCTGAGCATCAGGACAGCTGGGAGAAGCAGAGGCGCTGACCCTATGGGGCACCTTTTAAGTACATTGTTTTGCTTTCATGAACAGCAGAATGGCAGGAAGAAATATTTTAATTAACCTATCCCTCGGCTTGCTGGCTCGATGCACGGTCTTCCTCCCCCCTTTGAAGCAAGGAGCTTTATCCCCAGGCAAGACCTCACCATCCTGCACCCCCCCTTCCCTTCCACTTCCCCTGCCTCCACGCCAGCTCTCCCAGCTGTGGTTGAGTCGGAAAAATCCACCTTGACAGACAACCAGTCTCTCTCAAGAGAATCTCTCCCCCTCTACCTAGCCGGCCTGCCAAACCAGGGCTTTTCAGAATGTGTATGTATCGATTCCATCATTCACACTCTAGAAGTAATTGCTCCCTCTGAGCATGTTTATAGATCCATACAAGCTCCTGGTTCCTTGCAGGATGTCACAACAGCTCAAGATCAAGAGTAGAGGGTTTTCTAGAACACAGAGGCGCTGGTACGGAGAGAGTTCTCTTTCAGGAAATAGAGCAATCTCCTGGAATCACACAAACCAGAGATTTCTTTGAAATGCAGACAGTTCATAAAGGCTTACCAGTAAGTGAATTGCTTGCTGTAGGGTGATGCAGAGTGTACAGTGTAGACTCATCAGATTGCCTGTAGTCACTGGCCACGAGCCAAGCGTACTTGCACACAGCAGTGGGTTGTGCCTGCACCGACAGCTTTGGGCATCAAATGGTTTGCTCAGCACTGTGGTGGTCAGCCATGGGAGGGGATGGAGTTCTTGCCATAGTTTTCTCCTGCCATGCCCCACAACAGTTTATTGGATTTCTGAATGACTCCCCGGTCCAAAATTCTTGCAGATCCCTGGCTATGCATCATTTGCCCAGACTAAAGGCTGGCGACCCTAATCAGGAACCATTGAAGCATCAGTGGCAAACTGTCGTATATGGATGAAATGGCATGGAAATGGCTGGTGCAGTCATCATTTAGCAGCTAGAAACCAAAGGCTGTGAAACAAACAGTGATGCAGCTGATCAAAGCACTGGGGCAAGAGTATACTTTTCAAAATGCATGAAAAAAAAACACTAAAAACTTTTTTAACACTTGTTAAAGTGTAGTTGTTGTTTTTACCTTAGTGATCCATCATAGGCCAGGAAAACATTGCACATCTGTGTCAGTTGGAATAGCATCATCCCTGAGATATTCAAAACCACCACGCAACCTCACTATGGCTTTGCAGGGCGAATTTCCTCTTTGCTTGACTTCCTCAGCAATAAATTAAGGTTGGACCTCTAATGAAAATAAATGGATCCCGAGTTTCCTAACAAGTCACAGAGACAGCAGGAGACCTAATAGCAAACAAAGTATCACATTTATGGCTTCATAAAGCAGAAAAACAGTCACTATGTTATTGGCTCGGTGGATGTTTGCATTATCTCTTTTTTTTAAATAATATTTATTACTTTTAAAGTTTACAGAAAAGGAAAAGAGAAAGAAAAAAAACAAAAGAGAAAAAACAAAGAAAGAAAGCAAAAACAATACAATACAATATATAAACAATACAAAACACAACCTAAACACATTAAACTAAACTAAACATAACCCTAACCCACCTTAACCCTAAACAAAACAAAACAATAACCATTTAAAAACATACAACACACCTTTTCCATACTCTATCTTTCATTCCCTTGTTTCCTCGACTTCCTCTCACCTCCCTTTTTGTATTCCACTTCTATTAATTGTTTCAGCAAATCCTTTCCATCTTTCTCTATTTTCTGTCATATTATAAATATCTTGACATATTTTTTATCATTAAAACTAAATATATATGCTTAACTCCTTATAACATTTCTGCTAAGGCCATAAAATTTCTTTCCACCATTTTTCTATCATTCATTAATTTTACAGTATTTCTATATATAAACTTTAAATTCTCTAATCTTCTTCCACCATCTCCTCCCCCTGGTTTCGGATTCTGCCAGTCCTTTCCGTCAATTCCATATAGTCCATCAACCTGGAGATCTTATGTCCGAGGCTCTTAACTCTTTTCCAGGTCCCTTCTGCAGGTTTTCTTCATATTCTTTAATGCCAAAGAGCAGATCTCGGGAAGACTCCAACCTAATGATGCTTTTATTCCTTCCAGGCAGGTCAGCCCAATTTCCATGGTTGAAGCTGAGGTCTATAAGATGTTTCATGACATGTTTCGAAATTCCTCGAAATCCCAAGGCCCCCAGAACTCCAATCTCCTCCAGACCCAAGTCCATGTCCCAAAAGTCAGTTAATCCCTGCATAGAGGGGTCTTTCCAACTTTCCTTCTTCCGTCCAAGCCAGGATCCAAACCTCAAAATCTGGCTTTTTCTAGATTCAATCATAGAAGGCCTCAATTTATAATCCTCAATTTGCTTCTGTAAGACTGAGGATCCCGCTTGTATTACTTTAGGCTCAACAACCACAGCTTTCTCTTTCTCCTCCGCAATTTTTCCTGCCAAAGTAAATTCTTGTACCAAGTCCTGAATTATTTCTGTATTGGTGCTCACTTTTTGACTCCAATTAGTCACTTTTTGATCCAAGTTGTCAATTTTAAAGGACATGTCATCCGTCTTCTTATGAAGCTGTTCCAGTGAGTCGCTTATCTTGCATAATACCGTCACAATGGCTTCTCCTGTCAACATTTTGAGTGGTCCAAGGTCAATCTCTGGTTCTCACAATAACTTATCTTGCAGCTGGTGATTCTCCAGTTGCACTCCTGTGACAGTTTCAAAAACTCCCTCTAGAGGGAAACAGTCTCCACTTGTATCATTCCTTTCAGACACAATTCAAGCCATAGAAATAGTTTCAATTTCCAGTTACTTTTCCTCCTTTTTAAACGCAGAAGAGGACAATGGAAACAGTATCTTTCTTTTATTTCACTAGCTGTCAAAAATGTTTTGTTCGCAGTCAATGAACTCTCCCAAAACTTCACTCTTTCTGGCAGCCCTTTCCAGGTTCGGAGCAGTGGTAATTTGGTTTTTCACTCTCTCCTGCAGGCTCCTCAAGTCCAAAATACCCCCCTCTTCTCCTGCTTCCAAGGGGGGTTTTATAGTTTTAACCGATGAAAATTTAATCCTTTGCCAAAAGCTTTCAAAGGCTTTAGCTTATAACGTCTTTGCTTCAATCTATTTACAAAAGGGGAAGGTGGACTTCCTGTTTAAGACCTTCCCCATTTTGGTGCCAAATTAAGGTATTTAAAAATCCAATTTTCCGTTCTACTCACAGGTAGTTGTTTAAAATCCAATTGTCCACAGGAAAAAGTCAGCGCTCTCCGGCAACAGCAATGCGGCTTCACTCCGTGAAAGAAGCGGTTGATTCAAAGCACCGCACCACTCACCCCAAGTCGCTCCGGATCCCCGAAACCGGGTTTCCCCGCGAGTAGGGGAGGCGCAAAAGGTGCCAGCCGAATCCCAAGTTCACAAGCTTCTCCCGCTTGTGATTTCAATGGGTCTCTGCCTTCACCATGGCGGTCAGACCCTGCTTTTCATGGAGCAAGTTCCTCCCGATCGGAGGAGCTCCGCCGTTGACGGAGGTGCCAACCCGGAAGTCTCGGATGTTTGCATTATCTCTCCATAGCTAAGCAGTGGCTAATTGGTGAGACTTTGATGCTCAGGTAGCAAAGCAGAGCAACAGGTGTGTCTCATATTTGTCTGTGGCCCCCAAGACTTCTCTCTTTGGCCCTTGAGACACTCCCAAGCAAAACAGGCTTCCACAAGCCATACCCACTTTGAGTGCTTCTGCTTAGCTAGAATGGCACCTTTCTGTGGAATAGGGAGATAAGTCTGGTGTCAGACCTGATAAGTTTTCAGTCTCAGGGAAGACCCTTTTTTGTTGCCCAAGCTTCCCAACAAGTCATCTAAACAGGTTTTAATTGAGCTGCTATTTTTATCTTTTGGTTTTCCTTTTGCTTCTTTACCGCTGATATTAATCCCCCCCCCCAGTATTTTGCAGTGGATATTGTTTTTATGGTTCTTGAGTGTTTTTATAAACTAGTGGACATTCCAATGAATAAATAAACATGTGTTCCAACAATAACGTTTTGCAATTATTTGCTTGACATTATTCTGAACTTGCAAAATAGGTGAGATAAGCCTTACGATAAAACTTTGGCATTCCTTTTTTAAATCAATCCTGGCCATCATCTTAAAAACAGATAGAATCATAGAGTTGGAAGGGATCTTGAGGGTCATCTAGTCCAACCCCCTGCAATGCAGAAATCTCAGCTAAAGCATCCGTGTTTCTAGTGCACATGTTTGAGGAGGAAAACCACAGCAGGTTCTGCTAAAACAGAGAAGGTGAACCAATGGCCTGCCAGATGTTGCTGGACTCCAACTCCCATCAGTCCCAGCAAGCAAGGCCAATAATTAGGGATGACAGAAGTTGTAGTTCAACAATGTCCAACAGCCGCAAGTTCCCCATTTTTGTACATAAAATCCAAAAGCAAAACAGAAGAGCAGGAAAGGGTAACTCAGCTGCTTACCGCTTTTCTTCAAGCAATTTATGCCCCATTGATGCTCTGGAGCAATAGTCATGCAATAAGCTACAGTCTGCATCCCGTCTATTCTCCATATGAGAGAGGGAATGGATCTGCTTTCTTTATGGGATCAGGGAGAGAGGGATCAGATCAGATTAGACAGACTTGCCACATGATCCACAGTCATCCGAAAAATAATTTAGTTTTTAAAAGAACACAGAAAGAGAAAAGGGTTCTGCTGTTCGCTCCCTTGGTGAGGTTGAAGCTGCTCTATAAATATGTTCCCCATTGAGGAAAGAATTCTCATCTCCTCAGCGAGGAGAGCATTTTGACAAAAGTGTGGAAAAGACATTTGGACCTTTTTAGTTTAGAAAAAAAAATGACAGATGGAAAGAAAATGACACAGCAACACAGTTTGGAAGCTTGTGAAATTATGAATAATGTGAAGCGTATGGAATTTCTCTGTCTCGAAATGCTCATTAAAAATCAGGGTCATGCCAGGCAACTAGAGGGCACTGGCAATACGCTCTGGACCATGCATAGGCAAACTCGGCCCTCCAGATGTTTTATGACTACAACTCCCATCATCCCCAGTGAACAGGACCAGTGGTCAGGGATTATGGGATTTGTAGTCCCAAAAGATCTGGAGGGCCGAGTTTGCCTATGCCTGCTCTGGACTGAGTAAAGAGAACTTTCCTTTCTACAGCATTGAATTCACAATGACAGCAATCCTGGGCTGTAAGTCCTGCTGAACTCATGGGGACTTCTGGGTAGACATTCTGTGTATAGGGCTGTGCCGCTAGAATATTTGCTGCCACATAAAGTGGTGGTAGCAATCCATGGCATTGTCCAGTCTTTCCTTTTTTAAGTTGTTGTTGTTTAGTCGTTTAGTCGTGTCTGACTCTTCGTGACCCCATGGACCAGAGCACACCAGGCTCCCCTGTCTTCCACTGCCTCCTGCAGTTTGGTCAAACTCATGCTGGTAACTTCGAGAACACTGTCCAACCATCTCATCCTCTGCTGTCCCCTTCTCCTTGTGCCCTCAATCTTTCCCAACATCAGGGTCTTTTCTAGGGAGTCTTCTCTTCTCATGAGGTGGCCAAAGTATTGGAGCCTCAACTTCACGATCTGTCCTTCCAGTGAGCACTCAGGGCTGATCTCCTTAAGAATGGATAGTTTTTATCTTCTTGCAGTCCATGGGACTCTCAAGAGTCTCCTCCAGCACCATAATTCAAAAGCATCAATTCTTCGGCAATCAGCCTTTTTTAAGCCATCAGCCAAAATAGCATTAGTAAAGTGAAGCCTCCATACTGCAAGACAGTATACTTTTGTTTTCTGGTGGCAAGCAACAGATCCAGCATGTCAATTTGTTTGGTTATGACAAAGGTTCAAAACCTGGAGACGAATTCAACTAACCCAGCATGCTAAAGGAAGCCAGTGCAAAGGCTCCAACTGGTGCAATAGAAGCATAGAACTCTACAATTCCAACTCTACAATTCTATGATTTTATGATTCCTCCCTCGGGTGGGTAGTAGGTTGTGCTATGAAAAGTGTTGCAAAATGTAATAGTGATCTTTGCAGATTGAGATAACTACACCAGTTGACAGATGCCTCTGTCTACTTTTTCCTGTGTGATCTGCACTAATCTACAAAGTCAAGACCTGGCAGAACCTATTTAATTAGCACTTTTGCAGTTTCCCCTTCGCTATGGATACAAATTTCATTGCAGTGGCTGCACGAGGCACAGTTCAATCTACAGCAATGTACGCTGTTTTGTTTTGGGGGGCAAGGAAGAAATTCTCAATATGGCTTCAATAATTGTGCTCGTTTCCAATGGCATTTGCTGAACTAAAGACCACAAGGCAAGTGGCATTTATCACACTCTGCTGTAATTAAAACAAAACAAATTGGGCACTGCTGTGACGCTCTATCTGGCAAGGATTTTGAGTGCTTTCACAATATCTACCACCGGCACTAACACTTCTATAATATTGCTATTTGGGAAGAAAAATGGGGACCAAAATGAATAGCAGCTGAATAAGATTTCACAGATTTGCATGGAAGGAATCCCATCACGATTACAGGAAATACATTGGGGCAGGATCTATAAATCCATGGGAGTACCACATAACTGCATGCATGCATGGCTAGTGTCCATGCTTGTTCATAACTCCTCCACATGAAGTTGCGCATGACAGTCAGCATGTACGATCAAATTTCTGGAGGAAGTCTTCCTTACCCTGCTCTGCCTCCCATTGATGTAACAGATTTGCACAGGGTTTTAAACGCAAGAGGCCACAATTCTGTTTGCGAGGTTTTGCACAGGGTTAGACATGCATTTCCAGATTTTGAATTTGGCCTCCTCCCCCTTACCGCCATCACCAGACTGCCTTGTAATTCTGTCTCTAATTCCATAATCTACTTCTCCTAGGGCGAATCTACACTTGTGGTTTTTAACATTAAGGAATGGTTAAGAAATGGTTTTCATAGTGTATTTGGACACATGACACCCTACTTTTAACATTCACAATGTGTTATTAAAATATGACACCAGGGGGTGCTGCAGAGCAACAAGCAACAGCGTTTTGATGGGGGGGTCAAAGGTAAGATACAGTTTAATTTATAAATATGCCCTGTGATGTTTTAGAACAGCGGTTCTCAACCTGTGGGTCTCCAGATGTTGTTGGACTACAACTCCCATCATCCCTGAGCTCTGGCCTTGCTAGCTAGGGGTGATGGGAGTTGCAGTTCAACAACATCTGGGGACCCACAGGTTGAGAAAGGCTGTTTTAGAATGATAGATCTAATATCATTCTAATAACGTTAAACATGTCAGTGTAGATTCAGCCCTAATTATTGGGTTTTCTGTTCCTCTTGAATCACAGCAATATGATCCAAAGAGTCCATTGGTCACAGTTTCATGACACAAAAAGATACAGTGGCTGACTTGAAACAAAGATCAGTCTTGTAGGAAGGTAAGCTTCTGCCTTAGCCAGCTCATGGGTCTACCTAGCTCAGTATTGTCTATGCTAGCAGGCAGTGACTCTCAGGTCTACCTGGACATGTCAGGGATTGAACCTGAGACCGTCTGCATGGAGACGCATGGAGGACCAAGCAGGTAACCAAACAATCAGTACATTCATCATCCTATGGTGCCATCACACACTGACAGCAGAAATGAGCAAATCAGTCTTTTCTGCTCCATGTCACCTCTTGGACGCGTCCACCCACAGTTTGGGTTGCCAGTTTCTGTATTATTCCACTCCTGTTGGTCTTGAATACATATCTATTAATGTATTTCCATTCAACATGTGCTTAAAGAACTTATATTGATATATTTTCTTTTGAATCAAGTACATCTTCAAGTATGAAAGACAGTAGATAGTGAAGTTCCAATCTGCACATTTGGAAGGTGCAGATAAATATATTTTTATGGAGTTCAGAAAGATCAGATTCCTCAGGCATTTCTAGTTGAGAAGGCTTGTTCACGGAACTCACTGTTCAATTGCAATTGAATCCTCTGCAATGGATAGTGGTAAAAAACCATTCGCTTTGAGCTCACAGCACATACATGCATCATTCTTCCTTTAATGTTTGGTGTGTGTTTGAAATGTGTCTTCTCTTCAGACTTCAGCCAGTGTGGTGTAGTGGTTAAGAGCGGTGGACTCGTAATCTGGTGAACCGGGTTCGCTTCCCCGCTCCTCCACATGCAGCTGCTGGGTGACCTTGGGCTAGTCAAATTTCTCTGAAGTCTCTCAGCCTCACAGAGTGTTTGTTGTGGGGGAGGAAGGGAAAGGAGATTGTTAGCTGCTTTAAGACTCCTTAAGGGGAGTGAAAGGCGGGATATCAAATCCAAACTCTTATTCTTATTCTTATTCTTTTCTTGGAAATATTTTCTTGGCTATGTTCAGTCTAAAAGGGTCATAAATGCCTGAACATGTGTTGACGGCAGCAGACAAGGGCATGTGAAAAAGCCTATCAGAGAAGACAAGGCAGTGGCTTGCAACATCATAATACACATCATAATGTCATAATGCCACATAATGCACAACACATTCCCAAGCTACACCTGCTGTTCGTGCACAGAAATTGTATATACCAGATCTAGAAATGATGGAGAACTGATGGAGATATGTTCAGCCATAACTACTACTCTTAAGAGACCTGGCATGTTTGACTCAACTTTCCCTGCTAACCAAAGCTTCCCACTCTGGCTGGGGTTTTCCATCAATCCTGAGTGTAAGACTGATGTGGGCTGTCACAGCAGCCCTGTGGGAGCCCCTCCCCAGTCATCCATAGGTGCTATTAGAAGTGTGGGCTGAGTGACCAGTGGGGCTGGGGAAAAGAAAGATGGAGAGAGTGGGTGAGAGTGGCAGGGATGGATGGAGGGATGGAGGGAGGGAAATGAACCAACAAAGGAGGAGGAAGGAAGAGAGGCTAAGCAGAGCTTACCTGCCCCCAATGGCTGTGGAGGAAGTCATTGCAGGAGCATGAAAGGTGACGAAAAGCAAACTTTTTGAGTTTCTGGTCCATGTTCTCTCCTGGCTTCAGAGGCTCTGACACAGGTCCTTCCCAAGGGCACAAGGAACTGGGGATGGGGTGGGCAATACAGCTTCTTGCCAAGGGTGCAAGGGAGCCTCTGTACCATGGGTAGGCAAACTAAGGCCTGGGGGCCGGATCCAGCCCAACTGCCTTCTAAATCTGGCCCTCAGATAGTCCGGGAATCAGTGTGTTTTTACATAAGTAGAATGTATCCTTTTATTTAAAATGCATCTCTGGGTTATTTGTGGGCCCTGCCTGGTGTTTTTGCATGAGCAGAATGTGTGCTTTTATTTAAAATGCATCTCTGAGTTATTTGTGGAACATAGGAATTGATTCTCCCCCCCAAAAAATATATATATATATATAGTCCGGCCCCCCACAAGGTCTGAGGGACAGTGGACTGGCTCCCTGCTGAAAAAGTTTGCTGACCCCTGCAGTCTGTACATCTCTGTATGCTTCAGTCTGCAGAAAAGGTCAATGCAATCTGGTTGTCCCTGCCCACACCTTCCCAGTCCAAATCCAACAAGAAGACCAGGGAAGACATTCAAATGGAGGTGGTGACATTTAGATTCCTTACTCATTCTCTTTTCACCTTAAGGTTGAAGGGCAGGTTACAATTATGTACCTATAGAAGAACCCATTAGGCTTAAATTAAGTGCTGGAGTTCCTCAGCACTGTTCCCCACACACTCAACAGACCGGAGTTTAGCGCCTTCTAATGTTGTTTGGGTTGGGATGCGGGTGGCGCTGTGGGTTAAACCACAGAGCCTAGGACTTGCCGATCAGAAGGTCAGCGGTTCAAATCCCTGCAATGGGGTGAGCTCCCGTTGCTCGGTCCCTGTTCCTGCCAACCTCGCAGTTCGAAAGCACGTCAAAGTGCAATTAGATAAATAGGTACCGCTCCAGTGGGAAGGTAAACGGCGTTTCTGTGCGCTGCTCTGGTTCGCCAGAAGCAGCTTAGTCATGTTGCCCACATGACCCAGAAGCTGTCGGACAAACGCCAGCTCCCTCGGCCAATAAAGCAAGATGAGCGCCGCAACCCCAAAGTTGGTCACGACTGGACCTAATGGTCAGGGGTCCCTTTACCTTTTTAATGTTGTTTGAGGGCCCATCCCTCCAAAAGGAGGCTTTGAGGATTAACATATAAAGGCATCTTGGATAAAGGCAATGCCATGCACATTTCAATGAAACCACTAGTTGTCAAGTGCAGCATTGTCTGTCTATAACAAGATGATAGATGTCGAGTTAAATCTTCCACAGATGCTAAAAAGCAATGATGAGGAACCGGAAAATCATACATCTTCTCAAAGCTCAATTTACTGAGTGACAGCTTTTTAAATGCTTGTGTTTTCCCCCCCGCCACACACACACACACACACACACCATGTGCACTTGGAGCCGACACCTAAGAGTCTATTAAAGGGCATCTTTCCTTACACAACTGGGGAAGTTTACAAACAGGCTTAAACAGATTCAGAATAAGCTGGCCCAGCAAATTCAATTGTTGTGTTTGAGAAAAGAAATATGCTTTTCCTATTGATTGGAAGGAGTGTGGACAGGAGAAACAAAATGGAGAGGTAATAGGATACTGATGCTGCAACAACTCCTCCCTCACTTTTGCAAGCCTGTTTTCAGGCTGAAAATCGGGGGCGGGGGCATTTTTCATGATTTCTCAGAGGGGGGGGGACAAAGTATATAGGAAGATGCCTCAAACCATCATTGATCCATCAAGTTCAGCACTGTCTTACAGTGTTTCCCAAACTTGGGTCTCCAGCTGTTTTTAGACTACAATTCCCATCATCCTTGACCACTGGTCCTGCTAGCTAGGGATGATGGGTCTGTAGACCCTAGTTTGAGAAACCCCGGGTGCTTTAATCTGTCTATCTGACCTCCTCCTTACTGCCCAGCTTTCAGTGAGCAGGTCAAACAAAATTGGTCATAAGGGATAGCCTTGATTCTGTCAAAATGTTGGTTGTTGCTGCCGTTTCTCAAAATTAACACAATTGATTCTGGCGCAATAAGAATTCAACAAACCAGTAACGGCTCCGTTTATGTCTCTCTCTCTCTCTCATATATATATATATATATATATATATATATATATATATATATAAACACAATTTCCAAGCTCATTTATTCTCCTGAGTTGCACTTGTAAATGAATTTGGAATGAGCAAAGAGTGAAAAGCAGAGTGAGAAAATCTCAGAGTCCCCTCGCTCGCTGTTTTTCACAGGGAGGCTAACAATACAATCCTATATATATTGAATAAGAAATATCTTGAGTTTGACAGGACTTCCCCCCAGGGAAATGAATATAGGATTGCAGCCGAGGACTTGTTTATTTTAAGAAAACCTTTTCCGTTTCATTGGCATATCTTAATTACTAGTTTGGCCTTTTCACAATGATCCCTTTTACGCTGACTTTCCTCTGTGCTTGTTCTTATCTAACGTTTCAAGGAATGTGATTATGTCAGCTTTTGTTTATTTATAAATCTGGTTGGATGTAAAAGATAGAGTTGCCAAGTGACCACCTCCTCCAAAAAAAAAAAAGATAGATTGACCTGCTCCTATCCTTCTTACAGTGATTCCTTATGCAGAAATGGGAGGGCAAAGCTATTCATCTGCCCAATGGTGCAAAACTCCCTTTAAGGTGGCAGCTGCAAGAACATCCTAGTGGTGCAGCGATAAAACTGCCAGCACATTTGTGAAGCTAAGCAGGGCCCAGCCTGGTTTCAAATTGGATGGGGGACTTCATGTTGAGATTCCTGTGTTGCAGGGGGTTGGACTAGATGACTCGTGGGATCCTTTCCAACTCTACCATTCTACGATTCTAGTTGTACTGAGCAGCAGGCAGAGAGCTGTTTGATAGTGAATCAATAAGTTCATCCATCCATTCATAATGGGAGCATTATGCATTTGATCCCCAAACTCCCTTATGAGGCAATTTGTTCTGTGGCTGAACAGCATTAGGAAGAACTTGCTGGGGATATGAGCAAGGGCAGATTGGGTAATATGGTGCTCTGAGTGAGGACAATTTTTTTTGTCTCCCTCATATTTCTTATTTTCACAATAATTCATTTTTTATTTTTTTTTATTATTTTGCCCCCACTCAGCTCGGTGCCCTGTGCAGGGGAACTGCCTAAATCCAGCACTGACTATGAGCTGTTTACAGTGGTACAAACTGCCTCAGATTATGAGGGACTTGTTTTTCAGTCACTTCTCAGGGATACTGGCCATATCTACAACATGCATTTAAAGCACTAATAATAATAATGATGATGATGATGATGATGATGATGATGATGATGATGATGATGATGATTTATTATTTATACCCTGCCCATCTGGATGGGCTTCCCCAGCCACTCTGGGCGGCTTCCCCCCAAAAAATTAAAATACTGTAATACATCAAACATTAAAAGCTTCCCTAAACAGGGCTGCCTTCATATGTCTTCTAAAAGTCTGGTAGTTGTTGTTCTCTTTGACATCTGGTGGGAGGGCATTCCACAGGGAGGGCGCCACTACTGAGAAGGCCCTCTGCCTGGTTCCCTGTAACTTGGCTTCTCGCAGTGAGGGAACCGCCAGAAGGCCCTCAGTGCTGAACCTCAGTGTCCGGGTAGAACGATGGGGGTGGAGACGCTCCTTCAGACTTCAGCAGTGTTACGGAAAAATCTAGGTGTGAGGCTGCTCAGTCACCCAACTCTTTGGGCAGAGCCCACAGCTCCCTGCGGAATAAAGGAAGGATTCCAGCCACCAACCGGAGCAAATAGCTGTAGACCAAAGTTTATTGCGCAATAGGTTCAAAGAGGAAATTTGAACCCCGAGGATGGGGTGACAAAGACTTTTAAAACTTTCCCACCATATCCCAGAATACAGTTCGTACAGCATCATTGCTACATCACTGACATGTCACAAAAGGGGAGGGGTTAACCTTGGCAAACATGTCCAGACAAGTCCTTGGCACAAGATTAGCATAAGCAGACATGGCAGGGCAAGACTCAGGTATAAGATTAGCATAGACAAATATGTCTTAAGTACCCACCACCCAAAAGTACAATAGAACTTCCTTTGCATGTCTGGAGCCTGAGGCAAGTCAGGTGATGAGATTTGGCTTCCCTTGGCTAACAACGAGCCCAGCAATTGTCACCTCTGGGAACTTCCTGGAGTCCCTTTTCAAGGGGAAAATAGCTTTGGAATGCAGGAAACTGGCAAAGGAGATGATTTTATATTATTTTTAAAGCTAGGTAACTTCCCTGAGCTGTCAAGTTGAAAGGATACATTCCGGCATAATATTTGTGCCATTTAACTTTAAAGATGTGCCCACCCCCTGTAATTTCTGTAACAGCAGCCATGGCATTCCAACTCACAAAGAACCCTGAGAACTAGAGACTGTTAAGGGTTCTGGGAACAGCAGCTCTCAGCATAATTTGGGGGGAAAGCGTGGCTGTTAAAGTGACACAAATGTCCTTTAAATGTAATTGTGAGGAAGTGACAGCTCTCGCTCCAGATTTCTTGCCCTAGATGATCACAGAGGTCCTTTTCAACTCTGATATCTATGATTTCTCAACCTGGAACAAAACAAAGAACTCAAACCTTGCTCTTAATATCTGTCTGGTATCTCAAGAGACAATGGAGTATGCCTCTGGGCGTGAAGTCAAATCACTGGGTTTGCAGCATGGAAGTGACTTCCCTGGGGAGCAAACAGGGGCGAAGAAAGGAGAACCAGCACCTGATGCGAGGGGGCGGGGCAGACCGCCGGTGGCGCATGTGCATGCACCGTACATACTGCGCATGCATGGCACCGCTATGTAGAGAGCATGCATGCGTGCCACTATGTACGGCGCATGCGTGTATAATGTATGTAGGGTGCATGTGCAGCGCCATACGTAGCGCTGCCGCACATGTGCCACCTGACGGTTTGCCAATGGCACCGCTCAAGCACCATACAGATGATGGCAGAGGGTGCAACCACGGGCAGAGGATCCTCCGCAAGCGGCTGCGGCAGGCCGATGGCAGTGGCAGTGGAGTGAGCCCCCTGCAGGGTGCCTTCTTGTCACCCCCCATCAGAGATGGCACCCGGGTCAGACTGCCCCACTGTCCCCCCTTCCTCCACCACTGGGTGCAAGCCTGGGCTGTGTGCATGGAGGTCCTGGGTTGCCCGGGCCATTACCCTTCAAACACCCTCTTTCTTTGCCTTCCTGATGTGGTCCAAAGGAAAGCAGAGCAATATATTTGGCACCAGCTTCGCACCCAAACCCTAATGTTTGGGTGTTCCAGCTAGTCTGGTGACTGGGAGCGGCCGCCGAGACCACATAACACCGGTCTTGAAAGACCTACATTGGCTCCCAGTACATTTCCGAGCACAATTCAAAGTGTTGGTGCTGACCTTTAAAGCCCTAAACGGCCTCGGTCCAGTACACCTGAAGGAGCATCTCCACCCCCATCGTTCTACCTGGACACTGAGGTCCAGCACCGAGGGCCTTCTGGCGGTTCCCTCACAGTGAGAAGCCAAGTTACAGGGAACCAGGCAGAGGGCCTTCTCGGTAGTGGCGCCCTCCCTGTGGAACGCCCTCCCACCAGATGTCAAAGAGAACAACAACTACCAGACTTTTAGAAGACATATGAAGGCAGCCCTGTTTAGGGAAGCTTTTAATGTTTGATGTATTACAGTATTTTAATTTTTGGGGGGGAAGCCGCCCAGAGTGGCTGGGGAAGCCCAGCCAGATGGGCAGGGTTTAAATAATAAATTATTATTAATAATAATAATATTATTATGTTGTGAATATGTAACCATTTGGCCAGGACAGCAAGATTCTCTCTTCCTCCTCCTTCTTTAGGTATTTGTACCCCTCCCCACTCCTAAAACCTTGCTTGGAGGCCCAGTCCGCATTTATTTCCGAACCCCCAAAGATGGGGGGGAGCACTTAAACAGAAAATATGCTTTACTTTTTGGCCTAATTCACTCCTTTCCTGTTACTTCTCCTTTTTCCCCCCTGTCTCTTGAGTGCATTTGAAAAGCTGGGGGGGGGGAATTAAACTCAAAATAAGTTTCCCTTTGCTTTAATTCGTGCTTTAGAATTCTCTTTAGTTGCCTTGCTTTCTTAACTTCATTTCTCTTCCTCATCTGTACATTTTAGGAGGGCTGGTAGAGGAAAACACTTTTAACAAGTGATGCTTTGGGGCAAAATTTGTATTCATTTGCTTCCCGTCTTTAGGCACTGTGTTTCCATCACTTGTAAATCATAGAAAGTGACTTCTGGTAAATAAAAACCATGAGACATGCACATTAGTGCCTTCATTTAAGACAGAGCAGCTCATCAGAAAAAAAACCCTTACTGGATGATCTGCAGGTATTTGAAATGGAAAAGAGGGGAATGTCACATTTAGGGAACCCATAGGGAGAATTTGCCTGAATAGTCTTATGTTAGCGTTCATTGTCAAAAGCAGAGAAGGGAGCTTGAACCAATAAGCACTCTGCTTATTGGTTTATTGTCAGTTGCAGTGCTTATGTTGCATTTCAGTGAAAGCTATTTCCAAACAGATGGGGGAGAAATTGGGCTCCGTTCTAACTTAAAGGCAATCCTACTTTCTGAAAAATTCAAGAACTGAAGCACCGTTATCCTTCAAAGTTCACACTTCTCAGAGCCTTCCACCATGAGGCGCGGCTGCCAGCCTGACCCACACAGTGGCTTTGTCCCATGAGTTAAGGGATAAGGGGTGATAGGATGTCATGGAATTCTACTCAACGTTGATCCGGAGCAGAACTCCAATATATAGTTAGCAGAGTAAAATCACATTGCAGGATTCCCAATGAACAGACCAGAGGCAATTAATATTTCATCCAGCAGAGCTTTACTGCTACTGAAGGCAAATGAGCATAATGGTCACAAATCCAATACATTCAGGATTGGCCCTGTCCATAAGAAATCCAGTTGCAGCAGACTGAACTTAAACTTACAATAACTTATAATAAGTCTAAACTTAAACACTAAGCATACTATGTACAGAACACCACACCAGAAGGAAAAGAGATAGAAAGAGAAAGTGAAACCCAGGCCCCTTCTGGCCTATATTTATTAATCAGCTTGACCTTGACAGAAAGAGGTAAGAGAACCAGTTTAAGCCAGCTGTATTCAGCTGCTCGGAAGGAATAATCCAAACATCATAAACCTTCTGTTTGTTTGTTTCACACACAGAAGCTTCCAGAACCCTCTTGAATTAAGTAGAATGGGAAAGATCTCTACACATCAAATCAATACTTTCTGCACAAAGAAATGCAAACTGACAGGTAAGGGGTGAAGGAATCAGACCTGTGGGTGGAATTTGGCCTACTCGAATAGGCAGAAACTGAACATCAAGCAGGAACGTCAGTGTTCAGATGGGTTGCTGAAGGGCCCCCGATTCCATTTGGGGCTGAACAGTCTTCTGCCTCCCTATCCCTCCTCACAAATCTGATTGAGGAGAGTGTTTGACAAATGGGGCACTGAACTGAAAAGCCCCCCCCCCCCCGGTTGCTCACAGGTGGTGGGTAAACCTGGAGGAGGGCAGTGGTTGACCTTGGGGGTCTCAAATTTCAGTGGCGCCCCATGCAATGCTAAAATTTTGTGCCCCTCCACCACTCACACTCCATTGTAAAACATACTTGCAGCACCCCTGGCAGCACCCCAGAGGCTCCGTGCCCAGTGCGACTGAGCTGGTCATGCTCCCCTAAATCAGCCTCTGAGGAGGGACTTTTCTTTGGTGGCCCGCCATTTGCCCAACACTCTCCCCAGCCACATTTGTGAGTAAGGATTGGCATCCTTAATCTACCCATCCAATGCTGTTCTCCTAGCTTTTGAGAGACCAACACGGGCAATGTGCATTCAGAACCATGTTGGGTTTGCATTGCATTGGACCATAGCTGTCAAAGTTTTCCTTTTTTTAAGGGAAATTCCCTTATTCTGAATAGGATTCCTTGCAAGAAAAGGGGAAAGTTGACAGTTATGCATTGGACACATTCAGCCATCCGTGGACCTCAGCAGTCATGGTGAAGGCCTGGCCAGGGCGAAGGCCTCTTATATACCTGCTGGGATTGACAAGGCATCTGACCCTCACCTGAATCTCATAGCTCTCCTGATGAGTGCTTTGGTCTGCAGCTACAGATGAGATAATAAAGGATGAGATTGCCCACCAGATACCAGGCACTCTACTATTCATATTAAGCCCCAGTGTTTTGGTTATAATCCCCTTCTCAATTAAGTAATCAGTTTTAATCTAGAATTTAAATTCTCAAAACTTTCTTATTTGTTAATTCGAGCAAGTAAACTACTGCTCTCACTTCATTACAAACAACATTTCTACCTGCAACACACTTGAGCAAACCTGCTCTTCCTTTCACAGATATTTTGTTGCCATTTGCAACTGTATCTGCCTCTGATTAGTTATCATTTACCTCTTTGGGGAAATAATTAGCATCACACGTCATGTGCATGGAAGTTGCCAAACCAATTAGCCAACTAGAAAGATTACTGTTAATAGCACCAGTTTTCCTATAACTTGATATTGCTGGATAGTTCTGATGAACTGCCAAAGCATTTTTAGCTTGCTTTCTGTTGTCAGCCTGGAACTTTTCTTTATTAGTGCCACTTTGTTTTGTACAATTCCTTGCAAACGAAGGAAAACAACTTTTCTGCCTGTATATGTTGATAATATAATTTTGGTTACTGAGAACAAACAAGTTTGCACAAAAACAAGATTGGGCGCAGGCCTGGCCAGGACATGGGCATCCTGACTGTGACTGTGACAAAGGTGGCCTGTGTGCTTGCTTGTTTGCTTGCTTGCTTGATTAACAGCTGTTGGGAATTTCAAGGTCCCTGCTCTCCCTTCTTATGGTCTTTTTATTGGACCTGGAGACTCCAATAGAGAGCATCCAATGTCAAGAAGGAGGGCAAGTGGGCACCCTATCAAATGACAGGGCAGGAGCTACACGGAGCAGGGCCTTTTCACTGGTGGTGCCCATTGTATGCCTCGCTCTTCCCAGACTTGTTCTCTTTTGGCCTGTATTTTGGAGCTTTATAATTTAGGAAGACTTTGGAAGAACTGGTTGACAAGTCTTATCAGTCGCTGACGTATGAGCAGATTTTATTTGCTGCTGTTCTGGGCTTCTGGTGCACCAGGGTTTACACCAGCATAATAGAGTTGGCCAGGATGCCAGAAGGGATACAATTTATGAGCTTTCCCCATTATCTGCACAGCAGGGGGTGTCAGTCAACAGTGCAAAGGCTGAGCTGAAGCATTCCACGCTGGTTACCTGCTTTCAGCAGTAGTGGTTGCTGTTTGGTAGTACACAATTGGTTAGCTATCAGATTCTACAGCTCCCTATTGGTGGCTCTTAGGTAATTCACAAAATACAGAGTCAACTCATAAAACACAGTGTTCATTCATAAAGCAGTAACATAAATCTCCATTGGGTGTATATTGGGTGTATATTTCAGCGGTTGAATGTACAGCTTTATGGCCATGCTGTAGTGTAGTGCTTATGCGACTGTGAATAAAAGGTGGCTGAGCTCATGGTTGGGGGAGAGGTGACAAAACTGATTTCCAATAAGTGCCCCCCCCTTATTTCCATAACAAGTCCTTGAGTCTGTACTTTGAATAGTGACACCAGGGACCTAGAAGATGCAGGGCTTGTCAGTCCAACTCCTGCACAGTTTAATCAGGGCTGACCTTAAGGCAATTGGAGCAATTTAGCTAAATTGGGCCCTGCTTGCTGCTCCTAAGGGGGCCCCTGCACCAGCGCAATCTAGATGGATTTTATTTATATCTCTAAGATTTTGCAGACTTTGGCTGTGAACTGGGGCCCTACCAAAAAAAAAAAAAATCAAGTTGCTCCCCACTGCTTCAAATTGGGCCCCACTGGCTAGCCCTGAGTCTCATAGTTGCTGGGCCTGAGTTGCACTGCCCTTGCATGAAGTCTTGGGTTTGCAGTTTTGGGAGATGGGAGACTGTGGCACTGGGGAGATGGCAGGCTGGTGATGCCCCCTAGATTTAGAGGCCCGAGTTGCCATGCCCTCACATGAAGTCTTGGGTTTGCAATTTTGGGAGAGGGGAGACTGCCCGCTGGGGAGTGGGCGGGCTGGCGAGGCCCCCTAGATTTAGAGGCCCTAGGCTTCAGCCTACTTAGCCTATACATAAATCCAGCACTGGCTTCAGTTGACTATGGAAGCCTGAAAAGGCTTGGGAAACCCAGCTTTAAATACCACTGCCCCTTGCATGGCCACTGCTACCTCTGAAGGTTGCATTAACAGTGCAGTCAAACTCTTTCTGCCCCAAACAGCCAGTCAACTCATTAGAAAATGGCAAAGCCAATATTTCCATTTACAACATGTGGTACCTTTAAGCCCATTTCCCTGCCAACTTCCAGAGATGCTGCCTATGTTACTTGGTACTCGCAGCCTTCCAGTGAGTGAGTGTGAAAATATGACATCTTGAAGAAAATGAAGAATAGCTCTGTAAAGGTTTGCAATGTTTTCCTCCCTAGGAGAATATGCTTCGGAATACCTCTGCTGTGGTATGGATAAAGTTCAGCTCCTTCATTTTTATGGGTACCCGATAATTGGAAGAAAAATGACCCCCGATGAAGACCAAATGGCCCAACATTTACATTCATAAACCTGAGTGAATATCAATTACATTATCAAATATTACACAAAACATTCTTCTGACTCTCCCAGTGTCATTTGCTGTATAAATTGGCCTATTACAGAGCTGCAGACTCTGAGATACTATCAGGGCCCTTCATTAAGGTGCCATGACTGAAATGTGGAAGCTGTCACTGGGCAGAAAATGATGGCGCATGGGCACCATAAATCACAATTTAACCCATAATAGCCTTCAGCTGGGGCCCTCACCGTGTCATTCGTTTCATTTCTGAAGACATTTAGTGCCATTTATGCTAAGAAGTTTGCACACTCAGGTTTATTAGGATGGACCTAGCAAACAAGGTGGTGAGGAATCCCCGTTCCCTGTTGACCTCACCATCCTGATAAGGAACAATCATTCCCATAAAATGCTATCTCCTTTCCCCTTGAAAGTCAACAAAACTGATTCACACAATGCAAATGAGTTTTTCCTAATGGATATTGCAGCAAGATGGTGGCTGAGGAGAAAATCGATTCTCTCCATTTGTCAGACTGCTACTGACTATTACCTGTGCGCCACAACCTGACATTTTATTTTTTTTAACCCACAACATTTCTCTCAAATGGGGATTCAAGTGGCCCCACAGGTGACCTGGAAGAAACAGGACATCCCGTTTTACCTCATGAGAGAATGGCAGCCATTTTGTGTGACATGATCTCACGTGACTCCACACCACAATTCCCCCCCCCCCCAGAAAAAAGCACTGTGCTCCAAAACACACATTTTGGGGCACCATGACCCCCAAAATCACTTGGGGGAGGGAATTGTTGCACAAAATTGTGGGACATCACAGTGTCCAAAACTGCCACCGTTCTCCCACAAGAGAAAATGGAAATATGGCATCCAGGAAGCTAGCACCCCAGTTTTTGCTTTCAAGGTGTTGGAGGGTATGTATATCTAGGTGCACCATTACAGTGGTACCTCGGGTTAAGAATTTAATTTGTTCTGGAGGTCCATTCTTAACCTGAAACTGTTCTTAACCTGAGGTACCACTTTAGCTAATGGGGCCTCCCGCTGCCGTCGCATGTTTTCTGTTCTCATCCTGAAGCAAAGTTCTTAACCCAAAGTACTATTTCTGGGTTAGCAGAGTCTGTAACCTGAAGTATCTGTAACCCGAGGTACCACTGTATTACACAATACCCAAGTGAGTGAACTCTAAGCATCCAACAAATAATACTGTCATATGTGCCTACTATTGTTTGTTGGCTTTAGGTGTTGGCTTTAGGTGGCTCCCACTTTAGTGGTTTCGTTGTCTTGACATATCTCACTCTTCCCCCCTCTTCTTCTTTGCCAGATATCTTTCCTGTTTACTAAGCTGTACAGTAGCACCTACCATTGCTCCAAATGGCAGCTTTTGCAGCATGACAAATACCTGGTGTGATGGATGTATTGTACAGACCAAGCAGTTTTCATCTGGTCGCCTCCAAGGGACACCAAGAAAAGTTTGTGGTGGGGTCATGAAAGGCATGGCAAGCTGCCAGTGGTCTGACGCATCACAGCCATATTTCAGCATCTCTGTGAAGTCTCCATTGCCTTATAAGCAACAAGCCCTGTGCTGCATTTGACCTTCAAATACCCCTTTGCAATAAAATGTTTGTGTGAGTGTGTGTAGATAGATGATAGATGATGATAGATAGATAGATAGATAGATGATAGATAGATGATAGATAGATAGATGATAGATCATCTATCTATCTATCTATCATCTATCTATCATCTATCTATCATCTATCTATATCTATCTATCTATCTATCTATCTATCTATCTATATCTATTTATATCTATCTCTATCATCTATCTATCTATCATCTATATCTATCTATCATCTATCTATATATTTATCATCTATATCTATCATCTATCTATCATCTATATCTATCTATCATCTATCTATCCATTTATCATCTATCTCTATCATCTATCTATCTATCTATCTATCTTCTATCTATCTATCTATCATCTGTCTGTATCTATCTGTATATATCTGTATCTATCTATCTATATCATCTATCTATCTATCTATCTATCTATCTATCTATCTATGGTTACTTCTACCCTAAATCAAGCATATCTTTCCCAACACCACCATTTTTCAAGGCACATCATAGCATGGTTATTAAAAGTCCACTTCCAGGTCAGGTTAAGAGCCCCTCATCCTCCATTCTTTAAAAACTAGCTTTCCTTCATAAGAAAGTAAGGAGCCAGCATTGTGTATCCCAGTCCTATACCAGGTCAACCAAAAGCCTTCCCAGCAGATAATGTCAGTTCTGTCTTAAATAAGAAAAAGTGCATGGATTGGGGAAATGATAATCACCTCTAGCGGTCAGGGTTAATAGAAGCCTTGTAAGTCATGATGACTGCAGATTCTGGGTGTCTTTTACACAAAGACTGGATCTCCCATCACTCCTAGAAACAGATGCTCAGCAGGTGCCCATATTCATATCTTACTAGCTCATGAGAGACCCATAGCAAAGACCTGGGATCAGGCAACACCACCCTTAGCCGAAAATGATTCCTCTCAATAATTCCAGTCAGACTTCTCACTTCAAACTGACGTAGCTTTTCGTAGATTTCTCAGTTAAGCAATCAGCACAGCAGTGATCAATAATTATGTGCATTTGCTGCCTGTCTGGCAAAACCAGAATGCATCCCTGAGGGACTCTGGGGGAAGTATTCTAAAGTAAATGATGGTGCTACAAGACCATTAACTGACAGAATGCATGCGGTTAATTGATGACAAGGAGCCGTTTAGTTACTGGAAACATCCCTCCCAAGCTCAGCTTGGTGCAATGTGCAAAGGAGACTTCATAACTAACGGCACTGGCAATTTAAGAAACACCAACTGCAAGAATACATAAGAGAGAGAGAGAGAGTGTGTTGCTTTGAGACTGGCAACATTTTTCCCCCCTGTCAGAGTGGGAGACCTGCAGTTACTCACGAAGGTTTGATTGCAAGCATTTCAGCATGAAAATGTTTGGTGAAATTTAGTTAGGGTTAGCAAAGCACATTTGTTTTCAAGTGTGTGTGCATGCAAACACAACATTTAACACCTTCACAAGAACTAAAGGTGTTCTCTGTGTTTCTTCACAGGAACAAAATGTGTTCTTCTTCTTTTTACTGTACTGTTGCTAGTTCTGCCCAGAGCAGAGTTTTAAATACCACAGTGGAAGCAACTCCTCTGGGTTTGGGTTTGGGTTTTTTTGTTTGGTCATTTTCTTTTAAACTTTTAAGAAATCTGTAAATTTTCCCCTGCTGAAGTGCAACGCACTGAAGATCAAAACATCTTCAAAGCCCCTTTCTTAAATAATTGATGCTATATTGCAAATACTGCTCAAATTATCTCCAGAATTAAAACAAACATTGAGATTTTTCAAAGCCGCATTGAAGCTTTCGTCCAAATTCTCTTAACTAGTAGTTATGTAAAGAAAGAAAAGAGATTGAAAGTTGGATGAGGAAATGAAATTCAGCATATACAAAAGGAAACAGGGGAAACAGATCTTGTGAATGAGTCTTCTCAAAGCCAGAAGCCTCCAGATGACTGTGACAGCTCTCTGTTCTGACAGCTACTAAGGTCACCAAAGTATAGCTCCCTTCACTGGCACACTCTCAATCAGTGTTCTGTTTTTCTCTGTTGCAAGAAGCCCAATGCTGCTGGAAATTGTCAATTAAGTCAATTGTGTTGTTTTTACAACTCTCAGAAATACAAGAATGAAAAATCTAAAATCTGGATTACTTATGCTTGACCAAACTCAAAAGCTTGCATGCTATTGTGTGTTATTTTAGTTGGCCTAATAAAAGTGTTGCCCTAATTTGGACTTGGGATTTTTTTCTTTGGGGACATGATGACTACCTTAAGCTTTTAATAATGCTAATGTAGCCATTTGATTCGGACGTCACCTTCAGTCACCTTGCAGACCTGAGCGTATGTGGCGGTAAGTGAATTTAAGCAGTAAAGTCTTGGGTTCTATATACGTTTTTTAAAAAGTAAGTCCCATTGAATTCAGAGGTGTAAAAGCTTAGACTCTAAATATTTCACATGAGTAAAGAAGAAACACCCTCTGTAGCTACCAGTTTCTTTCCTAGAACCAGTATATTGCATTGTTTATTTCTAAGTTGAGGCTGTTAGGACCTGTGTTTATACTATTTCATTCAAAGTGGAGCAGAATTTATTAGGTTCAGTAGTTTCTTTGGACTGCTCTATAGAAAAAATAACTGCTTTAAAAGCACAGATACATGCAGTATGTGCATGTATATGCACACAGAGAGAGTGACAGTCTTGAGGAAAAGTCATGGCATTCCAATAACTGGATTAACATTTATCTCTGGGCATTTCCGAAAACCTAGTTAATGGGATAAACTATACCTTTCATCATCACAGACGAACTAAATTGTGTACCATTAGGCTTAATGTCTGATTAAGAAGCATGTGCCTATTTATCTATCATTGGCTCACGACGCTGCAAAATTCTCAGCGCTGCAAATATGATTTTGGTGGCGAGCAATCATAATCTGTATATATATATATATATATATATATATATATATATATATATATATATAAACAATTTCACTAAAACAGTTTCATTACCTATCTTTATCCCTTTCTGCTTTCCTGATACAACCCTTATAAATCACGAGGCAACCCAAGTAAATTATTGGCCTGTTTAATCAAAGATTAGAAGGGAAATTAATTCCATCTACCTCCCCTTGAAGATATCTCCAGGTCAACAATTTATGAAACTAAAGCGATTAACTAGATGATGAGGGAACTCTGCCAGAAACAGTGCATGACTGCTCCAGTGGGATCTCTAAATACCATTAATACTTTTTTCAATAAAAGTAAATCTCTTTTCATTATTGCCAAACATGGTGGGGTGGGGTATTGTGAGCCTGGTAGCAGAAGGGCTGTAACTTAGAGAGCTATGGAGCTCAGATGCAGGCATTGAATGGACACAGAAGTTGAAGCTTCAGACTCCTACGGCACATTAGAGTCCTCCATTGTGATGCTTATTACCCTTTCCAGAATGCCAGCAAAAGCTAAACTTAAATTCTATCAACAAGGAATGAAGAGTTAAGTGTCAAATCACACTAATCACCCTGACTTATGACTGTTCTTAACCTGAAGCACCATTTTAGCTAATGGGGCCTCCTGCTGCCACTGCACCGCCGCTGCACAATTTCTTTTGCCATCCAGAAGCAAAGTTCTTAACCCGAGGTAATATTTCTGGGTTAGCGGAGTCTGTAACCTGAAGCGTATGTAACCCGAGGCACCACTGTAGTCATTTCTAAGACTTGTGCCTAGGGTCCCTTGCAAATATGCAGTAACTCCTGCTGCTGCCTTGATTTTGGCAATCACAGGTTTATTAAGGGGTGGGCAATACAGAGGGAGAGGTAGGTAAAAAGGTGAAGGACCCCTGAATGGTTAAGTCCGGTCAAAGGGGTTGCGGTGCTTATCTCACTTCAGGCCGAGGGAGCCGGTGTTCATCCACAGACAGCTTTCCAGGTTATGTGACCAGCATGACTTAACTGCTTCTGGCACAATGGAACACCGTGACGGAAACCAGAGTGCATGGAAACACTGTTTACCTTCCCGCCACAGCAGTACCTATTTATCTACTTTCACCGGTATGCTTCTGAACTGCTAGGTTGGCAGGAACTGGGTCAGAGCAATGGGAGCTCACATTGTCATGGGGATTCAAACCGCCAACCTTCCAACCAACAAACCCAAAAGGCTCAGTGGTTTAGACCACAGCGTCACCAGCTCCATGAATGCAACCTGGAATCAGTGCATGAGTGCACAGAGACCAAGGACCAGTTTCCAAAGGCTATGTATTAATTAAATTCTCAATCTTACAGCATATTCTTGCATGCTCTGCAGAGTTATAGTTTCCAAAAGAAGAAGAAGAAGAGTTTGGATTTGATATCCCGCTTTATCACTACCCTAAGGAGTCTCAAAGCGACTAACAATCTCCTTTCCCTTCCTCCCTCACAACAAACACTCTGTGAGGTGAGTGGGGCTGAGAGACTTCAAAGAAGTGTGACTGGCCCAAGGCCACCCAGCAGCTGCATGTGGAGGAGCGGGGAATCGAACCCGGTTCACCAGATTACGAGTCCACCGCTCTTAATCACTACACTGCCTGACTAGATGGCCAGTCTAGCAACACAGAGGGATGGTGGAGCAAGACTATCATGGGAGCCTCATGCTGCTTCTTGGTGCGCTGCAGAGGACTTTGCCCCCAAAATGTGTCTGCCTCCAGGTTTTTTGCCCTCTCTGCTCTTATTACACAAGTAGCATAGGTGCCAACTCCCTGGGGCCCTGGGTGCCCGAGCACCCACAAAATTCCAGCCGGGCACCACAAATTTCAGTACCTGCATGGCACCCACAGCCCCTTCCTGCTTACATCTCTCCATGATCCCCGTGATCTGAAATCATGAAGGGTAGGTGGCTAAGAATTACAGTGCTAATGTTAGAAAAGAGCCTAATTTGATGTTTTCCACAGTATTCCATGAACCCGAGAAGCTCTTGAGAAGGACATTTATTTGAAGTGGCACATTGCATGTCAAGAGTGACACAGCATCAGCATCTGCGTTGAATCAAAAGGAGGCTCTCTGGAGTGAGGCAAAATGCCATGTTTCCCATTGGTGGACCACTAGGGATATAATTGGCCTCCTTGCTCCTAAAATTATACCCACAGGAGTGCAAGAGTAGGCCATCTGTCAGGGTTAACTCTATTATCTAACAGCTTCACTCCAAGTGGTTTTCATCACATGAGCTAATGGCTTTCAACTAGACACTTGAACATAACACTATTTATTTTTTTCAGCTGCAGATGACAAAGCGGCCCCTTTGGGTCATGTGAGCTGGCGAGGCTCGGAGTAAGCTGTGGTCAGTGAGGCAGTTTGCTAGGTGAAATTGCTGGCTACTGCAGCATGACTATAGAGGTTGGAGGGGCCTTCCTGTAATTACCTTTAGATGCTAGTAGGCAGAGGTGTGGGATATTGCAGCCAGCATGTTGCCAGATTGGATGGTTGTCCCAATGACTGTAGCCTGTGTCCACAACAGGATGACTTGCAGTGTGCCAGCTCTAACTCCCTATGCCTCCATCATTGCCCACAATGCATAGCCCCATCTTCAATCACCAACCTGTGGCACCCTGTGGTTTAGTGAATTGTCTCAGCAGCCACCTGTGTTTCGAATTCCACATTAGCAATATATGGATTATAAAATCACACAGGTATTAAATGGAAAACAAGCGAGGTCCCAACTAAAGAAGAATGGCAACTTAAACTGATGGAATATGTGCAGCTTGTATACCTAATATATAGAATAAGAGAACAAGAAGAGCAAACGTTTAAAGATGATTAGAAAATGTTTATTGAATATATGGGGGGAAGCTGTACACTTGAAAACGTTGGCAGCATTAAGATAAATTCAACAGTGTAAACAAGTTTTGATGGATGTATTAATGGAATACTCAATGGTTTAGTTTATGTAAAATGTTCAGGGATTTATGATATGCAAATTGAACCATGGAAAGAGAAGAAGGGAAGTCGTTGACATTTTAAGGTTGTTTAATGAATATTTTAAATCGTAAAATAGAAAACTTAATAAAAATTAAACACAAAATAAAACAAAATAAAACCACACAGGTGTTTGGCCTGCAATACGAAATTCACTCTCTCTGCAAAACTGTGTGCCACTACAAACCTGGTACTTTTGACTTAACCCCTTGAGTCACTAAGGCCAGGGCTGTAAAACTAATTACATTCATACCTTATTCAAAGCAACAACAAATCACAGAATTTGGGTAAGGTGGATTTACTAGGAGAGACAATGTACAGTGCAGGAAAAATCCAAAGTTTCCGATCACAATTCCTTATTCCCAGTACAAGAGGCAGGAATGAACTGAACTTGATGCTCTACCAAAGATAGGGAACATGAGGTCCTTTAGATTTTGTTGCACTCTTGCCAGCCCCAGCCATCACGCCAAAGGTCAAGGATTATGGGAGTTGTAGTCCAGCAACATCCCAAGGCCACAGGTCCCCCATGCCTGGGGTGCACTGACCAATGGAATCAGGTTTTCATACAATGGTGTCAGCAGAGAACTAGCAAAATATCATGAGCAAAGGTGGAGGGGGACAAAAATGGCAAAAGTGGGACTCATAGAAGTCTTTGCACTTGAGTTGTGGGTGCCACAACAAGCTTGCATCCAGCTGTTGTGGAAATTAAGCACCCATAGAGAACAAGGTTGGGTACAGAAGTACCGTTAAGAGGGGCAGAGGGGGGTCACTCCTCCCTACCCTTCCCCTATGTTTGAGACCACGTGATTATTCCAAACCCCAAGAAACATCCCCCCCAAAAATGAACACAAGCTGTACACTTTGCTCTTAACATTCATTGTTGTTGTTTTTAATTTTGCCATTTAATTTTGAATATCTCCAAGAGTTGACCTTTGAACTCTCTGATGACTCTCGCCTCCCATGGAGGTGTCGTCTTCCCTCAAAATGGTGCACGTGAGTGGGTGGGTGAGAGGTGGGGACTGAATTGCTGGAGCAATGGCTGGAGCTGTGGCAGGAATGCTTCTTCTGTGCTAGCTAGTGCGGCTCAAGGCTCATTTGGGTCCAAGTTACCCATGTAACATAAGAGCTTCTCTCCCTCTCTCTGTTTCTGCTTGCCTGGGAGCAATGGCAGCTCTTTAGAAATGAGAGCGCCACAGCATCTACTTCCCATCCCGGCTAATTATTCTGATTTTTTTTTTGCACAAGTGACTAACAGCTGATTTTTGACATCGTCTACACTTCCTGTCACTCCACTGACAAATTCCTTTAATAAGAAGAGCTGGTTTTCCCCGTGCAGCACATCGCTCCATTGTGAGGAGGTTTCACAGCAGCTGTGAGGATTATGAAAGGGCTGAGACCTCTCTGCTGTTTGCTGGTGCTTTCTTGCAACGGATCCAACAGCAGCTCAGAGTTAAATCCTCCCGTTTGAGCTCCTTTTGCCTGCTCCTGTAAATAGAGGCTCTCGCTTTTCAGGCAGCCTTTAGCTGAACTAGGAAAAGTCAAGCCAGTTAATGTCAGAGCTATAGTCACAGTGAGTGAGTGAGTGTGCTGCTGCTTCAGCCGGGCCCCTTCAGCAAACATCCCAGGCCCTTCTTTTCCCTTTTGAGAATTTTCACCCACATTTCATTTTTAAAAGTAGGTCTCTAGAACGGAAGGATGAATCTGTCCATTTTGATCCTTCTCAGCGTCTCTTTTTTCTTTTTCTTTTTTGCAAGCGTAAGTTCCGTTTTTCACATTTCCACAGCAATATGCATTTTAAAAAAGGGTGTGTGTGGACTCCTAACAAAAATTTGTCAGCATTTTAGTGTGCCTTTTTCTTAATGAACACACTTTTTTCGACAAATATACAGTGGTACCTCGGGTTACATATGCTTCATGTTACATACGCTTCAGGTTACAGACTCCGCTAACCCAGAAATAGTCCCCTGGGTTAAGAACTTTGCTTCAGGATGAGAATAGAAGTCGTGCTCCCAGCAGCACGGCAGCAGCAGGAGGCCCCATTAGCTAAAGTGGTACCTCAGGTTAAGAACAGTTTCAGGTTAAGAACGGACCTCCGGAACAAATTAAGTACATAACCAGAGGTACCACTATATCTGCAAGCACTTTCCCCTAACGTATTTGGGTACCTTTTCACTAATATGTGCACTTTAATGCAAACTTCAACCTAATTTGTGTAAACATTGTTACATTGGCGAACTCTATTGCAAAATTCGAGGTCTGATGGACCACTGTGTTTTGGCCGTTTACTGGTTGGAGAAGTGTGAATTATGCAGTTTCTCATTACAATGCAAACAAAACCAGATTTCTCTCCCATCTGTAATTTCTATCCCCCTTTTTCTTACATGTAGTAATATAAGGACAAGCAGGCAGGCAGCATTCTGCACCTCAAGTGCATGGATATTTCTGAGGGCCACGCTCAGATTCATAGCAGGCAGCTCAGAAACTTGTGTTTCCTTAACTGACTACAGCCAGAGGAGGTGGATTCTCATTGTGAGGTAAAGGTAAAGGGACTCCTGACCATTAGGTCCAGTTGTGGCCGACTCTGGGGTTGCAGCGCTCATCTCGCTTTATTGGCTGAGGGAGCCAGCGTACAGCTTCCAGGTCATGTGGCCAGCATGACTAAGCTGCTTCTGGCGAACCAGAGCAGCACACGGAAACGCCGTTTGCCTTCCCGCCAGAGCGGTACCTATTTATCTACTTGCACTTTGACATGCTTTCGAACTGCTAGGTTGGCAGGAGCAGGGACCGAGCAATGGGAGCTCACCCCGTCGTGGGGATTCGAACCACCAACCGTCTGATCGGCAAGCCCTAGGCTCTGTGGTTTAACCCACAGCGCCACCCGTACCCCTCTCATTGTGAAGGCAGCCCCCAAAAGGCGAGGCTGTTCTCGTCACTCCCCTGCTGAGGTTGGAATGGAACTTGTGCCACCACTACCTCCCCTACATTCCTAGGAACTTTGGCGGGGATGGGGGAGTCCCCATTAGACTGCCCCACCCACTTCAGTCTCAGTGGGCTGGTGAAGAGATAAGGCTCTCCGCCCCACTTGTGGCCTCCACAATGAGAACAAAGACTCTCCACCCCAGTAATGAATGAAGGAGAAAAAAGACCTGTGGTTGCCTGCTATGTTTTCAATGCACATTTAGTTGGGCTCTCCGTCAGTCCAAATCTACTCTTCGTACTTGACATTTTGTACTTGAGTAGGTGCACCTGTGTAATAAATAAGTTCACTGTGCCAGCTTTGAATGGCATATCCATGCATTGTTAGGTGCTTGCCCCTGTAAAATGCTTCTAGATAAAGTTCTTCCAACCCATTTTGTAGGTAGGTCAGAGACAGACAGACAGACAGAGTCTGGCCACAAGTCACTAACAAGTTTCATAGCTGAGTAGGCATTTTAACCTGTATCTTCCTAGTCGTAATCTGGGATTCTCTGCCATTCTGTCACACAGGCTCTCCTAAGAAGGGAAGTCGAGTGAAGCAATGCAAACCATGGAATTGTTAGACACTGTGTTTGAGAAACAGCATGGAGCTGTAGATACTCCTCTATAGGAGCTGTAGTAATTCCTCTAAGAGTCAACCTGCACGCACTGTTGTCGTAGTGTTGGTTTCTCAGATTGCCAGTGCAGGGGACCTGGTTCAGAACTTGGTATGGGAGATAGGAGGCTTGGGTCCTTTTGCCCCACTGCAGCCTTAGTTCAGATCAGGCAACTTTGCACCTGCTATTTGCATGGAGATGGAAGGTCCTATATCACCCAAGGGGAGTTTCCTCCCCCCAAGTGAAATTGCAAGCACGGGGGTGGGGGGTGAGGCTGGTCTGGATCTGGACCACAGCAGGGTCTGGTCCCCTGTGCTGGCAAGGTATAAAAGAGAAGCCTAGCAGTGATCATAGCTAACCTGATAGAGTGTGAGGCTCTTAATCTCAGGGTTGTGGGTTCGAGTCCTCTTTGGGCAAAAGATTCCTGCATTGCAGGGGGTTGGACTAGATGGTCCTTGTGTTCCCTTCCAACTCTACAGTTCTATGGATCATCATCATCATCACCATCATTTTTTATTTGTATGCCGCCTTTCCACAGTTAAAAAAACAATGCTCAAAGCGGCTTACAGCATAACAAGATTTTTGTTGTTGTTGTTTAGTCATTTAGTCACGTCTGACTCTTCGTGACCCCATGGACCAGAGCACGCCAGGCACTCCTGTCTTCCACTGCCTCCCGCAGTTTGGTCAGACTCATGCCAGTAGCTTCGAGAACACTGTCCAACCATCTCGTCCTCTGTCGTTCCCTTCTCCTTGTGCCCTCCATCTTTCCCAACATCAGGGTCTTTTCCAGGGAGTCCTCTCTTCTCATGAGGTGGCCAAAGTACTGGAGTCTCAGCTTCAGGATCTGTCCTTCCAGTGAGCACTCAGGGCTGATTTCCTTCAGAATAGATAGGTTTGATCTTCTTGCAGTCCATGGGACTCTCAAGAGTCTCCTCCAGCACCAGAATTCAAAAGCATCAATTCTTCGGTGATCAGCCTTCTTTATGGTCCAGCTCTCACTTCCATACATCACTACTGGGAAAACCATAGCTTTTACTATACGGACCTTTGTTGGCAAGTTTTACATAACAAGATTTACATAATTACAAAAGTCATAAACAATAAATAAACCACATCAAAAAAAATACACAACCAAATGGGAAACAATTTCCGCATAAATCAAAATATAAAACTAAGAATACAGCATTCGTATCAGAGTTTAAGATGACATAGGTAAAAAACAAAAACAAAACATAACAGAGCCCTCTCTGCCCTCTTGCCATCAGGCCCTGCCCTGGGCCAGGTGGTGAGTGGCAGGACTGGGGCCCTCAGGCACTGAGCAGGGGAATCCTCCTGGATGGTAGCCGCAGCAGCAGTTCTTATAGGCCTGTCAGGCCCCGCCAGTCATGTCAACAATGCCCTGTTAAAAGGGGGGAGCAAACAGCTGCAATTCTCTCACTCTCAATGAAGTTTTTCAATGGTTTAGCAGAAACTGGCCAGTTTCTGGCCAGCTCTGCGATCAATGTTCAAGGTAGTTTGGCCCTAAATGTAAAAAAAAAACCAAAAACCCTCCTGAATACTTTCAAGTGAATATACGCTCCCCCCCCCCTCCTCATTTTTGGTAGACCATGCATCATTTCCACTGGACCAAGCTACTTCCAGAATGTGCCAGAACGCTCCTGGTGTGCAACGCTGCAACATGACTTGCAAACGTGAACATAATTACGGCGCTGCATTTCAAGCCTTGTTCCTATGAGTGAGAGATTCTCGCAGCCGAGATTTAAAAGGTATAATGACACCAACATTAACTCATAAAGACTTATACAATTCCCTGCTCTTTGTGTATAAATTTGTCAAACCCGAACTGACAGCAATACAAATGGAGGTTATTGAAATCCATTTCCCCCCAAGCAGACCACTAAATCATTTAATTTTTCTCTCGCTAGACAAAATCTAATACCAGAGGTGTCTAATTGCTGGGGTTATATATTTTTCTTTCAACTTTTGACGTTCTAATCTCTGCTAATAAGCTTCCCATCCTTCTTAAAGGTGCAAAGTTTGCATGATGAAAAGGAACTTCTTGCCGTGCAAGGCATCGCAGATGGGCAAGATGTTATCAAATCGCTGCTGAAACACAGTCAGCCTTATCTAGCAAGGCAGTTGCAGGGCCTGAGTTGATGCTGACACAAAGTGTGGATGTTCCTTTCAGTCTTCTTAATATATTTTCCCCCAAAAAAACCCTTTAAATGCTGTACAACCAGGGCTTTTTTTCAGCCAGAACTCAGTTCCAACACCTCTCAGGTTGGCACCATTGCCATTATAAGAGAACAAGGGAGACGTTCATGGTGAGTTCCGGCACCTCTTTTTCTAGAAAAATAGCACTGTGTACAACATAGAAACAATAAACAGTATCCCTGAAACAGAAATATGGCATGCAACAAGTAAAACAGTAGTATAAAAGCATGTAAAAACAGGGAAATCATGGCATTCAAACACATAAAACAGGGCTTGGTCTTATGCAGGGGTCAGCAAACATTTTCAGCAGGGGGCCGGTCCACTGTCCCTCATACCTTGGGGGGGGGCGGACTATATTTTGAAGGAAAAAAATGAACGAATTTACCCTATGCCCCACAAATAACCCAGAGATGCATTTTCAATAAAAGCACACATTCAACTCATGTAAAAACACCAGGCAGGCCCCACAAATAACCCAGAGATGCCCTTTAAATAAAAGGACACATTCTACTCATGTAAAAACACTCTGATTCCCAGACTGCCGGGAAGGCGATTGGGCCAGATCCAGCCCCTGGGCCTTAGTTTGTCTACCCATGGTCTTATGGATCAGGGAAAGTCAGGGCAAAATGATGTCTTTACAAGACATCTGAAATACCTTGATGGCTGCTGCTTCACATATGACACAGGGAAGGGCACTCCATAGCATAGAGTCACCAGAAGAAAATGTCCATTTTTAGGTCACCACCTGAAAAATGTTTAATGCATGTGTTAGGTACAGATGTTGCTAGACCCCAAGTTGCACTGATAGCCTTCCTCAAACTAGTAAAGATGTTTTGGACTACAACTCCCATCATCTCCAGCTATTGTCTACACTACCTGTGGCTGATTGATGAAGATGGTTGTGGCTGTCTCACACACAAACACAGACATGGACGTACTTTGGAAACCAACAAACAGAGCAGCAGGGAAGAGCAATATCCCGTTCCAAAGATGCCAACAGCACAATAGCCACAGGAGTTCCTGCTGGAAAATCCCATGCCGTTTCTTTTGGCATCATTGTGAAGGGACCATATGCTACATATGGATGGATGTAAACATGTGGGGCAATTCCATATTGTTTTAGGATCATGTGGAGGAGACGTAGGGATGGCGGAGAAATTTCATTCAGCTTACATCTGTCTGATGTGGCAAGTGTCTCTATTGTTGAACAAAACTCAGAGTTCAGTAGACAAATACGGAACTAAAATGTGTGGGATTTGCTTGCAAACACTTCCTTAGTTTTTGCATAAGGCTTTTCATGCTGGAAGGAAATCTTCAGAGTTAGCAAGGCCCATTTCTTCCCTTTGATTACATATTCACTTAGACTGTAATTCAATGCTCTCTTAACTGGGAATATGGACTGCTGAACTCCATGGAACTTATCTTTGTACAAGACTGTTGGTGGCTTTTGTTTATTCAGAGAGGCAAGGATGAAATGCCAGCATTTTTGTGGTCACGTGACATGTCTTCTCATCCCCTTTCCTCCATTTGTGAACGTTCATGACAACACCAGGCAGTTATTTTCTTGGTTATCAAATGATGCGCCATGAGAGGATGTAACATTCTTGCATCTCTGGTGCATCCCGAAGGAGCCTGGGGTTGATGTTATGTGCCTTGAGAAGGAACGTGGCGATGATGGCGATGATGCATTGCTCATGAGTCACCATTTGCCCAAGCTAGGATTGGGTGGAGGGGGGAAATGGGTAAATGCATAATATCTGCATAATATAAAGCAGATGATTATTTGGAAAGATGAAGATATTCTTGGTATCTGCTATGCAAGCTATAATTGAGAGAACAAAAGATTCTGAGCTTTATGGTTTTTGAAAAATTAAAGAGAGAGAGAGAGAGAGATGAAAGACACAAATGGATATTTAGCAACCAGGAAGTTGTCTATGAAAAATCCCATTGAACTGCTCAGAGAGTGCTCCCATCCATTGTGCTGGAGCTTATGGAGGAGAATTACCCAGTGGGTAGTGCCTCAGGCCTTATGTCATTCAGTGCAAGAGTATCATTCCGGAGGGATGACGAGATGTATCTCACAGAACATGGAATTGTAGAGTTGGAAGGATCCCAAGGGCCATGTCAGTCAGTACCCCTCAGGATCACACAATAACCAACGAGGCTTACTTCTGAGTAAAGAGAGGATTGTGATTATGTACCAATATAGATGTTAGCGGACTCCAACTCTCACCAGCTCCATGCATCTTAACCAATGGTCAGGGATGGTGGAAGGAGTCCAACAACATCTAGAGAATGCCATATTGGCTTCTCTTATACACTTACTGGTACTATAAGACTCTTAGCATTATTCATCTTGCAACCAATTTGAGCTACGAAGCTGAAGCTGGTGTCTTCTCTTTCTCTCTCTCTTTCTCTTTCTCTCTCTCTTGGTAGTTTATTATTATCCTTATATTGTATTCTCTCTCATTGTGTTTTGGTAAGAACTGTATACAGATGAAAGGGAAGGATAGTTTGAGGACCTCGTGTGAGAGGCTGTTAAGGGGAGATCTCACAGGGGAGAAATGAGTCCAGGTGAGAGCTGGGAGGGCACACCTTCTTATGTAGGGGATGCAAGTTAAGGTAAAGGTAACGAACCCCTAGATGGTTAAGTCCAGTCAAAGGCAACTATGAGGTGTGGCACTCATCTCACTTTTCAGGCCGAGGGAGCCGGTGTTTGTCCACAGACAGCTTTCCAGGTCATGTGGCCAGCATGACTAAACCGCTTCTGGTGCAACAGAACACCTGACAGAAGCTAGAGTGCATGGAAACGCCATTTACCTTCCCACCACAGCGGTACCTGTTTATCTACTTGCACTGGTATGCTTCTGAACTGCTAGGGTGGCAGGAGCTGGGACAGAGCAACGGGAGCTCAATTCATCATGGGGATTTGAACTGCCAACCTTCTGAATGGCAAGTCCAAGCAGCTCAGTGGTTTAGACCACAGTGAGAGAGCATTTTGTAGTTTCTTTTTCTGTTTCTTCTTTGTTTTCTTTATTTCTTGTAGAAAATTCTTTTCTTTATTTCTTGCAGATTAGTTTGTTCTTTTAATTGTATTGTGAAAAACCTCCACCACCCCCCCCCCAAAATATGGGGGGGGTAATTTCCTCCATATCCTGCAAATTAATCTATGCAAGTGACATTAGCTAAGCATTTGTTTGTAACGAGAGACCACATTGGATCTAAAGGATGCTGGGGACACACTCAGATCTGCTGCAAAATAAATCCTATCCTTTCAGCAGGATGGAGAGGTTTTATTTAAATAAAAACAGCAAGATACAAATGAGCAGGGACAAAAGATGTGCATTTATCACACAGATGCAAAGCGTGGGGAGGTTATTCACATAACCAAAGCAAAATTTGCAAAAAAATATAAGATGGCAATGCTTCTTTTAAATGAAGAAAGGGGGTACCATAATGAGAAAGCATTTAAGCTGGCACTTTCATTTAAATCAAGGTTGGGGAGCCTGGGGCCCTTCAGATGATGTTGGACACCAATTTCTGTTTGCCCCACCCAGTATGGCCCGTGGTCAGGAATGGCGAAACTTCTAGTCCAACAAGATCTGGAGAGTCACAGGTTCCCCATGTTTGATTTGAAGTATTGTGCTGATGCGGCAACTACTGAAGCTGCATTCTGCTTACTGAAGAAAAATGAAGCCACGGAGTTCCTTTCGCTTTGCACATGTCAAGCGCTGCCATGGGCTATGAACAAATGCTTGCTTCTATGGATGAATGGGAATGACTTCCCCCTTACTGACGCCGTAGATCCAGGCCTGAACCTACTAGATTGATAAGCGTTCAGATTTGATTGATAACTGTGCAGTTATAAGGCTGAAGAAGAGCCTGGTTTCACTGAGGGAAGTGGGGGTTTTGCTGTAGGAGAGGAAAGCCTATCCCAGTCCTTTCTAAAAGTAAGAGGGGGAGAAAGAGCGATGTCCATTTTAGCACTAGAGAGGACCAGTACGTAATGTCTCAAGAAAAGATGAATTAAAAAACGTAAGGAAATGAACAGATACCCTGTATGGGGATGGATCTTGCAACCACTGTGCTCTCTGTGCTGCCACCTTATCTCCTGTTCTTGGGCTGAGCGGGTGAATACTTTCCAGCAACGAGTCTATTCACGCTCTCTCTCTCTCTCCTAGTTCTCCTCCTCCTAGCTGCTCCCCACCCAGTACTTCCCAGCTTCTGCCTTCTGAACTATGCCCCTCTGCAAACCACTGTTCCAAATCTATACTGTCCTCCTGCTTCTGGGAAGATTCAGGATTCTGATCAGGAGTAGCAACGGGGGGGGGGGGCTCCCACCATTCCTCCTCAGTGCAGCCCTCCACAGCATGGTCCCTGACAACTCTCTCCTTACTATAAATAATTTTATGCACTCAATCATGTCACCTCTTACGTGCCTTTCTGCTGAACGAAAAAGTCCCAAATGTTGTAACCTTTCTGCATGGGGGGGGGGGATGCATATGGAAAAAGAGCACACAGGTCCTTCAGAGTGCATTCACATGGGGATTTGTGTCAGAGATCTGGTGCGCCATCCCCGTCAGCAATCAGGTTGGGCTGAGGTCATATTGGTCCCCAACCTGCTGCCAAAGCAGACCAAGCTGCACATGCTGACATCCCTTAATCCGCACAGCTGTTAAGGATGCTGAAGCCCTGTCCTCTTTTTAGCATTGTGGCCATTATCAAGCCATTCGTTTGCATCTGTTGCAAAGCTAGTTTGGTTAGTAGGCACTTCAAAAAGAAACCCTCTAAATCCCATGCATTCGACATCAATCAGCGATCTGTGATGGCTGGGGCAGCCCAAGCAGCCCACAAGGGAGCAATAAGAGCAGGTTTCCATTTCCTATTGTGCTGCCTATAAAGGTTATGTGAGGCTACTTCTCTTGCAAGTGTCAAGTTCTATTTTCTTGAATTTTACCTGAGGTAGCCTGGAATTCTTTTTGCAATGAAGTCTTCATCTTTTTAATCTGTAGCCAAAGTATATTGTATATTCAGGAGAGAAGGAAGTGACTGAATCTCCCTCTGGCTCCTAATTTTGGGGTTTTTTGACATGCCGTCACATTGAACAGGATGGGGGATGTCTGCTGATCGCTAATGAGAAAAATTCACAAGGCACATAAATATTCACTTTGAGGTGTAGCGAGTTGACTGCTGTTGATCGTACTGCAAACTTTGGTCAACAGCAGGTTAATCAACTAAAAGTTTGGTGGCTTAATTGGTGGGAGCTATTTTAATCAAATTGCTTTTGAATTTATATTCCTCGGTATCTTTTAATGATGGATGCCATCAGACTTTGTGCTTGGGGAGAAGACTAGGCATGTTCACAGCATTCAGAAGATTTATGATGTTGGTGCTTATTAACCTTCTGCAGCACTCCAGTGATTTTCAAAGCAGAGCTGAGTGGGATTTTTATTTTATTTTTTGATATGGTAATGATCTTCACAATGAGATCCATGACAAAAGAGATCTGAGGAGGTATGACTAAAGCTGCCTGCTAGGGCTCTTTGAAGATCCCCACATTAAATACACAGAAGCCAGGCGAGAAGTTCTTGTCTGGGCAATTGAATCCCTCTTTATATACTATGCAGAGTTATTCCACTTTTTGAAAATAACCTGTAGATAAGAACCACAGGACCAGTTTAAGAGGGAAACGTATCACAAGGTACATTTTCGCAGGGTGAAGTGGTTTTATGGAAGTTTGCTGCCTAAGGATTTGGAAGTGCACCGGTTAAATAGAAAAGGCGGCTTTGGTTTTAAATGCTGGGTGTACCTGGGTGAGGAGTGGTTTAACAATCAACCCCTCTTCACAGGGACCTCTGGAATGTGTAGCTCTATGAGGGGAATAGGGATCTTCCAACAACTCCCAGTGCTCTTAACAAACTACAGTTCCCAGAATTCTAGGGAAACCATGACTGTTTAAAGTGGCGAATTGTACTTTCAGTGTATCGTATACATGTGGGCTTTAGCTCATCACAGAGGGGTGGGAGGGAAGGAAGAGCCGTTTCCCAGAGTCCCATCATGGGGTTCTGTGGGATTTTTTCCAGGGGAATAACAACAAGAATAATAATTTATTATTTATACCCCACCCATCCGGCTGGGTTTCCTCAGCCACTCTGGGTGGCTCCCAACAGATTAAAAACTGAATAAAACATCAAACATTAAAAACTTCCCTAAACAGGGCTGCATTCAGATGTCTTTGAAAAGTCAGATAGTTGTTTGTTTCCTTGACATCAGATGGGAGGGCGTTCCACAGGACGGGCGCCACCACCGAGAAGGCCTGGGAAGCAAAGTACAACATGGAAAGGAGTAGCAAGCTAGTTTCTCACACGATAAAAAGTGACTAATAGTGTCTGTAGACAGTCAGGTCATGTATCCCCAGCAGTGGTCTGAGGAAGAATGACTGCTGAGATGAGTGCAGAGAAGAAACGCCATGGTGCATCTGCAGCAGCACAACCGGACACCTTCATCTGCTGCAGCTGCAACAAAAAATGTCTCTCCCATATCGGTCTCTACAGCAGGCGCTGTAACTCCCCAATGGTTTGACTTGAACCCCAAAGGTGCACAACTTCATTATCTCCCGAGACAGACAAATGTCAACAACAACAACAACAAAACAATGCCTCCTGTTTCAGGTTCTACAAATGCTAGAAACTCAATCTCTTTTTTGACAACAAAAGCTGGGAATTTTGAGATTATGGGTCATTTGGGGGGAGGCTGCCCCTCTTGCCCTCCCGCTACGGACTCCAATGAGTTCTTCTCAGGTGGGACCACATCAATGGGCCGAGCCACTGTTGTTGAATGTGCTCAGTTCCACTTAAGAACAGCTCTTCTCCAAAAGTACTTGCTGATGACAACCTATCCGGTGTTATTTAAATTAATTTTTTTTATATTGCTTTGTGTCAGACTGCACAACAGATAAGCTGAACAGAAGAAAAGGCCATGATAAAATTCAAATGTATGGATGAACATCAAAAGTGTAAAGGAAAATGTCTCCTATGATACTGATGCATGAATGAACAGGGAATGTTTTCGTCTTTGCCAAATGAATGATACTCTGCAAATGATGAAGAATATTTGCCTACCGTTGAGGTAGATAAATGAATCTCTTCCTGACATGTGCATCATTTAAACAAACACATTTCCATTCCATGTCTAACTAGCTCCTATGTCTGGCCTGAGGAAAATGGAATCGATTAAGTGTGAATGTTTTTCATTAGGGTGAGTGTACTGGCTCGAACAGAGAATGCAGATGTCAGTGGAGGGCTACAGAAAATTGCTATCTGTGTCTAAAACTTTGACACAGAGACAAGGAACCTGTGGTCCTGCAGAGGTTGCTGAACTTCAACTCCCAGCAGCTCCTGTCAGAATGACCAGAGATTATGGGAGTTGTAGAGCAGCAACATCTGGAGAGCCGCAGCTACCTATTCCTGAGTCAACATGATCTTTGAAAATGTGTGTGTGTGAGAGAGAGAGTGAGAGAGAGAGAGAGAGAGAGAGAGAGAGAGAGAGAGAGAGAGAGAGAGAGATCACCTGCCCATGTGGTTACTATGTCCATGCCTCTCTTGATTTCTGACCAAATGAAGATGCAGGGTGAACGTACCTTCCCCATCTATATTTCCCAAAATTACTGATTACACCCTGATATATTATTATTTAATAGTTCACAATTTAATTGTCTATGTAGATTGACGACATGCAGAGCCATCCTGCCCATGAGAGGTGGGGTTAAGTGGCTGCCTCAGGTGACAAAAGAGCGAGAGGCATCCTGCCTGCCCCAACACTGCCAGAACAACCCCTCTCACCAAGAATGTTCCAGAAGACAGTATTGCCACTCATCTTCCCCACCTCTGGGACGGAGAAGATAAACGTCAAGGCCTTGCGAACACCCCTCTCTCACCAGTTTTGCCGAGAGGGGGAGTTCTGGAAGTGGCAGAAGTGGACTGGCTGAGGTGAAGTGGGACGGCAGATGTTGGGGGCAGAGGGCGCACATTCCTGTTTTGCCTCAGGTAGCAGGCTGCCCCTGGCTATACATAACTTTGACGGGGGGGTTGTATTCAAACCAATAGAGTTGAACAATGAGACAAGCAGTGCTTTGGGGGGCACTCAAGGATATGCAGTACTGGCACCTCTCCCCCCTCAAACGTTAAATGTGTGGCACTTACTGTAACAACTTCATGGTGAGTACCGGCGCCTTAAAACAAAAACCAAAAAGCACTGGGGACAAGCTAATGATGACTTGATTAAATGGGAACTAAGTGCAACTAAGTGCAACTAAGAATTATGCAGAATTTCTGGTTTAATATGCTGGCTGTTTGCCGTAAATAAACATTGACTTGACTTGATTCAATGGGAACTAACAGTACGCCTCAAAGCCCATCTGCAAGAAGTTAATATCTTAGTACATCAACCTTCATCTTGCCTCGCAAATGCTGACTTGGTTATGCCGGCACTAGAGGACACCTCAACAGAAGAAGAACCCCCGGGAACAATTTCTGGGATGCACATTCCCATCGATGCTCTCACTCCTAGCCATCTTGCCCCCCAAACAGGCTAATCAGTTTCGAACAAGGAGTTGACAGCAGACAGTTCAAGAAGCGTTGACACCAGGGACCATGGTCTAACAACTGGCGCCCCTGAGGCACTAGAGGAACTAACAGTACGTCTTCAGCCCAATCATTATGTTCTAGGCTGGAGCAATATGTATTCCTGTTGAATTGTTTCAAGGCAAATTGTTTACTATTGCCTTTTAAAGTGTTGTGTTGTTGTTGTTTTTTAATGAACCCCAGCTGTGTTGAAAATATTAAGGGTGGTTGGCAATTAATCACGCAATGTCACTCTCCTGCCATTTTCTATGGTGGGATATTTATAGACAGAAGAACCTACTGCATGCTACTCAAATTCATCAGCAACTCTAAACTACAGTGGTACCTCGGGTTAAGTACTTAATCGTTCCGAAGGTCCATACTTAACCTGAAACTGTTCTTAACCTGAAGCACCACTTTAGCTAATGGAGCCTCCTGCTGCTGCCACGCCACCGGAGCACAATTTCTGTTCTCATCCTGAAGCAAGGTTCTTAACCTGAAGCACTATTTCTGGGTTAGCGGAGTCTGTAACCTGAAGCGTATGTAACCTGAAGCGTATGTAACCTGAAGCGTATGTAACCCGAGGTACCACTGTACTGGAGTTATCACATTCCTTTTTTGTAACAAAGAGTAGAATTGGAAGAGTGGTTTACACCATGCAAATTGGCATCACAACCAAGTTTTATGAATAGTCATGTTGGCTATGGTTTATGGGAGCTGTGGCTCAAAACATCTGGAAGTCCTGGGATGGGGGGAAAGCCACCTTCAGGAATATCCCCTGGATAATGTTTTTGGAGGCAATATGTTGCATTGCCGACACAGCTTCTGAATCAGCTGCTAGCGGAGCCTGAGCTGTGGCCCCCGTTGCAGACTTTCCTTCGAAGTTTTCCAGGAGGCATCCGAGGGCTTCTCTAAAGGAAAGAGATAGAAAATCTTTTGTTTCATTATGGATTTGAACTCCTGTCTGACAAGGCAAAGGCAAACAAAGGCTTTGCTTTGAGAAGTCTCTTTCCATTACTCAGCCTTCTATGAGTCACTGCTGTTCTTTCTGCCATGCCTGTCCCTGAGACTCCGAACAGTCCCCATTTCTGATTCCAGCTTCAGAATGTCGCTTCCCTCCTTTGACAGAGGTCTGGCATACCTTCATTTTAAAGGAAGGCAAAATAAATAGCTCGTTAGGAAGACTGGCGTTTCAGCTCATATATTGACCCAGCCGTGTGCGTACACCCACACACCACCTCCTCATTTCCATTTCATTCCTCCTGACAGAAAAAAAAACCAACCCTCATATTTGGCTGTATTTCAAAGCAAGCCATTGGCTTTCAATTCTGTAGGACAAACAAAAGGACAGGGAGAATTGTCAGTGAGTGGCCCTATGAAACAGAGGGGAAAATTTTGCTCTGAAATATATTAAAGATGAAGTGATGCAGCAATGAGGCCCCTGAGGCTCATCTCTCACATGGGGGGGTGGAGTCTTAGGCCACATTCATACCATAAATTTAAAGCACCATGGTATTATTTTAAACAGTCACTTCCCCCAGAAAATCCTGGGAGCTGTATTTTGTTAAGGTTCTGAGAGTTGTGAAGAAACCATTGTTTCCCTCACAGAGCTACAATTTTCAGAGCTTCTTCTGAAGGATTTAATATTATACTAGCATGGGAATTCTTGCTCCCACTTACCATTCTCCCCCCCCCCCCCCAGATGATGAGGAACCATTAGTGGGCACTCTTTGGGTTTGGTCAGTCAACCACCTACAAATCAACCTAACAGTTACCATGTCCAGCTTAAGTAGTTCCTCAAGCTTTTTAAAATCAGATTTCTTGAAGTCCAGAGTAGATGTCCAACTACATTCAGCATTCCCTTGCCTCTGTAGAATGGAACCCAAGAGGACATGATCGCTTCCTCCCAAGGTTTCCAGTAAATCAATCAGTTTCTCCCTGTTGGTGATGACCACTCCAAGATAGATGATCCCCTTGTTGCTTCTTCCACCTTTTGAGAAATGAAATTGTCAATGAGGCAATTGAGGAATTTGTTGGTCCTCACATTCTTGGCATAGTCTGAGTTCCAGCAGATATCAGGGTAGTTGAAGTCTCCCATGCCTACTATATATATCCTTTTAGAATGGTTGGCAATCTGCTCTAGGAAGGCTTCATCCAAGTCTTCTGTCTAACTTGGTGGTCTATAGCAGACACCCACAGTAAGGTTGCTGTTGTTTCCCTCTCCTACAATTTTTACGCATATACTCTCAATCTACCTTCCATGCTCCAAGTCATGGATCTCTTCACAAGTGAACACATCCTCTGCATATAATGCTGCTCCTCCATCCTTCCTGTTTATTCCTTTTGAATAGGTTGTACTCCTCAGTTTCTACATTCCAGTCATGAGTCTCATCCCACCAGGTTTTAGTAATGCCTATTAGGTCATATTTGTAGTCCTGTTTTAAGAGCTCAAATTTGTCTAGCTTGTTTCCCATACTCTGTGTATTAGTATAGAGACTACTCAAACCGTGGGCCATTCCCTCCAGCTGCTTCCTTCTTGCCGTTTAACACCTCAGTTTCCTGTGCACCAGTGAAACTGTTATCCCCATTACCAGGTGTTCCCCTGTCATCTGTAATATTTTCCCCACGAAAATATTTTCCGGTGCCAGTGGGCCTTGACAGGCTTATCTAACCACAATTGCTGTGTACTGAGCAGCATTGGGCAACTGGACCCAGCCACCCTTTAGATTTCCCCATAATGGGCAGGTCCACCCACTTCTCAAAGTTAGTCCACAGAGAGTGCTGGGGGATGTAAGGATACTTAGGACAGAGAACTTGGTGTCAGGAATCCTCCCCACAGATTCCTGGCTGCAGCAGCACTACAAAAATGATCAGGTGGACTGCTGTCAATTGAATTTACAGACAGTGCAGCTCTTTCTTATTTGTTATAGATAGTGGGGAGAAGTGATTTCACAGCTGCTTGCCTCTGCCGGAGAAACCGGCAAGATCAGAGAGACTCAATTTTTCAGAATTTGCCTGTTTTGTTTTGCGGCCCTTCAGAGTATGTCATCAGTCATAACATTCATAAAGGAACCATCCATATGGCATCATTTGAGAAATGGAAGCTAAATGGGTGTCATCAGTATACAAATCTGCTCAGTTCTTCCCTTTATATGTCGGTCTAGTTGCTGTGATGGTGATGGTGATGATGTGTGTGCGTTTGTTCCAGAATTGTTGAGAAATGTGTTCTGCACAATACAGTCTACATCCAATTCAGGGGCGGGGGGGCGGGGGGGGAAGCATGCATGCTAATCTCCTTTTAATGGAGATGTTGTAAAGAGGCCATATAATCCCAGCTCTGTGGATTTTGCAATTTCAGTACTGGAGAGTATCGGATAATTCCTGCAGAAACAATGGTGCCAAGCAGCATTGCAATCAAACAGCCCCTGCCAGCTGAGGGATTAGGAAGACATTAGCATCTAGTTGCTGTCTGCAGCTTGGCATCCAGAGACTCAGCTGATCTCTTGTGGCCAAGGTGTAGCTGGGTGTCAGCTGCTTCTAATTTACGTACAGTGGTACCTCGGGTTAAGTACTTAATTTGTTCCGGAGGTCTGTTCTTAACCTGAAACTGTTCTTAACCTGAAGCACCACTTTAGCTAATGGGGCCTCCTGCTGCCACTGCACTGCCGGAGCACGATTTCTGTTCTCATCCTGAAGCAAAGTTATTAACCTGAGGTACTATTTCTGGGTTAGCGGAGTCTATAACCTGAAGCGTATGTAACCCGAGGTACCACTGTACACAGAGTAGACTAAAAACTGGCTTGTGTGTCCAATAGCACTGGCAAATGATACTGCAGAGGAATTAAAGGTCAGCTTGGATGCGTAACCTCACGGAGGACCCATGTAACATGCTTTTGACTGGGAGGGAAGAGATGAAAAGACATAAGAAAAGTGGTTGAGGCAAGAGACACCAAAGGTAGGCAGGTAGGGATGGGCAGTCTGTCAGTGTTGGTTTCTCTAAGGCTCTCATTTTTTTTAATCTTAACTTCAATCCTCCATGTTTCCACATCAGTTTGTGATCATCATCATTATTTATTTAAAAGACAAGGCCCTTATGAAAATTTATCACAATTTTAGCGAGAAATTCTCCTAATGTACACACTTTTGTATGCAATTTGGCCTAAGACACATGTTTTTTGCAAAGCAATTTCCTAAACATAATGTAATTTTTGTATGCTATTTCCACTAATCTATGCATACTTTGCACTAGTGTATGAAGTTTTGTACACTGTATTTGGCTGTAGAACTGCATTGCAAAATTCAGAGAAATGAGGATTTTGAAGGATGCTATGCTTTGGCTCACAGATTGTTCTGGAAAGTGAAAATTAAGTAGGTTGACCTTTGAGTATGAACTGAATCAAATTTCTTAAGCATCCTTGTAGCAGAGAATGAGCTGAATTGCACATATCATTTTGAAGGGCCAGACCAAACATTTTGCTGCATATTTTATTGTTTCCCAAGCAATTCCGTCTTCTGTTTCAAAGTAAATCTACCTGAAACCAAAAGTTGTGTGTTATGGTGCAAGTTGATTAGAAGAGGCCCAAATAACCCTGTCACTTTAATAATACCTTTGCAATGCAATCAAATAATTGTGGTGCATTCAACCACCTTTGCATCATTTACAAGGAACATGGAGACTCATTCAGGAGCTTGTTTTATGATTTAGTCTGCAGCAGAGGCAGTAGCCAATGGCCTTTCAGATGATGGGAGAACTCCCTCCAACACCAACCAACATGGCCAATCATCAGCAATGAGGGGCATTGTAGTCCAACAAAGATATTCAGGGCATGAAGTTAGCTTCCCTGGTCTATGGGGCTATGCACACATAGCAGCTGCTTTAAATGTATACCTAAAAATGGAAAGTGTAAATGCAACCAACATGTGTCATAAGCTGCAGCTTCCCATTCTTCTCTATGCTTTCAGTGACTGTCAGGGCACTGTCAGGCAAGGAATGACCAGAGTGAGGAGTCAACTTTTTATTGTCAAAAGTATGCTTACAAGTTGGGGACGCGGGTGGCGCTGCGGGTAAAACCTCAGCGCTTAGGACTTGCCGATCGTATGGTCGGCGGTTCGAATCCCTGCGGCAGGGTGAGCTCCCATCGTTCGGTCCCAGCTCCTGCCCACCTAGCAGTTCGAAAGCACCCCTAAGTGCAAGTAGATAAATAGGTACCGCTTTATAGCGGGAAGGTAAACGGCGTTTCCGTGCGCTGCGCTGGTGCTGGCTCGCCAGCTGCAGCTTCGTCACGCTGGCCACATGACCCGGAAGTGTCTTCGGACAGCGCTGGCTCCCGACCTCTTAAGCGAGATGAGCACGCAACCCCAGAGTCGGTCACGACTGGCCCGTACGGGCAGGGGTACCTTTACCTTTACCTTTATGCTTACGAGTTAGGAAAAGGCATGTCTATCAGTCCTACGTCTCTTAGCTACTCCTAGATGTTTTTATTCTGTGAACCGCCCTGAGATCTTTTGATGAAGGGTGGTATACAAATGTAATTAATAATAATAATAATAATAATAATAATAATAATAATAAATAGATGGGCGTCCAATGAGGCAGTTGCTGCAACAGAGAGGCCCCACCCCCCAATTCGGCGCATGTATCACTCCCTATCCCACTCCCACAGCTTCATGCAAGCAGGTGTAGACCACGCCTGTGTGTAGCCTCCCTCTGCTCCTCCCACTTCAGTCATCTTCTGGTCCTGGGAGACAGTGGAGCAGCAGGAGGAGGAGGCATGGAAGCCCTTGACTCCACACCTTCCTGACCTATCTCTCTGTTCCTGCACTTGTTCTTCACTCTCCAGTCCTGCAGTTTCTCCTGCCTCTCACTTTCATCTCCTGGCTGTTACAGGCTCCCCCCAGATCACTGATTCCTTCTTACAAGGCAGTCTCCAACCCCACTTCTACCAGTGACCATTCCTCTGCATCCAGCCACCACTCCTCAGTGTCCACTTCATAAAGCAGAAGTGGGGTACCTTTTCAAATCTGATAGCTGCATTCCCTCCTGGGCAGCCTTCTGGGAGCTGCATGCCAGGGGGGAAGTGGCAGAAGAAGGAAAAGTGGGCAGGGCAACAGCTGTGACTCTGAACTTCATACAAAAGGCTACATTACAGTCACGTGAAAGTCAGAGGCTTCCACACATATCTTCTTCTTGTTGTTGTTGTTTAGTCATTTAGTCGTGTCTGACTCTTTGTGACCCCATGGACCAGAGCACGCCAGGCACTCCTTTCTTCCACTGACTCCCACAGTTTTCCAGGGAGTCTTCTCTTCTCTTGGGGTGGCCAAAGTATTGGAGCCTCAGCTTCACGATCTGTCCTTCCAGTGAGCATTCAGGGCTGATTTCCTTAAGAATGGATAGGTTTGATCTTCTTGCAGTCCATGGGACTCTCAAGAGTCTCCTCTAGCATCATAATTCAAAAGCATCACTTCTTTGGCAATCAGCTTTCTTTATGGTCCAGCTCTCACTTCCATACATCACTACTGGGAAAACCATAGCTTCAGCTATACGGGCCTTTGTTGGCAAGGTGATGCCTCTGCTTTTTAAGATGCTGTCTAGGTTTGTCATTGCTTTTCTTCCACACATATCTACCCACACACAAATTCAGCTTCCATCCAGGCAAGCAAAAGGCATTGTCAAAGTTAGAGGGCATCTTCCAGCCAGGCAAAAACAGTCAAGGAAGGCAAAGAGCAGGGCTGATGAGGGGTATGGCCTGGGAGAGTCCTCAGGGAGAGAGGCTTAGTAGGCCGCAGTTGGGCCCTGGGCCTCAGATCCCGTTCTCTAAGAGATTGAAAGGTGCATGCCTAAGATTGGATCCTGTTCAATGAACTTCATCTAGGACACCTTGTCCATTATGCTCTGCAGGCTGCCAGAAAAAAACAACTCCCTTTTATGGACTTCACAGATGCATTATTTTTAAAAAAATTCAACCACTTTGGCAATTTCATTTCAAACGATCCTTCCATTACCACCACCGCCCCTCTTTCTCTTCCTAGAACGTTTTACACAGGAAAGAAAGTGCTTCAAAGTAATCTGAAGATGCTGCTCGGCTAGAAGCAAATAAATATCATTTGCAGCAATGACTCCTAATAACCAAGAAGAGGAAGAAGATTTTGGATTTGATATTCTGCTTTATCACACCCGAAGGAGTCTCAAAGTGGCTAACATTCTCCTTTCCCTTCCTCCCCCACAACAAACACTCTGTGAGGTGAGTGGGGCTGAGAGACTTCAAAGAAGTGTGACTAGCCCAAGGTCACCCAGCAGCTGCATGTGGAGGAGCGGAGACGCGAACCCGGTTCACCAGATTACGAGTCTACCACTCTTAACCACTACACCACACTGGCTCTAACCAAGCAGCTATGCAAACAGTGAGCCTGATTCTGAGTCTAATTCAGATCCCATTGAAGTTACTGGTAAAACTATCTTTGACTGCCATCCAATGAAGCGATAAGAATGTGCAGAGCAAAAGCACACATGGATGTTTGGAGCTCTATTGGATGTTTCTGCAGCCATTCCCACTGCTGAGGAGAGAAGCTGTATTCAGATTGGAGGCTGGCTTGTTTCTTCTGCGGTAGGCAGTGGTGCTGCTGTGTTCTGGCTGCACACTTCTCTCCATCTGCACATATTTCTTCTTCTCATGGAATTGTCTTCTTGATGAAAAGAATAGCATGAGGTAATATGTGGAATCTCTGCTTCATTCTGATACAGTAAAATGTGGAAATCTAGTGTAACCCAATAAAAACTCTAGGGATACATGTGAGAGGGTCTTCACAACTCAAGTGTAGGGATTATCTTTTGATGGATAAACACTGTGGTAAAACTGGCTTTGCTGCAGGATGATGATTCTACAATTTTGGTCCTGGATCATTCTTGAAGGCCACATATTAGAGCATATACCTTACTGAACATAGCGGCATTTACTTCCTAGGAAACCTGCAAAGCCATGTAGTTTAAGAATTTCAACAGAATACAGTGAATAACTAGAACAGAGTCAAATCTAGCAGTATCCCTCCTTCAGTTTGCATCCCTGAAGAACACTGGTACAGGAAAAAAACTCAGGGGAAATGCTGAGGCTTTTGTCTTGCCAAAAATGCATATTAATTCACATTGTTTGTTTATTCATGTATTCAGTCTATTTATAGCTCACATTTCTACCAAGAACGCATTTGAAGCAACTTCCTTTCCCCCTTTCTTTTCCTCAGTTGGATGAAGGATGACTGCTACCCTCCCAAAATATAATCAAATATTCTGCCAAGACACGAACACTTCAGGGTTATTGTAAAAAGAGCTTTTTCTCCCGTAGTTGGACCAAAAAATGGGAAAGTGAGAAAGTGTTACAAAGCCGAGGTGTTAGATCATTCCAGACAGAGCTAAAACAAAATTTAAAACCAAAAGCAATGTTTAAAGAGACTCAGATTCTTGGTATCTGAAATCATTTTCCTGCGTAGATAGCCAGTGTGGTGCAATGGTTAAAAGGAGGGATTGGGACCAGAGAGGCCAGGGTTCAAATCCCACTTGGCAATAAAGTTCACTGGGTGTCCTTGGCCCAGTCACTGTCTCTTATCTTTTCCTACCTCACAAGGTTGTTGTGAGGATAAAACGAGGCCAAGGAGAACCATGTATACCACCTTGAGCTCCTTGGAAGAAAGGTAGGGTCTGAATATAATAACAAACAACGTCAGCACTCCTGTGGCTTTTTGCAGTGGTGTCGTGTGGCTTGCCAGTGCCCAGGGCTGCATGGAGGGGTGGGTGGAAGGGAAGGAAACAGATGGAGCACGCATGCTCATCCAACTGCCTAGCAGCATCTGCGATACCCAGGAGATTGCAGCCACAGGGATAAGAAAAAAAGAGTTGTTCCATTGCCTGGAGAGGTCACTTCCTGGTTCTCATTGAGAAGCTGTTTTCAATGGAGCTCAGTGACAGAAATGAGCAGCTGCATTGAGGCGGTACCGGGTGCTGAATTTTTTGGGCTCCTAACAATTTTGCACTGGGGCAACCACCCCGTGGGCTCCCTCCATGCTCTGACACTGGATTTTTGTATGCAGGTGGCGCTGTTGGATAAACCACAGAGCCTAGGACTTGCCGATCAGATGGTCGGCAGTTCGAATCCACGTGACGGGGTGAGCTCCCGTTGCTCGGTCCCTGCTCTTGCCAACCTAGCAGTTCGAAAGCAAGTCAAAGTGCAGGTAGATAAATAGGTACCGCTCCAGCGGGAAGGTAAATGGCGTTTCCATGTGCTGCTCTGGTTCGCCAGATGCGGCTTAGTCATGCTGGCCACATGACCAGAAAGCTGTATGCTGGCTCCCTCGGCCAATAAAGCGAAATGAGCACCGCAACTGCAGAGTCGGCCACGACTGGACCTAATGGTCAGGGGTCCCTTTACCTTTAAGAGAGGTAAGAGAGAGAAATGTGCCTGATTTGTCCTTCGTTCAGGAATGGGGAACTTATCAGGTTGCTTTTAATGTATGGTGCAGATGTGAGCTTAAGTCTTGCAACAAAACACCTGTTGGTGCTGGTTTTGTGTTTGTTTTTCTAAACAGATCCATTGACAGCAGAAGGAAAGCAGGAAGCCAAACAGTGTCCCTGAACCACTAATTTAAATGGTCAAAGGAAGAGGAAAGCTGAATTGACGGCACATAGTTCACCATCAACTTCAGATTTCATTTGCGCGAGCGGATTGACAAGCGCCGCAGTTCACCATGGAGGGTTTACAAGGTGTCTTGCAGTGTGTTTACATAGAGATCTGAAAACAAAAAAACAAAAAATGTTCCAGCTGCAAGGGCCGTTGCACAAAGGAGTGGAGAGCCTCTTCTGGCTCCACTGAACTGTATAATGAGATGATCGCGACTCTAATCACAAGAGAAGAAAGAATGGAATGTACCTATATATCCTATTATGTAAGACGTTTCATGGCTGATGGGAGCGGAGAGGACAGCAAAAGCATCTTTCATCTGCTAGGGTGGAAGATACAATCCCGTTGTGTTTTGAAGTGCGTTTAGCGTACTTTGTAGAGAAGTGCAGTGATTAATTATTAGGCATCTATTTAAAAAAACAAAAAACTGCAGGGGGTCCATAACTAGATCAAAGTTGCAATATTGGAATTGGGGGGGGATACTTTGTATACAAAGGCTTAAAATAATCCTTGGATAGAATTTGCATGACAGGGCAGCACATAACAATATCACTTACCATTTAGATTGCCAATGTTCTCCCCCCCCCCTTTTTTTTTTTAACTAAAATGCTATTTTCATGGAAACAATCTGGAATTTTGGTCAATAAATCAGATCCTGGTGCTTGTTATCCTCCGGCACAAAGAACCATTTTCTATGTCTTTATTACACTATTTCCTGCCTCTCTTCCAAAGAGCTCCACCATCTTATACCCACAATGCCCCAGCAAAGAAGGATTGGCTGAGACAGTGGCTGGCCCAAGTCCACTCCCTGAATTTCCTGGCTGACCCAGGACTGGAACTTGGACTGTTACTTGTTTAATTCACGCTGAAATGGAGAATGCCTGTGTGTATTGCCGAAAGGGTTTGACTGGAAGATTCCATTGAAGCTAAAGAAGAGCAAGAAGCACTCTCTAAGCCCGGCATAGGCAAACTTGGCCCTCCACATGTTTTGAGACTACAATTCCCATCATCCCTGACCACTGGTCCTGTTAGCTAGGGGTGATGGGAGTTGCAGTCCCAAAACAGCTAGAGGGCCGAGTTTGCCTATGCCTGCTCCAAGTATTTGCATGGGTTGATAATTAACTGTTGTTCTCTGCTCTGTCGTGTGCCTGATTTAGACCACATGAGAGGTACTGAATTGCAAATTGGCATCTCGGGTAGTTGGTCCTTTGTTCCCAGGCTTAGTGGGAATAAAAGGTAAAGGGACTCCTGACCGTTAGGTCCAGTCGTGGATGGCTCTGGGGTTGCGGCGCTCATCTCGCTTTATTGGCCGAGGGAGCCGGCGTACAGCTTCCGGGTCATGTGGCCAGCATGACTAAGCCGCTTCTGGCGAAACCAGAGCAGTGCACGGAAACGCCGTTTTCCTTCCCGCTGGCGTGGTACCTATTTATCTACTTGCACTTTGACTTGCTTTCGAACTGCTAGGTTGGCAGGAGCAGGGACCAAGCAATCGGAGCTCACCCTGTCATGGGGATTCGAACCGCCGACCTTCTGATCGGCAAGAAGGGAGAGAAAACAGTTCCAGGCAAACTGGAGGCTGTAAGGAGAGAGACCTTTGCTTCTAGATCTGTTTGAAATTATATTTTATTTCTTAAAAGATGCTGAGCCTATGCACAAGATATTGTGCACAAGATATTGTATAGAATTATTTGGGTTTTTAAAATTTATCTGCATTTATTGCGTTGATATGTCACTTTTTTCTCCAATCCTTTGAGGTGGGTGAGGCTGAGGGCAGTAACTGGCCCAAGGTGAGCTTCATGACTGAGTGGCACTTGGAAGCTCCCGGGTCTTAGGCTGACGCTCCAGCCACTACACCACACTGGCTTCCATTCTAAGATGCAAACTTAGAAATAATGGTTGCATTGTCTTCACCATCAGAGGAAGTAATGCTTCTGAATACTGGTTGCTGGAAACCACAAGAGGGGAGAGTGCTCTCCTGCTCAGGTTCTGCTTATAGATATGTGGTTGGTGGGTGATGCGGTTGGCGCTGTGGTCCAAACTACTGAGCCTCTTGGGCTTGCTGATCAGAAGGTCGGTGGTTCGAATCCCTGCAACGGGGTGAGCTCCGGTTGCGCTGTTCCAGCTCCTGCCATCCTAGCAATTCAAAAGCATGTCAAAGTGCAAGTAGATAAATAGGTATCACTGTGGTGGGAAGGTAAATGGCGTTTCTGTGCGCTCTGGTTTCCGTCATGGTTCCGTTGCACCAGAAGCGGTTTAGTCCTGCTGGCCACATGACCCGGAAAGCTGACAGTGGACAAGCGCCGGCTCCCTTGGCCTGAAAGTGAGATGAGCGCTGCAACCCCAAGTCACCTTAACCATCCAGGGGTCCTTTACCTTTTTATGTGGTTGGCCACTGTGAAAACAAAATGCTTGATCCGCCAGTCTCTTCTGATGTTCTTAAATTCTTAGATATATGGCTCACTTGCTTTTTCACCTCTTGTGGTAAAAAAGCATCCTGAGAACTAGCTTTCCATCCTCCTCCTCCTCCAACTCTGTTAAAAACAGAAGAAAAAAGACCACTACGGCAAGAACAAAAGCTTGCGAATGGATGCTTCGCAGATTATGATCTCTTTGGGAGACAGAACAAGTCTTTCAGAGGAGGGGGCGCACTCTTTGCCTTTGACTTTCAGTCATCAATCTCTGTATTTAAGTTAGTCAGACAAAGGCCTCATTCATCACCGTGATAAATATAATTTCCTTTCCAGTGTCCTATAGCCAGCTCTTTACCTATTCAGTAAGGATTTTAATAACTTCCACTTGAGGACGAAAGCAAATTAATCTCAATTCTGCAGCTAAATAGTGCTGACTCTTATCGGAGACTTGCTCGTTAGTCCTGTGTTGCCACTTGTCATGATCTCAAAGTGGCCTCCCTGGTGAACTTTTTTTTATTATTGTTATTATTCCGCTAGTCATTTGACTGCAATTATCGCATCCCTTGTCTACCCTAACCTAATATAGCTTCAGCTGCTTTGCTTCCTCTGCTCAGGTCTCTAATGCTTTTACAGAGCCTATTAGCGTTATTCCTTATCGTGAGCTGTAAAAATAGCACTTCGTTAGCCATCAAGACTTGTTAATATTTTCCTTTACTTCATTAAACAACAAGTACTTCAGTCATGAAACATTAGGCAGAAATTGCATATAACTGCAGAAAGCTAATAACCCTTCCCATCTTTTGAGATGGAACCATTTTCTTTCTATAGAAGAATCAAAGGTGTTATTTTTTTCTATTAATATTTTCGATAGCATTTTAAGGTGTAACATCTCTTAGACCGCAAGCATGTGGGCAGAGTTTGGTCCTGTTTTAGCCTTTAGCAGCTGATGTTTTAGCAGCTGATGTTTGAAGGCAATCTCATTCTTCCAATAATCTTTTGTTGCTTTTACAGACCGTCCCCTTCAGATACTAGACTCTGGGGTTCATCCAGTTACTTGGGTGAGTGCCACCAGCCCAGGATGCTTTCCTCTACTGCTTATAAATGTATTAAACTTTCCACTTAAAAGCCTGGTAAGATTAAGCCTCTGCACACGGGCAAGGCACACTGAAAACTGTGGGGTTTATTCTCAGGTAAACATGCATGGGGTTGGATTGTATGGCTGCAATTCTAAACACAATGAATACTCAATATTATTGAACTCAGTGGGCTTGCCAGGAGTGCATGCAGGAGCCGGGCCTTGTGACCAGTAGGGCTTTGTAGTACTGGGGCCTTCCTAAGTTTGTTCTGGAGAGGCAGGGCCGGCCACACAGGTGAGGCCACTTGGTAACTCACTGCACCTGGTGGCAAGAGCCAGGAAGGGATATAAGGTCAGCATTTCCCTTCTGCTCTTTACCACAGCAACACGTTCCCTGCCTTGCTGTGTTTGGCTTCTTGCTTCCTAAGCCTTGGCCCTCGGCTTTGTGACTCCTTGCTTCTCGGACCCTTGACTTCATGACTCCCTGCTTCCTGACCCTTGGAACCCTGGCTTCTGGACTCTCGTTCCTGCTCCCACCCCGCCATCTTAGCCCCAGTCCCAACATCCTCAGCCAGGACTTCAATCGCCCGTAGACCAGATCGTAACAGGGATACACTTCTGAATAGACATGAGGGTTCAGATCATCTTGCACTCTTATTTTCATCAATAGAACCCCAGCCCAAAGCTGCAACCTCAACAAACATACTATGGATAAGCCCCAATGAACACAAAACTTTCATCTGAGTGAAGATGCCTGCAATTATGCTGTACCCTTTCCTAAGCCCCATAATAAAAGCCTCTGAAGTATTATTACCCTTTGTAGGTTAAGAAAACTCTGATCCTGAACGCCCATTGCCTTGCGGCTATACTCATTCATGAGCAAGACTTCAGGAGCAATCCCAGAGGGGAAAAATGTATCCACTGCCTCTTCTTTGGGAGAAGAAAAAGCTAAGGAGCAAACACTGCGCAAATCTGGAGTGAGGTCCCTAAGATGGTTGCAACTCCTGCAACCAAGCTGGTGCCAGAGGTATTGCTCAGCTTTCCTTTGGACCACATCGGTGAGGCCAAGAAGGGGGTCTTGTTGTCTGGGGAGCCCAGGACCTCCATACACACAGCTCAGGCTTGCGCCCCAGGGAGGTTACTTCAGTGCTGCTAATGCAGCAAAAATAAATACAGGAGGCAAGAGTTATAAGTTGCCAGTCTCTGCAGCCACAGCAGGCGCTGTGTTTCTCCAGCGGTTTGATTTCACCTCTGGAAGCACACTCCATTGTCTCTTGAGACAGACGGCTGCCAACAACAACAAAAAGATAAGAAAAGAGTGCATTGCAGAGGGGTGGACTAGATGACTCTTGAGGTCACTTCCAACCCTACAATTCTATGATTCCTCACTGATTAACAACATAAATTGTCATGCAGGCTTTTTCATAGCTTTTAATGCTGTTCAATTTCAGAGTTTCTGAAGCTCAGGTTCAGTTAAAGATCACTCCCCTGGATGTTCTGAAAGAAAAAGTGGTTCAGACTGCAAGCAAGATTTAATTTTGGCGTCTGAATTTACGGCTGTTATTAGCACTCTCTGAAAATTGATGACAGAACGGTTACTAGAATTTTCGCTTTTCTGATTTACTGCTTTCTATTCCCCATCCAGATGGCCAGGCAGGAGGGATGTTCATCTTCACGGTGATAATGCCTGTGATCAACTTTCTTAACGATTTCAAGGAATACTGACACATCCCTCCTCTCCTTGCCCTCCCCCTTCCCGGGTCTCCCACATGCTAGATTTGACAAAATGTTTTGAAGAAACTCAGCGCCTCAAGTATTGGCAAAGGTCTTTGTTGATTTAAACAGCCTTTTGCAGCAAGGCATAGGGGACTCGAGCTGGTGGCCAACATCTATTCCAGTCTGAAGAAGAAGTGTGTTCATCCAAATTGGCTAGACAGCATTGCGGAGTTCAGCCTAATGACTTGGAGACTTGGCACCAGTGGAGAAAAGAACGATTCAGCTTGATTGGTGGTCCCTTAGCAACCAAAGCAAGTTGCTCTCTTGCTTTTGTGCTTTGGTATAAACCAGCAATAAGTAAGCATCAAAGCCGTTGAGGAAATATCTGAGGAGGTTTAGTACAGCCAGCAGGCCTGTAGAAGATGGCTGGATGGGAGCTGCCACAAGCAATGGGGGAGAAGTTTGGTTCAATTGCCATTTGAAGGTGAGCCCACCTAATTCTCACCGCTCAAAACAAGCAGAGAACAATCTGTGAAAATTTGCGCTTCTCCGAATTCTGCGATGCAGTTCTCCAGAAAAGTATTGTGTTCCAAGATAGAATCACAAAATTGTGGAGTTGGGAGGGACCACAAGGCCCATCTAGTCCAACCCCCTGCAATGCAGGGATCTTTTGCCCAACATGGGGCTCAAACCCATGATCCTGAGATTAAGAGTCTCGTGCTCTACCTGCTGAGCTGTGTATCTACGTAAAAATGCATGTATTCGTGAAGATAACACACAAAATTGCATTACATTAGGAGAAATTGCTTACACAAAGTATCCACATTAGACGAAATTGCATACAGAAATGTGAACACTGGGAAAAACCCACAATAAATTGCTGATGAGGAGTGCTTGTTTTTTAATTGCAAGCAGATGTGGAAACGTGGAGAATTGAATTTGGGACTGTAATGATGAGAGAGAAACTGAAATTGGCTGACTCTCCCGTTCCCTGCTGCTGTTGCTGCCAACCCTAGAATCTGCCTTCCTCACTCTACCCAATGGTAGGACTGGCCCCGCATAATTGCTTAAAAATGGAATTATATAATCAAGTCCAGACGAAGGGCTGTCTAAGAAATGGGTCATAAATAGCATTTGCTATTTAACTTTTGGCAATATCTAGCCGTTCTCCCAACCTTCTAATGTATAATTTGCAGTCAACAGCAAATAAATGTAAGACATTCAAGGATCCCCTATAGTTACGTTTTCTTGTCTTGCTGTTTTGGAGAAGACAAAGAACAAATTAGTTATTCGAGTTGCTTTTTAAACAAGAATTATTCTCCCAAGGTGCCACACTCCTTGTAGTTAATGGCAATTGTTAATAAGGAATCTTAAAATAAGGTGTAGCTCCAGCACTTTCAACACGTCCCTTGATGTGTCATACTAAATAGTCACTGAATAATAGATTCATCAGTTAGCATCACGACGCACAAACCGACTTGAATATGCAAAGACTTTTCTTTTCATCGCCTTTTCTTAAATTAAATAAAAAACCCAACAACTCAGAAAAAGCCATAATTTAAGCGTCTAGGCCAAGATGTAGTCTCAAAGACAGAATTTAGGCTGGCTGCTGGGAGCACCTGCACACCTGCCATCCTGGGGCGATTCCTGGGGCCCCTGTTTATGCCTGTCCTGGCCGCCATCTTATTCCCCACAATGCCCCTGACTTAACGTCACCCTGGAGCATTGTGGGAAATGCCATGGGGCTGGAGGAGATGCTGAAGCTGTTTGCCTCCCCGCCCACACCAGCTGTTTGAAGCCAGGCCCAAGTGCATGGAAGGTGTGTGGCTGTGGAAGAGTAAAACAGTCACAGGTTGGGGGGGGGGTCTTGCCAGAGCTGCTGCCCTGCTGCATCCTGGTTCCAGCAAGCAGAAGCACTGCCACGACTGCTCTGGCAGAACACTGGAGGTGGTTGGGGCAGTGAAGATCTGTGCCCAACACTGCCTGGCGGATGTTTCTCCTGACATCACCACAGCCCCGCTCCACCCCAGTCGTGGTGAGCAGCAGCACTTCCACAGCCAGGAGGGTGGCACAGCCTCTGGGTGGGGTTATTTCTGTTTTAGATGCACTATAGACCATTGCTTTGTACCAGCCCATTTTATAGATAAGTATGTTAAGAAACCAGGGGATGTGCTATATTCAGCTTTCATTGATCCGAAAGCTGCATTCAATTCAATCTCTTGAGTGAGACTGTAAGCACTAGCTGACGTCCATTGGTGCCCTGGGCTAGTTGAATACGGGCCCAAGTTTCTAGCGTCTGTAGAACTGGAGATAGGAGGCAAAATATGCAGGCACCATTCCTCTCAATTTTGGTGATAAAACTAGCCTGCTCCCTCTTTCAATGTTTTGCTTCTTCCAATAGCTGTCAACTTTCAGATTTGAAAATAAGGGACCAGCAGCCTCACCTGTCCCAGGGACTATTCCTCTCACTTTTGGTGCTAAAACTAGCCTGCTCCTCCCTTCAGTGTTTTGCTTCTTCCCCTTCCCGTCTGCCCCCCCCCCCAAATCCTGTGGATTTCCATGGTTGGCATGCATTACTTCATCTTTCAGATGAGTTATACAGTGGTACCTCGGGTTAAGAACTTAATTCGTTCCAGAGGTCCGTACTTAACCTGAAACTGTTCTTAACCTGAAGCACCACTTTAGCTAATGGGGCCTCCTGCTGCTGCTGTGCTGCCAGAGCACAATTTCTGTTCTCATCCTGAAGCAAAGTTCTTAACTATTTCTGGGTTAGCGGAGTCTGTAACCTGAAGCATATGTAACCCAAGGTACCACTGTAATAATAATAATAATAATAATTTATTATTTGTACCCCGCCCATCTGGCTGGGTTTCCCCAGCCACTCTGGGCGGCTTCCATAGAAAACCAAAAATACACTAAAATATCACAGATTAAAAACTTCCCTGAACAGGGCTGCCTTAAGATGTCTTCTGAATGTCAGGTAGTTATTTATCGCTTTGACATCCGATGGGAGGGCGTTCCACAGGGCAGGCGCCACTACCGAGAAGGCCCTCTGCCTGGTTCCCTGTAGCTTTGCTTCTCGCAATGAGGGAACCGCCAGAAGGCCCTCGGCGCTGGACCTCAGCATCCGGGCAGAACGATGGGGGTGGAGACGCTCCTTCAGGTATACTGGGCCGAGGCCGTTTAGGGCTTTAAAGGTCAACACCAGCACTTTGAATTGTGCTCGGAAACGTACTGGGAGCCAATGTAGGTCTTTCAAGACCGGTGTTATGTGGTCTCGGCGGCCGCCCCCAGTCACCAGTCTAGCTGCCGCATTCTGGATTAGTTGTAGTTTCCGAGTCACCTTCAAAGGTAGCCCCACGTAGAGCGCATTGCAGTAGTCCAAGCGGGAGATAACCAGAGCATGCACCACTCCGGCGAGACAGTCCGCGGGCAGGTAGGGTCTCAGCCTGCGTACCAGGTGGAGTTGGTAGACAGCTGCCCTGGACACAGAATTGACCTGCGCCTCCATGGACAGCTGTGAGTCCAAAATGACTCCCAGGCTGCGCACCTGGTCCTTCAGGGGCACAGTTACCCCATTCAGGACCAGGGAGTCCTCCACACCAGCCCGCCCCCTGTCCCCCAAAAACAGTACTTCTGTCTTGTCAGGATTCAACCTCAATCCATTAGCTGCCATCCATCCTCCAACTGCCTCCAGGCACTCACACAGGACCTTCAACGCCTTCACTGGTTCTGATTTGAAAGAGAGGTAGAGCTGGGTATCATCTGCATATTGATGGACACCCAGTCCAAACCCCCTGATGATCTCTCCCAGTGGCTTCATATAGATGTTAAAAAGCATGGGGGAGAGGACAGAACCCTGAGGCACCCCACAAGTGAGGGCCCAGGGGTCTGAGCACTCATCCCCCACCACCACTTTCTGAACACGGCCCAGGAGGAAGGAGCGAAACCACTGCATAACAGTGCCCCCAGCTCCCAGCCCCTCTAGACGGTCCAGAAGGATGTTATGGTCGATTGTATCAAAGGCCGCTGAGAGATCCAGCAGAACTAGGAAACAACTCTCACCTTTGTCCCTAGCCCGCCGGAGATCATCAACCAGCGCGACCAAGGCAGTTTCAGTCCCATGATGAGGCCTGAATCCTGATTGGAAGGGATCCAAATGGTCCGCATCCTCCAGGCGTGCCTGGAGTTGTTCAGCAACCACGCGCTCAATCACCTTGCCCAAGAATGGAAGATTTGAGACTGGGCGATAGTTGGCCATACTGGCCGGGTCTAAAGATGGTTTTTTAAGAAGCGGTTTAATGACCGCCTCTTTCAGCGGATCTGGGAATGTTCCCTCACAGAGGGAAGCATTCACCACCCCGCAGAGCCCATCGCCCAGCCCTTCCCGGCTTGCTTTTATTAGCCAGGATGGGCAAGGATCAAGGAGACAGGTGGTTGGTTTCACGCGTCCAAGCAGCCTGTCCACATCCTCGGGGGTAACGGATTGAAATTGATTCCATGCAACTTGACCAGACAGAGCTCTAGCACTCTCCCGCCCCAGCCCTGCTCCCACGGTGGTGTCTAGCTCCTTCCGAATATGAGTGATTTTATCTGCAAAAAACTTTGCAAAATCGTTGCAGGAGATCTTGGGGTCTTTACAAGGCCCCGGTGGTAAAGGTGGTTCCGTTAAATTGCGAACCACCTGAAAGAGTCTCCTGCTACTATTTTCTGTACAGTACAGAAGAGCTGTACACTGTACAGAAGAGCTATTTTCTCCCCTTCAACCAAGGCCATCAGGACTCACTTAGCTAGGCCAACACCATAGATTAAGGGTATAAGAAACTTCCATTACTCTCTGTTAAACCTGTTCTTCATTTCTAGTTTTCAAATGGCATATCACCTCTTGGTCCCTTAAATTACTTCTGTTTGAATATCCTAATTCTGTGTCAGGGCTTCATCCGCACTTTCCCACCCATATCTGCTTAGTTCCTGTGCTAAGAAAACCTCAGCCTTATTGGGATGGCTTGAGGGCGGGGTCTCTGTGCCTTGGAGCCCTTTGATTGGACACATACAGGCATTCTCAGAGGCCCGTTCCAGTGACTGAGATGGTGGCAGCTCTTTAAAGTAAGTTTTGCAAAGTTTTTGGTATCTTCCTATTTTAGCTTGTACCAGATGCTCCACAAAGCACTGCACAATTGTGGCATTTTATCTCTGCTTACTCTGCTCCACGTCTGCCGGCCTCTGAAAGAGAGCACAGCATTCTGGGTAACAAGTTCGATGCCCGGAAATTGACTCAGTGTAGAGCGTTCCCATCCTTTCCTCTGATTCTAGTTTACAAACCCAGGGTGGCTCTTTGGAGAAGCTCCATCAGCATTCCCAAACTCTTCATTCATTATTGATGCAGTACATTCTTCTTTTAAATGTTTGATAAATCCAGATGTTTCAACCATGTGCAGCCAACGTAGTGGTACTTCAAATTAGAGTTGCATGGATTCTGGGAGCAGGATGTCAAAACCTATTCAGGGTATGTGGTTTCCCTTATGAAACATAGATACCATATGGTCTTGTGCATTCCTCTCGTGAACGTCTCTTCTTCCAGGCAGCTAAAGAGCAAGCCCTCTGCTATTTCTGTGGCTACATTCACACACAAAATATTTTCCACAAAGAACGGACAAGATTAGGCTGTAAGAGCTTACCTTTGAAGTCCTGGAAAAGATCCTGTGGAAACTCATCCAGACCCAGGAAGCGGTTGCTATCTATGATCTCATCCAGATCTTCATGTGAGTTAACACTAATCACTGTATTGGGGAAGGCGCCCGTTCCCAGGATATTCATCCCTCATAATGCAGTTGCCCTTTGAGGAAGTACAAAAAGAAAGAAAGAAAAGAAACTCAAGTCAGTTATTTCCTTGGTGCCATCTTAACGCAATAAGTGAGAGCAGTACAAACAAAACTGAATGCACATTTGCTACCCAACTCCACCTTGAAACCACCCCTGGGATAATAGGTTAATATTATTTGGGGGAGATTAAGGTGCTATGGCAATTCATCACTTTGTTTTTTAATTAGTTCTGCAGAACAGCTATGACACAACGTAGAATGTTTATCCGCATCTAATTGGTGGGCAGCAGCTTGCCTAAGTGTGCTTTAATCTTGCTAATAGTGGAAACAAATGATATCATTTATTAGAACTGAATTTCTGATTTGGAGGAGAAAAGAGGTCAGTTTCATGCAAATTGATTTTCTCTCTCTCTCTCTTTCACAGTAAGCGACAAATTCGGTTTTGCACATAACATTTTACACCACTTAGCCATGAACATGGATGGCCACCAGGCCAGAGCGGATGGCTGAGTCACACAAATATTCTCTGACATTTGCATTTGTTAATCCCCGATGTGAAAGCCCTGATTAATCCATCTGAAAAGGAGGGAGGAGACCATACTGACACATTATTTATTAACGTATACATTTATGAGTTGCCCTTATACTAAAGGCAACTTTACAATAAAAATGCACTTTGAAAGCAGGAAATGTCAGGAAATAGTGCAGGGTAGATTTCAAGAACAGACAAGTTTCTCAGCAACAAACACAAAATTGACATGTTGAAGATATGATTCAAAGATGTTGTTGTTGTTGTTGTTGTTGTTGTTGTTGTTGTACAATGGTACCTCAGGTTACATATACTTCAGGTTACATACGCTTCAGGTTACAGACTCCGCTAACCCAGAAATAGTGCTTCAGGTAAAGAACTCTGCTTCAGGATAAGAACAGAAATCGGGCTCCAGCGGCACAGCAGCAGCAGGAGGCCCCATTAGCTAAAGTGGTGCTTCAGGTTAAGAACAGTTTCAGGTTAAGTACGGACCTCCGGAACGAATTAAGTACTTAACCCGAGGTACCACTGTATTTACCGGTATATGCCACCCATCTGGCTGGGCTTCCCCAGCCACTCTGGGTGGCTCCCAACAAAATATTAAAAACATAGCAAAACATCAACCATTAAAAACTTCCCTGAACAGGCTTACCTTCAGAAGTCAAATAGTTGTTTGTCTGTTTGACACAGAGGCATGGCGTGGGGGGCCGTGGCCCCAGGCACACATTTTTGAGGGGGCGCAATCAAGCGTCCCCACGACAGGCACAGAGCCCTGACACCTGAGACACGCAACTGTCTAGTGGGCAAGTGGATGGAGGCAGTGGGTGAAGAGCCTATTGGAGGCAGACTCTGTTCACTCTCTGCACATGCCCCCTGGCGCACACCCTCACCCCAGCTGCCCAGTCCACCAGGTGGGTGCAACACTCGCCCCACCCTGGGTGCCCGCAACCCACACTACGCCACTGGTTTGACATCTGCTATGAGGGCATTCCACAGAGTGGGTGCCACTACCAAGAAGGCCCTCTGCCTGGTACCATGTAGCTTCATATCTCTTAGTGAAGGCCCTCGGAGCTGGACTTCAGTGTCTAGGCTGACTGATGGAAGCGGAGATGCTCCTTCAGGTATACAGGGCTAAGGCAGAAAAGCAGAGCAGAAAGCAGGGTATTATACCATGTTAATCATTATATCAACATTATCATCAGAACATAATAAGTGCTCTGTTGAATCAGGCCAGGGGCCCATCTAGTCTAGCTTCCTGTTCTCACAGTGGCCAACAAAATTCCTTTGCAAAATTCCTTTGGACTCAAGAGGGCGAGGTGGAGGAGGAGTGATGGAGTGGTGGAGATCCTGTCCCTTCTCCTGACGCTGCAGGAGAAGGGGGAAGCAGCGTTGAATTACAGCAGGGCTTTGAGGAATTTGAGGGAAGTCACAGCTCAGAGACATATGAACAAAGGAGTTGGGCAGTGTTAGAAGACTGGAAGGAACTGCAGCAGGGCAGCCTGATGACACCCTGTCACTGGAGAGTATTTCTGACCCCCCTTCTCCCAAAACGCGACGTTAGTGAAGAGTGCAGGAACAGCGGAATCAGCGACATTTGACCATAAGCAGCCACCGTAAGGGAAGGTGTTATTGCTAGGAAAGAGGGGGGGAGAAGCCCAGTTTGGAGCAACGCCATGTCTGAGGCTTGTTGCTTTCTGCCAGGCTTCAGGGAATTTGGTCCCCCTCCCTCATGGCAGGCTGCCAGTAATGGAAAAACAAGAAGCTCTTACCAATATATTTTACTCAATATTCACAGAGAGGGGTGTAGGATATTGCCTCTCCATCTCTCCTATTCTACGTCATCCCTTCATCAGCTGATCTGTCCTTTCTGCCTCTGAGCTTTCTGTTCTACTACTCTCAAGGCACACCTGGTCCCGTAAGAGGAGGGGTCATGAATGCTTTCTAAAGACACTGAGTCTGTCATCTGTCTCTCCCCTGGTGCTTCCTCTTCCTGCTGCTCTCCCAATATTTCCCAGCTTCTCCCCTCTGCAGCCTCTGAACTATGACCTTCTGCAAACCACTGTTCTAAATCTATACTGCCCTCCTCTTCTTGGGAAGGTCCAGGAGAAGGGGGAGGCGGTCTCCACCATTCCTCCTCTGATGTCCAGTCCCTGACAGTGTCCATAGGAAATAATCCTTCTAAGACATGAAACTTGGGGTCATGCCCCTCATTTTCCCTAGATGGCATTTCTACTCATCTTGAATAACTAAGGCTACAATATTAAAACCCTTGCCAGAGGGTAAAACTTCATTAAACACAGCTGGCTTACTTCTAAAAGCATGCACAGGACTGCTCTGTGAACATTTTGTGCTTGTGTAGTAGTACAAAAATTCTCCCCCTGTCTCCAATGTACATAATAGTACTTGTGTAATATTTTTCTCTCTAAAGACTCTCTGTGTAGGAGGAAAATGTAGTAGAAGATTGTCTTGGTAAGAATAGAGATGTTTTAACAATATCTATAAATACAAATATTCTCACTCTATAACAAATGTCATAAAACACAGCTGAAACAAAGGGACGACGTTTCTTACAGAATAGCGTTCAGAAGAAAATCAAGTTTGCAGGTTTCTGCTGCATTAACTTTGAATTATAATTGATTTGTGGGAAGCAGGAAGAGAAAGTGTGCCTTGGTGCACAGGGCTTTATATATGGCGTGAATAACTACATCCATCAGGGTATAATAAAATGTTGATTACTCCTAAAATATAAATAAATCTTGGGGTTTACCACCCAAAAGTGGTGCATTCTTCTAATTACACCATTGATGAGATTGACTTCGAATTGGCTGCAGGGCAAATACAATAAACCACTAAGCTCCGTACGCCGTGCTGAGCACACCAATAAAAAAGGACAAACTAAACAAAACAAGGTAATTGGGAGAGAAGCCCCTGGAGTAAAGAGAAGCACACAAAAATGCACAGATACACACAACAACTCTCATCTTGGAAACAAATGACATGAGCTGGGTTTGGGCATTCTAAGAATTCATGAAGACTGTGTAAGGGGCAGGTGGTCCTTGCCCTCAACACCCCCAGCTTGGTCAAAGTGGCTTCACCCAAGCTAAGCTTTTGCTGTGGATCTGCACGCAGTTTTACACTTATATTTGCGGTTAACAAAAAATATTAATAATACTAATAAATTTTTATTTATATCCCGCCCTCCCCAGCCAAAGCTGGGCTCAGAGCGGCTAACAACAATAAAAGTAACACATCATTCTAAAATCAATACATTTAAAATCAAATCAGAATCAAATTAATGGCAACCATTGGGCTAGAGTTCTATGGGGATTACCAAAGGAGGGGGTCAGACTGTGCCTTGGCCAAAGGCCTGGTGGAACAGCTCTGTGTTGCAGGCCCTGTGGAAAGATGTCAAGTCCCGCAGGGCCCTAGTCTCTTGCGACAGAGTGTTCCACCAGATCGAAGCCACAGCCGAGAAAGCCCTGGCTCTGGTTGAGGCCAGCCTAACCTCCCTGTGGCCCAGGACCTCCAAGATGTTTTTGTTTGAAGACCGTGAGGTCCTCCGTGGGACATACCAGGAGAAGGGGTCCCGTATGGAGATATAGTGGAATGTGCAAGTTCATGCTTGGATCGGAGCACTAACGAACCGAAATTTGACCTAAATTAAGAAAGACCAGTGAGAATTTGGAAGGAGAAAGGGAAGGGGTGCACTGGTCTATGATGGGGGAAAGGTCAAAAACATGATAGGATAAAATTCAAGCTGGGTAGATAGCATGTATTGGAAAGTGCGGCATCCAAAGCAACAGTGCTTCCGTTACCTCTCCTCTCCCTGTACATGCACACACCCAAAATCTTCTCCAGATGGTCCCCCAACCCCCTGAAGCTGATTTTGAGAGCACATAGAGAACTTCAGTGGAGAGGAGGGGATGTTTCTGTTCTGCTGACACAGATCTCTTTGGTGCTGTGGTCTAAACCACTGAGCCTCTTGGGCTTGCCAATCAGAAGGTCAGCAGTTCGAATCCCCGTGATGGAGTGAGCTCCCATTGCTCTGTGCCAGCTCCTGCCAACTTAGCAGTTCGAAAGCACGCCCATGCAAGTAGATAAATAGGTACCGCTGTGGCAGGAAGGTAAATGGCTTTTCCGTGCGCTCTGGCTTCTGTCAGGTGTTCCATTGCACCAGAAGTGGTTGAGTCATTCTGACCATATGATCTGGAAAGCTGTCTGTGGACAAAAGCCGGCTCCCTCAGCCTGAAAAGCGAGATGAGCGCCACAACCCCATACTCGCCTTTGACTGGACTTAACCATCCAGGGGTCCTTTACCTTTATCTTTTTTTAACTGTCCAGTGACTTGGTTCCATTTGGGAGAGGAAATTCCAGTTTCATATTTTATGTGGGTATCATGTCAGCTGCTAAGCAGGTAGCAGCTAAAGAAATAAAATAAAAAAGATTTGAGCTAATTTTTGCAAGTACAGAGGATGGAAGAATACCAGGTGGAACAGAAATCAAAAAGGAAAGATACAAATCCTATACCCTCCAACATCCCACTGAACCAAATTGGAACGCTTGCTTTTTGGTCCCAAGCTCTCGCAGGAGCCAGCTGACTCACGCAAGTCTGCAAGACCAAAAAACAAACAAATGTCTTTTGGTCCAGCACTCTGGTGCAAGCCAGCTGATTCATGGCAGGTAAAGGTAAAGGGACCCCTGACCATTAGGTCCAGTTGTGGCCGACTCTGGGGTTGCGGCGCTCATCTCGCTTTATTGGCCGAGGGAGCTGGCGTACAGTCATGTGACCAGCATGACAAAGCCGCTTCTGGCGAACCAGAGCAGCGCACGGAAACACCGTTTACCTTCCTGCCGGAGCGGTACCTATATATCTACTTACACTTTTGACGTGCTTTCGAACTGCTAGATTGGCAGGAGCAGGGACCGAACAACGGGAGCTCATCCTATCGCAGGGATTTGAACTGCCGACCTTCTGATCGGCAAGTCCTAGGCACTGTGATTTAACCCACAGCGCCACCCACGTCCCAATTCGTGGCAGAGCATGAGACAACAAAAAAGTATATTTTGGTCTGGTGCAATCCAGCAGACTCTCACCAGAACATGGGACCAAGAAACAGGATATTCCCTCAGAAGCCAAGGGTGGCTTTTGTAATTCCAGGATGCCCCGCTCAGTTTGGGATGGTTGAGAGGTACGGACTCCATTTTGTTGTGTACAAAGTGTTGCACATGCTCACAAGCTTATCGCACAAGCATTCGAAACAAAAAGTCACCCGGTTTCAACCACACGAGAAGATATCCTAGTGCAGCAGTGGTAATACGCTTCTGGATGTCCAATCTATGTGATATCATGGTAGTATTTAGGAAGCTTGTTATGGACTGGCCTTGAAATATGAACATGTGGGCACTTCCAGCCTGGTGCTTCTTATGAACGGCTTGGGGAAAGTGCTCTGCTCCGGTTGAGAACACCCGTCGTGAGAACAAGAGAGAGGGGAAGTGAGGGTGACGTTCACCCCCCTGGAAAAAAATGGAAAGGAGGTATCCCATTGAATGCACAGAAATGCGCAGGAAAAAGGGGTTTTCTGCTACTCCAGCACTGATTAAATACCAATACTTTAATAGTGTGAAAGGGAGCAGAAGAACCTCAGTGCCAAACTGGATGCACTCTTGTCTGCGAAACACCTCTGGACCTGGCAAAGATAGCACCAGGTTTCTCAACTACAAAACCGACACCACATGAAGCTACCTCAGAGCTTTAGATTACTAAAAATAAACGTGGAGGTAGCTGGAAAATATAATTTCAAGCAAGCATGGTTACAAAGAAAGACGTTTAAAAAGAAAGGAGGCTCACAGTGTGCTGATTTACAAAAGTTGCGACCAGAAGCCTTGCGACGAATATAGGATAGAGACAAATAGCATATTAAAGAGCACAGAGTACTACCTCTGAGATTCTGAAACGAAAAAAAGAAAAGAGAGGAGAGGAGAGGAACAAGAGGCCAAAAAACCCAAACCAGAAAACAAAACAGTCATCTATAAAACACAGATCAAGTTTCTTAGAGGTTTAAAACCTAGATACCTAAATTATATGTCTAGGTAGGCTAGCTGACAGAAAAGCTTTTTCATCAGCTTTCTAAAACGAGAGGAATCATTAGTGATGGGATGATGGATTCACTAGAAATACTGAATTTTTACACCGACCTATGGTCAATCCATTCCAGAAATACGTATTTGAACCATGAAATCTATCCCACTAGACACCTTCTCATCTGTGCTTGCCCTGATTTTTTATTAATTCCCCTTTTGGCTAAGGTCCATGAATTGAATTTAACATATGAGAGGCTCCACAGTTATTTTTATGTATTTGTTAGCTCTACTGTCACTGCTCTAAATGTACAGTTACAGAGAATGTCAGATTTCATCTCTTGGCTTAATGTAACGGCAATATGATGTGTGTCAAAAGACTGATGGAAACAAATGCAACCCTCTCTTCCTATAATGGATTTTTAATTGTTAAAAGTGAGCGAGAAATCACCTCCCTTAGCGTTGGCAAAAAACAATCAAACCCCAAAATAAAAAAACAAAGCAAATCCTGAGAAAAACTCTGCACAAATATATAAGCTATGTTGAATCTGAAGATCATTGAGGAAAAGACAAGGCCAAATAATTAAGGGCACTTTCAGTTATTGTCTATCCTTTTACCAGATTCCCTTAGGGCTTTCCCACAAAGAGTCACATCATTGGTTTTATGGTCTGTTGCTATGACCCGCCCTCATGAGTCGAGGTGAGATGTCAGCATGTGGTTCTCTTGAAGTTCACTGCATCAACTGGAGCAGGGAGAATCTTCTCCCAAATTTGCAGTTATTTTGTGGATGCATCCCTTAAGCAACGCATCTACGTTGGTTCTTTTTAAACTAGGGATGTGTGAAATTGACTCAAAGGAATCTGATAATTCAAATGGTTACTTTCATGACAGGCTGTGGAAAACAGCAACAGCCAACAATAATGTTAAACCCACTGGATTCCAGTGAGTCTCCTCAGCATTGGGACAGGCCTGCTTGTGCTGGCTTGTCTTCTCTTCATTGCAGGAGACGCCGTATGTCATTTCAGAGGGCCTTCTCAGTGGTGGCGCCCACCCTGTGGAATGCCCTCCCATCAGATGTCAAGGAAATAAACAACTACCTGACTTTTAGAAGACATCTGAAGGCAGCCCTGTTTAGGGGAGTTTTTAATATTTGATGTTTTATTTTGTTTTAATATTCTGTTGGGAGCTGCCCAGAGTGGCTGGGGAAACCCAGCCAGATGGGCGGGTTATAAATTATTATTATTATTATTATTAGCGCATGCTGCTCAAAGATGCATTGCATCATGGACACTGTATTCTGTTCTGTCCCACAACATGCATTCGCAGTTCCTAGTTCTCAAACAGTGAAGCTCGCTGCAGCAGTGCAAGTGACGGTTTTGAGAAAACTTTATGAGAATTCAATCTAACAGTTTGTCACTGGATGCATACCTGCCCTTGCGTGATGGAGTGATACTGCAGCAAGAGCACAAGACAAGGCTGGTGGAGGCTGCCCATTTCTGCTCCTGCAATGCAGCTGTGCTGGCTTGGGTCCAAATGACAGCAACAGTCATGATTTGTCAGAGATACTTAACCAGTGCAATGGCTAAGACAGTGCCAAGGTTTTTGCTCGCCAGAAACGCACGAGTTGTAGAAAGAGTTATGTTCTTCCTTCTTCATTTTTATCCCTCAGCTGGCTAACTTTGTGCCTTCTTTCCCTGTTTCATCGCCTTATTGATGTTGCTTTCTCTCCTCTCTCTTTTTTTTGCTATTTAACAAATGCAAGTTAAATATTTATGTGCCTGATGGCTAAAGTGGATGTAGAGCATTTCTGAAAGAGGACCTGTTAATGCCAACTCACGCACATGACGCATTTATGGGAAAACTGTAATAGTCTGCTACTGAAGCATGAATATTTATTAAGAAATTGTGAGCCAATAGTTTCAGCTCAATTTCATTTTGAGTTTCTAAAAGCCTTCAAGTTTTCTGCTGTACTGCTTACGTTCCAGAATCGCTCTGCTGCTCCCATTTTGGATTTGAGATTGAGGGAGAGGGAATACTGCAAGCATCTTCGTCAAAAGCCAACGAGAGTGGTTTAGCGCCGTGTGAATTCTTCAGTATTGCATGCAATGAATACATCTCAGCAGCTTCACAATTTGCAGAGTCCTTGTATATGTGCGTGGCGACATACCACTTCTGTCGCAATAGAAGCTCCCCATCCAAAGGCATGTGGATTTTTTCGCCCTTCCTTCTCACCTTGCCCTCACTTGGGACGCTTCAAGCACTCAGGATGCCTAAAATCTAGTCATTTTGAATGGGGCTATTGTGGAAAATGGATTTTTAGGGAGAGGGTGCCAATACAGCTCCTTGCCAAGGGAGTAACAGACCCTAGGTATGTCTCTGAATGAACACCACCCACCATGGCATCAAGCCTCGGTCCTGTATACCTGAAGGAGCGTCTCCACCCCCATCGTTCAGCCCGGACACTGAGATCCAGCGCCAAGGGCCTTCTGGCGGTTCCCTCATTGCGAGAAGTGAGGTTACAGGGAACCAGACAGAGGGCCTTCTCGGTAGTGGCGCCCGCCCTGTGGAACACCCTCCCTTCAGATGTGAAGGAAATAAGCAGCTATCCTATCTTTAAAAGACATCTGAAGGCAGCCCTGTTCAGGGAAGTTTTTAATATTTAACACTGTACTGTTTTTAACACTTGATTGGGAGCCGCCCAGAGTGGCTGGGGAAGCCCATCCAGATGGGCGGGGTATAAATAATAATAAATCATCATCATCATCATTATTATTATTATTATTATTATTATTATTATTATTATTATCAGCAGAGTGTTAGGCAGGATAGCCTATGAGGCCCCACACCAACTTTGTGACTCAACGATTTGATGTATGAAAATCCAAGCAAAAGGAAATGGACACCTGTAACAAAAACCCAGGGTGAAATAGAGAAAAATTGCAGGAAACCTCACACAAGCGTGCACACACACACACACACACACCAGCCATCCACTGTTTCTCTACAAAGGCCAAGAGCGGGGGGAAACAAGCATCATTTGCTTTAACACAATATCTGGTGTTTCTTGCTTTTGCCTTGTGGAGGTGACATGTCTGGCTTTTGCTCCAGGGTTCTGTTTATGTGCATAGCTTTAACACATAGTAATCAGGTGGAATGTTCTCTTCATTGAACATGCAGTCATCCAGAACTCCATGCAATTTCCCTTCTCCTTTTCTAGACCGTATCCTACTGCTTTGAGGCTATATATTACTGCTTATGTCCTCGGAGGTAAGCCTCTGTGTGTGGCCGCTATAGAAATGTGTCATTATTCTTCACCTTGCTAATTGTGCCCAATCTACTCAAAGTTGATGGGTTGTTGTTGTTGTTTTAAAGCCCCTAGCCACACAAAGGGGCTATTTCCATTCTGGTGACGACTGGGGAGGGAATAGGGTGGCTTCCCCTCACCATGTATGGTAGAAATTGCATACCCACCTGAAATTTAATAAATGAAAAACCAAGGACCTAGTTACAGGCTCAAGAAAAACTGGATCTGATGAGAGTTCGAGGGGTCATTCAGACCAACCCCCTAACCTCTAACAATTTGACATGATGCAAAACAGACCACAGCGACAAGTAGAAGCCCAGTCTTTAACTAAAAACAGGTTGACGTTTAAAAAGCTATTTGAAACCTGTTTGAAAGCAGTGTAGGGATGACCCCGCTGTACATACCTGGGGCCGGGGTAGTTTCATTATTGTTTAAGAAGGCTTTCCCTGAGTTGTGACCCAATAGGGTGTGTTGAATTTTTCAACTTTCAAATGATTTGGGAAATCGAAAGATGTTTTGGTTCAATTAATATAATTTAGTTTTGCTTGGTAAGTGAAATGTGTGTCAGATTGCATAGAAATCATTAAAATTGATAGCCAAGTACTTGCCATTATATTACATATTAATGTTATTTATTATTGTTATTATTTAACATTACCTAAAGGTAAAGGTACCCATGACCATTCAGTCCAGTCACATCCTTATTCCACACAAACCAACCACCAGCAGAGGGCTGGTGTCATGCAGTCTATGATTCTATGACTCTGGGGTTGCAAGCTCATCTCGCTTCACTGGCCCAGGGAGCCGCTGTTTGTCCGCAGACAGCTTCCGGGTCATGTGGCCAGCATGACTAAACCGCTTCTGGCGAACCAGAGCAGCGCACGGAAACACCGTTTACCTTCCCGCTAGAGCGGTACCTATTTATCTACTTGCACTTTTTGGCGTGCTTTCAAACATTACCTAGCAGAAGGTAAAGTCAAAATTTATTGGTTTTCCAATCACAAAAATACTAGCAGATTATTGACACCCCAAAACATATTATTAAGACCCCCTCACTGAAGAAATTTGCAAAAATTAAGTTTCACCCCCTAAAATGACACATTTACTGACCCAGCCACTTACAGAACAATTGCATAAGCGAATATATTGCTTTTAGGATGTGTAAAGTTGCTATTATTGTTTTGAGAGTTTGCTAAAGCTTCTTTCACATTCTAACCCATGGAGGACGCTAAACCAGCTAAAAATGATGTGTTGTTCTCCTTGCATGTTTGTTTCCGTGTTAGGAGACAGAGCACACAAACAGGGCTATTGATGAATTGCTTTGGGTCACAATTAAATTGTCTTAAAGGCCTAAACAGGAATTCACTATGGCCAGTTGCCACAGATCCAGAGGTTTCATGTGGGGCTGAGCTGCAATGCCCCATCGATGCCCATACACAATTCCTGGAATGAGGCAAGCGTCTTGAAGCATTGCAATGGGAACGTTTTGTCCCTTGGCTGTGTCAAAGAAGGAAATAAAGTCAGAAGCAATAAACAGCTCTCAGTGCTGAGAAAATTGAATGATTCAAGAGCTGATGCTGATGGGAACTCTCGATTCCTGAAAAGCTGCGGGGATTATTAGTGTTCAATTAGCGCTAGGTGTTCCTTTGGCTCAAGCTGAGCCCACTCAGAACAGTGGAGCCAGATTGCGGCTGCCCAACCGTCTGGAGGTCGATCTTTACATTCGCGGATGAGCTAATGCGTTTGTGGAGAGGCTCATAAAGGGAGGAGTTCACCTTGCATTCGCCTTGGCTCATAACAATAAATCTCCCCATGTTTCCAGAAATAGATGGCCTTTTTCTTGTCATTGATCTGCATGCCATAATTTAAGCATTTGCATGCCCTAATGTGGAGCCTTCCCATTGCCTGAAAGATTTCTCTCCAGGGAATGATCACTACAAGGACAACCTTTTGAAATGTAAGAGCACCATCGTTGGGAACGGAGGGCCCTGGAATCCGCGCGGGGTTCGGATACAGCCAAACGCTGAAGCGCTATTATGTCCCTTGATAAATGGCTCCTGGAGGCATTGTGGATGCAAGCAGGAGCACTGTAGCAATTAAATTCCAGACAAGACATCTAAAGCGAAACCCCCGCAAGCACACCATTTGCAAAGGACCTATTAATACACGCTTTATCAAAAGGCTTGTAAATCCACGAAAATGCAAAGGGAAGGCTATCCTGGAGAGACGAGGGAAGTTCTAAGGGGGAAGGAAAAAGAAAAGGATTCAGAGAGCTTTGTGTGGTCTAAATGTGGAAGGAAAAACACTTTGAGTTGTTCAGCTCTGTGTAGTGAAAACAAGGAAGAAAAGGGGTCCTTTTCTACATGTCGGTAAGCTCTAGGAGCACTGTGCTGGAAAAACTGGAATCAGAAAAAAAAAGAAAAATCATGGAACATCTCTGCTAATTGAGGCCTGGGTGGTGGGGTGTCCATGCCCACCTGAACTCCCAACTGCTGAGTTGCTGCTGCTTACCAGGAGAGAGAGAGATTGGGCATGTTGAGATGATGGGGAGGTCGGAAGGAGCACAACACTGACTCAACGAAAAAGAAAAAGAAGAGGAGTTTGGATTTGATATCCCGCTTTATCACTACCCAAAGGAGTCTCAAAGCAGCTAACATTCTCCTTTCCCTTCCTCCCCCACAACAAACACTCTGTGAGGTGAGTGGGGCTGAGAGACTTCAGAGAAGTGTGACTAGCCCAAGGTCACCCAGCAGCTGCATGTGGAGGAGCAGAGACACGAACCCGGTTCCCCAGATTATGAGTCTACCACTCTTAACCACTACACCACACTGGCTCTCACACTGTTGACCTCCCTACCACTTCACCCCCTCCCACTCTTGCTCCTGGTAGGCAGCAGCCCATATCCTCTGGGGTGTGGCTGGTTTTCCACCACCAGGAACCAGAATCCAAATCCTTTCCCTCTGTTTTTTCCCTGGGGGACTCTTGGTCAGGCAGTTTCCACTGCTCCTCTGCATCCATCCAGCCAGGAGAACATCATGCAGACAACAATAAATTAATGGTGATAGAGGAAGCTGACTTTCCATGTTAAACAACTGCATGGATGAGCCCAGAATCTCTTGCCGTACATGTTTTATGTATAATACTCACTTCATCAATAAACGAAAGCAACTCATAGGTACATTGTCAGCATATGTTTACCGGCAATTCCTCATTTTCGGCGCCTTTGATTAGGACAATTACATGATCAATTAGACAGCATGAAATCCTCCAATTAACCTTTGCCATGCAGTAAACACATTTTTGCTTTAAGTGTTTCCCGTATGGCCTGCGGTCATAACCAATGAAAAGAAAATATTGCATAAATCTAAACAGAGGCGTAATAAAAAGCCCAAAGAAGGCTTTGGGAAGAAGATTTGGTTTAGCAGATAAAATGAAAAGTTCAGCTATTACGTAAGACAGCTATTACAGGCTTCTGTGAACTGTGATAATCTCTACTCTCTGGTGGGGTGTAAGCACTACCCATAGCCCACTACAATTAAACCCACGGCTACGTGGGGAGTGCTAAAGGAACGGAGACAGTCCACTTTCTAATAACATGTCGTACAACTGCTGCAGAAACAGTCCTGGGATTTCCAAAGGGCTTATTTGCAATTGCACTACCATGAACACCCTCTGGCAATATCATTTCACCTCTTCAGGAAGAAAGTGTGGCCAGGATTCCTTGCCCCTTACTATCATCTCCCCCTTTGCCGGAGCGAATCCACAGAGGCAGAAAGCTGTCAATGCAGTCTGGTCTACTCAGAAGTAGGGGTGGCTGAATCTCATTGATTTGGGTTTCTCAATATTCCAGTCTTAAGTTCAATTCGCCACATTTATGCATCAGTTGTTTTTTTTTATAAAAACAAAAACATTGATGGGAAGTCCTTGGTTTAACAGTGTGTACTTTTCCTGTTGATTCATCATCTCTCACCTTGCTGAAAATTCCCAGAGTGCCACTCTTAACATCAGAGTATTCTGTGTGAGGCAGTTGCCATGAGAGCTCATACACCCTATTCATCAGGGGGTGACTGCCTTGTGTTTCTCCTTTCTCCTGCTTCCTATCCCTATTTCCCTTGTGTTCCGCAAACTTCCTATTATGGGCTCACCATTGGGGACTTTCTGGTGGTGGCTGGCTCAGGGCAGACTCAGTGAACATGGTGGAGCAGGGCCACATCTGCCCTCATGGGCCAACTTCCCCTGCAAGTATCGGGTCTTTTTGCTATTCCTCCATCCGAGGTGTTTCATAGAATCATAGGCTCCATCCTCATACCCCTCAGCTGCCCTGATTTTGCCGGGGCAGTCCCATAATTGGTAAAGCCATCACAGCTTCTGACTTGAAATCTGGGTGTCCCGGTTTCAAGGTTTGCCCCCCTCCCCCAGTGCCACCCCAGCAGTGAGATAGAGCGAGATGGTGGTGGTACATTGGGGAAGCCACGCAAAGCCCAAGGCTCACCTGCTGGCCACACAGTGGACTGGACACTTCAAGGTAGGAGCTTCAGATCTGATCCACATGGATCCTTACCTCTCTGTTCCTCTCAACATGGCAGGCAGCTCCGAGTTTGGTGGCGCAGCCTGATGGTGTCATTCACCAAGGCACCACTGGGAGCCAGAGGCAGAGGAGGCATGAATTTTAAAGGGCCGTGGTGCAGATTGGAATGAGCAGTGGTAGTGGGTGAGTCTTGAGCGGCTATCAGGATGAGGAAGAGGATGGGTGTGAAGAGAAGGAGGGCTGGTGCCCAGTGCTAGGGTCCTGCCTGGTAACATGTGAGGTAATGGAGAGGTGTCAGTAGTGCCTCTGAGCATGTACAAAGTGCACCCCACCCTGGCTCTTCCCCCAGTCAGAAACACCTTATATTTCTCAGATGAAAATGTCCTGATTTTCATTGAGGAATGTTGCACTACCATGCGTCCTTTTATACAAGCTTTTGTGAAACAGCATTCACGAAATCTTATGGCTCCCTCCCACTTTTCCACCTTCTCATTATTCCCTTATATCACAAGGTTGCTGTTTCCCTTGCAGCTGACACAGAGGGCAATGAAACATGTCCTTGAGATCTGTTTTGAGTCGTTCTAAACACACACACACACACACACACAACACAAAGCCCCCAGGGAGGGGTCAGCAGCCTCCTGACATTTGCAGTTGTGCTCTGTAATCTAAAATACGTTATGTTCTGGTTGTGAAGTGCTGTTCACATTTTTAAAGAAGAATACTGGGAATTTTATTTTATTTTTTCCCCAATTGATTTTTGCCCTTTCTTTCAAAAGGCAGAAGAATCTCCAAGAAAATAGGCTGCCTTAGGCACACACTGAGATTGAACACCGTATCGGCACTCAATTCTCTCCCTCATCCCCACCCGGAACACATTGCCCAGCTGAGTCTCCTTCCTTGCAACTTGAAGCAGGTTTGGCAAGAGCAAGAGCAAGACCTAGGCCGCATCCATACCATATACAGTGGTACCTCAGGTTAAGTACTTAATTCGTTCCGGAGGTCCGTACTTAAGCTGAAACTGTTCTTAACCTGAAGCACCACTTTCGCTAATGGGGCCTCCTGCTACTGCCGCGCTGCCGGAGCACGATTTCTGTTCTCATCCTGAAGCAAAGTTCTTAACCTGAAGCACTATTTCTGGGTTAGCGGAGTCTGTAACCTGAAGTGTATGTAACCTGAGGTACCACTATATTCAAAGCAGTAATATACCAATTAAAGCAGTCATGGCTTCCTCCAAGGAATCCTGGGAACTGTCATTTGTTCATGGTGCTGAGAGTTGCTCCCCTCACGAAGCTACAATTTTCAGAGTGGTTCAACAACTGATACCTCTTCTCAGAAGTGCCCATTCTTCCTGTCTTTAAAACACACACACACACACACACTGGGCTGTATGTTGCAAACATAAACCTATTAGACTCACCAACAGTTAGAGAAACTGTAATGGCTGGAGTGAAGAAGGAGCTGTGATGGAGGGAGAAAAACTTGTGAAAGATGCCAAAGCATTAATACGTGTGGCAACTATTTGACTGGCAGCAACTGACTGCAAATATAGCCTCCTTTCAAATATGTGGGGCTTCCTTCCATGTTGTGGGTTTTCCTATGTGCATATAGGCCATGGAAGAACAGTTTCAGCTCATCACAGTACGGCCTCCGAGGGAGATATTGAACCTTTGAGGGAATTACAGGGCCACCCATCAAGTGTTAAAATTGCATTTGCTGTGCTTTTAAAATCCCGTTCTATGACTGCAAACGATCCGTCTCAGAAAGCCATGGTCCTTGCATATGACGCCCTCTGCACCTTCCGAGAGATAATTAGGGTGCCTTGCGCTGGCACGCTTTCTGTATAATCTTGGGAACAATAACATTAAGACAACTTTCAGCATCATGGGGACTTTACCTAGTGATTGGGGCATTTTAATTGCTATAATTTAAATATGGTACAAGAAGCAGGTCACCAAGCAGCCTTTTGAAATCCCAGAGGTGATTTGGAAACTGAAAAGGAGATGGCTGTTAAGCACAGAATGGTATCAGGTATGATATCAAATAAATAAATGGCCAAAATGAGTGGCTCTACCTTTGCCCAAAATCATATACTGGTACTAATATTTCATTGATTATGTGTGTTTTTTAAATAAAAAATACGGTCTTTCCTTCAAGAAACCCAGGATACCGTACAAATTTTCTTTTATCCTCAGAGCAACCCTATGAGGTAAATTTGGCTGAAGAGAGTTACTTACCCAAGACTACTTAGTCAGCTTCATGGCAGAATGGAGATTTGAACCCTGGTCTCCTCAGTCATAATCCATGACTCTAACCACCAGGCCACACTGGCTGTGTCTTCCACACTGTGCATTTGAGGGGCCAATGAGAAACGCAACTGAAGAATGAGATCAAATCAGGCATCCTCCTCTGCCTTGAGGGAAAAGGTGAATGAACAAACCAGCGAATCAGCCTTCTATGGCTGTGCTGGTTGAGGCTCATGGGAATGGGAGTCCAAAACACATGGAAGGTACCAGGTTGGGAAGGTTATAGCAGTCCTTAAGACAATGGCAGAGATATTGCTCTGAGAGCTGGGAGTCTCATTAGAATATCATTTATTACGGCCATAGGCCCATACAGGTAAAAACAACACATAAATAACAGCTTGTGCCGTAAGGAGAAAAAAAAGCAATCGCTAAAACACCACTATAACAATAAAATACTATAAAATGGAAAGGCATACTACGCCTTAATTAGCTTGTAGAGCTCCTTGGCGTCGCTTTTGGGAAAGGACAGCAACTAGGAACCTAGCCACCTTCAGGGTCGTGTGGGTATAATTGTCCTGCAAGATTTGGGCAAGGTGGAATTTTGGGGGGAGTCTCATTCTATTAGGCATGCACCGCATCTGCAAAAAGCCTGAAGCTCCTGGCCTGTGCATTAGGTCACTCTGATCCACATTCTCAGCATGTTATTCCTGTTGGTGCTCAGCTGTTTGCCTCCCCTGCCCCTCTCCCTGGACCTCAAATGCTGCACACCTCCCAAGAGTCCCGATTTAACCGAGACAACCATACTTTCTTTGAAGGTGCTCTGCCTTCATCCCAGGGCGCCCTGATTTCACCACCTGCGGACAGGGCTTGCGGAAGTAGCTTCTGCAGCGGCATTGTAAAGGAGCTCTTCTCGGCCTTTGGGAAGAAGCTGTGAGCCTCTGACAGGCTCCTGGAGCCCTCCTGCCACCTTACCAAAACCAGCCAGCAGTTACGAGGCTTTGGGAAGATGGCCGGAGGGCTCCTGGACCTCGTCGGAGCATTGCACCTGTGACGTTAACATATATGAGAGAGTGCTGGAGGGGAAATAGTTAAACAGGTTGCCCTGTCAGGACCCGGGGGGGTGGAGTCAGGGGGACTAGAAAACCAGTTCTGGGAGGAGTTCGGGGAGGAGTTCATTGGGAGTTGTTGGTGGGTAGTTGGTTGGTTTTAGTGGGTTGGCTGGTTGGGAAAGGTAGTTGGTAATAGAGAGACAGTTAGGGCAATGGGTTCTTGAGTGTGGGGAGGTAGAAGAGATAGAGAGAGGAAAATAAGACTAAGAAAGTAAAAAGCAACCACGTTTGGAATACCGTAAAAGTTTGTTTGTGTCTGAAATAAAATACACTCTTCTTTATTAATTGAGAAGCTGACTGAGACTGAAGTGATTTTACCAGGGAGGACCTGGTTGGTGGCAGCGGATTAGTGGTGTACGGGTCAATAGTCCGTGAGACGACTGGGGGCTCCGTACGAACACCACAGCACCTCCCTCTGTCAGCTGGGCAGAAGCTTCCCAGGCTTTGGGAAGGAGGTGCCAGGGCTCTGTCATGATACTTGAACCCTTCTGTATCCTTCCCAAAGCTGGCAAGTGCTTGCCCAGCTTTGGGAAAGTGGTGGGAAGGCTCTTGCACCCTGTCGGATTGTCATGCGTCCTTCCCTAAGCCGAGCAGAAGCTCTCTGTGCTTTAGAAAAGAGACGTGAGGCCACTGTCCTGATTTTTATTGCCAGAGTGGTGAAGCATGTGGTGTTGCAGTTCCCTAAGATATAGTCATTCTTTGAGTTGGTGTTTTCCTTGAGTCACAAGGCTGCCTTTGGATCTTTGCTTTGTTATTTCCCACAAAGAATTCCATGAAGCAGTGGGTATATCCGGAATCACTGTTCACTACGTCTGTTTGCGGACCACTTCGGCAGCATTGGACATCATAAAACAAAGCTTCACGGCTTGTTTTCTCCAGATAAGAATCTGACCCATTGCTTCTTTCAGAGACTTGCATTGCCCACAAAGACTTTCAGAAACCTATAGACTTATATTTATTTGATTCTATGTTTTCTAGATAAATATAAGTCTATAGGTCTCTGAAAGTCTTTGTGGGCAATGCAAGTCTCTGAAAGAAGCAATGGATCAGATTCTTATCTGGAGAAAACAAGCCATGAAGCTTTGTTTTATGATGTCCAATATGTTTTCTAGGGGACGCGGGTGGCGCTCTGTGGTTAAACCACAGAGCCAAGGACTTGCCGATCAGAAGGTCGGCGGTTCTAATCCCCGCAACGGGGTGAGCTCCCGTTGCTCGGTCCCTGCTCCTGCCAACCTAGCAGTTTGAAAGCACACCAGTGCAAGTAGATAAATAGGTACCACTCCGGCGAAGAGGTAAATGGCATTTCCGTGCACTGCTCTGGTTTGCCAGAAGCAGCTTAGTCATGCTGGCCACATGACCCAGAAGCTGTACGCCAGCTCCCTCAGCCAATAAAGCGAGATGAGCACCGCAACCCAAGAGTCGGCCACGTCTGGACCTAATAGTCAGGGGTCCCTTTACCTTTATGTTTTCTAGAGATTATGTTCTGTATAGATTATAAAAAGAGTTTATATTGACATCGCATTGTTGTACTTGGTCATCGTGTTGCCTTTGGATATTACTGATTATTGTTATTTCCCATGGCATGAAACCACCTTGTTTATGGCAGCCCCCTTGCAGGTGAGCTATGGGTCTGTTCCTATTACTGCATCAGCGTGATCTACCTAGGATTGTCAACAGACTGGATGGGATGGGGGAATAAATAGACTGGGATGTTCCTGTCAGGGAACTGACATCGGAGCCCAGAGTGGAGGTAGGGCTCTCCAACGATGCAGGAGAAGGGACCAGCAGGGAGAGGGAGAACACTTCCCTTGGGGAAGGAAATCGGCGTGACACCAGGAAAGAAGGGGAGGAGGGAAGGTTTTCGGAGAGAGGGCTCCAAGACCCTTCCACAGGGTCCAGCGGGGAGAGCCCAGGACCTCCGATGGCCACGCCCACTCTGCGCAGGAGACTTCCGTGCAGAGAGGCTAGGCGGAGACTTGGCGTCAAACAGCTTTTATGTTGGAAGAAGTTCAGGGAACGCCCACTGACGGATTCTGCCAGTGACTGAGACAGTCGCCTTGTAAGGGCTGTCAAATCAGGGAAAGGTTTAGCTACCCCAACAGCTGGGAGCAGTTTGGAATTTACGCACAAGCAACCCCAATTCCCATTACAGTTCCTCTTGCCTTTAACTGCAGTTTGAGATGATCTCCTTGGTGAAGCTTTTTCACAGCACGGAGATGGATAAAAACCTGCACTAAAATGCTCCTGCCAAAGGTTGTTGGCAATCCTCAATGTGACAAATGCAAAGAAGGAGGGCAGCTTTCTGGGAATGGGGGCACTTGGCCCTGACCCAGTTCAGATAGGAGATGCAGCTGGATATCAAACACCAGCATACAATGTTGGATACCTCCGGCGAGGAGATTTATGGGGGCAAACTGGTTTCCGCTCCAGTGGTAGCAAACTGCTTCGTAAGTATCTGCACCATCAGCAACGAACAGGAAATGCATTAGTCTCAGGTTTCATGAACCAATGAGTTGGATGCAGTTAGCCTCCTTTCCCAAATGAATCTGCTCAGATAATCAATTCAAATTAAGACACAGAGCTACACTGGTAAACTGCTAGGTTATTAACCTTAATGATATTGGTGCTTTCTCTTTGCCACAAGTAGTATCAGAGGTACAAGTTGCAAGCACGCTCCCTGCTGAGAAGATTATTGATGTTTCTAATTAAACATCGCAACCTTCAAATGGGCCAATGAAGAACCTGAGGAAGGGCTAATTTTTATTTGCACTATAAGAATAAATGGCTTGTATGTAAAATCCCCCTGGAGAATTGGTTGGTATTCTTGCTTACTGTGCACTGGACTGACTTCCGTTATCATAGAAATTGTCTTATGGTCTTTCTGGATGATCGATTTACTTGTGCAAGAAATGCACAGTTGAACTTCTGTTGCATGGGAACCAAAGATCTTCCATTCAGAAATACTTGCTTCTGGCTGATGGCATTTCCGGTAACTCAAATTACAACGTGCCGTTTCAAGGCCAGAGGGAATTCCATATAATTCTGCGCAAGTTTTGCACACGGCTGTTGGATCATCCACAGCTGGACAATACCTTTATTAGGACCAATCACAAAATAGTATCCAGTTTTTGAGTTCTCCAGAACCCTTCATCAAGCAAGATGTTACACAAAGCAAGAAGGGGCATATGAAGAAGAATGCAAAGCAGAATAGTACACAAAATGTAGGGTCAATATTGATACAAGCTCAGCTTTTAGACTAAAATCACAGCCGCACCATACACTTAAAGTACATGACATCCCCTGGAGCAGCCTGGGAACTACAGTTTGCTCAGGGTGTTGGGGCCAGTAGCTCTCATTGGGCTGTCTGGTAAAGGCTAAACTGCAGTAGGAGATGTTTTGAATGGATGGCCTTTCGGTGGACTGCATTGCAGTAGAATGCCCACTGTAACACATGCATGATAACGGAATGTGACTATCATTGCTTTCAACGTGAAGATACCATGCAAAATATCAGTTTTCCCTGTCGGAACAGAAGACCCATGGTGAAGGATGCTGTGCATCACGTTACATTCGGATAAATCTACTAAATTTTGCATTAGACAATACCAGCCTAGTTGTTGCAAATGGGTGCAACAGAGACAATCAAGGATGATGAAGTCTGACAGATCAGAAGCAAGATGAAGGAACAATTAGCATATCAAGTCTGAACTCTTACATAACAGACCATAAACTTGTCAGTAGTTCTCATCCTACTCTGTAGTTTGAGGAAGAACGGATTTTACATCTTAACAATTGAGCAGAGTCTATTATTATTATTAAATTAAGTAATTAAATTTCTGTACCATCCTTCATATGAGGATTCTTTTCCTAGGTGTAGTTGCTTTCCTTAACTGATTGTATATTTGAGCTATATCTGAAAATCCAGATGTTGAAAAACCCAGGTTTTCTATGGAAAAAAGAAAAAGAAAAACATGCATTCTTCCTTATACCTTCCCATACTCCAAATTCAAAGCTAAGTGAAGGTTTACTTAGTTAGGGTTGCCATATTTCGAAAACTGAAAATCCGGACACAAGACATGTTGAGCTATTTTTGGCAAAGTTGTTGAGCCCAGACACCATTTTTGGCAGACAAATCCTGGCTATGTCCAGGAAATTCCAAACGTATGGCAGCCCTAACTTAGCCCTTCCTCCCAAAGGACACCAAGATTACAAGCAGCTAAATGTTAAAACAATACAATTGAAAATCAATTTATCTAAACCTATTGAAAATCTTAAAATGTTTAGAACATCTGAAAATATTTAGAAACAATCACATACCCTTAAAGTTATTAATGTCACGGTTACCCTGGCCAATAAATCTCAGCCATCAAATATTTGGGTAAACAGGATTTTTACATTCCTCCTGAAGCTCAGTAACGAGGGAGACAGATGCACCTCAGCAGAGGGACAGGCATTCCACAAATGGGGAATCACCACCCAAAAGGCCCTGTCATGGGTGAACACCAACCAGCCAGAGTCAGTACCACCAACAGGGCCTCCCCGGTCATCTGTAGAGCCTGAGATGTTGATCTTGGAGAAGCCACTCCTTTAGGGACTTAGGTACCGAACTGTTAAGAAACATGGGAATTTGTCCCTGTAAAGACAGGGGCATTTCCTGATATTCTTCAGATAAGTCCTCTGCCAGCTGATCATATTTGTACATAATCAACATAAAAAACGGATTGGACTTCCTATCATTTTAGGCTGCTATGGTCTGCTCTACTCTACTCACTGGCAGCTTTCTGGGGCCTCCAGGTCTTTCGCATCAACCGCTACCTGATCTTTTCAACTGAACTTGGGGGACCTTCTGCATCCATGTGTTCTCTGCCTGAGCTTACGGTCCTCCACGCCTTCTCCAAATCTGCTCCTCACTCTGCTATTGGAGCTGCCATCCCTCAAGTCTGTGCAGCCATTGTAGGATGCTTCGGGCTGCTTTAATTCAGCAAATATGAGATCACAAGCTAAATCATGTACTGGCAGTGGGAGAAGGCAAGCTGCCAAAGAGGCTGAGCTGGATTAGTGCTAGGCAGAAAGAAAAGCCAGAAAGAAAACAGCAAACTCTGGCTGGCTCCATATTTCTGTCCAGTGAAACTCTTGATTAGAAATCTTGAAATTTGTCCGTGATCCTTTTACCTTCGCTTTTTTGTGTGAGTGGTTACTGTGACTCTGCGTCCATGGGCTGGTGCTTTGATTGCTGTGCTCACCTTTAGCTTATAGAGAACAAAAAGGAAAACTTCTTGCTTTTGTTCCAAGGCGGCTTGTCAAATGCTAAGAAGACTTGCCTCGGGCGCTCTGCTGAAACCAACTCGCAAAAGGTTTCCTATTATGACAGGCCCAAAGAAAGAATACGCCTGCCATTAAAGTGATGGCTTACTTATTTCATGGTTCTTCTGGAGACTTTTAAGACACTGCGGAACTGGATGTGGCTGGTATACCATGCAGATAAGCATGGACTATTTTATTCCACATACAGTGGTCCCTCAGGTTAAGAACTTAATTCATTCTAGAGGTCCTTTCTTAACCTAAGGAACCACTTTAGCTAATGGGGCCTCCTGCTGCCGTCGTGCCGCCACCACACGATTTCTGTTCTCATCCTGAAGCAACGTTCTTAACCCGAGGTACTATTTCTGGGTTAGCGGAGTCTGTAACCTAAAGCGTCTGTAACTTGAGGTACCACTGTACAGTCATACCTCATGTTACGTCCGCTTCATGTTACGTTCTTACAGGTTACGTTCTGTGGTGACCCTGAAGTACTAGAAAGGGTTACTTCCGGGTTTCGCCACTCACACATGTGCAGTCATGCAAAATGACGTCACACGCATGCGCAGAAGCCGCGGATCGCAACCTGCACATGCGCAGATACGCCGCTGCAGGTTGTGTTCTTTTCATGTTGCGAACGGGCCTCCGGAACGAAGTACCACTGTATTTAGCGAACAGAAGACAAGTGAGGGGCTGGTTGTATGAAAATAGCTGATAATGCATCAAAGGGGCCATTCCTTCTCTTCCCACCTTGGACACCTGCTCCTGTCAGTGTACTCATCCTAGCCAACTGAGGCTGAAAGTCACGAATTGCCCTGCTGACACTCTGGGAAAAGGAGCATGAACTGTAGCTCAGTGGTACAGCACCTGATTTGGCATGCAGAAGGTCTCATGATTGATCCACAGCATCTCCAGGAAAAGACTGCTGTCTGAAGCTCTGGAGATATGTATAGTCTCCAATTGCCCTGGCAATGCCAGGACCATCACGAAAACCCTTAAGCCATCACAGCTTCTCACTATGTCACGCAGAGTCTCGAAAAATCCCGCAAGCAGGAAAAGGGATTGGGGAAGCAGGGGACAGGGAGAGGAGGTGACAGTGGCCCGGCCCCTCACAGTGGCTCAGCAGGACCCATAGCAAGGGGAGGGGAGGAAGGGGGAAGGGGGAAGGGTGTCAGTTGCTGCCACTGCACTCCTCAGCTCTGCCGGTCAGTACCACATAACACATTTGACTACTACAATGATGCTGGGGACAAAAGCGGCCTAAGGGGACCTGGATCACACAGGGTCCTTTCAGAGGTCATAGCCACTGACGATAGAGACTATATTGCTGGTGCAGACATGCCACCTTGTAAACATCCACCACTCTCTTTGATCTACCTTTCCATGTTATTGGGTTTTTTTTCCCCCACCACCCGTCTTCCAGGTGATGATATCTTCAAGCTCTCTTCTAGAACTGAATGGCCATGCAAATCCTTTACCCATTTGCCCAGGACAAGTTCCCTTGGATTTATTGTGTCCTTACTTCTGAGTAAGCATGCTTAGGATTGTATTGCACAGCGCTTAGCGTTTTCTTATAAAGGGAGCAAAATCCTGAAAGAACTATCCAGGTTCACCTTGATTAGCAACTGAGGAGTCTACCAATTTCAGTCGCTCTCAAGTTCCTCATTTTTCCAATCTTAAATCCAATTCTCCATATTTCTAGAACAATTTGCATTTTGTTTTACAAATCATGGTGAAAATTCATCAGCATTTTGATGACAATGCCTCCTTATAAACACATTTTTGGCAAACGTGCTCAATTTTTTGCAAGCAATGTCCCCCAATATAATGCTTTCTGTACATTATTTTCACTAAAGCATTTTTATACACATTTCCCCCTAACATATGCATTTTTATTTTATTTTTTACACATTACTTGGTTGGAGAACTGCATCACAATATTCAGAGAAGCACAGACTTCAAAGGATATATGGGTTCTCAGTCACATATTGGTTCAAGAAATGCAAATTAGGTAGTTTTCTCATTAAAATGCAAGCAAATCAAATTTCTCCCCCAACCTTAACATTAACTAGGTTGCTGGCTGCTACTGGTTTTGTATGGCTTTGGAACTGCATAACACTGAGCCTTCCAGGGGCAGCTCATTAGTTCTTAAGGAGCAGCTTTATAGCATAATTCTCTTCTTTCTCTTTGGCGATCATTCGTGACCGAGTAAGATTGTCTTCCATAAACACGGTTTTAACAATGAGTCCGTAAGTGACTGTGGAGGCCAATTCTGGATCCACACGTCCTTCCACAGTGGGGACATTGGTTTCCGGACAGGAGTTGATCATGGTGTGGATTTGCCAAGCGTGCCTTCCTCTTAGCACATTTCTCCCTTGTGTCCTGAGTTCAAATGTCTTCAAAGCCCATGACACCTTTGGTAAAGGCTGTTCTCCAACAGGAGCGCTCGCTGTGTTTCTCAGTTGTCAGTGTTTATACTACCTTTTTTTTTAGATTTGCCTTGTTGACCATCAGCATTACGCTTTCCATTTTTAAGTTTGGAATAGAGTAGTTGCTTTGGAAGACAATTATCAGGCATCCACACAACATGACCAGTCCAATGAAGTTGATGTTGAAGAATCATTGCTTCAACACTGGTGATCTTTGCTTCTTCCAGTACACTGATATTAGTTTGCCTGTCTTCCCAAGTGATGTGTAAAAATTTTCAGAGACACCATTGATGGAATCTTTCGAGGAGTTGGAGATGGTGTTTATAAGTGGTCCATGTTTCACAAGCATATAGTAAGGTTGGTAGTACAATAGCTTTGTAAACAAGCATTTTGGTTTCCCTGCGAATGTCAAACACTCTGCACTTCAATCAGGAGAAAGTCGCACTTGCAGAGCTCAGGCGATGCTGGATTTCAGCATCAATGTTGGCCCTTGTAGAAAGATAACTGCCTAGGTAGGAGAAGTGATCGACATTTTCCAATGCTACACCATTGAGTTGGATTTGTGGCGCTGCAGAAGGGTTATTTTGTACTTGTTGGTGCAGGACTTTGGTTTTTGGGATGTTGAGTGATAGACCAAGCTTTTCGTAAGCTTCTACAAAGATATTTAGGATGGTTTGGAGGTCATCCTCTGAGCGTGTGCACACTACGCTGTCATCAGCATACTGAAGCTCTATGACGGAAGTTATGGTAACCTTACTCTTTGCATAAACAAGTGCCTTGTCTCTATATAGCTTCCCATAAATCTGAAAGAAGACAAAGCCATTCCAGTATTGTACACTATAACAACTGTCTCCTCCAGTTTAAACTTATGAATTATAACTCCTCGGCAAATACGCACATGAAAATACATTTTGGAGTTTGTTTACAAAGTTCTTGTAAATTGGGCTATGCATATTTGAGGAACTTTGCAAAGATGAAAGCAAGTAATATACAAAGTCTTTTATATTTGTGGCCGTGTTGCAGTTTGTGTCTACCCATTGTGATAAATGAACTTGTCCCTGTGCTCACAACAGAAGAATCTGCACAAACTCCAATGCTTAGTATGTGTGCAAGCCAAGGCAATATTTCATGTTGATTCCTTGATCTACTTCTTCCAGAAGAAAGAAAGAAAGAAAGAAAGAAAGAAAGAGAGAGAGAGAGAGAGAGAGAGAGAGAGAGAGAGAGAGAGAGAAAGAGTTGGCTCTGTGCTCCATTTGTGTATACATATTTGTATACATTTAAAAAAAACAACAAAATAAACTACCCATAATAGCACTGCAGATTTAGAACAAGGAACCATCTTGTGTAGCTATCTACTAAACTCCTTCCAGAACCAAAAGGCAGAATCATGCTTCTAAGTACCAGTCACAGTGGAATGATCGTGGGAGAGGCCTAGTGAACTTGTGCCCTCTTTGTGGGCTTCCCATAAGCATCCAACAAAATTATGTTGACCTTTGGCCTGATGTTTACTGTGAGCGGAAGATGCAACTGCAAACACATTCACTGCAGTAAACTTATTTGCATAGGAAATTCCCTTGAGTGAAAATACTTGACGCACTAGTCCCAATTCCTGATTTCCTTGTTCCAAAGGCAGGCAAACACCACCATGAAAACCAAGCCCACCTGAGTGCATGTCTGCCCCTTTAAAGGTATTGAAACTTCCCCTAGATATACCCTCTCCTTTCTTCCACCCCCACTCCCTGCCCGGTGCAGAAACTTGGGTCTGGAATGATACAGTCAACTCTGACATTGAGCTGTTCGATGTCCCTATTTTCATCTGAGAAATATTGGAGGGTATGATTTCTGTTTGTCCTTATTTATCCAAAAATCATTTCAAAGATGACATGGAATATTTCATCTTGCAAAAGCAAAGTGCTCATAACAAGAGCAAACCTCACCGACGGAACATTTTACGTATCAAGGAACAACTTCTGCAGCCATTGCTGCTGCTGCTGCTTCCACAGCTTAAGAAGCAAACTCCTGCTGAAACTATTTCTCTCATCAGTTGTGGCAGATGTCCTGATATAAAAAGTGGAAAGCAAACTTTGATTGTGTGCAGTTTCCTTATGCATCTGCAAAGAGAATCCTTGGGTTGCAGTCAAGAGTTTCCTTCATAAAAACTGCAATTCTGGGCACATTCTCTGAGACGGAATTCATACAGAACTCACTGGGAGCTTCTTCTGAGCACACATGTATTTATTTATGCCTTTCCTTGAAGAACCTCAGGAAAATGTATGTAGTTCCTGCTATATAGTTGTGATGAAGTACCTGCAAGGCCCTCCAGATGTGGGCAACCGTCAGGGATGATAAGTGCAGAAATCCAAGAACATGTAGCAGGAGACCAGTTCCCCGTCCATGCTCTGTATTTTATCTTCACAACAACCCTATGTAAGGGTTAAGGGATAGGGGAGAGTGATTCAGGATCAGACGGTTAGATTATTGGTGGATACCAGATGTGAACCTGGATCTTCCTTCCCTAAGACCAAAGCTCTTCCTATAACACCACAGGACTAAGCTATAAGGAGAACAGGACTGGGGAAACTGCTGCAGTACAATTCCCATCATCCGTTGCCTTTGGCCATGCAGGTTGGGGCTGATGAAAGCTGCAGATTCCTCACTCCTGCTGTAGAATTGCAGTCCAGTTCATACTTTTGCAGTCTGATCCTATACAGACACAAAAATCAACCAAGTTAAATGGGATTTTCATTCCAAGCAAGTGTGCCTACAGACTGCAGTCTTAATATAAACTGAGATGCTCTCGAGTGCTTTGAAGGACTCAAATGAAAGAGCACTATTCAGTAAATAAAACATCCTAGACCCTCATCTGTATCCTTAATTGGCTGATGAAATCAGAAAATGAAGTGCTTCTAGCTGTGAGAAATCACATTTATAATTCAATTGTGTCCTTTCTACTAAGTGGAAGCATTTTGGTGTGATGTGCAAAAGCTGATTATCAGGACTTGCAAAGACAGATAAACGGCAATGATACATACTTCTGAAAAGGGTTGGCACAGGAGAACAGCTTCAGACAATTACTAATGCCCCAAACCTAAAAAAAGAAAAGGGGAAGGGGGAAAAAAACAGCACTTGAAAGCTTTTCCAAGTAATGCATTTGGGACCAGGGAGCCAAAAGGTGTATTACCACTTTTAAAGCACATATAAGAACGACAAAAAGGTAAGTGCAGCATTTTTGTTGAAGAAAAAGTTGAAATTCTTCAAACTACAGAGTCATAAATGCTGCTTTGCTGGCAAGTGGCATTATTGCTATTAGGGACGGACACACACACACACACACCAAGAGTTGGGTAATACCTTTAGCAGGACCAACTCAAAAGACACAAATATGTGACAAGCTTTGGAGTGCTCCAAAATGCTTATTTCAAGAAAGCTATTACAGGGCAGCTGGATGAGGTAAAATAGCAGGTAGGAAAAATTAGGCTGGGTGTTGTGGCCATGGGGTCTACCGGGTTTAAAAAAGGGACTGCAGCATTTTAGTTCCTCACACAGGACCTAAAACAGAGATGCTGTAAGCTATTGACAGGAAAGAGGGCTGAATTTTATATGTAAGTTTGACACAATGAGCTAAATCTTTGATTGTTAATCCATTGGGTTGACAGGTATGGTTCTTCTGAAAGCTGACTATTAAAGTAGGGTTGCCTTCTCAACTGGCCAAAAACTAAACTAAACCAAACAAACCTGTTTTTCCGCTTTTACCATCAATTTGATATGCAGACATAGGAAGATGAAGTTTTTCATTCCCACCTCCTAATTGTGGCAGATCGAATGGCAATGAAAGCGTTAACTATGGGGAGCTGGTGCAGAAGCTGGTGGAGCCAACTGCCAAAGTCTCTGAGCATCCCTTCTCCATTCTGTTTTTTTTTTTATTAAATATTTATTGGTATTTTCAAAAGACACACAACAAACAAAAACAAAAAAATAAACAAAATAAAAACAACACAAAAAAGCATATTCGAAACTAAACAGAAAAATAGAAAAAACACATACAGTTTCTGATACTTATTTTCCTCAACCTTGTTTCTCAGACCTCCTCACACCTCCCCTTCTTGTATTCCAATTTAAATTGTCAATTCAGCAAGTCCTTAACTTATTTCTTCACCTTAACTTAAACATTTATTCTAACATACTGTTATTTTACTTTACTTCTTTTTTCCATTTCCTCCATTTATTTTTAACAGCCTTATTTTCACTTAATTTAAAAAAAAAGAAAAAAAAAACCAATTTCACCTTATTAAGATTACACATCAATACTTATACCTCATTAATTTATTCTTAAACCTTTTTCCTAAGGTCGACCAAAATTTCCCTTCCACGGTTTACCCAATTTCCTTACCCCTAACAAAATATAAAACAAACAAAGCAATGCAAATTATCCTTATGTACCCTTTGGATTCCCAACCTCCACCCACCCTTCTCCCGGTTCCAGTCCCCAACCAATATCCATCAGTCTTTATATTATTTATTTAGCCTGGAGATCTCAGGTCCGAGGCCCTTATGTCTCTCTCAGTTCCTTTCTGCCGGTCTCTTTGATAGACCTTGATGTTAAGCCCCAGGTCTCGGAGGGGCTCCGGCCCAACAGAGTCGATGTTGCTTCTAGCCAGTCCTCCATACTTAAAAGCAAAAGCAAAGCCTATGGGGTATTCCAACTCTTGTTTCAAATTTCTTTCAAATCCAAATGTCCCCACAGCTCCAGCTTCCACCTTCAACAAATTTATAATCCTCAGGTCTTCAGATCTCCTCAAAAGAGGATCTCTCCATTTTCCAAATTCCCAATCAAACCAGGCTTTCCGCATCCAGTTTTTATTGTCCTTTTTTATCATCATGTCAGGCCTCATATTGTAGCTCTCCTTTGACTCCTGCAAACCTCCATCTCCTCCTTCGTTTTCTTCAAAAAGAACATATTGCTCCATCGTGTCTACGCTTTCGGTTTCATTTATTTGTTCAGTTGAATAGGCTTCCTGTTTCAAATCCTTATCAGACTCCAAGCTGTTGTTTACTGTCCAGTGTAATAGCGATACCTCTGTAGACAAAGCATCGTACTCATCTTGTAAGTTTCCCAAGAGAACCAGTGCTCTGTCCAATTCTGCTTGGAATTTAGACACTCCAGCCATCCCTTCTCCATTCTGTCCCATTAATTGTTCTTCCAATTTTGCCATCCCTGGTGTTTTGCAGTGTTCTCGCTGCATAACTCTGTGTTATGACCAGATGTGATAAATAGAGTCTTCGATTTATCATTTTATTAAATGATAAACACATTTTCGCATCTCCACTCTTAGGTAAGTCTAATGGGGGAATTGCATTCCAAGCCCTTCATGAAATAATGTTGCGTGTTCACCTTTCCCAGGTCTCAGTTCAGGGGCAAGGGGGAATGTTGGGCTGCCTAGAAAGGCCAGGTTCTGACCTAACAGCTCTTTCCCCTAAACCAGGGGTGAGGAACCTCAGGATCAAGGAATGAATGCGGCCCTCTGAACCTCTCTATATATGGCTGTCAGCATCGCCCTTGAGCCAGTGCCACCAACTGGACTCATCCACTTCAGCCCTGACTGGGCTAGGCGAGCTGGGTAGCACTTCCAGAGACCACCTTCTACACAGGAACAGGTCAAAGTGCTGTGGACTCACAGCTTAGAGTTGTGAGCACCGGATTCACTCCAACAAGAAGACAGTCGTCGCACAGCAGAGTATAGCAGAGCATGAACGACTCGGAGAGCAGCTCTGTAGAATATCTTCTTTTATTCTATCTGCAACTATAATACACAACTATATACAGAGCTAAATGAGGTCTAAACGAAAAAGCTGAACTGCACTGAGTGTCTGCAGCTGCTCTTAGCAGCAGCCTTATCTATACACATGATCTCTCTCTAACACTCAGTCTCTCTCTCTCTAAGATGTGAGGCTGGAACAGAATAAGTAGAGAGCAGAAACTGCCCCCTCCTCTCTGGAGAATCAGCAGAGAACATCAGCAGATTCTTGGATATGGGAGGGGTGAAATCTCCTCAATGGCCCCTGGAATTCTCCCAGGCCACAACAGTTGGTAGTCTTCCATAACACCTTGAGCGTTTTCACCTCCCTAGAAAGTGTCCTTGGACTCTGATAACGCCTCTTGTTTTTCTGTACAGAGAATAGAGAGGGGTGCATGAGGATGTGTGCAGAGACTAGTCTACTCTACAAAAGCAATATTTACATTTAACACTCAATGACTTAACACTCAATGGTGAGAGACATGGTGTCACGAGGCTGTCAGAGGCCCAGGAAAGTATAAAGAAAAGGAAAAGTTTCTTACAGTCCTTTTTTTTTATTTCGAACTTTACAGAGAGAAGCTATAGAACCCAGCCTCTTGGATAATGGTGTTGTCCTGAGTGAATCTCCACCCCCAATCTCTCCCACTTCCTCATTCGTCATCCTCTTCATCTCCTCTATGGGTGATGCCGCTAAGTGCCCTCTGTCTTCAAGCTCTTTGCTCTCCTCCTTTTAAGGCCTGCCAGGTTCTGGGAGATGGTGGGTCTGGAATGCTTTCTAGTGACAACGTGTCAGCCAGCTGCTACTCTGTCTCTGCCTGCTCCTCCTCTCCCATTATTTCCCAACTTTCCCCCTCATCTGCCTCTGAACTGTGACCTCCCACAAACCACTATTGTAAATCTATACTGTCCTCCTCTTCCTCCTCCCTCGAAAGGTTAGGATGGGGAAGCAGTCTCCACCGCTCCTCCTGCTCTGCAAAGCCCCTGATATCACCCCCCTCTCCAGCGTCCTCCTCCTCTGCCCAGTCCCCTGACACATAGGCACCAACTCCATAGGGTTGACATGTCTTGAGCCCCCCAAAGTTTCTTGGGATGGGGATGAGCCCCCCCCCCATCATGAGGGGCTGGGCCTCACAGTGGTGAGCCTCTGAGCAGACCTTGTGGTCGTGGCAGCATGGGCCTTGCCTCGCTGGGCCTTGCCTCAACGCCGGATGGTCTCCCTGGGCCTCGTCATGGTGGCGGGTCTCTCAGGGCCTCGCTGTGGTGGCAGACCTCACTGGGCCTTGCAAGGCCTTGCCATGGCAGCGGCAGGCCTGACAGGGCTGTGAGTCACTTGTCGCGCACATGACATCACATGCGTGTGATGGGCTCCACCCCAATGTTGGTCGAAACTTGGAGCCTCTGGTGAGAGAAATGTACCCTGCACTGCCTCAAAGTTCATTTCATCCACTCATACTTCATATTTTACCAGCTTGAGTTCTGGTATTGAAAGTGGATGCTGAAAGTGGCGGACCTACATTTTGGGGGCCCTAAAGTTTGAACTGTTATGGGGGGCCCTTTGCAACCAACAATGAAATCTGGGTAACCACTGTTGTGGTTGTCAGTGGGGTTGTTCCAAGACAGACCACCAAACCTTTATAACATCTGTACTACTGACTCTCAAACTTTGGGATTGTTAAAATATATACAATAAAAAATCAATCAATTCTAGTCCTGTGCCTCAAATTGCATCTGCCAGACCTACAAATTTTAAGCGATGTGGACTTAAGTTACTTCTGGGGGCCCTCCAACATTAGGGGGGCTGAAATTTATCCTTCATTAGTTTCCTGGTGTCAAGACTCAGCCCTCATTTGTCCTGGCACAGGCTAAGCCTTCTATTTGCCCTTCCAGCAAGCCCTTGTTTTCCTCATTTTGCTGTCACATGTGGATGCCACATTACAAAGTCTGACATACAAGAGTTAGATGTAAGAGCAAGATCTTACCTCCGCCTTCCCCAGCTTACTGGCTCCCATCGACTGGCAGGGTCCCATGGGCATGACAGTCTAAAACAGGCATAGGCAAACTCGGCCCTCCAGATGTTTTGGGACTACAACTCCCATGATCCCTAGCTAACAGGATCAGTGGTCCGGGATGATGGGAATTGTAGTCCCAAAACATCTGGAGGGCCGAGTTTGCCTATGCCTGGTCTAAAACATCTGGTTGGGGAAGGCTGTCTCAGATCATGAGGGTAAAGAGCAGGAACTAAGTAGCTAACCCAGGGGTAGGCAAACTAAGGCCCATGGGCCAGATGCGGCCCAATCGCCTTCTCAGTCCGGCCCATGGATGGTCCGGGAATCAGAATGTTTTTACATGAGTAGAATGTGTCCTTTTATTTAAAATGCATCTCTGGGTTATTTGTGGGGCATAGGAATTCGTTCATTTCCCCCCTAGATAGATAGATAGATAGATAGATAGATAGATAGATAGATGATAGATAGATGATAGATAGTCCGGCCCACCACATGGTCTGAGGGACGGTGGACCGGCCCACAGCTGAAAAAGGTTGCTGACCCCTAAGCTAAGCAAACACTCTCCATTTATATTTCCCTGTTCCTCCCTGCCTACAGCAGCATACTTACTGGATGCCCAATGCCTGTTCTGCCCAGGTTAGGAAATCAATCATAAGCAAATGACCTATGCAACTTAGCAGGTTCGTAGGGCCCCCAGCATTGCAAATGCTTACCAAAGGACATTCAGCTTGGGCAATGGAATGTTTCCATTCCAAAAAAGAAAAAGAAAAACACATCCCTTTCCAAATCCCATGTAGCTGAGGAAACTAAAAATAGAGTTTTCGAGGTGTCACCGTTGTAGCTTTTGCTTTATGTTGATTAGTTCTGTTGGAACTTGGCAGCTGCTACAGAAACCAATGAGAGCGCAACAGCGTCTACGTTTGTCACATGACTTCAAGCGATCCACTCTCGCCCCTCTCGTTGCATAAGAGGGGGCCGTCTCTGTCCTCCCATTCGTTCCCCGGCTATTAGAATGTCAAAGCAGCAAAGTAGCTGCAGCAAAGTCCTGCTTTAATGGCATCAATCAGCTGGGTGGAATTTTCACACAAAACCCATCATCAGTCGAAAATGGGCCACCGGGAGAGAACTCTTCACCTTTAAAATAATAATAATAATGTGTGCAACAGCCTCGCCTTTGCTTTGCATCCTCTTTTTAAAGCTTTGGTTGCTATAACAACCGCAGGGATGCAGATTTCGTACGCAGGCGGCCCAATTCTGCCCTTGGTAACAGCGACAAAACTCGGAGTAAAAGTGTATGGCATTACAGTGATAAATACAGACAAGTTGAAGTAGGATCGGCTCCCCCCCCCACCCAGTTATGCAATCTCTTCACCACCTCCCTCCCTTTCTCTTGTCAAAGGACAATGTGTTTTTCCCTTCTGCCTCTGACTAAGCTAATAATGTAGTGGAATAATCGGGCTTAATGATAGTTTAAACCACAAAGGAATTATGTATTTTACATAGAACATTATTCACTTAAATCTTGAAGACCAGTTAATGTACAAATGCACAATCCAAGTTAAAGCAGAGTCGACAGCAGAATGGCTGCAGCAGCACTCTCGTTAGTCATGGGGAAAGAGTCAGAATGATGTGGGATACGGCTTGAGGATGCCAGATGACTATTTCAGAGCCTGCTCGGTCCTCCAGTGGCTTCTGAGATTCATCATTCATTGCCCATGCACTTGCAAACGCCTGCTATCCTGAATATGGGTGATGATAGGAATGGAAGGGAGGGGGGCATTTATAATTATCTTTCCCTGCTGGGAGATTTCAGAGCAAATTGTCTACTATCCACTGCTATTTGGAGACAGCCTTTTATTCAGCAGCTCTTGCCATTTCACTTTCAACCAAAGTTGTCGTGTGACTTCACATTCCCCCCAGGGACCAAAGAAGAGAATGCAATGCATCTTGATGCGGGAGGGAAGACACACATACGATGCATGTTCTGCACCCCCACACACACTGGATGCAAATGGAGCCTCACTCTGGATGCAGGTATGCAAGCACACCCATTTCCTACCTTCCTTCTGCTACTACCACCAAATTAAGATGGAAAGGTTACAGTAAACAGCATTATACTTTCATACCTGTATACACACACATTTCCAGCTGAAGAGCGTGAACTCTTAAAGTATGGACGGGGGAGGAATGAACAGGCAAACTCCACCTGCAACATCTTTGAATCCGTCACTCTCCCTCTCAGTCTTTGATCTTTCCTGTCTTGAATGGCAAGGGGGCAAACTGAACTTAAGATGGTTTCTTTCTTTTTCCCAAAGAAAAACTGAAAATGACACACACATCTGTCTCTAGTGACAAATGCCACATCAAGTCTACTGATAAGTGCTGCAGCATACAGAGAATGGGGAATTATCATATTTTGCCTTGGGCACCACATGCTGCAACAAAATGCCAGGGAAATCTGCTATCAAAAATATGAGGATCAAGTCATGAGAACGTAAGAAGCACCTGCTGGATCAGGCCAATGGCCTATCTAATCCAGCATCCTGTTGTCTCAGTGATCAACCAGATTCCCATGGGAAGCCTGAGCATGATAGCAATTTTCCTTTCCATGGTTTCCAACAACTGGTATTCAGAAGCACAATTTGTCCCCCAGGGCCAGAATGGCTGCTCCTCCTTTGGGACCTGTGGGAATTCAGAAAGAGTGGCAGAAGGGGCATACAACAGCGTGACAATTATGTAGGCATGTGCTGAGTGCAAACACACTTGTTTCTAGCCAAAGAGCTCTTATGCAGATTTGTTTCTCACAATACCTGTTCCCCACCTCAGCAGGCTGCAGATGTTCTCCGATAAGCGAAAACTGCACTGAACCCTATTCCAACAGCCCAATTGGAATATATATATCATGTGCAAGCAGTGGGGCTGGTGGCCATTGGAACTAGTAGGGCAGAAGGTAGGGATGCCAACAGGAGATGGAGGTGTAGCCAATGAGAAGCAAATTCTAGCCCTGTGTCAATCCTCTTCCCCACAAGGGCAACACTGAGGAGGAAGCTGATAGTCCCACCCCCTGTGTGATAATAGGAAGGAAGGCAGGCAGGCAGGGACTGGCGAAGCTCAGGCTGAGATTGGTGGGGCAGTGAACCCATTTGCCCAGCCTCTGCTGAATGCAAGAGTATTTTGAAATATCAGTAGGAACTTCCTCTACAGCCAAATTCCCTATGGATATTTCTTATCTAGATTACCCACTCAGGAAAGCTTGACATCAGGTAGCATTGGGTACCTGTCATAGGCGCCAACTCCCCAGAGCCCTGGATGCCTGAGCAACCAGAAAATTGCCCAAGAAGGAGTAGGGCAGCCACACATTTCAGCTGTCAGGTCGCTAAGTGTCAGATACGCATGCCGCTGGGTGTGCTGTTGTTGGGCACATGTGCCCCTGCGGTGTGAGCATCCCTGCGCACCCACAGTCATGGGGCCATGCCAGCACGCCAGGTACCTGCCAAGGGCACAGGGGCTCAAAAGGGCCCATCACTGTCCCTTCTGCCATTAGGAGCCCATTCTCGGTGTCCTGGTGCAGCCATCAAAGTGGCATCATTGCTTGCCCTCGCCATTCACCCACTTCCCCACAGATGCATTTGCCCAGAGGCAGCTGTGCTTTGGCTCTGCATTAACACCAGACACAACATTGTGGGGGAATCAAACAGTATGGATCCAAAGTACCAGCTCAGCCCCCCTTGGTAAAGCTGGATGAATGCCTCTCCTTGACCAAATTATGAAGGAAACACGAGCAACTGGCAGCAGTGCTAATCAGCTGCACCCCAGCATACAGGGCCTGTCATAGTAATGGGAGAGTAGCGATCGAGGCTGCAGCAGTACCAGGGGGAGCCATCTGGGTTGGTACCATGCCAAGGGCCAACTCCCGTCTGGCACCAGCCCTGCCCCTAGAGACTTCCCCTTGCTAGGAAGAATTCATCTGTTCTTTGGCTTCCAAGAGAACTCAGGCCCCTAATGGATGATTTGCACTCCTGGTAACCCTCCTGAAATCAATAAAATCTCTGATGGTATAACTCAACACATGATTAAGCACCTAAGGACCCCCCCTTAATTTATAAAGGAGGGCATAATTCTCAACCAGCCTGCTCTTCACAGCCATCATTATTGATCTGGGTTACTACCTCTGTCATTTAGCTTTTCCTTAAGCAATGACTGGCTTCTAGGCTGCTCAAATGAAAACCTGAGCCTTCCCTAATTGCCTGTTTCCACAGGCTCCTATTGTGTGAAGGCTTTCCATGCAGAATGTGATTCCCGCCCCCATCGCAGCTGAACATCTTGATTTGGTGATTTGCACTACACAGAGACATTATTTGCAGAGGGAAGCTCTCACTGGAGGAAATGGGATCAAATCGAACATGCAAATAGCAGGCAGACTGGGGTCACAGCAGGAGGCAAAGGGTTAAGAAACCCATCCCCCTGCACACAAGTGTCCAAGCCTACACCACACAAACACATCTGCCCTGGCTGTTTGTGAAAGAAACGTCGTACTCACGGGTAAACTATGTGATCAAAAAAACTTCTCATTCAATCCTTAGATGAGTAGAATGTTTGCCATTGCCATCACCACAAACAGCAGGACAAATGCTCCATTGCTGGACTCACTAACTGGCACTGATGTGTTGAAGAATAATTTTCCTTTTCCCTGAAATATTAGTTAACTCATTTCACTGGTTGGTCTCGGTGATCATCATTCCAACTCACTAAACAGAATCATTTGGCAGCTGCTGTACGGTGGTGAAGAAACGGAGCTACAAATCCGAAAGTGTCCACATTGAATCTCACCTCCGCCATGGGCTCACCAAGCATGATAAGCAATCAGTATCTGCCTCTAAACATGGAATGTAGGGATAACAATACTGAGCCTTGTGGGTCTGAATCACTCAGAACATTTCATTCTTCAATATAGATGCTGATTCTTCTTAATGTCATAAGCAAGAGCTGGTAAGGACTTGATTGGTCTAAGTGGATCATGTCAGGAAATTCAAGCCCTTCTCATGAGAAACTGGCAGAAATCCCAGGCACCCGGCTTGATTCCCTGTTGACCTCCCTGGCTGCATTCCCCAGCAAGCGCAGGCAAGGTCTCGATCGGCGATTCTTCTCAAACGTGAGAAGAACACACCCCCTCTTCCCCTGGCAGGGGAAAGAGATAGACAGAAACGTATTTACATGCTTTTATTTCTGTCTTTGCAGCGTTACAAAAACATGACTGCTCTCTTCAAACTCCAGCAGTGTTGTAACAAACACTTCCTGTACATCCCGGACAGGAATAAACGGAAGAGCTCATATTTCACTCTGAGCTAATTCCGGTGCTTCGCACTGTGAATTGACTGTCCCTCTTTTTCCCACGAACAGTCCCAACATTCCCATCATGTTTACTTTTCAAGCTAGGACTTTGCAGCAGCATTGCTTCATTATTGTAACAGATCATGGCAGGAGGAGTAAGTGAGTGTGTTGGACCATAAAGTAGCATGGTGATGTTGGGGAATCCAGGTGGACCATTACATTGGCATCCTCCAAGAACTTCAGGTTCATGAGAGAGCCAGTGTGGTGTAGTGGTTAAGAGCGGTAGTCTCGTAATCTGGGGAACCGGGTTCGCATCTGTGCTCCTCCACATGCAGCTGCTGGGTGACCTTGGGCCAGTCACACTTCTTTGAAGTCTCTCAGCCCCACTCACCTCACAGAGTGTTTGTTGTGGGGGAGGAAGGGAAAGGAGAATTTTAGCTGCTTTGAGACTCCTTCAGTGGGATATCAAATCCAAACTCTTCTTCTTCTTCATGTTGAGAGATGATGACTCTGGGATGGCCTAGAGTCATCCAGTAGGCTTCATAGCTGAACAGGGACATGAACATTGGTTTCTGACATCTGAACTCAACAATCTAGCCACTGCACTACACTAGATATAGTAAGAACTAGCTGAAGAAGGTCTTTGGTGTCTGCAGTGTCAAAACCTCTTTCACTTGTGATCCAAGTGAAGGTATCAGGACTGTGAACAGGTGTAAATAAAAGCAGCATGGAGTCAGGAACCAACCCATGAGAGCTTGCATAAGGGGAGACAAGAGGAGTGGAAATGCTAATGATTCAGAGGCTGGCACCCCAGGGACAATAAAGACCATCACAAGAACCCTGCAGGATCAGGTCAAAGGTCCATCTAGCTCAGCATCCTGTTCTCACAATCGCCAACCAGATGCCCATGGGAATCCTGTAAGCAGAACATGGGCTCAACAGCACTCTACACACCTGCAGTTCCCAAGAACTGGTATTCAGATATAGTAGAAGAAGAACATAGCTACCACAGGTAGGAGCCAAATTGCATGCTCCCACTGCATCACGTGGGAGCAACTAGGCATTGTGTGAAGAAGGGCTACCTTTTGTCTCTTCAGAATATTCCAACATTTGGTTCCATTGCATAAGGAGGCAGAATGAAGGAGCAAGCTGAGCTAACTAGTAATGAGTCAAAGTTGAAATACTGGGCTTGCACAACAAGCCCTCTCATCTCACCACTTAAGAACTTGTATTCCTTTAGAACCTTTGTTTTGGAAGCCGGTCAATAGCTACTTGATCTGCTGGCATTGAGCTGTTGCTCTTGTGGGTCAACTCCTGACCCCCTGCCCTTGTTATGGACACCTGCTCACAGCTTCCATTCCCTCACTTGAATAACAAGTGAAAGAGGCTTCAAAACTGTGTGCGCTAAAATCCTTTTCCAACTTGTTCTTATGATGGACAAGCTCTCAAGACCTCTGTCTTGGCTCTTAATGCTATGGTGCTATCTGGTCTCCCCCAGATCAGAGCAATATCAGAATACTTCTAAAAGATCGAGAAGGAAAGCAGCACTGAGGAGAAGCCAACAGAAGAATGATGTAGAACAGCATTTTAAAAAAACAATCATTCTGAAAATATTCCAAAACAGGCTCTACTTTTTGACACTTGCAGAACTAAATTAGTAGGATTGTTATTATTATTTATTAAATTTATATACTGCCCTATAACTGCAAGTCTCAGGGCAGTTCACAGGATAGATTCAGTTCAGGCTTACATTTTTGTAGCACAGTCACCTGCTCTCTGGTTCAGGTCTATGTTCTGGGCCAGTTAGAACTAAGCACCATTTAGTTACAATGGTGGTCTGGGTGACCTGTAATGGACCCACATGTCAGGGATTGGCTGGGTGAACAGGAGTGGTGGGAGATGGCAGCCCGGGAAACCCCAGAAGAGGAAGCCTCAGAGTCAGGGGATTGGTGTTGGGACACTGAGGAGAAGTCAGAGGGAGAAGATTTGGGAGGAGGGTCTGAATGCTGAAGGGGCAACAGGGTTTAGTGAGCAGGAGGAGCAGGTGACAGGCAGCAGTTCAGGCTCTGAGGCTGAAGCAGAGCGAGGAGGGTGTTTGTGTCAATGGACTGCTGAAGAATCCAGGGTGTCTCCCTCTCCTGCTGTGACAAAATCCCCTACCCCTGGTCTCCAAAACTTGTAGAGTGATGAGAAGAGCAGAACAGAAGTAGAGGTGTATAGACACAGTTTGAGACTGCATGGAAAACATCTGAGAGAGAAGTGTTAGAGAGGGTGGAAGTCAGGAGTCTTCAATCCTGGCAACTGCTCCATAGAGGCAAGACCTACTGGAAAGTGTTGCTGAGACCACTAAGCCAAGTTGTACGTTCATTTCCTTGAATAAAGAGTTAACTTCACTGAAAACAGAGCTCTGCTTCCTTTATTGTTGACCTGCATCTGACTCAATCCCTGACACCAGATATGCAGGCTCCCAATGAAATGAATCCTTCCCCTCCAAAAATGGTGCTGTGATCTGGGTCATGACAGAAGCTAGGTGAAACCAGTAAGCAAAACTATCCTAATGCAGTGAAAATGTCCTGACTTTATTAGAGAGCTTCCGACTATTTCTGATTTTCTCTGGACTGGCACCTCTTATCCTGACCTGCCATTGTTTAGTTAATTTTTATCTTGTTCCACATGTCAACAGAAGTCTCTAGGCCAGGGGTCGGCAACCTAAGGCCCATGGACCACAAGCGGCCCATGGGGGTCATATTACCGGCACACGAGCCTCCCCCGAACTGAGCCACCCACTTGGCGAATCCCCGCACACTGCGCTAAACCGGCTTAGCGCGGGGGGGACTCGCTTTCATGGCGCCAGAAATCACGTCTGTGTATGCGCAGATGCCAAAAATCGCATCTGCGAGGCACGTGCACTCATGCGCACCTGCGGTCTGGCCCACAGAGGGGGCTCCGCGGCACTGAACTGGCCTAGGCAAGGTAAGCCTTGCCAACCCCTGCCTAGGCAGTTGAAAAAGAAATCAATAAAACAAATTCCACCTTCAGTTTCAAAACACTACTACCACTAATAGTAATAATGCCACATTTTAAGCAACATGCTTAAACAACAATAAAATGCATCAGATTCCAACATCAAAATGCAACATAATAACAGTACATGTATCATCATGAAAATCTCATAAATATTACCTTTAAATGGTCACAATAAACAGATATAATACAGTAACATTATTACAGTTCTGGGGTTTGTTGACATGAAATTCAGTCAAACTGGATGGTGAAGCATTTTCCTAGTTTAATTGTATAGAATGTTTGTTTAGCTCATGCAGTCATAAGTATGCATAAGAGGGACATATATGGTTGCAATAGGGAGACAGGACACACACACAGAGAGAGAGAGAGAGAGAGAGAGAGAGAGAGAGAGAAGAAAAATGGTGGAGAGGAAGGCTTCACGCTGGCTTAAACGGAACAATGCCAGAACCATCCTAATTAGAGATAACAGCGGGCTCTGAGTCCCAATTTGTCTTTGAATTGATATGCCATGTTCCCCCTGTGAGCGGAACTGATTCTTTCCTGGTTTACTGCGAGGGGAGAGGTAAGAGGAATATCAAACCAGAAGGAAACAAGAAATCTGTGTGTTTTACAGACAGACTTTGCGTCCTCCTAGCCTCAGACCCACACACAGTTATGCATGCTGGCTTGGCTCCTGTGGCCAGTCGGTTTCAAAATATTGTGCGACATGTTAGCAAACACTACCAAATGTGACGTTCAGTTGGCTTTGCTCATTGATGATTTGGGTCGGGGCAGGGGACGGGAAGTTGATATAATAGTTGTCCCATAATTTCACATATCATTACCTTGTTGTGCAAACAGCTTCATAGGATCCTTGCCCTGGGTGTTTGCTGGGCATACATCAGCCATTTAGCCTAACAGCGTTCAACATCCTAATTTATTCAGGCTACAAGCAATGAAAACATTTTACAGCCACAGTGGCTCCGTAATTCTTCAGTCTGTCTTCTCCCCTCTCGTCACCCACCCCGCTTTCTTTGTGACTGTTACATTCCCGCGTTCCCCCCACCCCTACTTCTGCTTCTGTGCGTACATCGTGCAACATCTGAAACTGGGATTCTACACCCCCCTGCTGGAAGGACCAATCTTAAAATGAATGCAATCTTCAGATCGAGACACAAAGCTACAAGCTACAAATTGTAAAACAAAAAAATGCTTGACAACTGCAACATATTACTATGGGATGCTTCTGTGTTAATTTTTCTTTGCGGGGGATGTTTTAAATGCTTCCAGCTTTAACAAGAGAAATATGGATCTGGTAATGCAGAGGGAAGGAACTTTTTGGTTTTTTGCCCTGAGGACTGCATTCCTTTCTGAGCATCCATCCTGAGGCCGTGTGAAATTGGCAGGGCAGGAACAGAGATACAGTAGAAGTGGGCAGAGCAACAAATGCAGGCCCTCCATGTGTCCCTATTTTCCAGGTACACTCCTAGATTTACAGAAGCTGTCCCAGTTTCTGATTTGATCCCAGAGTGTCCCGCTTTTCCTTAGGACTTCTCTACTTTCATCAGAGAAATGTTGGAGGGCATGCTAGGATGTCCCTATTCAAAATGTTGGTGCTGACCTTTGAAGCCCTAAACGGCCTCGGCCCAGTATACCTGAAGGAGCATCTCCACCTCATCATTCAGCCCAGACACTTAGGTCCAGCTCTGAGTGCCTTCGGCAGTTCCCTCACTGCGAGAAGTGAGGTTACAGGGAACCAGGCAGAGGGCCTTCTTGGTAGTGGCGCCCACCCTGTGGAACGACCTCCCATCAGATGTCAAGGAAATAAACAACTATCTGACTTTTAGAAGACATCTGAAGGCAGCCCTGTTTAGGGAAGATTTTAATGTCTGATTTTTTATTGCATTATTATTATTATTATTATTATTATTATTATTATTATTATTATCATCATCATCATCATCATCATCATCATCATCATCATCATTATTAATTTTGTTGGGAGCTGCCAAGAGTGGCTGGGGAAACCCAGCCAGATTATTATTATTACTTTCATTAGAGGGTATGGAGTTATGCAACCTCCAAGCCAAGGAGATAAGTAACTACGCAACCTTTAGAAGACATCTGAAGGCAGCACTGTATAGAGAAGATTTTTTAAAAAAAATATTAATGTTTTATTTATTATGTTTTTATATATGTATGGGACGCAGGTGGCGCTGTGGGTTAAACCACAGAGCCTAGGACTTGCCGATCAGAAGGTCGGCGGTTTGAATCCCCGTGACGGGGTGAGCTCCCGTTGCTTGGTCCCTGCTCCTGTCAACCTAGCAGTTCCAAAGCACGTCAAAGTGCAAGTAGATAAATAGGTACCGCTCCGGCGTGAAGGTAAACGGCGTTTCCGTGCGCTGCTCTGGTTCGCCAGAAGCGGCTTAGTCATGCTGGCCACATGACCCAGAAGCTCCCTCGGCCAATAAAGTGAGATGAGCGCCACAACCCCAGAGTCGGTCACGACTGGACCTAATGGTCAGGGGTCCCTTTACCTTTTATATATGTGGGAATCCGCCTAGAGTGTCTGAGGCAACCCAGTCAAATGGATGAAGTATAAATAATAAAGTTGTTGCTGTTGTTATGGAATAGGACATCCTTTTTTTCATGTTGGAGGGGATGCAGATGTAAATTGGACCTTGGTGTGACAGGTCATCATTCCAGGCCATCAAAAGGCACTTTCAGAATTCAAGAAAACATTTCCTGACACAAAAACCTCAAGGAGGGTTCAAGGGGTGTGGCCTGGGAAGTGAGAGGGTGTGCCTTGGGAGGGGAGTGGCCTGGGGAGAGTCCCATGGACCAGAATGAGAAGTTTGGTGGGCCACATTGCTCCCCCACTGAGCACCAAAGCTGTACAACAGAAAGCAAGAGGTGGGAGCCCTGAATTTTGGCATAGCACAGGGAACTGCTGAAATCTGAAAGCCCAAAGTCCACCACTGGGGGAGGGACCTGGTTCAGTTCACACATTTTAACACAAATCTGCTTAGTTGCCTCTCCCAAAACAAGATATAACTGAAAAAACAGCTGCCCTTCAAAATTCATACTTCACTGAATTTTGCGACTCAATTCTCCAACCCAAAAAATGTGTATGAAAATGCACAGATTGAGGGAAAGCATGCATTTAAAATGTCTACATAAGTAAAAAGGACATCCAGACACACATTATATGGGGTGGTTGCTTGCAAAAAGGAAGGAAGAATATATTAGGAGTCACGTGTTACGATGCTGGTGACTTTTCCATATAACCTCTTCTTAATTTATGAAAAGATGCGAAAATGTGGTGAACTGACCTTAAAGTCTGAGAAAGTGTGTGAAACCAAAATGGAGCAAATCCACACACACCCCAAGCCATTTGTCATATCTTAACCTTGGGTGGTCTTCATAACTGGTGCTACTCAAAATAGATCCATCAAAGGGCATGGGCATGTCCAAAATAGATCCATCGAAGGACATGGGAGCCAGTGTGGTGTAGTGGTTAAGAGCGGTAGACTCATAATCTGGTGAACTGGGTTCGCGTCTCCGCTCCTCCACATGCAGCTGCTGGGTGACCTTGGGCTAGTCACACTTCTTTGAAGTCTCTCAGCCCCACTCACCTCACAGAGTGTTTGTGGTGGGGGAGGAAGGGAAAGGAGAATGTTAGCCGCTTTGAGACTCCTTCAGGTAGTAATAAAGCGGGATATCAAATCCAAACTCCTCCTCTTCTTCTTCGTCTTCTTCTTCTTCTTCCTTAGGTCCATTATTTTCAATGGGCCTACTCTGAGAAAGACTTACCTTGCATCCAAGGGATTGTATTCAGTTAAGAAATGGGTGTCTGTGATGTGTGACGTTTATAAGCAAAACTCTCTAGGGCTTGTCATGAGCTCCAAACTCCAAACTGACCACTGTCACCCTCATCCAGCAAGGGAGATCTGAATGCTCAGTTGTTGTGCATGTGCCTGTGCTTTGAATGCTCATCTTGTTTTCCCCAACCTAATGCACTTCCCCCCCCCCCTCTCTCTCTCTCTCTCTCTCTCTCTCTCTCTCTCTCTCTGGGGTCAGCCATCATGCAAAACAAAGAGCAATGTGGGGAGAAACAATATGCACTTCATCTTTCAAAGCCACGCTGTGCGTCAAGTGGGAGAAACCAGGACAATCTCATGCCAGAACACAAACACTGTGCTGGACTCAGAGCTGGCAAGTGTCTGCAGAGGGGAGATCAGGGAGAATGCCTAAAAAGCTGGTGGGAGGAAGGAAAATTAACCCCTGCTGGTTGTCTCTTGTAATTTATTTCTGAACTACCAAAAAAAACAAAACCCAATCCTGAGGCTGACAGTCATCATCATACATATGTAAGCTGCTCAGAAAAAGTACACAGACAGGTGGGGCCAATGGCAAAGGCAAATTACGACAATGAAAAATAAGCAATAAAGGCGACTTCACTGGCGTGTCTCTTCACCATGCTGGGTTTTTCTATGCAGCAAGGTATGTGTGTTAGGTGAAGCCATGATTCTTTGTGACCCCTTAAATATTCATCTAATCCCCTATTTCTCACGTAAACATCAATGACTATCTGATTATTATTAAAGTTGATTACACAAGTGCAGTCTGGGATGTTGCTGGTTCTTCCTCCCATAGACGTGTAGGAGAGAGGCATGTCAAAGAGTTCTAGCTGGACAACAGTAGCCTTGCCCGTTAGTTATTCTCTCCAAAGAGGCTGGTGCTAATCCCGCTTCCTTCTCTCCCCACCATCGCCCAGGGCATGACACCCTTTCAGCAGCTGCCTTCTTCAACCAGGAGTTTAGAAAGGGCTGCAGGCAGTGCCGGATTTATGTATAGGCTAAGTGGGCTGAAGCCTAGCGCCTCTAAATCTAGGGGGCCTTACCAGCCTGCCCGCTCCCCAGCAGGCAAACTCCCCTCTCCCAAAACTGCAAACCCAAGACTTCGTGCAAGGGCAGGGCAACTCGGGCCCAGCAACTATGAGACTCAGAGCTAGCCAGTGGGGCCCAATTTAAAGCAGTGGGGCACAACTTGATTTTTTTTTTGTAGGGTCCCAGTTCACAGCCAAAGTCTGCAAAATCTTAGGTAAAAGGTAAAGGTACCCCTGCCCGTACGGGCCAGTCTTGCCAGACTCTAGGGTTGTGCGCCCATCTCACTCAAGAGGCCGGGGGCCAGCGCTGTCCGGAGACACTTCCGGGTCACGTGGCCAGCGTGACATCGCTGCTCTGGCAAGCCAGAGCCGCACACGGAAACGCCGTTTACCTTCCCGCAAGTAAGCGGTCCCTATTTATCTACTTGCACCCGGGGGTGCTTTCAAACTGCTAGCTTGGCAGGCGCTGGGACCGAGCAACGGGAGCGCACCCCGCCGCGGGGATTCGAACCGCCGACCTTTCAATCAGCAAGCCCTAGGCGCCGAGGCTTTTACCCACAGCGCCACCCGCGTCCCCGTGCAAAATCTTATAAATAAAATCCATCTAGATTGCCCTGATGTGGGGGCCCCCTTAGGAACAGCAAGTGGGACCCAGTTCGGCTAAATTGCTCCAATTGCCTTAAAGTCAGCCCTGATGAGACTGTGCTGGGGTTGGACTGACAAGCCCTGCACCTTCTAGGTCCCTGGTGTCACTATTCAGAGTACAGACTCAATGACTTGTTATGGAAATAAAGGGGGGCACTTATTGCAAATCAGCTTTGTCACCTCTCCCCCCCAAACCCCAAGACAATGAGCTCAACCAGCTTTTATTCACAGTTGCATAAGCACTACACTACAGCATGGCCATAAGCCTGTATGTTCAACAGCTGAAATATACACCCAATATGTAGCAATGGAGATTTATGTTACTGCTTTATGAATAAACACTGTGTTTTATGAATGGACTCTGTATTTTGTAAATTACCTAAGAGCCACCAATAGGGAGCTCTAGAATCTGACAGCTAACCAATTGGGCACTACCAAACAGTGACCTCTATTGTTGTAAGCAGGTAACCAGCAGAGAATGCTTCAGCCTTTGCACTGTTGACTGAACACCCCCTGCTGTGCAGATAATGGAGAAAGCTCATAAATTGTATCCTTTCTGGCATCCTGGCCAACTCTATTATGCTGGTGTAAACCCTGGTGCCCCAGAAGCCCAGAACAGCAGCAAATAAAATCCACTCATATGTCAGCGACTGATAAGACTTGTCAGTGAGAGCAGTAGTTTACTTGCTCGAATTAACAATTAAGAAAGTTTTGAGAATTTATATTCTAGATTAAAATTGATTATGTAATTGAGAAGGGGATTATAAGAAAAACACTGGGGCCTAATTTGAAGAGTAGAGTGCCTGATATCTGGTGAACAACCTCATCCTTTATTTCCACACTGTGGCTGTAGACCAAATCACCTGTCAGGAGAGTTATGAGATTCAGGTGAGGGTCAGATGCCTTGTCAATCCCTGACAACAGCAGGTGTCATTCCCGCCACCGCCACCACACTTCTCCTTCAGAGCCTGTCTAATAAAGAAGTCTGTTGCTAAGGAAACCCTGTTGCTAGGGAAGACTTGTTGCTGGGAGAAAACTTGTTGCTAGGGGCAAAACCAGGCAAAGGTCATTCCAAGTCTATTTTTAGACTTCACTAACAGACAAGCATCCATTTAGGGTGGCTATTTACACACACACCAAAAAAGTGGGTGCAGATATGCTGTACCCTGATGGTGTAGCATCTGCTTTACATGCAGATGCTCCCAGGTTCAACTCCCAGCATCTCGAGGTTGGGCAGAAACCCCAGAGAGCCTCTTGCCAGTAAGTGTAGACAATATTGAGCTACATAGGTCAATGATCTGATTCAGTATCAGGTAGCCTTCTATGTTCCTAAATTTGAATGTGCTAATTCATATATACTGGTGGAAATTTAGAACCGATTGCTCTACAGTGGTACCTCGGGTTAAGAACTTAATTCGTTCCGGAGGTCTGTTCTTAACCTGAAACTGTTCTTAACCTGAGGTACCACTTTAGCTAATGGGGCCTCCCGCTGCCGCCGCATGATTTCTGTTCTCACCCTGAAGCAAAGTTCTTAACCCGAGGTACTATTTCTGGGTTAGCGGAGTCTGTAACCTGAAGCGTCTGTAACCTGAAGCGTCTGTAACCTAAGGTACCACTGTAATTTAAATAGTGATATGTTTCACCATGGTGAGAAGCAAGACTGTGCTCATGCTTGGAGTGGGGGAGGGATTGCACAGCCCCTCCTGCTCCCCGTTCTTATGGTCCTTCATCTTTAAACTGAGCTTGGACCAGACAGCTCTTCCCATAGAGGACTATCCTCTGCAAAATAGGGTGCATGGTCTGGCTGCCCTACCTTACGGGATCCGCTGCACTTCATTTAATCTCCCAGTTCATTACAATACCTTTTAATGTCTATTCATGGTGCAAAGGGGTATGAAAAAGCAGTATTTCCATTACAGATTTATTCCTCTTATTTATGCATTGTCTTGGTGCTGTTGAACACATTGCATTTTTTTTAAAAAAAAAGGACGGTAAGCTTGAAAGTAAATAATTAAGCCGGTCTCCCTGGGAAGCATCTAAATCTTTTTTTTATGCCTCATGAAACTTGCATTGCTGTTGTGCTGTCAGAGTTAGCTGTATTTTCCTGACAAAAGAATATCATTTTGGAATATTAACCATCCTCTGCAGAAACGGTGGTGTGGATCTGCTTTGCACAACCGCGGTGCACTTGAATGCCTCCCTTGCAAGGAACTCTTCAATAATGCATGAAAAGAAGCAATCTCCTAATATTAGAAAGGGAAAGCCCCTCCCCACAACCCCACACCCAATGCATGCCCTGTGTGTTATTCAGTCAGCGCTTCCATTGTGGGGACCGTGTGATGGTCTCATAACGATGTTCCAGGAGCCTTGCTCCTTAACCAGGGTTCGTGTTTCCTTTGGAACGAAACACAACAGAGACACTGGCAGTTTTAGGGGAGCGGAGCCAATTCAGTCACACTGGATACAGAGCCTTGGGGAAGCTGCAGCTATGATGTGCAATGTAAGGCAAGAGGCAGGGGCTGCTGAATTTTGGTGTTGCATAGGGCATCAATGAAATTTGAGACTCCAAGGTCCACCACTGATGGAGACTATGGTGTCTTGATGATACAGTAGTACCTCGGGTTACATATGCTTCAGGTTACATACGCTTCAGGTTACAGACTCCATTAACCCAGAAATAGTATCTCGAGTTAAGAACTTTGCTTCAGGATGAGAACAGAAATCGTGCTCCGGCGGCACGGCGGCAGCAGGAGGCCCTGTTAGCTAAAGTGGTGCTTCAGGTTAAGAACAGTTTCAGGTTAAGAACGGATCTGTGGAACGAATTAAGTACTTAACCTGAGGTACCACTGCATATAGTTTTATTTACACATATATTCAACCTGAGAGTACTGTGGAAGGACATTCCTGCATTACACCCCAATAAGCACTCTCACTTCTTCCATGGTCTTAACAGGCTTAGGTCTAAAGACAGAGTAATCCACCCTCAGTGTTTGGCACAGTTTCAACCAAACCTTGATTAAGTCTAATGTTTACTGATTCCAGGAACTATAGGCTTCCTTTCACCCACAAACTTTCTCATCAGAGAAATGTTGGAGGGTATGGGGGAACTCAGCCGGATGGGTGGGGTATAAATAATGTTGTTGTTGTTGAATTATGTGACCCCAGAGCCAAGGAGATAAGTAACTATACAACCTTTAGAAAACATCTGAAGGCAGTCCTGTATAGGGAAGTTTTTTTAATGTTTAATGTGTTTTTTTATGTTGGAAGCTGCCCAGAATGGCTGGGACAACCCTGTCACATGTTTGGGGTATAACAACAACAACAACTATTATTATTATTGAATAGGATGCCCCTGTCATCACTGGTGAAATGTTGAAGTGGGGGTTGATTATAATGTACTAGACCACTTGCTAATTAAGCAGCCAGAGATTCCTATTTCTTTAGCCTCTGCTCTTCCTAATATGCCATTATGTTCACATGCTGTCTTCAGAACAGGAGGTGGATACCTAGTTGCCAGCTTATCTGACAAACAGCCCAGTCTGCTCTTGTGCGTTTGACACCAGCCTGATGTGAAGAAATCCATGTGCAAAGACTAGAGATTATCAGCTGCTCATCTTAAAAGGTACAGCTACTATCGTCTGTTGAAAAGTTGGCAACTCTCAAAGCGCATGGGAAATGATGCATTGTTCTTCAAAGCAGGCAGCCTGTTTTTCTTATGAACTGCCCCGTTATTTTGCTTTAATATTGTTGTGACCATCCTATATGCTCAAACGCTGCCTTCGCTGACCTGGTGCCCTTCAGACATTTTGAACTACAATTCCCATTGATGGGGAGGCACCAGGGAGTTTAAAGCTGCCTTCACATGTTAACTTATCCCCAGTGTGGAAAACATAGACATCATATCTAACGCTCACTGTTCATTTACGAAATTCTGAGTCAGGCAGCCGCCTTATAAGATTACACAGTGGCATAATTCAAGCTATTTTCGGAAGTCCTTTGTGACGGATGTTTGGGATAGCTATACGGTTGCATTTGCAACACAACCTTTTTTTTCCAATTATGATTTCGGAGAGGCATTTGTAGAATCGTATTTCTTTTTTCTAGGCGAGAGAACAGCCTTATATTTCAGAGAAAGCTAATAATGAAAAAGAAAAGGAAACCTGAAAGCATTTCTTCTAAATGTATGATTGCTAGAAATTTCAGCCTGACTGTAAACCTGCCTTCTGTCTGCAGCGCTTTTATGGTATTCATTATGCTGCACTTGGAGAATGCAGACTCAATTCTCAAATGGTCTTTTGTGGCTAATAAACGGGTGCCACGCTCCCATGTTATTTGCTCCTTTGTTCTGTGAGACTGTGGAGCACAGACATTATGGGAGATTTGGAGTTACTCTCCATAGCCGGTGATTCGTACATATTCAGAAGCACCGGGCACAATCCTGCCAAGCTAAGCATTGCAATGAATGAAGGGGCCCATTCATGTAAATGAGAGAGGCTTGTTTTATTTACCATGCTTATATAATTCTGTCTTTTTGCCCATGGATCTCAAGAGCAGCAAACATGGAGATTCCTAAACAGGTTGGGTTTTATAGGAGGTCGTCCAGGAGGACTGATTCTTTTGCACTGAGCTCTTGCCTTCTCCCCAGTACCAAAGTGGGCGTTGCTAAAAAGTGGAGGGGGCGGAGCCAAACTTAATTCCTTATTAATGCATATGAGGTACTAACATGCTTGTTTGCTTTCAAAAAAACACCATGAATAGAAATGATTTCATCCCCCCTGAGATGATTTTCACAAGAACCCAACAATAGCTTGTTGCAGTTCTTATCTATAATAATCTGTAATTATTATTGCTACAGACAATTTAAGAAAATCATGTGTGTGTGTGTAACACATGGATTTGCATTGTATATATGCCATATAGCACTGTGACACTAGATGGCGATGTCTTGCCCTACCGGATTTCCCTGTATAAGTTTACAATGGAACGCCCTCCCATCAGATGTCAAGGAAATAAACAACTATCTGACTTTTAGAAGATATTTGAAGAAAGTTCCATTTAGGGAAGTTTTTAATGTTTGATGTTTTATCATGTTTTTAATATTCAGTTGGGAGCCGCCCAGAGTGGCAGGGGAAACCCAGCCAGTTGGAGTGGGGTGTAAATAACATATTATTATTATTATTATGCAATGCATTTAACTGAATTGCTTCTTTGACATGCATGGGTCCAGCTTTTATCCGGACATGTAGACACACACCATTGAAATCTAATGAATTAATTGGCTGGCCAGGATGATCTTCACAACAACCTCCCTTAGCCCACTCACAATCCTCTCTGAAAACCTTCCTTTCCAGGAACAAAGGAAGCTGCCTTGTGTTCTGCCAAGGGCAGGGTTCTTGCCGGATCTGGAGCTAATAAGGATGGAGAATAAGTAATGCCTTATTTGCATAAGGTTAACAGATAGCAGCACGGGACACAGGTGGCGCTGTGGGTTTAAACCACAGAGCCTAGGACTTGCCGATCAGAAGGTCGGCGGTTCAAATCCCTGCGACGGGGTGAGCTCCCGTTGCTCGGTCCCTGCTCCTGCCAACCTAGCAGTTCGAAAGCACGTCAAAGTGCAAGTAGATAAATAGGTACCGCTCCGGCGGGAAGGTAAACGGCATTTTCATGCACTACTCTGGTTCGCCAGAAGCGACATAGTCATGCTGGCCACATGACCCAGAAGCTGTACGCTGGCTGCCTCGGCCAATAAAGTGAGATGAGTGCCGCAACCCCAGAGTCGGTCACGACTGGACCTAATGATCAGGGGTCCCTTTACCTTTAACAGATAGCAGCAGGCATACAAAACACAAATTATAGCATACCAGACAGAAGTCACACACAATTTCCCCTTCAGCTACCCGGAGCTCCAGGTAGAGCAGCAAGAGAGACCCCGGCCAGCAGTCTCACAGCATCTGGGGTACCTTGACCTGTGAAGAAGCTCTCTGAGCCCCTTCAACCTACAGCTCTTATAGCCAACTTTGATTGACTGCACCTGGTTAGCAGGCATCACACATGATCAGCCCGGGACAGGGGGTGTGACTCAACAGGAATGTGGAGCAGCTGAGTGTCTCCAACCCAATTCACTGCAACTGGGTATCCTCCCCACTAGTCAATCAGCACTTAGAACACAGGAGACCCAGGAAACTATACGAATCATGAATCAGCAACCCTTAAACCGGGGATGTAAAGGGAAAGAGACATGTCATCTAACTCCTCGAAATTACAATGGTCTTCCGCGTTTCCCCTACACCTTGTTCTGAGTCAGACCATTTGTTCACGTAGTTCGGTATTGTCTATACTGACTAGAAGCAGGTATCCAGGGTTTCAGGCAGGAAGTGGGGAGATGTCAGAGATAGAACCCAGTGCCTTCTGCATGCAAATCAGATGCACTACCTCTGAGCTACAGCTCTTCTCTTCATGCTTCAGCATCCCTTCCACTTCACTCCTAGTTTTTGTACTTTGAGGCTTAAAACCCTCTCTGTTGGATGATCACCTCTACCCACACACCAACATCAGTAGTGCCCTTGCTTCACTGGAGAGCCTGGTGGCAGCCATAGAGCAAGGCGCTTGGAGGATGCACTGCTGTTCTGGGGAAACTTTCCCAGTGAATCAAAGAGCTTTTAATGACTTTCTTCGGATTCTTGTTTACCAAATACACCCTGTAAAAATATCAGCTTGGCATTTCTCTCATTGCCTACTGGAATCCAAAGAGAATCCCTAGCTTAAGTCAAGGTTTAACTGGTCTCTTTGATCTGCGATGGCTATTTCACACATGCAAATCACTATTTGAAGTTGTGTTCCTTAAATGAGAAACAGGCATATGTGAAATCGAATGGAGGTATGCAGGAAATCCTGGCTACTTCCAGGGAGGAAGGACATCAGAGGAGGATCTGGGTTTGCTTTAAGAGGGGTAGGGGAAACTGAGCCATTCTGGGGCTTGGGGCTTGCTTTAGTTTTAGACATGGTGAATGAAAGATCTCCCCACCCCCTGCTCCAAAAAAAATTAATCCCTCCCTGCACCAGGACTCAGATGCTGCAGAGAACCTTGCAGCAACTGCAAGTGTTTAAAATAAAAACCCTTTGATCAACTTATTTAAAAAGTAAGGCAAACCAAACAACCTCTGAAAATTTCTCAAAATTTCTCCCCTCCCCCCAAAAAACCCAAACCCATTGGAAGTGTTTTCTTTTCACACAGCCTACAAAATTTTCAAATAAAATTGGGCTGAAAGGCTTGGCTCCAGTCTTGAAATGACTCTTCCTGAAAGTTGGAAAAGAAACCCAAGTGAGTTCTGTGTTAGGGTGCCAGTCAGGGGTGACTGATACCCAATGAGACTGGTAAGGAGAAGGGCAAGGAGGTCACCAGTAGGTGGCGCCACAGCCAATGACGAGCAACAAATATCTTCCCCCTCCTCTTCCTGCTGAGTTCTGCCGTGGCAACATTGGCACTAAGGATGAGGGAGCTGATAGCACCACCTGCTGAACTGGCTGTAAGTAAGGAGGTAGATGGGTGGGGGCTGGCTGAGGACAGACTGGGCTTGTGGAGGCAGTGCCCCATTCTTCCTAACAGATCAGCTCCACTAGCCTCAAAGAAGGACCCCCAATAATCCCATTCTTAGATAGTGCTAACTATTGTAAAGATGCAAACAGGTGTGTTCCCAGACTCCTTCAAACTGACACATAGCTCAGTTATGTGCCTGCTATCTTGAGAGTAGGGTGTGGATCTACACTCACGTTTTTTAACATTAAGGAAGGGTTAATAAATTGTTCTGATAATGTAGATGGACACAAGGCATCCTACTTTTTAACGTCCATAATGTGTTAATGCCTAGTCTTTTTTAATCGCTTAATTTGTAATTGTTTTATGCTGATATATCGGGGGGGGAGTTTAAAAAGGTAGCTTTTATATATATATATATATATATATATATATATATATATATATATATATACTGAATTCAAACTCCAATCCCCCCTCCAGTGGTATTTGAGGGGCAGTGTTCAGTTTCAGCAAAGGACACAGTGGAATGTGACACTGGAGGGCGAAACAAAGCAACCATCGACCAGCAGCTTTGGAAAATGGTGTGGCCGGTTATTACTTACATTGGACGAAAAAACCAAGGTAAAAAACGTTTTAATCAACAAGTATGCCCTGTGACAGGGATGCGGGTGGCGCTGTGGATTAAACCACAGAGCCTAGGACTTGCCGATCAGAAGGTCAGCGGTTCGAATCCCCACGACAGAGTGAGCTCCCGTTGCTTGGTCCCTGCTCCTGCCAACCTAGCAGTTCGAAAGCACGTCAAAGTGCAAGTAGATAAATAGGTACCACTCCAGTGGGAAGGTAAATAGGCATTTCTGTGTGCTGCTCTGGTTTGCCAGAAGCAGCTTAGTCATGCTGGCCACATGACCCGGAAGCTGTATGCCGGCTCCCTTGGCCAATAAAGCGAGATGAGTGCCGCAACCCCAGAGTCGGCCACAACTGGACCTAATGGTCAGGGGTCCCTTTACCTTTACCTATGCCCTGTGATGTATTACAAGGACATCTCTAATATCATTCTTACGGGGGGGAATTTTAAACAGGTCAGTGTAGATCCAGCCTAAGTTAGCCTCGCTGTGGCCAAGACTTACCCTGCAGTGAAGGACTGCACCCTTGGTCTCCTTTTTCTGATTTGAAGCTAAATAAATACACTTGTTGCAGCTTTTCTTCTGTTTGAGGTAGATCTGGCTATAAAGAGGCTAGCCAGCCACTAAATGGCTTCAGAGTGACATCTCTTCCTGGCAAGCAGCTGGTGGCAATGGACTGTTATTAATGTTGTTATGTACCTAGAAGACACCCAGGAGCGCAGGAACAGGAGCTGAAAATAACAAGGTGTACAAAGGAGAGCCTTGCTCTCTTTCGCTCTCTCTTTTCTTTCAGGCCACATTATTTAATCAGTCAGGGCTTCCTCTCGCCTCCTCCTTTCCCGCTCCTCAGCTCGCTCGCGCTCTCTGCCTCTCCACAGCAGTCATGCCTCAGGCAAAGTTCCTACAGAACTTTGAGAATAAGAGAGTGGGCAGCAGTTCAGCACAGGCATAACCCCGGAAAAACCGTTCTGAGATCGCTAACAGAGAACGCATATATTAGTTGGCATCGTCCAGTCACACAGACACATCATAAAATAGCAAAGGAACAACAATAAATGGTTTTGTGTGAGCGTGCATGCATGCCTTTCCAGAGGCCCTTTTCATATTTTATGGCATTGGGTAATAAAAGTGCAGCCTTGACTTAGCAGCTGGCGGGGGGAGGGGGTGGTCCACATGTTCTCTGCCCTGTGCAAAACTAGCATCATAGCATGCCTCTTGCCGCAAAATTGCATTTGCCCAGCACTGAGTGTGATTTCACACACTTGGGGTTGGCACAGAGGATACGCTCAACAGGAAACGGAAGACGGGCGCAGTTCTCTGATGAGGAACCCCCTGTCTGTAAGCACATCTATGCTGCGCAAGTGAGATTCTTAGGTGCACCTCAGCTGCTTATAATGTGCAGTGCAGCCTGCAGACTGCAACGTTTTGTTGCTTGAAAATGCAAGGGGGTGAGTTCCCTCCTTCCCACACACACAGCATGTGGTTGCAAAGTAGAGCATTCATCAGCTGAATACTTCCCAGGAGATTCGAAAAATGAATGACAAAACTCATTTTCCCTTGCCTATTTTATTTTGATCATTAAAAAAAAAAAACTTTTGCGCAAGCGGAGTGCCTCTAAAGCCCAGGGATGCCGCAAATCCCAATAAACACACCCAAAGTGCAAGACTATAGCAGTGCCCCCCTTCCCCCACTTCCAGTTGTTTGTTTGGAGGCTCCTTTTCCTGCCCCAGAATTGCATGGGGTTAGCTTAGCATTCTTGGGAGGAAAGCAATGACAAACCTAGACAGCATCTTAAAAAGCAGAGACATCACCTTGCCAACAAAGATCCATATAGTTAAAGCTATGGTTTTCCCGGTAGTGATGTATGGATGTGAGAGCTGGACCATAAAGAAAGCTGATCCCCGAAGAATTGATGCTTTTGAATTATGGTGCTGGAGGAGACTCTTGAGAGTCCCATGGACTGCAAGAAGATCAAACCTATCCATTCTTAAGGAAATCAGCCCTGACTACTCACTGGAAGGACAGATCGTGAAGCTGAGGCTCCAATGCTTTGGCCACCTCATGAGAAGAGAAGACTCCCTGGAAAAGACCCTGATGCTGGGAAAGATTGAAGGCACATGGAGAAGGGGATGAGGATGAGATGGTTGGACAGTGTTCTCAAAGCTACTAACATGAGTTTGACTAAACTGCAGGAGGCAGTGGAAGACAGGAGTGCCTGGCGTGCCCTGGTCCATGGGGTCACGAAGAGTCGGACACGACTAAATGACTAAACAACAACAACAACAGCTTAGCATGTTGTCCAAACTGGGACTTGGGGGGTGGGGTTTAGCTCTCGCCTCGCTATCCCTGAGTGGTAGCCAAGAAGAAAGCTCAGTTGCAGCTTGTGGGTTGGGAGGAGGAGGGAGCGTAACCCTGAGCCCAGATTCAGATGACACACACTAAGCCAAACATTGGTTTAGTGTGGCCCAGGAGCAAAAAGGAGCTGGGAGGAGCAAGCTCCAGTCCAGAAAGCTACATGTTCCTACAGTCCCAGGAAGCCATAGTTTGGCTTCCTGTGATTTGTGAACCAGGCCCACTGTCTGCAGTAACACAATGGAAAGGTGTTTCCTGGTTTCTCACAGGCCAGTTGGATCTGAAAAACTGATACCATGGCCACACGTTCCCTAGGAGTAAATGGCTTGGCGTTCCTTGCTGACCTCATTGGAAGTTGCACACTTTGCAGCAACCTTGCTCCTTGCTTATGTTTCTCTGCAATGTGGAGCATATTCTCTTATGAGAGGCAGACTCGCGGTGGGTGGCCTCCCAGTCTTGCCTTTTGGAGTAGATGGCCTTTTACTTCCTTCCTTCCAGCCCTGTAATTCCCCTTCTAATTTCAACTCAAATTAAGACTAATTGTTCACTGACCTACATCCCGCTCCTCATTCTGCCCAACGTGTAGCAGCAATGATGCATCCGTTGTGACAAATCTTACAATTTATGTAGCGAGACTCTTGCAAACCGTCACCTCACGCTCCTCTTAAGCAAATGGGGCAGCTGTTATTAGGACAGTTTGCCCCAAAAAAAGGCTTATCAAAGGCTACAGCTATGCTGCTCTCTTCCCAATGAACCACACTGAGTTCCAGATGTCTTCCTGCAAGGTCTGGGTTCATGACTTAGGGCATATATGTGTGTCCCTATTTTCCAGGGACAGTCCCAGATTTACAGCAGCCGTCCTGGTGTCTGATTTGATCCTGGAATGTCCTGCTTTTCCTTAGGACGTTCCTATTTTCATAGGAGAAATGTTGGAGGGTGTGGAGTTATTCGACCCAACAAGCCAAGGAGATAAGTAACTATGCAACCTTTTGAAGAGATCTGAAGACAGCCCTGTATATGAGCTCCCAGTATGCCCCGCGGAGAACCTTTAGGTCCATAAATAGCAACACGCTAGAGGTCCCGGGCCCTAAGGAAGTTAGATTAGCCTCAACCAGAGCCAGGGCCTTTTCAACACTGGCTCTGGCTTGGTGGAACGCTCTGTCTCATGAGACCAGGGCCCTGCAAAATCTGATTTCTTTCCGCAGGGCCTGTAAGACAGAGTTGTTTCGCCTGGCCTTTGGCTTGGAAGCAACTTGATCCCCTCCCCCTCTTTCCTTTCTCCTTCTGTGATGGAACTCCTATTTGGGGACTTCCCTGGCTTTTTTCTGGTCCACGTAGGACCAGTCAGAATAGTTGGCCTTGGTGAAGATTTGACGTTTTCATCCCCAAAAAGTTTTTGACTTGAGTTTCTATTGAAAGGAGGCTGCATTTTAATGTTGTATTTTAATCGTGCTTTTAAGTTATCTTAATCAATTGTTGTATATCTGGTGTTAGCCACCCTGAGCCCGGTCTTGGCTGGGGAGGGTGGGGTATAAATAAAAACTGTTGTTGTTGTTGTTGTTTCATTATATTTTTATATACAGTGGTACCTTGGGTTAAGTACTTAATTCATTCCGGAGGTCCGTTCTTAACCTGAAACTGTTCTTAACCTGAAGCACCACTTTAGCTAATGGGGCCTCCTGCTGCAGCCGCGCCGCCGGAGCACGATTTCTGTTCTCATCCTGAAGCAAAGTTCTTAACCTGAAGCACTATTTCTGGGTTAGCGGAGTCTGTAATCTGAAGCATATGTAACCCGAGGTACCACTGTACTGTATTTTTCAGTGTACAAGACATTGCCCCCCCCCAATTTTCTGGGTCAAAAATTGGGGGTCATCTTTTACACAGATTTATACGGTAAGTCTTGGGTGAGCTGGCAGCTTCTGATGGCTCCTAAGTCACCAAGTTCAGGGAACTTAGGGCGCGGAGCTGGCTGGAGAGGCGAGGCGGTGCTGAGGTGAGGAAGGAGCTTGGCAGCAGCACACCAGTTGAGGTGAGGTGAAGCCAAGTTGGAGAGGCAAGACAAGGCCGCACCAAGGTGCAGTGGATCAAGCGTGGGATTGCCAAAAAAAAACACTATTTTGGGCAATTCCCCCTTCCCCAAAGAAAGCTTAACAGCTTTAAAATAATGGTTTCTAAATTTTGGGCTCCCCAAAGTAGGGGTCGTCTTATACGTGGGGTTGTGTTATACACGGGGAAATAAGGTGTGTTGGAAGCCACCTAGAGTGGCTGGGGCAAGCCAGTCAGATGGGTGGGGTATAAATAATAAAGTTGTTGTTGTTGTTGAATAGGACATCCCTATTTCCATCAGAGAAATGTTGGAGGGCATGAAACTGCGGGCAAGAAGGCTGCCCTTCTGCCTTCTTCATAGGAGAAGCCATAGCTCAGTGGCAGAGCAAATTTTTTGCATGGCTCCATCCTCATTATCTCCATGCAAGGCTGTGAGACAGCCTCACCTGAAAGGGCCTGAACGGCTTCTTTGTATGTTCCTGTGATGCTCCTGAGATGCATCCCTTCCACAACCACTTTCCTCCCTGTAGCATAACGTCCAAAGCTGCTCTCCAGCTTTTTATGTCACCAACGTAGCATCCTTGCCCGAGTTTGCATACCAGTGTGATGTCCCAAGTTTGCTCTGGACGCCAGAGAACAGCTCGAGCAACATTTGCGTTGCAGTGCTTGTTGCGCCTTCTTCTAAAGCCCAGCTTTATGATTATAATATATTATTAATAATTACACAATGTCTGCGCAAGCACAAAAGACTGGCAGTATTTTGACAGTCCCGTCATGCATTCAATTGAGCAAAGCCATAGAAATAATAATAATGATGGTGCCCGCGGTATCTAATTTTGAAAACAACAATCTTCCTTTTATAGTTTGAAAAGAGAGGCATACTGTGCGCACTCACAGCCTATAATCATCCCCCCCTTTCCCTCCATAACTGCAGTAAATTCATATAAGACAAACTTCCGAAAATCAGCCACTCAAAATGCTGTGACTTAGACCTCACCTTGCAGTTTAGGTTATCTTGGACAAAACTGCTGCCATTGACACCCCATTCTAAAGTAAAGGTAAAGGGACCCCTGACCATTAGGTCCAGTCATGACCGACTCTGGGGTTGCGGCGCTCATCTCGCTTTATTGGCCGGGGGAGCCGGCGTACAGCTTCCGGGTCATGTGGCCAGCATGACTAAGCCGCTTCTGGTGAACCAGAGCAGCACACGGAAACACTGTTTACCTTCCCGCCGGAGCGGTACCTATTTATCTACTTGCACTTTGATGTGCTTTCGAACTGCTAGGTTGGCAGGAGCTGGGACCGAGCAACGGGAGCTCACCCCGTCGCAGGGATTCGAACCACCGACCTTCTGATCGGCAAGTCCTAGGCTCTGTGGTTTAACCCACAGCACCACCTGCGTCCCCATTCTATGTGGCTTCTAATGACAGGACCACCCCATGGTATCTTTATAATCTACCCCTTCTAGTTTTTAAACAAGGTGGACTGTAATTCTGAGTGCTCCTGTGTCCCTTCTTTCAACATAAGCCTCTATCAAGCATTCTCTTTGCCAACACCAGTTCAGATTCTCTTCTAATTTATGGTCTCCTATTTCATATAAGCATGGCTTGAAACAAGCCACATTTTGGATATACGACAGAGCGTCCAGATTTATAAGCCACATAACTGTCACCACATTTTGTAAGAACGAGTCCCGTTGTTTCAGAAAAGAAGCATTTCCCTCATGTGTCGTCTTTGATGAACTTCCCAAAGAGTCATGGCAAATTCTGATGCTTGCTATTGGAGTTTTCTGCATTCAGTCCATGATGACTTTTGAGGCATCTGGTACAGTGATCCTGACCATTTTGTGTGCCACCATAGAGCATTATATTGCAGCATTTGCAATGGCGTTAAAAAGGGTCACCAACTCAGCACCCATGGGTGCCATGGCACTCCCAAAGCCTTTCTTGGTGAGTCTGGGATGAACCTTAATCCCCAATTCCCCATCTTTCATTACGAAAAAAGGAATCTTCTATAATTTATAGAACCTAAGATATAAATGTACAGATGTCATTCTTCTCATTTTCTGTTAGAAATTAGTGTGCACCACCCTTACAGTGTTTTAATTTGTCCCTCCCCAATAAATTCCCACACTGGAGCCGCTGTTAAACAAACACACTGCCCACACCCTACTGCCCCAAATTAGGCTTCTTTTGAGCAGAAAAGTAGTGAAAAATGCACTGGGATGATGTTTGCTTGATGCAGTGTCATCTAACCCAAGGTTGCCATTTTTCCAGAAGTAAAATTCATCACACAAAAGTTGTTGAGGTGTGGGGTTTTTTTTAAGGAAACGCAAAGTTTTTGACCTTTTTTTTTGGGGGGGGACAGTGTTGTTGAACAAAAATCCCAGACATAAATAGCCAGTGTCATCTAAACTCCCTGCAAACAAATCAGGATGAATACTCAATAAATTGGAAGCAACTTAAGAAAATATGTTTTCTCAAGAAAACTTCCCCAAAGAGATTGAACCCCTGATTCTGTCAGGCTGAAAGAACTGTCCTGGGTTTCTGGCAGCTATCTTCCCGAAATGCCAGGGATTGGGACCATCTGCATGCAGAATGTGCACTTTACCAATGAGCTGCAATGCTTCCCTTATTTCTCGGTGGGATCTGAAAGAGAGACCTTCATTTCAAAATGACGGCTACAAACCCAGGGGAAAAATACTGCACACATGTGCCAGAAGTACTTTCTCTGGGGGACTGCTTTCACATCAAAATCCAAAACAGCTTTTGGAACTCAGGAAAGTTTGGCGATGTGACTTCTGAAAAAGGAACCTGCACAAGTTTAGGGGTGTGCATGGGCTGTTTGCGCAGGCCAGTTTTGATCGTGCTTTTAAAGCTTGAAGCCAGCACCCGTTGATGTTCCAGTTCAGTATTGCTAAAGCATGGCTTGGAACATGAAGCTCAAACCCTGAAACTAGATGTGTTGGTGGCTGGCGCATCTGCTATTTGCACTTTTGGTGTGACATTCAAAGGAGGAAGCTATACATGTTTCACTGAAAAGAAACCAGATGCATTTTGAGCTCACCCATCTCATGGTGAGGGGTGTTGCAACAGAAAAGCCAAGGTGGATCTGTGAGGCTTAAAATATCTTTGTTCTCTCTTATGGGCATAGACCCAGAAGAGAGGGAGAGAGTGGAGGCAGTAATTCATCTGAATACCAGCTGCCAGGCTGAAATCTGGCATGCGGGTTTCCCACAGGTTGGCCACTGTGAGAACAGGAAGCTGTGCTAGATGTGTCATTTTGCTCAGCTGTAATCATGTCAAATCTCACTTGCCACTGAGTTTCTTTAAACAACTCGCTGACCTGACAATGCTCAACCCTACTTCCCTGGGAGTAAGCTCCATTGAATTCAGTGGGTCTTACCCCTGGGTAAACACAGTTAGGATTGCCCTGTAAGTTAGGAGATTGGGAGACAGCTGTTTCCCTGCTGTGGAGAGCAGGACTCGAGCTGAGAGGTGGGGGAAGCTCTGGCCCTCCAGATGTTAATGAACTACGAATCCCATCATCTCTGGCCGTTGGCCATGCTTGTGGGGACTGATGGGAGTCGTAGTTAGCCAGAAAGCCAAAGGGCCCCACCTCTGCTCTAGGTAAAGGAGCCAGATGCAATTGGGGGGAAGCCAGGTGGGAGATGCTGTACCTTCCTGCTCTTCTATTTAAGCAGAAGGATGCTCTGACTCACAACCTGGGCACCTGGACTGGCTGTCATGAGTATTTCTAGTCCCACTTGAGAAGTGACTAGCTGCTAAGGTGCAGTTTGAGTCCTGGCCACGTTCCTGACCTCAGCCCTTCGGTGGATTGAAGTGAGCTATGCTTGATATCATTTAGCATACATTTTAGGGGTTTAATTTTGTATAATAGAAAAGCTAGAAGTAAGTTAATTAAAAGAGCTTTAATGCCTGAAAGGAGTCAGCAGGTTTCTATGGTTTGCTGATCAAAGAGAAAATGGTTCTCTTTAATGATGTTTGGGGAATTTAGTTCTCTCCCCCTCTCTAAGTCATAGCAGAGTCAGATAACCACACACTAAGCTGTCCTTGTGATAAAAGGAGATAAACGGATGATTTGAAGGCATTCTAATAAGAAAAGTTGCTCAAAAACACTTCTTGGAACATTCCCTTTACAGAACCTTGCCCTTCCAACCTAGGTCACACCCACACCATATATTTAAAGCAGGCTTATCTCATTTGAAACAGTCGTGGTCGTACCATCCCCCCAGCTGCCACAAGAATTCTGGGAAGTGTAGTTTATTAAGGGTGCTTAAGAGTTGATTGGAGACCCTTTTTCTTATCCCAGAGCTACAATTCCCTGAGTGGTTTAGCAATCAATCCCTCTTCCCAAGGGACTTTGGGAAATGTAGCTCTGTGAGGGGAAAAGGGGGTCTCCCAACGACTCTCAGCACCATAAACAAGCTACAGCTATCATTTATTTTATGACAGGTGTGGGGAGACTCTAGCCTGTAGGCCAAATGCAGCCCTCCAGGCCACTCTGTCTGGTTCTTGGGCTGTTCCCCCTGCCATGTCCCTCACCAGCTCTCCTTGAATACTTTTGCCTGTTTGGAAAGTTTCTTTGAGCTGTGATTACCTGGACTGAGAGATTGTGGGGGGATGTATAGAAACCTGTTTTTTGCACAGCTGGAACGGAGTCCATGGTACAACAATAAAAGCCATGATCGTTGCTCCACTTCCCTATGCTTCTGACCCTACCCAACACTGGCAGATGGCCCCCAGAACATTCCCTACAAGGAAATGTGGCCCTTGCACTAAAAGATGTTCCCTACACCAGTTTTATGATGTCCCCCTGCCTATTATACATACAGATGCAGAGTGGGATAGATAGATAGATAGATAGATAGATAGATAGATAGATAGATAGATAGAGATAGATAGATAGATATAGATTTAGATTTCATAATAAACAAGAACTCTATTCAATCACTGCTGAGGTGCACCCACAACTGTGAGGTCTGATGAGATGAAGATGATGCCTCCCCAGCTGTTGCCATTGGCTGCAGGCAGCTTGTGATGCCAGAAAAGCACTTGGCAGCTGAGTGGCTATCAAGGTAGGCCAAGGAGAAAGCCTCTTTCTGTTCCCCAGCAGGACACAGCTAGCAATGACTGTGATGTTCAGCAGTGCCTCCACTGGGAGCAGCTCCAGATTTAGGGCAGTGTGGGTGGTTCCCCTACACAGGGCACTAAGCCAAGGGGGTGCAAACTTGAGAACATCCATCATTGAGAAGATTCATTTGGGAGCACCAAGTTTTGGGCTTGCTCAGGGCACCATACAACCAAAGATAACCAAAGCCCTCCCCTGCTTGGAGAAAGTGAACTGGTGGAAGGAATGAAATAATCGTTCAGCACCGGGATGCCATGGAGCAAAAATAAGGCAAGTGTTTGCAGAGTGTGATTGTGACTTGAATGCTGCTGATATCCATGGTCAGAAGTTTGGCTGATGTCTTGTGATGGGGGTAACGGAAGCTGGCAGGTGTTGGTGGGTGGAAGCCAGTGAAGTTCACATTCAGAAGCTCCTGAATGCCGCAAGGCTATAGCAGGCTGATGTTTGTGAATACAGGCTGGTTGAAGTTCAGTTTTTGGAAGTTGGTTGAAGTTCAGTTTTCGGAAGCTGGTTGACTGAAGCTGATGGATTTGTGTGGATTGAAAGCTGGGGCACAAATGTGAATGAACGGAGAATGGGTGTGTCCCCTGGAGTTCTTTGTGGATCTCAGCTGGCATATGTTTGGGTAAGCGAATAGAAGGTTTCAAACGCAGTCAAGGTGAAATGGTGTCTGTATATGCAGGAATGTGATGTATGAAAGATGGATATTCATGAATAGATGAAGCCCATGGAAGTTTGGCAGGATGACTGACGTTAGCAGGAGAAGTCACCAGGAAAATGCCGGAGGAAGTGCCTGGATGCTGCTACTGATGGTAGCCTTCCTCCAGGGATGTCTGAAGCCGGTGAAGTTTTCTCAAAACCACCCAAAGAAGAGAACTGCAGGGCTTAGGCACGTTAGCTTATATTTTTTAATTAGATGTATTTCTAAATACATCTACATGTAGGGTTTTCTTTAGCCTTTTTTTCAAAACAAATAACGGTGAGTTGGTATCATTGTGCATGCAAGGTGTGCTGGGTGAGAAACAAATAAGAAATAAACCAATCACTGCTAAGGTGCTCTCAAAATTGTCAGGCCTGGGGAGGCTGTGGTGATGCTTCCCCAGCTGTTGCCATTGGCCACAGACTGCCTGTGATGTCACAAAAGGACATGGATGCTGAGTGGGAAAAGGCAGTTATTAGTGGGCTGGGGGGGCAGAGGGAGAGAAGAAACCTAGGGAAGGAAGTTCAGGAAAAGTTGAGGCAGGGACAGGTAGAGACACAGAAGGGAAACCTGCCTGCTTGAGTTAGTAGCCTTTCCCTCCCTCAAGGCTCCTAAGTCTGTCAGTGTCTCACCTACTTAGCTATCCAAAAAAGTCATGACTGGTTTTTATCACTAGACCAATAGCAGTCTAAGGATCCTCAGGTCTAGTAAGGTACTTTAGGATAAATCAATGTGGATTTTTAGAAGAAAGGAACTCTGTGAAGTGTAGGGGATCAGAATGTGAGCTCTGGTGAGCCACAAATACCTGCGTTTCAATCTCACTTCTGCTCCCAAGAAAAGGCCAAATGTGGGGAGATGGTCTTCCTTCAGCTTACCTCTCTCTCTTTCCCCACATATTTACAGTGTGGTCTTCCTGGACCCTTCTATCAGTCATCCTTTCAACTGGCAATGCTGAGGATTAATCCTGAAGCCTTGTCCTCGGTATCTAGGACTCTGCCTTATATCCAGTCAGGTCCCTGATCATCAATTGGTGCCCATGAGTACCAGGAGTACCACAAAGTCCCATCAAGTTCCCAGCCAGGTTCTCCATCCACCCCCCCCCCCCACACACACAATGAACAGAATCCAAAGTCTAAGCTTGAGAAAGCTGTCCCAGTCTCTCCTTGCTAGTTGTCCTTGTACTGACCACAGGAGAAAATCCATCAGAGTTCTCAATGGATTCTGGTATTGGACAACAAGCAGAAGAAGGGAGAGAAGGAGAGAGGGGGTCTGGGAATGGTAGCTTGTTAAGGGTGTTTAGAATGCTGTGTTCCTAAGAATCATGGAATCATAAGAGTTGGATGGGACCTCAAGGGTTATCCAGTCCACTTCCCTGCAATGCAGGAATCTCAACTAAAGAATCCATCATGAGAGAGGGCCACCCAACTTCTGCTTAAAAACCTCCAACGAAGGAAAGTCCACTATCTCCTGAGGGAGTCTGTTCCACTATCAATCAACCCTTACTGTCAGAAAGTTCTCCCTATTCCCATCACAGAGCTACAATTCCCAGAGTTCCCAGGGAAGAGGGATTGATTTTTAAACGGTTCTGAGAATTGTAATCCATTAACTGTCTTTTTCGCTTTGTTTATGGTTTTTAAGTCTAGGTTGTTTTCTATGTTTGCTAAATGGTTGGTTTTGTCCCATTTTAATGTACAGTGGTACCTCAGGTTAAGAACTTAATTTGTTCTGGAGGTCTGTTCTTAACCTGAAACTGTTCTTAACCTGAGGTACCACTTTAGCTAATGGGGCCTCCTGCTGCCGCTGCACGATTTCTGTTCTGTAACCTGAAGCATCTGTAACCCGAGGTACCACTGTATACATATGCTTCAGAAGCTGATTTCTCTCCCCCTGTCCTGCAGTTTTATATCTTTATATTTTATATCTTTATATTTTGACTTTGGGCAGCTAGATCACTGTGGAAAGGTGCAATATAAATAAACTCAATCTATCTAGTAGAAATGCTGGGTGAGCATTTTAGATCAGGTGAGCATCAGGGGGAAGGAACCTCAGCTGCAATCGAATTTGGTATGGAGCATAGCTCAGTTGGTAGACCTTGAGACTCTTAATATCAGGGTCATAGGTTCAATTCCCACATTGGATAAAATATTCCTGCATTGCAGGGGGTTGGGCTAGATGACCCTTGTGGTCCTTTGTGGTACAATTCTATGATTCTATGTCCTGCCTTTGTTTTATATATATATAGGGGCGTGGGTGGCACTGTGGTCTAAACCACAGAGCCTAGGGCTTGCCGATCAGAAGGTCGGCGGTTCGAATCCCCGCGATGGGATGAGCTCCCGTTGCTCGGTCCCTGCTCCTGCCAACCTAGCAGTTCGAAAGCACGTCAAAGGGCAAGTAGATAAATAGGTACCGCTCCGGCAGAAAGGTAAGCGGCGTTTCTGTGTGCCATAGCTGTCAAGTGTCCCTTATTTGAAGGGACAGTCCCTTATTCCAGCGCCATGTCCCGCTGCTGTCCCTTATTGATGGATGTCCCTCAAATGTCCCTTAAATGATGTCCCTTAAATTTCAAAGGAAGCAGCTCCTCTCCCTCCCTCCCTGCTGGCCAGGAAGGAGGGAGGCTCCAACTGTGTTGCTTGGCTGTGTTGCTCACCCAATAAGAAGTCTAAGAACGACTAGGGGGTGGAGCTTGCATGCCTTGTGTGTGGCTAGCTAATGCAAGCTGAGGGGATTTTTGAATGCTGGACGCCATTTTGTTGCATGTGCTGCTGCAAACTTTGCAGTGCAAAGCCAGGCCGGGGAGCCATCTTAAGTTGAGGTTGCATAGGCCTTGTGGTGCATGTGATTCAGATTCTATTCAGTTGAACCTCTGGTTACAAAGTTGGTTGGACAGTGTTCTCGAAGCTACCAGGATGAGTTTGACCAGACTACAGGAGGACAGGAAGACTGGAGTGCCTGGAACAGGTGAGGCTGCAGGTCCCTTATTTTGGCTGCTGGTTCCTTATTTTCAAGGCTGCTGGTCCCTTATTTTCAAATCTGTAAGTTGACAGCTATGCCGTGTTCTGCTCTGGTTCGCCAGAAGTGGCTTAGTCATGCTGGCCACATGACCCGGAAGCTATACGCCGGCTCCCTCAGTCAGTAAAGTGAGATGAGTGCCGCAACCCCAGAGTCGTCTGTGACTGGACCTAACGGTCAGGGGTCCCTTTACCTTTACACACACACATAGATATAGATATAGATATAGATATAGATATAGATATAGATATAGATATATTCAGAAGTTCCCATCTCAGGCCTCCCACATTATGTGGCTTGGCCTTCTGGTGCCTCCAAATGAAGAATTATCTCAGAAAAGTGCTGAGGGCCATTGCTAAGATGTCAGTGAATTCATCTTCTCTGGGTCATTGTAACCTGCTTAATGGGACACTTGCCTATTCAAGCATCGGAAATAGTTCTATCAGTTACGTTTCCCTTAAGCGAGGCATAAATAACTTGCCCATAAACTCCATCAATATATTCCAGGTATAGTTCCAGACCTTTCGGTTATGTAGTGCACTGCCCATAGCAATTACACAGCAAGTGTCAGTGATAAATTTTGCATGAAAAAAGCAGCTTAGGGCTCTGTTCAAACTGTTTTTTCCCACTGCATGTACATCACTTTTGCAATTATGCAAGAAAGCAGACATGACCTACAGAATCCTAATGAATAACCAGCTTTCATTACTGTCATTCAAAGGGATTGCTGGTTTCAAATTGATTTTTAAAAAAACAACCATAAATCCTGAAAGTAAACCACTCACGATATAAGATAATTTACTCATACTTATGACCCACTCTATATATACTATGATTAAGGGGTTATTCATGTTGACAACTTCCCCCTCCCTCACAGAAATTGGACTGCAGGCTATTTAGTTCCATGAGCAGCTGAGCATTCCATGCCATCACAACAGCTCAGCCAATCATAGTCCACTACCTCTGCAGTTGCAATATGTGATATACTCCGTTGGGACGTTTGGAAGATGGCGTTTCAGGAACCCAATGGAAGTTGTAAAAAATGCTGTCATTGGGAATGGTTAACGCCAGCAGGATTTCCTCAGCCTATAGAAGCATAGCTCAGCCTCAAATGTTCTTTTGAAAGTAGAAGAATACATAAATATCAAGCTGCAAATATGATATGCAGAAAAGCATCTGCAAATGAAGCGGTTGTGCAGGGAAATTGGTTTGGAATGACACTAGAGAGCTGGTACAGCATAGTGACTAACAATGTGAGCCTAACCATGTATACGGAAATCATTCCTGTTGAATTCAGTGGGGCTTATTCCCAAGTAAGTGGGGTTAGCATTGTAGCCTTGGAGCATGGTGTAGGAAGGCTTCCACATGAACTCACTAGGTAGAGAAATCATCATCATCTAGCTCCACCCCCAAGTTAACTGTTTTGCAACTGGCTCCTGGTGGTGGACATTGGAGTTTTAGTAAAAAGAAGAAGCAAAGTCCATCTCACAAGTCTGCTCACACAGGTTTTTGATGTTTTGTGAACTGAGCTCCCCACTCTGATTCCAGCATATGAAATTCAAAATAGCTGCATGGAACTGCATTGTAAGTATTTTCGGATGCCAGATTTTACCAGGTCTCCTAAGAGAAGATCCCAACTGGTTGAAGAGGCAAACATATTTTCCCTCACTGCCTTCTCGTTCAGGTCTCTGTGGCCTCTTGCTGCATTGATCATTCAGGCTTTTAATTATTCCACTTTTCTGCGAAGTGAATCATGAAATTTTAATGCCTGCAGTTTTTAATTCAGAATACAAAATCCCTAAATAAAAGAAATAGCAGTGTGAATGAACATGGAAGCCTGCATGTTCTCCTACTCCTTGCTCCACAAAGAGCATAAAGAACTTAATGTTTCTTTAAAACAAAAAGCAAAAAAAAAAAACAAAAAACCTGAGTTCTTTGAGATGAAACAGAATCTTCAAGCCTTTGTTTTCCATAAGTTCTTGTTGGGAGAGATTCCCCCCACCCTCCGTTGTCTTGTGGAGCAGTTACCATGGCAACCTAACATCAAAGGCCTAATTATGGGGGAAAGCCACCCCTCCAAAAAAACAAAAAAAACAACGACAACCCAGAGACCTCATGCCTGTAACAGAAGATGCTTACTTAAAACATATGGATGGGTTGGAATTCGCTGCTGAAATATGCTGAATATATCTATTCTGAGTGAAAATATATTCTTACCCAGACTTTCAGTTCCCACATGCCTGTTTTTCACCCAGAACATTCAGGAGCTGCAGAGCAATAGCTCATGTGCAGATCCAGAGACTCTCAATGTTGGAAGATTCAGGACCAATAAAAGCACATGGTTAAACAAGATAACTTGCTCCCACAGGAGGCAGCGATGGTCATCAATTTGCAGTCTGCATGCTGTGCGTGGAGTATACAAAGCTGTAGTTGGGGTTGTAGGGAAACAGCTGGGAAAAAATAAAAGGATTTTCTGCAAAGGGATTTCCCATCCCTGATCTACCTCATTGCTACTCCAGAACTCATGCTCATACAGTTCGTTTATGGTTCTCATCTATGCCCACCTTCCCCAAATTTCTAGGAGATTGGAGGGAGGACTTCTCTGCCTTAACCAATCCTTCACTCTTTTCCACAACTTCATTTCTGAGTCCTGATTCCCAATCTTCTTTCTGCATCCTCCCCTCTTGAAAGTTTGTTTACTTGAAGACTGATATCTAAGAAACCCCTAGAGTCGAAGGTGGCTACTCTAATCCGAAATTTCGTTGTCACAGCAGAAGTAAACAGGAGACCAATGTGCAGTTTCCTGAGTGCAAGCTAATAGGTAAGATAGGAGGAATCTTTACTTTATAAAGGACATGTGGGCGTCACGGTATTGCAATATTGCATCTGCTATTGGACATAATTTACACTTGAGAGATTGGAGGGGGGGGGGGGAAAGCAGTTGCAACGCAAAGGTTAATTCACTAGTGCATAAACACTTGATCTTGCAAAGATCCCATTAACCTTTTCAGACTGTGAAGATCTGGAATTTGGAGACAGCAAAACACAGATCTTTTGAAAGTGCAGTGCGCTGCAAAATACCTAACAATTTTGAGATCATTACAGAAGTATAACTACAACCCAGATAAATATTTTCCAGCTTCCACCGGTTTCTGCTATCTCTCTACCAAAGGGAAACAATATTGCAATTAGCTGCTTTGTTGAAGAAAAGGCTATGTGGAAGTGTGGGACATGTCTGTCACCTGAAGTAGATGGTGGAAGAAGATGCTGCTCTGGTGACAAAAGACTAGGAGACTTTGTTACTACCTTTCATGCACCTGCAGAGAGTGTCTGCTCATATTTTTGCCCTGCAGCTTTTCATTGAACAACATCAGTATGATTAATTAACAAAAGAGATTAAATTGAACTGCGTTGCCTTCCTTTTTGCATCAGGGAATCGTTCTCCACCACCCTCCAAGATAATGAATGAGCTATTCAATATACCTGAAAGATTAAAATCAGAATAGAACAGGAACTGGATCTAGCTACCTTAAATTAGGGCTACCATATGCCTGGAATTTCCCGGACATAACCAGAAGACGGCAGTTGGGAACAGTGTCCGGGTGTAAATTGCTGAAATGTGTCCAGAATTTAAATGTTAGCTTGGTGAATTTTCTCCTATGAAGGAAGCCATTCACAAACAGAAACCTCCTAAAATAATTCTGCCCATCGTGCAACCGCAGCTCCAGTCCTTTTCCTCTTCATGTCGTGTGTTTTAAAAACTTTATGTGAGATCCCAAATATCAAGCTGCGTTGTCACCAATGGCGGATCACAACATTTGAGTTTGATGCATTGCTTTTATCGCTTGTGCTGGTCCCTGTATTCCAGCTGCCCACAAAACATCAATTTTTGGGTAGCAATTGAAATTTTGGGCTGATTCGTTTATGGATATCACTTCCTTGCAGAAAGCCACATGTAGGATGAATGCACATACGTAGCAGACTATTCCAAGGTATCACATGTCAGGAAGTCATCACTAATTAGGGGCATCCTCCTGACCACACGTGCATGTGGGAAAACATCACTATGCATCTCAAGTAATAGCGCATACCTAAGATTTACACATTGGCTCTTTGTATACCCTGAATTATGATGTGATTCGGGGAGTTTTGGGGAAGGTTGTCACATTTCCAAGTCAGATTAACAAGGCATCCTGATGTACATCAGGGGCCTTCCTAAGCTTCCCTGGTGACTTTAGCTCTTCAAAAATCATATTACTTTCCTCCTCCTCCTCTCCTTCAAACTAAAAGCAAGTTGACTTACTTTTGGTAACACCCAATGCTCAAGAGGGCAGGAATGGAGAAGAAAGAAGTTCTGTTTCTTTTATGATTTCTCCCTGAACATGGGTTTTTTAAAAATGTGGAGGTGTCATGTTCTGTTCCTTTTTTCTAATGCCATTGTCCAACCCATAGATTCTTGCATGCAACAATAGTCTAAGACAGGCATAGGCAAACTCGGCCCTCCCAGATGTTTGGGGACTACAGTTCCCATCATCCCTGACCACTGGCCTGGTTAGCTAGGGGTGATGGGAGTTGTAGTCCCAAAACATCTGGAGGGCCAAGTTTGCCCATGCCTGGTCTAAGAACAGAAGAAGATCCTTGCTGGATCAGACCAAAGATTCATCTAGCCCCAGTATCCTGTTCTCGCAGTGACCTATGGGAAGCCTATGGGCCAGGAGCTGAGCAGAACAACACTCTCTCCACTTGTGGTTCCCAATAAACTGGCATTCAAGCGATAGAGCTCATAGTTCAACAATGGAATTTCATGCCCAGAGGGTGTAATTATGGGCAACAACCTGGATGGCTTTAACAGAGGATTAGATGTCAGTGTGAAATATGAGAGGCTTCGTCTTTTATGAAGGGGTGACAATGCCTGCAAATTGTACCCAATTCCATAAGAAAATCAGAAAGCTATAGCCTTTCCCTTTGCTTTTTTTTTAAAGAATCAAACTTCAAACGTGCTCTGAATGAAACCCCCTGGTTGTATCTGCTTACAGTTTGGCAGGAGGTTTAATCCAATCTGGAGCAGCTGCTGTGCCCATAAATTCCATCCACTTTGTCCAAAAGCGGGGAAAGTTCTAGCCATCTTTAGAGCCTTCATTATAGTGATTGGAATTCTTCTCTTAATGTGCAGATACTGATACAAGGTGGATTTGGGGGGCTGTTCACACCCCCTACTATACATACAGTTTTGTACATGCAGTGGTACCTTGGGTTAAGTACTTAATTCATTCCGGAGGTCCGTTCTTAACCTGAAACTGTTCTTAACCTGAACCACCACTTTAGCTAATGGGGCCTCCTGCTGCCCCATTTCTGTTCTCATCCTGAAGCAAAGTTCTCAACCCGAGGTACTATTTCTGGGTTAGCGGAGTCTGTAACCTGAAGCGTCTGTAACCTGAAGCGTATGTAACCCGAGGTACCACTGTAGTAGTAAAAATAGGTGCAAACAATTAGCGTGTGTGAAGCAATGTAGAATAGCTCTAATAGTTATTTATGCCTACATGACATTCAATACAGCAAGAAGGTTTAGTATGATAGAGGTAAGGGGTTGTCTTTTCTGCTTCATGCCATTAGTAATACTGTATTTCATTTCCCCAAAGGGAACCACCATAAAAGGTTTTAAATAGCTTAGGTATAAAGGGATCTCTATTTCCATCACAAGTTTGGGGGGGGGGGTATTAATTTGATAGCACTTTGAGGTTTTTATCTCATTCCGGGTGCCACTAGTGTTTGAACACTCCAGCTGATTCAATTTTAATATTAAAGAGGCCTTCACTTGTTCCTTTATGAAGTCAAATCCATCATTTCTCAAACACGACAATATTCCAGATTAAAATAAAGTGATGATGAATGTAAGAGGATTTAATTAAAAACAACAAATCATTTGGCTGCTTCTAGTGGGCAACCCTATAATCCAACACTCTTAAGCTATGCAAAATAGTGAAATATGAAACCAATACCAAAGCGGAAATGAGAGAGGATTGTAAGCTATTAGACTTGTGTTGCCTTTATGACGGATTTACATTGCATGGTTGTAACCACTATGGGACTGTAGTCATACATAACATGTTTACACAGCAACAAACATATTTCCCTACTGCAGTGGGGAGGGGGACGAAGACTGCAAAACATTTTTCAGCTGAAGTTGGGGAAATGCTTTGTCTTGAGGATCCAGTGCTATAGAATAAGAAAGTCGTGTCCCTGAACATACCTGTCTATGCCATGACTTTGCTATTTGTATCTAGAAACAGAAGCGCTGGAAGCTCCTAAAGCAAGTCCTTTCACCATTGCCTGCGATTAGCAATAGGAAATGGCTGTATGTGTGTTGCATGTTACTAGGTGGTCAGGTTGGGTGATGCCAGGAGAATGCCATGGTACTTCAGGTAGGGTTGCCATATTTCAAAAAGTACAATTGATTTTTCCATTGACCTGCCCAGGATCCAAGGCAAAGCACTGCCTTTTGGAAATCCACCCCACCCCACCCAGACATCAATTCCACCTTTGAAATCCTGGTAACGTCTGGGAAAACCCTGACATACGGCAGCCTTACTTCAGGTAATACTTTGATCACACCCATGTTGCTCTGGAATCCCCATCTTTTGCTCACTTTTATGGGAATCCCACCCAAGGTCATTGACAAACTGTTGCGCTGTTAATTTTTCAGTGCTGTCTTCCAATATTATTTTAAGACCTCATTTGTGGCAATGGCTTTGCCGAATAATGGAGTTGCAACACCGGCCTGTTCGATGTGGATGGGTAAAATGCAGTTGAGGCTATATCCTGAGTAAGTGTTCCTTTAAACTGAAAGCTTCCTGTTCAGAGGTTCAGCCCATTTTCCTTATCGGCATAGTTGTTGGATTGGGGCTGAACTGCTGCTTGGAAAGAGTCAAATTCTTCTCCCGGGGGGGGGGGGGGTGGAGATGTTAAATGCTGGCTTCTTTCCCTGATAACAAAATAGTTGTAATCCATGGTAACGAAATCTGACAGGCAACAATTAAGAGACAATTCAGTTAGCCCTAATTGTGCTGAGCAGGAAAGCAATAACATGGGTTGAGCAGGAAGCTTTCAGTTAACATTAGAGAGGACTTTGCAGAATCGAACTGACTTGTGGGTAGATATTCTAGAAACTTCTTTGTCACAGGGAAAGGGGTTGATGGAGAATATTTTGTTTTATAAAGTGCATGTGAAGAACCAACATTTTAATTCCAGCTGATGGCAGGAAATCAGTGCCTCAGCAGTACCAAAGGAAACGTCTGTTAAACAGATGAACCCAGAAGGAGGTTTAAAAAATAGTGAGGAAGGCTGTATGTTGTAGAACACAAATATTTCTATTTAAAGACATTCCAGTCCTCGATGTGCTTCTATAATTCTCCTAGACCTATTTGTGGCACTTAAAATAAAAGCGGGGTGGGTGGGTGGAAAGTAAGACCTTAAGAGAGTCTCTCTCTCTCTCTTGCTCACTTTTTTTCCTTTTACAAATGCCGTGATAAATATTTCCCTTGAAGAAACAACACCAGAACATCATTTCACGTCACTGGTAAACATTTATTTATAGCATGTCAGCTGATTATATCCCAGTAATGCAAAAAGGAGAGAGTCTCTGTCAATGAGTGATGGACTTTGAGCAAATTAAAATAGCACTGGCTCTGGCTCAAACAGTGTCCATTCTTTAAAAAGAAAAAAATACAAGCTAAATATAGTTAGCCCGTAAGAATCTCAGAACTATTGGGGAACAGAGGATGACTGTAACATATCTAGCGTGGGCAAACCCTAGCTCAGATATCAGCATGTGTGGCAAAATAGATTTCCACCACTGTACCATTAGCTACAGCATAGAGCAGACACCAACAACATGAAAGTTGTTTGTTCCTGATTTATATTTTCATAGCTGTTAATGTTTTGAAAGTCACTCTTTCCCTTCCCTTTCAGTTACCCTGGAAATTACAGCAGACCAGCTCCTAAGAGAGCAGGCCCTATCATTGGGCAACAAGCTCAGGTGGCAGAAGTTGTGAGGTGCAGCATTTCCCCTAAACTAGCCTGTTCACATGAGGTGCTGTGGAGTTACTCTCCTACTGCTAGTGCTGAACTAACTGTAGCCACCCTCTGCATGTGGGATTGCCATCTTGCCCTTTGCCTCAGGCAGCAAAGTGTCTTGAGCTAGCCCTGGCCCCTACCACCCACAAACAACCCTTTCAACACCACATCCCCCAGTCCTTCTTAGGTAGAGCTACCGGCACAGAACTTGTATCTTGTCTCCTGAACCCCCAAGAGATATAACTGCCACAGGAGTCCTGCCACAGGGCCAGAGACTACTCAGAAGTTCAAGAAAGCCCTGAAGAGCTTCCCTAAAAACCTCGCTGCTTAGAAAAGTCCCATGGCTTTTTTTTAAAAAAAAAGGCACAGGTCCTTTAACTCTCCACATGCAGCCCCCATGGGGTGGGGCTTCCATCTTGACTACCAAGCCCAGATTATGAAATTCTGCCAGTTGCTGTAAGACACTTCTGAGACACCATGTATTTCCTGGCTCAGATGAGGGATTGTGGTTCTGAGTCAATACCTTCTTTCTTGCACACAGCCCTGACCTCTCCATGACTTGCCTTCCTATCTGTTTCAGAACCCTGGGAGTACTGATTCTGTCTTGTGTGGGCCATCTCATTGATAGAAGAAGAGTTTGGATTTGATATCCCACTTTATCACTACCCTAAGGAGTCTCAAAGCAGCTAACAATCTCCTTTCCCTTCCTCCCCCACAACAAACACTCTGTGAGGTGAGTGAGGCTGAGAGACTTCAGAGAAGTGTGACTAGCCCAAGGTCACCCAGCAGCTGCAGGTGGAGGAGCAGGGAATCGAACCCAGTTCACCAGATTATGAGTCCACTGCTCTTAACCACTACAGCACGCTGGCTCATGACTCCCTTATCTGCATGCTCTAAAATGAAAAAGTTGTGACAGCACCGAAATGCGTGAGGAAGGTTCAGGGAAATGAGGGCCCGCTGTACAAATCAGGTGTCTGGCAGCAATAGGTCAACTTCTTAAGCATTTCCTGCTCCAGCCATCCCCTTTCAATGGTGTTTTCAGAAGACTTCTGAAGGCAACCCTGTATAGGGAATTTTTTAATGTTTAATCTTTTATTATGTTTTTATGTATGTTGGAAGCTGCCCATAGTGGCTAGGGCAACCCAGTCAGATGGGTGGGTTAACAGCAACAGCAACAACAACAACAATGTGATATTCTATTCCTGAATTGTGGAATTGTATCATGTGGTTATTTATATTTGTATTTTATGCTTTATGCAAACTGCCCTAAAAGGTGGCCAAAGAAGAATTAAATTAAACTTTAAAATGTCCACTCTTAATATTCTGTAGCTATATTCCCTTCCATTAAACCATGTGGGTTTTGTGCCAGCTGAGCGTTCGGAGTGATATATTGCCGCGGGAGTAGAATTATTTATTGAAAGAAATTGGGCGGCATTTTACAAAAGCAAAAAAAGTCGGTGATGACATACATGATTAGTTAGTCGGTTTCCAAAAACAGCAAATTGTGCTCTGTGGGACACATCCTGTCCCCCATCTGACGAGCCATTAAATGCAAGTCGCAACAGGAAGATTTATGGGGAGAGGAATTTCAAGACATAAGCAGCCATGAAACTTGCTCTGTGGCATCAGATAGCCACCCGTGGAAATGGGTTGTGTCAGCAGGAATGAACTTGGTTCTAAAGGGTTAGCAAAACAGGAAACTGCCTTGGTTCATCTAGCTCAGCGCTGTCTGCACAGAATGGGAACTGGACTCACACCTGTGCCATCTCTCTCATCCCTACGGTTTGAATTGTAAGAAAAGTTAATTTAAGGAAATTCATGGAAAGCAAATTTCCGTGTACCCACCTAAATTGTGGCAGCGTTAGGGATGCATTGCAGAACAAACCGAAGCAAAATATTGTTGGCATCCATCTTTCTCAAGAGACAATGGAGTGTGCCTCTGGGAATGAAGGCTAACACGAGAACGGGCCTTCTCTACGGTGGCTTCCCATCTGTGGAATGCTCTCCCCAGGGAAGTTCGCCTGGTGCCTTCATTACACACCTTTAGGCGCCTGGCAAAAATGTTCCTTTTTAACCAGGCCTTTGGTTGGCCTGATGGACACCCTATGCCCTGTTAAAATGTGGTGAGTTTTCTTGGGGAGGGGGGCTATTGGATTGTTGTTACAGTGGAACCTCGGGATGCAAACGGGATCCGTTCCAGAGCCCCGTTTGCATCCTGAATGGAACGTAAGACGCAATGGCGCGTCTGTGCGTGCGCAGGTCACATTTTGCCGCTTCTGCGCATGCACGTGATGTCATTTTGAGCGTCTGTGCATGCGCAAGCGGTGAAACCCGGAAGTCATGCGCTCCGTTACTTCTGGGTTGCCACGGGGTGCAACCTGAAAGTGCTCAACCTGAAGCACAATCAACCCGAGGTATGACTGTATTTTGATTATGTATTTTGTGGTTTTATATTTTGATTTTATTCTGTGAACCACCCTGAGACCTCCTGGTATAGGGCGGTATATAAATTCAATTACTAATAATAACCATAAACCATTACATTAGTGACCTCTCCGGGGCGCAAGCCTGGGCAGTGTGTATGGAGGTCCTGGGCTGCAAGACCCACCCACCGCTCTCAGCCTTGCCGATGCTGCCCAAAGGAAAGCAGAGCAAGGTATTTGGCACCAGCTCGGCTGCAGGAGTTGCCAGAAGGAGGCGTACAAGGCACCTTACAACCATCTTAGGGACTCCACTCTGGATTTGTGTAGGGTTTATTCCTTAGCCTTTTCTTCTCCCGAAGATAGCCTACAAAGCAGCAGAGCCTTAGGATAAGAATTTTCCTTCTCCTACATGGGCTAGGTTGACAAGCTCCATCTGCCTCATACTTCCCTCTACGGCACGTGCAGTAACCACCTTCTTGACAGTTGGACCTGCTATGGGTCTTGTCTGCTCAATTCACCAGAGCCTGTCTTCATACGCAGGGGAAGTTCCTAACTCACCAGCGGTTTGGGACTCACCGGCTACCCTCGCCAGGTATAGTCGAAACCATTTCCCAGGCTGTGGCCATTGTGGCATATCAACAGCTTCTAGGAGCCACAGATGAAAGCTGAGTGCAGGGTGGGGACCAAAGGTGGACAAACCACCCCAAAGGGAGTATGATGTGTGTGTACACCAGTGTGGTGTAGTGGTTAAGAACGATAGACTCGTAATCTGGGGAACCAGGTTCGCATACCCGCTCCTTCACATGCAGCTGCTGGGTAACCTTGGGCTAGTCACACTTCTTTGAAGTCTCTCAGCCCCGCTCACCTCACAGAGTGTTTGTTGTGGGGGAGAAAGGGAAAGGAGAATGTTAGCCGCTTTGAGACTCCTTCAGGTAGTGATAAAGCGGGATATCAAATCCAAACTCTTCTTCTTCTTCTTATGTGTCCCCCAGCAGAGATACCAGCTCTCCCCTAACATCCCGTGCACCCCAGAATCAGCAGAAATCCACCACTAAAGCATGGTTATTGTGTCAAGAAGCTGTTGCAGACGGCACCCACATAACAGCACCCTTTCATCCACTTTAAATTTGCAAATCTAAAGTTCTGGAATTTGATTGAATCACTCCCACAAAACCCTGACAGTCTGGAGGTGTGCTGCATGTTAGCTTTGCTTGAGACAAGGCTGTTTGAATTGGCTTAGGGAGTGCATTCTCCAAAGAAAGTCAGCATACTCTGGAAAGATTTCCACTGAGGTCAGTGGGAATACTCTGAAGTCAGTGATTGGGAGAGTGGCGCTTCAGTGATGTTAGAGGCTTTTCAGATAACGTGACCTTATTTCTCAGTTTGGAGGAGAACAGAAATTACATTGGGGCATTTAGCTGAGGTTGGTTCAAAAACATGAAACACATAACGACAACAAGATCTGCAAGGAGGGTCCCCCAAGGTGTGTGATTTCACATTGGATAGAGGAACGAGCATTTTTCTGCACTTAAAGCAGAAAAGAAAATGCTGCAAAATGAAGTCTGGCCATTAATTGGGACAAGTGATCTTTACTTACAAGGTTATCCCTGCTGCGAGACCCTTTGAAGCCGATTAACTTTTGCATCTGCTACACAGAGACAGAGGGGGAGAGAGAGAGAGAGAGAGAGAGAGAGAGAGAGAAATATGAAGCCTGACAACCTAGTTCTAAACTCTTCTGGAAACTGGTGCTGCAGTCAGGATGCGACAATGCGAAACATTTTTCCACTGCTTTTGCAGGAATTTGGCTTGTGGTGAAAACAGATATAAACAAGTCTTCGCATCCTTTTTTGAACTTGGGAGGGTGTGTGTCAAAATTGGCTTTACTTTCTGGGTGGCCCCAACCCAGCATTAACGATCCGTTCTTCAGGAGAACATACTGAGAGACGTCGCATATAGACAGTTGTGTATGATTAATGTTGGAAAATTCAGGGCAGGCAAAAGAAAGCACATTGGTGCAGCTCATGGTTCATCTATGGAATTCGTTCCCACAAGGTGTGATGGTGGCCAGCAACCTTCTCAATGAAGATAAGGCTGTTGGGAACCACTAGCCCTGTTCTCCTTCCACTTTCAAAGGCAGTCTGCCCCTGAATACCACTTGTTCAGAATCACAAGTGGGGACAACACAGTTGTGCTTGAGTTCTGCTTGCAGGCTTCCTATAAGCATCTGGTTGGCCACTATGAGAACAGAAGCCTAGGCTGGATGAATCTTTGGTCTGATCCAGCCATGTTCTTATTGTAGTTTTAGACTGTGCTTGCATGCAGGAATCTACCGGCTGGACTACAGTATTAGAAGATGAATAGAACAGGCTGCATTCATCTCAGGTTCCTACTCCTTCCTGGAACTGTGTGCCCCTCTCTAAATGTTCTCTCAGTTTGAGGGTTGCTGAGATATGGAGGGCTGACTAAATAGTGTAGGGCATGGGTAGGCAAACTAAGGCCCAGGGGCCAGATCCAGCCCAGTCGTCTTCTCAATCCAGCCCCCAGATGGTCCAGGAATCAGCGTGTTTTTACATGAGTAGAATGTGTGCTTTCATTTAAAATGCATCTCTGGGTTATTTGTGGGGCATAGGAATTCGTTCATAGTTTTTTAATTCAAAATATAGTCCAGCCCCCCCACAAAGTCTGAGGGACAGTGGACCAGCCCCCTGCTGAAAAAGTTTGCTGACCCTGGGCGTAGGGTCTAGAGCAGCGGTTTTCAACCTGTGGGTCCCCAGATGTTGTTGGACTACAACTATCATCCCTGAGCTCTGGCCTTGGTAGCTAGGGGTGATGGGAGTTGTAGTCCAACAACATCTGGGGACCCACAGGTTGAGAAAGACTGGTCTAGAGAAACATTTCACTGACATTCCTCATTGAGCATAGTGCCTTTTAATCCGTGACTTCTTCCAAAGGTTTGTGCATAAAAATGGACCTGGTCCTTGCCTTGGTAGTGATATGGTGTCGTGCCCAACATCATCTCATCCTGCCTAAAGGAGAGCCTCTTAGTTGTACCTTACATGTACCTTACATGTGGAAGGCTGCAAGCTCAATAAAAGACACATCCAGCAATATCAGATAACAGCCCTGAGAAAATAAAAGATCAAATAAGTTTTGCTGTTCTGGAATCCATGTCACAAAATAATTTGCAGGCTGTCCTCATCCCTGAGTGAAACATAAAGGGAAGACCTGGGTAACAGTCCATTCTAGAGGCAGAGAATCAGCCACATTTATTCCTCTTGTTTCCAGCAGGCCTTGGTGCAATTTGATACCTGAGAAGCACCTAAATGGCTTAATTTGAAATTCCACTGCCTCCTCCCTATTCCATTCTAATATTGTGACCAGATGCAGACTCATGGACTTCAATACTAGACAAATTCTGGGGAGGAGCAGGCTCCACGATTACTGGCTTGGCTTTACCATCTAGCCTGATCAAGAGTTCTGGAGAACTGAAAAGCTTGCACACTTATTTTGTGATATATGTATTGGCCTCATAAACGAATTGCCGTAATTTAAATTTCAAAATTTGCTTGTGGGCCAAACCAGCTACCATTACTTTTTTGTGCTTATCGTTTGAGTCACGTATATGCTGACTGGAGCGTGAATTCTGATACACAGGCATGGAGTTTGCCAACAATCAATGGAGATCTGGGATATAATGGCCATGAACAGAATCACCAGATAGAATTAGTTATGGGATGGAAGACTCAGTCAATACAGACCTTTCAACAGAATTGGACACTGTTTATTATGTATTGGAATCAGTAAAAGAGAGATGAAACAGATAACCATGGATATATTAACGTTTGAGGTAGTCAATCACGCATAAGCTATTAGGAATAAATATAAAATAAAATAACCCTTTTCGCTAAAAATAAACTACTGTTGGCAATGTACTGTTTGGATAGAATGCACTGTATGAATCTCAAATCAGAGTCTTAGCTTGTAAAGAGCAGCCAAATTACAACCAATTCTAACATTCAGAGCAAGTGCAGGCCCTCCAGATGTTTCCTAACTACAGCTCCCATCATCCCTGATCATTGGCCATGCGTGCTGGGGCTGATGGGAGTTGCAGTTCTTCAATATCTGGAGAGCCAAAGGGTCCCCCACACCTGATTCATTCAAAAAATGAATGAGATCTGATCCCTACATTGGAAACCTTGGCTCGCTGTAGTGCCACGTTCATCCGCACAATTGCTGGACCAGATATGAATGCACAGCCAGCTCCCCATGTTCACCCCAGTGATGTGATGTATTAGCCTTGCACAGAGACACGTTCCACACTATTGACTGTGCACCAGACTGTTCGAAACCAGAACCAAGGCAGCTGCCATTCAGTAGCATAAAATCTAAAATGTCAAACACATTTGCATCCATTTACACTTAGTGTCAGTTCCACAGCAGTCGCTAACATATACCTTAGTGCATATATTTTGCTCCTTTAAAATAATGCTTTTGATAAATGCTCATGGCATAACAATGCTTTCAAACAACAAATGTGTAGAGTGAGCATACCCTTCAAGAAAGGAACTCGCTGATGGTCTTATACTTTCCTTTCCACTTTCTGAATGATCCACAATGTTTTATAAATATATGTGAATGAGCAACATTCTCCGCTGCCTCTATTTAAGTTGCCCTGGGAGCCTTCCCATTTCCTCTTCTAACGCTATGAAAGAAGTGCCTTGTATTCCATCAGGTGCTACCAGGAATAAATGCTAATATTTTCAGACATTTTTGCCTTTCAAGTCCTAAAAAGGGAAATCTAAATTCTTATAATAATATAAGGTAGGGGCTTGTACCAGCCAAAAGATTTGGAAAGCAGCCCAGGTTAGTCTGGAGTGCTTTGGAGGCTGCCTTGTTTGGTTCGGGTAGAAATCCGAATCTCATTTCAGAGAAATGAAGCTTTGTGTCTCCCCCATTCAATAATATGGAGAGATTCTAAAATACCCCACTGTTTTGAGCCCCAGGGAACCTGAGGATGTTGTGTCCAATGGTTTGATCACTTTTGACAAAGCCCAGGCTTTGAATCACAAGTTTGCAGCAGATGCCATTGCCTTCTTATCGGCCCTGATATGCAGACTCTTTTTCTTGCCCGGCATGTTTCATTAATTACATCTTGATAAGCTATTAATAGGAATTGCAACAAAATGTTGCCGTGCAGACTGTGGTTCTGTTCAGGATTCCAACCAGCCAGTGATGCCCTTTCCGGACATCAATTCCTCCTCCTCCCTACGTTTTTCCTTCCTTGTCAATAAACCTCTTTCAACCACTCTCCACCCACCCACCCACCCCCCAGCCCCTGGGCTTACATTTCCCCTCCGGTATTAGTCAGCACTCCATGGCTACAAAGCCATGCTCGCTCTGTACAACTAATGCAGAATGCAGAAGCTACTGGTGACTGGGAGTGGCCATATAACACCGGTCCTGAAAGACCTGCATTGGCTCCCAGTACGTTTCCAAGCACAATCAAAATGTTGGTGCTGACCTTTAAAGTCCTAAATGGCTTCAGCCCAGTATACCTGAAGGAGCATCTCCACCCACATCGTTCAGCCCGGAAACTGAGGTCCAGCGCCGAGGGCCTTCTGAAGGTTCTCTCACTGCGAGAAGTGAGGTTACAGGGAACCAGGCAAAGGGCCTTCTCAGTAGTGGTGCCCACCCTGTGGAACACCCTCCCTTCAGATGTCAAGGAAATAAACAACTACCTGGCTTTTAGAAGACTTCTGAAGGCACCCCTGTTTAGGGAAGTTTTTAATGTTTGGTGTTTTTAATATTCTGTTGGGAGCCACCCAGACTGGATGGGAAACTCAGCCAGATGGGCGGGTATAAATAATAAATTATTATTATTATTATTATTATTATTATTATTATTAGGCCATTTTGAGGCTTTACCCAAATTTAGTTTTATATAGTTAAATTTGTTGTTGCTGCTGCTGCTGTTGTTGTTATAAAAACCCTAACTCTTAGCAAGTTACAATTCCCACGATTCTTGGCTAGGGCTGAGTTATGTGCTTTCAATCTGCTTTAAATGTTTAGCGTGTTTGTAGTGAAATGGTCTCCTTCTCAATAAAAACTTCATTGTTGGGAGGTGGGAGGAAAAGGGAGAGAGGATGAGCTTCAGTGAGATTCCATGTCCTGCACTCTTGAGCTATTTCTCTTTCCTCTATTTTCCGTGCTCCATCACCATGTTTATTTCAGCAGCTACAACTTACTCAGGGCCTGTCCTTGGAACACAATGAAGAAGAATGTGAGGGAGATGTTGTATAACTTGTTTATAATGGAATCTGGCCATTTTTCTTGTTATTGATTGCATTAGACTAAGTCACAACAAAGAGTTCATTAAAAAGAGGTTGAACTGGCATCTTTTTTTGTGAGTGGGTTATATGCAGGCTTTTGAGAAACTCGGCAGAATGGAGTTGCTAAGCGGGGGCAGGGGGGACCATGCTACAGATCATGTTCTCGCAGTGGGGTTCTTTCTCTCCCACTTTTGCGCAGATCACAATACACCCAAAGGAGAATCTGGCTGGTTTGTCTTTATTACCTGGGAAGATACAATGCCCTCTGTTACTTGATTTCCAAGGGGGGTGGGAAATGGCTTAGAAATAATTCTGAACTTGGCATTAGTCTGGTAAGCCATCATTCTTTCACATGGTAACCCATGTGGTGTCTTCCATATGCCGTTGGACTACAGCTCCCATAATCTCTGGCTAGGGCTGTAGGAGCTGGAGTCAAAGAACATTTGAAGGGTACCGTGTTACCTATCCCTATCCCTGTTCAGCTTATCGCGTGTGCACCTACTTATTAAGAAAAACCAGTTTGTTTATGCCTGTTAGGAACAGACCAAAATTCACATATCATTCTGGAAATGAAAATTACCTTCTATATGGGGATTTAGACTAAATTGTTTTGAACATGTCATTTAGGAAACTGGCCAGTCCTTTATGCCAGAGGTTTTGAACCTTTTTGAGTCCATGGCTCCTTTAGCCAACTACATTCTTTCTGCGGCACCCCTGTGGGGCTCAGGAGTCCAGTTATGTCACCCCTCCAAAGATGGCAGCCTCTCACCCTTTTTTCCAACACCCTCCCTTGTGGAGTGTTCCCTCACCCTCCTTTCCTCTCTCCTCTCCTTGGGAGTCGTCCAGGCTCCTGCTGCTTCCGCCCCGGCCTCTGAGCTCCTCCCCCCCGCCCCAAGTAGAGGTGCGTTCCAGAGGCACCATTTGCCTGCAGAACTTATAGCCAGGGCTGCTGCAATAAACAGCTGTGCACGTCTTTGGAAGACAGAGGGCATCAGAGGAGGGAGGAAAGGAAAGAGAGACAGTGTTGCCCATGGCACCCTGACCATCATTCAAGGCACCCCAGGGTGCCGAGGCACACCGGTTGAAAACCACTGGTTAACACCTTATACTGGTTTCCATAGCTCCCTTATGCCTTCCTCATTTCTATCACTTCACCTGTGTCCAGCTGTGATCAATTCTGAATCAAGCTGCCACCATTTCCCTTTGATCTCTTCCTGTTAATTGGTCCCTTTTCCCTTAGTTGGTCCCTTTTCATGCATTTTGGTGACCCCATGACTTAGGAGAAAATATTCTCAGCCTATCCAGAAGAGCCAATATTGGGGGGGGGGGGCTGTGCCCCATCCCAGAAGACATTGGTGGGCTGTAGAGGACTCAGCCCCCTAGAATTGGTGCGGCTGCCACTAAGCCATGAAATTCACTGGGTGAATTTGGGCCCATCACTGGCTCTTTGCCTACTCTACTTCACAGGGCAGTTGTCAGGATAAAATAGGGCGGGGAAAACTATGTACACCACCTTGAGCTCCTGAGAAGAAAAGTGGGATATAAATGTAGGGTGTAGAGAGCCAGCGTGGTGTAGTAGTTAAGAGCGGTAGACTCGTAATCTGGTGAACCGGGTTTGCGTCTCCGCTCCTCCACATGCAGCTGCTGGGTGACCTTGGGCTAGTCACACTTCTCTGAAGTCTCTCAGCCCCACTCACCTCACAGAGTGTTTGTTGTGGGGGAGGAAGGGAAAGGAGAATGTTAGCCGCTTTGAGACCCCTTTGGGTAGAGATAAAGTTTTTCTCCTATGTATTCATTTCATAATAATATATAATAAATAACCATTAACAGAAACAAATTTGAAAACAAATGAGGTACGTCCAAAATCAGCTTGCTAATTGACACGAAGGCTGCTGGGTAGGAAGAGTTTCTCCAGTCAGAAGCTTTACAAAATCTGCTTCGTTTCAAAGAGGGGAGAAGAAGCAGACCATAACTGTAAAATACAGCCAGGGCTCTTTTTCAGCTGCATCCCAATAAGGCAGCAGGGATATTAATAGTAAAGTCTCAGCAGAAAAATGTTCACAGCTCAGTGCTGGTGATTTAGGGTTTGTCAAGGACTTTGGAGACATTTTAATCTAGCAGGAACAGAAGGTTGCAAAAAAAAAAAAGTTTATGATTTGGTAGGAAATTCCTCGGCAGCGTGAAGACATTGAGCCTGAGCTGACTGTTAACGCAGTAGGAGGGAAACGGTCGTTGCAGTTGGCATGCTAAAGGAGGTACCAAAGGTAGCAGGAGGCGCAGAGGGGGCACCTTCCCCATGCAACCTCCCCCCATCACCACCACAGAAACCAAACGGACATGGGCTCCTTTGGGTCCCCTATCACGCACACCCTTTTGGATCCTTTCCATTACCACAGATGGTGTGCTTTCCTGGAGCGGGAAGTCAATTGCCAAGAATACTTGCATGCGTCCCTAACAAGTCACGTGCTCACCCTTCCCTGCTGCAGATGGGCAATCTATATTTAACATTGATCTTAAGGGAAAGAGGTGGCGGGGGGAGCGAAAGACTTACAGCAAACCAGTTTAAAACCAGAATAAAGGCATCTTAAACTGTAGAGCAGACTGGCAGAACTAAGCCAAATTCTTTGCCATGTAGCTTAACCCAGAGCATAGGAGCCAACTCCTGGGGGCCGAGGGGTTTTCAGCCCCCCCATAAAATATTTGAGGGGCTGCCCCCTCCCAAGTTGATAGGCATTGCCATTCATTTTTTATATAATATTTTTTATTAATTTTAACATAAATTATAAAATGTACCACAAAACTTATCACTTATACAATCTTTTTAGATTTCCATCAGCACCTCTGATGATCCACTGTTTTAACCACTTCTTATGCATTTCTTAACTTTATATTGCCTTTACATCTCTTAACAAATCATCCTTCCCCTTGTCCATTTTTACAATACTTCTAATAATACTCCTCACAAAACTTCTTGCAAACCTACAAACGCCGTCTGTTCTTCACAATTACCTTTCAAATAGTCCGTAAATTTACTCCAGTCTTCCGTGAATTTCTGGTCTCGCCGGTTTCGAATCCTTCCTGTTAGTTTATCTAATTCTGCATAGTCAGATAGGCATTGCCATTCAAATGGTGTGCATGCATTGCGTCAGGTGATCGATTATTTTATTCAAGTTGGCACCCCTGAGCAGAGCAAACACTTTTGGGGAAGGACTGTGGCTCAGACCTAGAGCGTTGGCTTTGCATGCAGAAGGTCTCAGGTTCAATTCCCAGCATCTCCAGGTAAGTCTCTTGGTCTGAAACCCTGGAGATCTGCTGCCACTGTGCACTGATGAGCTTGATGGACTGAGGGTCTTCCTCAGTAGCTTCTCATCCTCCATTCAGTCAATTGGCAGACCAGTTGTTAACAGGGTTGGGTCACAAGCTGGTACCATAATCTGATGCTTCTCTGTCAGAAACTCTACCCGAGTAAAGCCCCACACAGGCCCTTACAATGGGCTGAGTTTCTCTGTTCTGCTTTCTCTCTCTCTCTCTCTCTCTCTTTATTATTAAGGAGGTTAGAAGGGGAAAGGGCATCCCAAATGCATTCATTTCAGTGCGTGCTCTTTAAAAACCACCACATAACTAATACAGTGGTACCTCGGGTTACATACGCTTCAGGTTACAGACTCTGCTAACCCAGAAATATTGCTTCAGGATAAGAACAGAAATCGTGCTCTGGCAGCACGGCAGCAGTGGGAGACCCCATTAGCTAAAGTGGTGTGCTTCAGGTTAAGAACAGTTTCAGGTTAGGTACGGACCTCCGGAACAAATTAAGTACTTAACCCAAGGTACCACTGTACATTCAAGCTTTTGGCGCTGGTGGACAGAATTTGAATGAATCTGAATTTTGTCAGTTTCATACAAAACACGCTAAGTACGAAACACAAAACGGCAGCCTCTAAAAATGAATTGTGTCATAAAAGACTTGCTTAGATTGTCAGGGAAGAAGAAGGAAGAGGCAGGGAGTAGCTCTGAGGACCACGACAGATGCCAGCAACATTGTGATGAGCAGGCAGCTTACCCTACCTGGCCTTTTAGACGTGGGCTCAGCCCATGGGCTCAGCCTTAGATGCGACAAGTATCCTAATGAGCTCCCCGCAAGTACAATTTTCTCTCTCTTTGTTATTAAGTGTTACTACTGGAGATGGAGGCATGCTAGCCTACTTGGTTTAGAAAGAAGATACTGGCTTTCCTTCCCCTAAGGAAAAACAGAATAAGATGTTGATTCCACTGCTAAAACATCTGTGCTTTGCCTGCAGATTTTCCCAGATTCAGTCTTTGGCCTCTTCAGGTAGAGCTGACAGTGAGAATGGAAAGATCAGTCAATCTGGGTTCTTTCGGCTTCACGTTCTTCCAGTCTTCAGTTCTCCGTGTTTTGCAGAAAACGGCTATTTAAAAAAAGAAAATCCCTTGAAAATCTGAGTGCGCATTTCTCTGAAATTCAGAAATGTATGCATTTTTGCCAAATATACACATTTTAGCAAAGCAGTTTCCCTGGTGCTTTTTGCTCATCTGTAATTCTCACAAATATATGTATTTTGATGCACCCTTCACCCCGGTACAGGAATTTTTGTACACATTGCTCAGCTGGAGAACTTGCATTGCAAAATGCAGGAAAACTGTGTTTTTCAAAGCGTGATTTGTGTATTGTTTCGCAAAGTATGAATTAGGTAGATTTGCCTTGAACTGTGAACTTGATCGATCTCTCCTCCATCCCAATGCAACGCCAGTGCTTATCTTGACACGCTCTAAAGGGTGTGCATAGGGATGGGTGGATAATTTATTTTTAATTCAGCAACCTGAAAAAGAAAGTGTGCTGCAGCTATCAGAAGTTTGGGGGAACAGTGGCCTAATTTACATCAGTTTCCTTTATCCATGGTACTCCCTGACAAGCAATTACAAGCTAGGCAAAGGGCCAGGCTCCATAGCCTCTTCAGGAGCGCCACATGGTTTATATCCTGGCAGTAAACACTAGGAAATGAGGTTCACTGCAGAATAAAAACTGAATACAGCTTGGAATGAAAAGTATGAGAAATTTACCTGAGCCGTTCCAAAACCTACCTTCCTCCTAGCTACACAGTGATAATTAGAAGCACTACACAGCTAAAGAACAGGAGAACAAAGTATCCATTTTCTATAACTGCTTATTTAAAAAAAACACACCAAAAAAACCCCACGAGCGAGTTAGCTACCCTGCTGGCTGATGGAAAGAAAACTCCGAGGTGGAGATTTGAGATCTGAGCTAATTACCTAAAAATACATTTGTGTGTGTGGCTGAACCAGGTATTTCTAATGGGAATCATTCCTTAATTAAGTCTCCAGCGGAAATAGAAGGTTTTAAGAAAAGCGCTAACCAGAGTTGTTTAGGCTGATTTGCACCTGCAAGCTGTATTTTGTCCTAGAAAGCAAGAGGGGGGGGGGAATGTCACCTAATTGGTGCCAACTGTTTGCAGGAGAATTATTGAATTTCCTTCCCATCGAAAGAGTGTTATAGAAATGTTCCCAAGGCAGAGTAGCTAAGTCCAGATATGAATCATCGCCTCTGTTAGTTAATGGACGTGTTTTTCCTCTAAATAGCCAGCACCTACATTGTCGATTTCCTCCTCTACAGCACTGTACAATATTGCGTCTATAAGTGGAAAATATTGGATCTGTTGGCAACAATGTTCTTATTCCCCCAAGTGGAGGCCTAGGTCCTTATAATATAACAGTATATAATATATAATATAACAGTAAAGAGAAGTGTCTTACGGGTAGGGAGAGGGTTTAGCAGAAGCTCTCCTTGGCAAAGGGGTGCTTGTACAATCAACCAAGGTGAGGGGATGTGGAGAGACTGTGGAGAGCCCAGGCAGGCTCATAATATCTTAACGGTGTCTAGCCAGGATGATACAGGTGCCTCCTCAGCACACCTCTTTGGTGAGCAGGTGAGGATAACTTCAACCCTGGTGGTGGTACAGGACCACCTGGGGGGGCATAGGCTAGCACAGAGCAGGCTATGAGGTGCACACACCTTAGTCCTCCCAACATCTTGCTGACATTCCCCATCTCATTGCATCTGCTAACTATGGTACCCACCTCACTTTGACTAATGGATAGAGCTAGCCCTAGCCATGCCTCATCAAAACCATTTTTTCTATCTTTGTTTTGACTTCTCCTATCTGTATGCAGCGAACATCTGCAGGAACTCTGAATTTTGAAATTCTTGAGGAATTTGTTTCCCGTGGGAAGACACACATCTCTATGTCACTTATGCAGTGGTACCTTGGTTTCCGAACACCGTAAACCCGGAAGTAACTGCTTCGGTTTTCGAACGCGCCTCAGAAGTCGAACAGGGAATGCGGCTTCCTCTAAGTGCGAGACCCTGAGGCCTAGCTGTTGGCTAATGAGTTTCGGTTTTTGAACGTTTCAGAACTCGAACAGTCCTCCGGAACGGATTACATTCGAAAACTGAGGTACCACTGTACTAGATAGGGTTGCCATATTTCAAACAGTAAAAATACAGACAGAAAAGTTGTTGAGCTTTTTTAGCAAAATCACAAAACCAACTGCCATTTTTGAGCTATTTTTATGGAAAATTGGGCTGCCATATGTCAGGATTTTGCTGATGTCCACCTGGACACTGCTTCCAACTGCAGTATTCCGGATATGTCTGGGGAATTCTGGATGTATGACAATCCTAGAAGATGTAAGAGTTTCCTGTACAAGGGCTCATTTGCTCTTCCATAAGTATGGCCACACCACCATTGCCTTGGTAAGAAACATCCCTTCACTTCAGTGACCTAGTTGCACTTTCCTCAGGGATGCATGGGTAGATCCTGTGTCCTCTCTCATTGAGGCAGGTGCTCCACTCAGCAGCAGGCAAGTTGATGGAGCCACCCCCTAGAACAGTTGAGAACTGCTGCCCTAGAATATCAGTGGCAGTACCCAAACACACAGAAATATCCCTTATCATTTCTCTGAAATATCTGTTACTCAAATGAAATTGTGAAAGTTTCTTCAAATCCTGCCAGTGAATCCAGTCCATTCTGTTGTTTCTGCAAATGGTTCCCAGACTCTTTTGAAGTCCTTTTTGTCCTTCTCTCATAGTTTGTCTGTTAGCTTAGCCAATTCTGCATAGTTCATCAGCTTTTCTTGCCATTGTTCCTTTGATGGTATTTCTTCCGTCTTCCAATATTGTGTAATCAAGATTCTTGCCGCTGTTGTAGCACACATAAATAATGTCCATTTTTCTTTTGGTAGCTCTTGATTTAGGATACCTAACAAAAAGGCTTCAGGGTATTTAACAAAATTCATTTTAAACATTTTTTTCAATTCATTGTATATTATTTCCCAATATTTTTTAATGCATTTGCATTCCCACCACATATGACAAAATGTTCCTTCCTTTTCCTTACATCTCCAATGTCTGTTATTTTCTTTCCTAAACATCTTTGCCCTTTTCACTGGTATGATATACCATCTATACATCATTTTCATGCCATTCTCTCTTAATAATATGCAAGCTGTGAATTTTATATCAACTGATTTTGGAAAGTTCTAAACATTGGAAAGAACAAGCCCACAGCCTTTCTCAACTTGTGGTTTCCCAGATGTTGTTGGACTACAACTCCCATCACCCCTAGCTAGCAAGGCCAGAGCTCAGGGATGATGCGAGTTGTAGTCCAACAACATCTGGGGTCCCACAGGTTGAGAACCACTGGAACAAGGAGTTCTAGCCCAGGTGTGCCTAACCCATAGCTGTCAACTTACAGATTTGAAAATAAGGGACCAGCAGCCTCGAAAATAAGGGATCAGCAGCCAAAATAAGGGATCAACAGTTACTTTGATAAAATACATATTTTGTTGCATGCAAAAGGCTTTAGATACCTATTTGGTCCATAAATTACCATATAGCATATATTCAACACAAAAAAGCAACAATTTGTTGTTGACAAAGGACAGCTGGACATAGAAAGGGCCCGATTACCTTCAGTAGCTTATTTAAGGGACATCATCAATAAGGGACAGCAGCAGGACATGGTGCTGGGATAAGGGACAGTCCCGCCAAATAAGGGACGCTTGACAGCTATGGCCTAACCATTTTTCAACAAGGAGCAGCATTCACTCTTGGCCAGACCCTTTGGGAGCTGCATGCCTGCGTTGCGGGGGGCGGGGGTGATAAAGGGAGAGAGGGGAAGAAGGAAATAGATCTTTCACTTGTGAGCTACGCCAATGGACACCTCCCGAATGAACCTGCAAACTGAAACTGCTGCTCTCGCTTGAAATCTGCAGTTCTGTGAATTTTTCTTTTCTACAGCTGTGTGCAGTAAAGTGCACAGAACTGTGCAAATTAGTGATAGTAATGTCCAGAACTACATAAAATTGGGGGGGGTGGAGAGAATGCTTGCAGAGATGTGCGAGTTAAGCAAAAATATTCATGAAAATACATATAAGTTTCCGTGTGGAATGCTTTTCAAAAGAAGTCGCAAAAAACCTCCGGGTCAGCGCCATCGACGAATGGCGGAGTTCCTCCGACCGGAGGAACGGGCTCCGTGGAAATTGGGTCTTCCTGCCGCGGCGAAGGCGGGGGCCCGTTAGAAATCCCAGGCGGAGAAGCCTGGGAACGTGGGGTTCGTCAGAGCACCAAGAGCGCCTCCCCTGCTCACGAGGAAACCCCTTTTCAGGGCCCCGGAGTGAAGTGGGGTGAGCAGCGCGGTGCTGCGAACCGATCACTATTTCCATGGAGGGAAGCCGCGCAGCCATCGCCGGAGAGCGCTGACTTTTTCCTGATGACATTTGGACTCTAAATCGAGTACCTGTGAGTAAAAACGGAGAATTGGATTAAGAAAATTGCAAAATTTATGAATTAGGCACGAAGCGGGAAGGTTTAAACAGGAAGTCCACCTCCCGTTTTTTGTATATAGACTGAAGCAAAGACCCTGCAACCTAATAGCCTGGAAAACTGCTTTAAAATTGGAAATTTCCTGCATTTATAACTAATAAAACCCCCTTGGAAGCCGGAGAAAAGGGGGAAAAAATTTGACTGTTCAATCCTGCAGGAGGAGAGTAAAGGAATTTAAGTTTCCATCGTCCCTAACCTGGGGACGGGGTGTCGGGACAGAAATTGTTTGAGACGTCCATTGATTGAAAGCGGAGTACTTTTGACAGATAGCTAAAGAGAAACAAATTAACTTCAACGCTACTTTCTGCATTTTTGTATTTTAAAGAAACAAAGTATCTGAAAATCGAAAGGACTTGAAATCGAAAGTAATCTTCTTTGGTGGATACATTTTAAAATTGGATACAAATAGAAATTGTGTCCCCTAGAGGGAGCTTGTCAATTTGTTGTTGCAGTTTATTTGTAGACAGCTGCAAGATTTGGATCGTGGGACCAGCCGTTTGACCTTCAGAAATGTGTTGGAAGGAAGATTTGGTGTCTGCCCTTGGCATGACAAATGTTTTGCTGGAGCAGCTGCATGATAAAATGAACTTGATGCATGAAAAATTGGACTTGATGAGTGCAGTGGCCAGTGAATATGATTTACCAGAGAATAAGGATAAAGAAGCTATACAGCGATCAATTCAGGAATCTGGCTTAACAAGACAAGTCCAAGGGCAGATGAAGAAGGAAGAGGTAGTGATTACTCCTCAAACAACACAAATGGAGAGATCTAAAGTCCTGCAGGAACAAAAGCCACTGCGTTGGAAGATGGAACTTGGAGAGTGCTGGGAAGTGTTTGAAATCAAGGAAGCTTTTAACTCTAGTGGGACCATGAAACAGGTGAAGAACTATTTTTTGGATAAGGTTCCTTTGGATTACAAAGATGTCGACGGGGAGTGGGACTGGGGGGAAGGGGCCAGTCTGACGAAGGAAAATGGAAATTATTACTGGATGGAACCCTCCGGAGACCCACTCCCAAAGAAACTAACAATAGACAAAGAAGTGCGTAAGCACAAACAAGAACAAGAAAATCTGCAGAAGGGGCCTAGAAGAGATTTAAGGGCCTCGGACATTAGAACACCAGATTGATGGACTGGATGTAATGGACAGAAAGGACTGACACAATCCGAAACCAGGAAGAAGGGACCGCTGGATAAAAATTAGAGATACAAAGAGAAATTCTTTTGTTAATTTTGGAATCAGTGTAATATTAATGAAATATCAGGGAATATGCTGGAAAGGAACTAAATTGGCTTTAGCAGAAATGATTTAAGGAGATATGTATGAATATGATGTAAACTTTGAAATTTTAAGATTTTTAAGATAAGATAAGGTTAAAGAGATTAAGGTAAATTGAATAACAGATAATATTAAAAGATGGAAAGCTTATGTTGAATCAACAAATAAGATAGATTGTGAAGATTAATTATTTAAATTAAAATTGAGAAACATGGGAAGAATTTGCTGGAATAACAATTTAAACTAGAATACAAAAAGGGAGGTGTGAGGAGGTTCAAGAAATAAGCAAATGAAAAGTTGTAATCTGAGATTTGTATTTTTCTTTTTTGGTTTTTTCTTTTTGTTTTATTTTTTGCTGTATTTTTTTTCCTTGTCTCTTTTTTTGTGTTTATGTATGGATGAAAATTTGAATAAATATCATTTTTAAAAAAATCAAAAGAAGTCACAAAAACTGATGCAGAGCTAGGATGAAGTGAACCTGTGACTGGAGGTAAGGGGAAACAGAGAAAGAACAAAAAAAAAATGGCAGATCCTTACCAGTTTGCTAATTTATTTCCTGGTATTTCTTAATTTGTGGCGGCCTCTCGGGTTTTGGAAGGGGTGCTGGGGTTCTGTCCCTGAGCTATGTAATCTGGGGGTGGAAAGCATGTTTCTCTGAGCACTTTGTAATAATGAATATAACCCTGGAGCCTCGAAATGGGTTTTGTGCTGTAAATAGCTTTCAAAGATGGGATTGCACTATACACTTTAATTTTTCATCCGTGCAAGGCTTCAGGTTAATGATTCATATAGAGTGAGAGAACTCCACTGCAGATGTAGAATTTTAGAAGAGCTAATGAGCCTTGGGCTCCTGCGTTTATACCCTTGCTCTTCCCCAGAGCTAGGCAGGTGCAATAAGTGTGCTTGCTTTTCTTCTGTGAAGGCAGAACTAAACAGTGGTTCATTTTTTAAAAAATAATAAAGCGCTGGTTTACATATCATCATATCGCAGGGACAGAAAGATTGCCGACCCTTTCTATTAACTGCCTAGCAAGATCTTACAGTAAAGTTTTCTAAGGCAGCGGGTTTCGGTTTTAAGCAGGACAGCAGGTATTTTTGATACTGTTGTGGGATTCAGCACAAGACTGTAAAAATGAATGGAATCTGTGCGAGGTTGTGCTTTGGGGAAGCTTTTATCCATTTCAGTTGGAATTTTTCAGGAAACATTCATGATAGATTGCGCTCTGAACCTCCTAAATTATATTTCCACAGACTGTTCTCCTTTTTCGGGGGAAAAGGTGGGGATACTCACCATGAAGTTTGTTTGTTTGTTTGTTTGTTTGTTTGTTTGTTTGTTTGTTTGTTGTGGGCCCAGTCATTATGTCACACACACACACCCAATCCCACATGCAGTGGCTAAATGTAAGATGTGATTAATAAACTAAAGCAGACAATGATCTGGATTAGACATGGCCACAGCTTGATTAGAGATATACGTGGATTTTTGGCCCAGGCATTGGGTGTATACTTGTTCCAGCCTCCCGCCAGACAAATAATAATAATAATAATAATAATAATAATAATAATAATAATAATAATAATTTTAAAAGGTAAGGAAACTTAGTTCCTCCGATTTGCTGCTCCAAAAAACAAAACAAAAAGAAAAGAAAAGAAAAGAAAAGAAAAACAAAGAAAAACAAAACAAAAAAACCTGTCCACAGTTTTCAGAGAGACACTCCCAGGTTAGTATGCTCAGGATTACACCTGGGCAGACTCATTCTATGCAGGTTCACTCAGAAGTAAATAAATGGCTAAACTGTTTATTCCCCCCCAAAAATTGCGTGCTTAAACTGCAACTCTAAATACTCTTATCTTCAGGAATTATACAACTTTAGGCGTCAGGCAAAAACATTCATTTTAAACCAGGCCTTTGGTTGATCTGATTTACATCCTATGCCCTTTTAAAATGTGGGTTTGGGGGGGGGAGCTATTGGGTTGTTGTTTTTATTCTTATTATGTATTTGATGTTTTTATATCTTGATTTTATTCTGTGAACCGCCCTGAGACCCCAGGGTATAGGGCGGTATATCAGTTCAGTAAATAATCGTTAGTGCCATTGATCTCAACAGGACTTACTCCTAAGTAACAGTGAACTAGGCTTTAGCCCAGCTTTCTATCTCTTTCACCCATTTGCTTCTAAATAGTAATATCAGAAGCCTGTCTTTAATATTAGAAGGGTATTATTTTCCTCTGTTTCAGAATGCAGTCAGCTGCTATGAAAGGGATAATCATGTGTTGATGAAAGCTGTTTTAAGCAACATTCCTTGAGTGAAGCATAATTAACCGTATTCATCCATGAGTCCAAAAGCGCTTCTTTTTCCAAAGTAGGGATATTAACCCCGCTATCCTGGCCAGCTTCCAGCCCAGACAATTACATTCTTTCCACAGTGGTTAAAAATCCCTAGATAATGTATTCTTCATCCCTCCATCTCCTAAGCCTGATGAATAGCTCTGCTAGCGCTATTACATGGTTGTCGGATTCCAACCCAGAGGTCCTTGAATTTTCGTTATAAATGAAGTGTATATGGCTTGCAATTTTGTAAAACACTCTGGAGCTTCTGAGTGGCACTTCGTGGACTGATGCATCACTGTGTTTGATGTTATACACTTGACTTAGCGGGAGGATGAGAAAATATCGGGGTAAGGAATAGAATTGCCAAACAGAAACAGCTATGATGCTTATAGCCTTTCTGGAATAGTTTAGCTGACAGATATTTGCTGGAGCTTTATTTCCATTATGACATGCAGGCCTCCTATATACCCTTTTCCTTTGTGACTGTAATATGCTTTAACTGTTTTTAATGCAAAATTAAACTGGTGCAATTTGCCCTGGGATCTGCTGGTGATGGGCAGGTAATATATTGGGTGGTGATGATATAAACCTGGGCAAGAACGTTTAAAAAGCCTGTAAGAAAGCTGTAATGGAGAGGATTTAGAGGAAGAGAGGAGTGAGTCAGTGTTATAAGAATTCCTCACAAAAAGAGCATGTTATTTGGTTTTTTGTTCAACAACCCCCTGTCCAAACTGTACCCTCATGCTAGCTAGTCCATGGTTAATCTGATCTGGGACACAGGTGGTACTGTGGTCTAACCCACTGAGCCTCTTGGGCTTGCCAGTTGGAAGTTCGGTGGTTCGAATCCCTGCGACAGAGTGAGCTCCCGTTGCTCTGTCCCAGCTCCTGCCAACCTAGCAGTTTGAAAGCACGCCAGTGCAAGTAGATAAATAGGTACCACTGCGGTGGGAAGGTAAATGGTGTTTCCATGGCTCTGGTTTCCGTCATGGTGTTCTGTTGTGCCAGAAGCAGTTTAGTCATGCTGGCCACATGACCCGGAAAGCTGTCTGTGGACAAAGGCCAGCTTCCTCAGCCTGAAAGCAAGATGAGTGCCCACCCCATAGTCACCTTTACCTTTACCTTTACCTTTACCTGAACTGGCATGTGGACAGAAATAAGTGGGCAAATGCCTACAATTGCTCTCTGTGTGTATTTTGACTAGACAAAATGTGTTAGAACTGAGCCCCGGGAGTCAAAAAGCCTATTTGGGCATGGTCTGCCCTGTGCAGATGTCAATGTTGATTGGAGTGCTCAAGTGGGAACTAGGAGATATGGGTTGAAATATCAGCCAATCCATTCCTTGAGCAAATGGGTTATTCTTTTTTTATTTTTTAGGAAATTATAGTGTTAGTGCCAGACCAGATTTATCAGATTTAAACCAATTCATGGAGGATAGGTATTAGCTCTGATAGGTAAGTGCAGGCATGCAAAACCCATGGCGTTTCAGATGTTGTTGGACTCCAATTCTGAACAATCCCACCCAGCATGGCCAATGGCCAAGAATAGAGTTGGAATTTGTCGATATCTGGATGGCCACAGGTTCTGATTAAGTGGAGCTTCTATGTAGGAAGCAGTGTGTATAAGAGCCAGTGTGGTGTAGTGGTTAGAGTGTAGAGCTAGGACCTGGGATATCATGGTTCGAATTCCCACTCAACCATGAATCTCACTAGGTGACCTTGGACCAGTCACTGCCTCTCTGCCTAACTTACATCACACGGTTGCTCTGGGTATAGAATGAGGAAGGGGAGAACTATATACACTGCCTTTTCCACCTTGGAGAAATACTGCATTTTTTGCTCAATAAGACTCACTTTTTTCCTCCTAAAAAGTAAGGGGAATTGTGTGTGCGTCTTATGGAGCGAATGCAAGCTGCTCAGCTATCCCAGAAGCCAGAACAGCAAGAGGGATTGCTGCTTTCACTGCGCAGCGATCCCTCTTGCTGTTCTGGCTTCTGAGATTCAGAATATATTTTTTTTCTTGTTTTCCTCCTCCAAAAACTTGGTGCGTCTTGTGGTCTGGTGCGTCTTATAGAGCGAAAAATATGGTAGGTCAGGTATGAATGCAACAAATAAATTCAATCAGAAAACCATATGCTAAGGACAAACAACAGGAGAGGACCACCAACTTTATAGAATCATAGAATTGTAGAGTTGGAAGGGCCCCTGAAGAATATGCAGCTGTCCCATACAGGGATTGACCTGCAACCTTGGAGTTATCAGCAGCACCACGCTCCAACCAGCTGAGCTATCCAGGGCCAAGCTTATGTTAAGCTTGTGCGTTTCTTAAGACTACTGCTGGAAACAGAATACTGGCCTTGGTGGACTTTTAGGTAGACTTGTTTCCTTAGCAATTTAACTCACCTCAGGTCATTTCAAGAATGAATGGCAAATGAATGGCTATGCACAGCTTTGCAAAGCTGCTGCTCTTTTCTGTGTCGGATCTGCAAAAAGCTCTACTAGCTTTGGAGTCTTGGCAGTGGGGAAATGTGAGAATTTATAGAACCCCAACCTGAGATTAGAGGTTGTCACAGAATATTAATAAGGGAAGGACACAAAACTGCTGATCTCCTTCTGTGTCCCTTTCTTCATTTGTAATCTTCCTGTCTCCGATACATTATACAATGGACCTTTACGAATATGCTGGCCTTGCTCAATGCAACGCTGGCCGAGGTGGAACAAATGATAGATTATGTGTATAACCTCTGAGGCATTCTTTTGAGATGGTGCATAGCCTATTACTGAAAGAGGAGCTGGGTATAAACTTGCAGCAAATGCACCGAACAATTATTATTATTTTTTAAAGTGGAGCAATAAAGGGACAAAGAACATTGGGAGGGAGTGTGGGGATGAATGATGAGGCAAGTGTTGCCATTTATCAATGGGATTGTCTGTAGGGTTGTGGAAAGCAGAGTCCGCATTGGAATTGTAAGCCACTGTGCGATATATTTTGCAACTGCATCATGCGAGAGCATCATCACAGATGTCATGTAACTGGACAGAGCTTTTGACCTGAGCTTCCCCACATTCAAGTCCAACATACTTTCTTGTCCCTGTACCACGCTGGGCCAAAAGGGTTCCCTACCCCTGGTATAGAAGACACTCTTCAACCCTCTCAAAAACTATACCTCTAGCTCAGTACCCAAAATGGCTGCACCATGCAATGTAATATTTCAGTGCACTAATACGATACCTTCTTGCTGTCACTAGATGGTTCTTGTGATCACTGGGTGGCAAAAGGCAGAATGTCTAGTGGGCAGTAGTGGTGCGGTGAAGCATTTTTACAGAGCTTTCCTAACCCCATAATCCACCATGCTGGAGGGGCTAGGATGTGCCTCCCTCTGCTGAGCTCTGCCAGAACTTGCCATCTGGTGGGGGGTGAGGACTCTGCTGCCATAAAAGGCCCCCACTGCACCTGTGGAAAGCATGGTTGGGAACAACTACTGCTGGTAGTTGATAGTTGACATACCCCATGGGATTTTTCAGGGCTGGGGAGGGGCAGAGCTGGACTGGGCTGGCCAAGTATACACAGTGGATCTCAAGACAGTTCAGACATCTTCAATGGGCCAAGCGAGAATTGGTGAAGTTATCACCTTCTGTCCTGGCCAGGGCTTGAGATGCAGTGACAGCTCTGGCGCTCCATTCGGCCCTGCTGTTTCTGACCAGAAGACAAGATTGCTCCATTTGGGCATCCTGGCAGCCTTCTCATTGGATGACAACGTGCATTGCTTCACTTACTTGAAAATGTGGAAAGGCAGCACTGGGGTGTTAGAGGCCCCTCCAGTTCATTCTGCTCAGCAGGGCTGTAGAACCCGGTCCCAAAGCCCTACCTTTGAGGGCACCACGAGTGAAAGGGGGAGGCTTGTTTCTACAGTGAGCCTCTTGAACAGGCAGAAAAGGCAGGTCTGAACTTTCAGGTTCAATGTGTGACCTACAAAGTTCATCACATGGAAACAACAGGGCGCAATTTGAAAGGAGTCTTTCCCACAAGCAACGTGTCTGCAGAGAAGAGGGCGGCTTGGCTTCTGACAGTCTGCATCTCACAAAACACTGCAGGGTGACATCAAAGGCTGAAGGGGAAAGTTTGACTTTTTTGCGGGCGGCAAAAAAATCCTCACCACAAAAAAGTCTTTTAAAATACAGTCGCACCTTGCTTCTCGAAAGCCTTGGTACTCGGATGTTTTGGCTCCCGAATGCCGCAAACCCGGAAGTAAGTGTTCCAGTTTTCTAATGTTTTTCAGAAGCCGAACGTCCGACACAGCTTCTGATTGAGTGCAGGAAGCTCCTGCAGGCAACTGGAAGCCATGCCTTGGTTTTCAAATGGTTTCGGGAGTCAAACAGACCCCTGGAATGGATTAAGTTCGAGAACCAAGGTTCCACTGTACACTGCTTTGTAGTGGTGGTTGTTTTGCTGTTTAAATTCTGAATATATAGAAAAAACAGACTTTTGAACCGGGCTAGGAACCTTGCAACCCACCCCTGAAATCACTTTGCCTTTCTCTCTACACACAAATCAAAAGACATCCCCGGCCCCATTTTACACAAAGACCAAAGTATCAGTTAAGGGCTCCTAGCTGAACAACTTTGTGACTTTCTCTGAAGGGTTTCCATTAAATGGGAGGCGGGAGGCTCTAGGAAAAGGATGCAACAACAAAAAGAGAAAAGCTTGGGTGAAGAAGTAGTCTTAGATTATGATGATGCCCTTTCTAACCTTTTACAACACAACATCAAGGCCCAGAGAAGCATGTTTCAAAATGACTACTTGTCAAGGCTAGCTAAGGGCCCAGACCACAAAGGGAGACACTGTACCAAAAAGAAATCAGACATTGTTTAGGAGCACACGTGGCTTATGTTCTCAAGGACAGGCATGTTACCTGCATCGTATAAGAATCACAAGACTCTTTCAAATCAACCCACCCTATGACAGGGTGGGGAATCTCAGCAACAAGGCTATCCCTCTTCTCCATCATCAGCACAATATTGAGAGAAAGACTCTTACTTCAGTGGCATTGAATCACAGTTCTTTTAATAACATCCAAAGTTCCTTTCTCCCATTTTCAAGATCTTGAAAAGGCTCCAAGACACAGCCCAATGACTTTCCCAAAGATTCCCTCATCAATATGATAAGCAGCTCCCATATGTTGTGTTTGGGAGGGTGGGGGAGATGTACATATAGCTTATGAACAAAAACCAAAGGCTGGGATGCAAGAAGGCACCATTTTCCACTTCACCCGCCATTCATCGCATGCAGTTCGTCTCCTGCCAAATACGGCATTCTTCATCTTGCTGTCTGCTGTGGTGAAATTACATAACTTGCATAATGGACATAATTCATTACGTAAATTATGTTGAAATTACATTATTCCATCCCACTCATCTCAATGCAAAGGAAACACAATGCAAATGAGAGGGGTGGGGTATCAATTGCAGCTTATTTGCAGACTGAGAGCAGCAGCAGCAGCAGCAAATACTGATCATATTTGCTAGATTCATTTACACTCAGGACATGGGGTGAATAAGCAAACACCAGCAATTTCCGTTCCCATTTCTGATTTGGTCGGAAATCTCTGACATCTGTACTGAGGAACTAGCTCACTAATGAAGACCCTTAAAAGGCCTCCCTTAGAGGGAAAAATGTGTGCTGTGAGTCGCATGCTTGTTATCTATTGATTTCTACAGTGCCTTTTGGAAGTAATGGAACTTCACACGTCTGAGTTAAATGCTAGGAGTTCAGCTCCTGGCTGGTCTAAAGATTTTTGACCCTGTGCCCCAGAAATGCCCTAACAGCTGCAATTGAACAAGGTAGCCAAACTCACGTCCACTTTTCGATTACTACCTTTCCGACTCAGTCTACTAGAGCACACATTTGATTAACTTCTTCAGTGCTTTATGAACAAATCTGAGGCCTCCTTTGAGGCTGGGAGTGTTACGAAAAAGGAGCAATGCTGCTGAGTGCTCCAGATGGCTGGAAAGCCAAACAGGATGTTGATGTTTTGGGACTGTACCGTGGGAACAAGGAACAGTCTATTATGTGCTCTGAGCACCGGATGTTAGCTCAGAGTGTCACATGACCCTGTACTGGAAGTACATGGGTGGAGTTATTCTCTCTCTGCAGCTGGGTATCAGAGGGTGCAGACATGTTGTTCTCTGCACTGAGGAAAGACAGAAATAAAGGCATGTAAATACATTTCTGTCTGTCTCTTTCCCCTCCCTGGGGATGGCAGGGAGTGAGGGAGGAGGAGTGGCTGTGTTCTTCTCACGTTTGAAGAAGGATCGGCCGATAAAGACCTCGCCTTGTCTTGCCGGGAGTCGCTGACGGGGGAGGCCAACAAGGAATCAAGCCGGGCACCTGGAGAGTGCCAAATGCCTCTGAATGACAAGGCTTGATATCAACAGGGAGAACTCTCTTAGCTGGAAGAGCTCTAAAACATTTCCTGGAACATTTCAAACTTTTGTTTCTCTTTTCCCTAAATATATGCAATGGCCCAGAGCGTAGTCTGCATAATTATACACATGTGATTAAAAAAAAATTGGATTCAGAAGGCCAGGTAATTTTGTAAGGCTCTTGCAACTTGGTGTTTGTTTAAGGGGCGCCAATTATAGGGAGCGGAAGGAGCTTCGCCCCCCTCAGTATTTGTGGGCAGGGGACCGAGCCCCCCAATATTGAGGGGGCCCCCAACAGATTGGCCTCCCACCTGCAAACACATCCTCTGTGGTCCCCAACCCCCACTGCTGATGGGCAAGCGCTTGTGTGCCGGAGGGGGGCATGGAGGGTGATCTTTACTCTCTGTGCTCTCCAGCCCTTTCACCAGCAGGGTGCCATGGGGATCTCTCTGGGGCCATCTGCCTTGTGTACGCCCCAGATTGCATGCCTGGTGCAACAGCCCTCCTGGCACCCCCCACCAAGTGCAAATGACATCATGCGACACTGGGCCCCCTCAATGTGGGGGCAAGTTGGTGCCCCAGTTTGTTTGTTTGTTAGCTCTTATACATGACCATTGCACTTTGATTGCAATTATTTCCAGAGGGATAACCATCTTAATCTATCAAAGCACAAACAACAAAGAGTCTTGTGGCACCTTAAACGAGAACAACTTTATACAGTCATATGGAAGAAGAAGAAGAGTTTGGATTTGATATCCCGCTTTATCACTACCCGAAGGAGTCTCAAAGCGGCTAACATTCTCCTTTCTCTTCCTCCCCCACAACAAACACTCTGTGAGGTGAGTGGGGCTGAGAGACTTCAGAGAAGTGTGACTAGCCCAAGGTCACCCAGCAGCTGCATGTGGAAGAGCGGAGACGCGAACCCGGTTCACCAGATTACGAGTCTACCGCTCTTAACCACTACACCACACTGGCTCTTCCAAAACGTTCAGAAACCAAAGCGCGGCTTCTGATTGGCTGCAGGAAGCTCCTGCAGCCAATCAGAAGCCCTCGGAAGCCCTGTCAGATGTTTGGGTTCCAAAGAACACTCAAAAACCGGAACACTCACTTCCGGGTTTGCGGCATTCAGGAGCCAAAACATCCAAGTACCAAGGCATTCTGGATCTAAGGTACAACTGTACCGACATAAACTTTTGTGGGCTACAGAAAATGGACTGTAAGGCCAGAATGCATTTTTTCATCCTTAAATTAATTTCTGACTTATTTATAGTGGTCCCGTCCCACCCCGTGTGTAGATTCACCCTCAGGTGCAGGTCAGCAATAAAACACTCAGTGTAGTTAACTCTTTTTTCAAAGGAACCAAAACAGTGCAAGCCTAGAGATGGCAGCAATTCTTCCCAGTGGGTCTTGCCCCATTGAGGCAGTTGCGAGGACTGAAGGTCTCCACCTTTCCGCCACTATGACTCCTCCCCTGGGTCCTTCCCCAGCAACTTGAGGCTCCTTGGTCTTGTCTCCCTTTCCTCCACCCTCTTCATTCCTCTCTGTGTTCTGGGAGGCTGTGGGGAGAAAAGCTGGTCATAGCAGGAGGGGGAGACCCCCTGGATTCTTCAGAAGCCTGCCTCCACTCCTCTCCACTCTCTGCTTCTACCACCTCTGAGTCTAGACTGCCCTCTGCCATAGCCTTTTCCTGCTCATTAGACCCTATGTCCTTTTCAGCTTCCTCCTCCCAGTCTGCTCCCTCTTCTCCTGCTGACCACTTAGCATTGTCCCACCACCAATCCCCTGGCTCTGAGCCTTCTCCCCCCGGGGGTTCCCTTGGGGTTTCCCCAGCTGGTGCCTCACCACTCCTCTGCACCCAGCCAGTCCATGACGACAGACATCAATCCAATGTGATGACAAACCAAGGACTACTGCTCTGCAAATGTGTTTCTTTGGTTAGAGTGGGTGGCAAGTTTGGATGGATGTGTCATCAGTTCAGTCAGAGTGCATACTATTTTAGGTTTCTTAGGGAAGTAAACACGAGTGTACCAAGTGTATTGAGTTCCAAACACGGTGAAACCATTCTACTGATGAAATTAGGCAAGTTGATGAGAAGGTTCCTAAGAACTCTTGTGTAAGCTTTATGCGTAACTGGCCTGGATGAGATGCTTCATATGTAGGAACTTTATGAGTTCCTTGGAAGAAGAACAGAGTATCTATAATAAACAAAATGTGGGATAGACTGAGGCTATGCTAATGTCAAAGTCCAAGACAAAATGTTGACAGATGGCAGTGGTTGTCCCACACATCATATTATGCTTTCTTTTATAAGGGAGGTACTTTGCTGTGCATCCAATTTGGCATTAAAATACTACATTGGAAGCAAGAAGCGCTGCTGGAAATATAAACCCAAATCTAATTGCAGGGGATGTTATATAAAGCACCCTGCATTTATAAATGTGTAGGATTGTCTCATGAAAATCAGAGCAAGCGGTCAGGCTAATCAACGATTATAATGAATTGCATGTCTTCCAGAAGCAATTAGGGAAATTAAATTTTAATAAACAAATAAGCGCCAAAGTCCATACTTGCTTATGGTTCCTAATGAATTTTAGATGAACAAGGACTAACTGATGATTAAACTATGGATGAGCTTGTACTGGATTTAGGCATATTACACAAAAGTTACATTAAAAAAAACTATCAAATCGATGTACTTGCATTTCTTTCCTAAGTGTATTCCTGAATTCAGTCAGCCAACCCAATTTATTTGTTAGGCTTCATACACACCATACATTTAAAGCACATTATTTCCCCCAAAAAGGCTTTTTCATTTTTAGAAAAGGGATGCTGGACTAGATGGGACCTTTGGTGTGATCCATCAGTACTACTGAATAAATTTGCTGTAATTCAAAGTTGTGTTCAAACCTGCAGGAAACAACGAAATGTATTTGTTTGTCCATTCGTTTTTTAAAAAATCTTGCTAGTTCATTCCTTTGGGATTGGCAGTTTGGAATGTTTACTTCCACACTTTGTATCCAATCTTCTCCATAAAAAGGTAAAGGGACCCCTGACCATTAGGTCCAGTCGTGGCCGACTCTGGGGTTGCGGCGCTCATCTCGCTTTATTGGCCGAGGGAGCTGATGTAAAGCTTCCGGGTCATGTGGCCAGCATGACTAAGCCACTTCTGGCAAACCAGAACAGCGCACGGAAATGCTGTTTACCTTCCCGCCGAGCAGTACCTATTTATCTACTTGCACTTTGACATGCTTTCGAACTGCTAGGTTGGCAGGAGCAGGGACCGAGCAATGGGAGCTCACCCTGTCGTGGGGATTTGAACCGCCAGCCTTCTGATCGGCAAGCCCTAGGCTCTGTGGTTTAACCCACAGCACCACCCGCGTCCCATCTTCCCCATAGCTTACATCTAACAAAGAAGTGTCTTTTTCAAGTTCCAGAGTCATACTGGTACTCGGAAGCTTACTGCCTCCAAGCGGTATATAAATTGTTGAAAGAAATAAAATTCCAATTTCTCTGAATATAGAGTCTGTCTTGGTAAAGGAGAAAATGGAGTTCCCTGAAAGTTCCAGTTGCCAGATGTTCTGAACGACCCGTACCCTGGAGTTATGATTTGTGTTGTTCTGAGCGTTCAAAGCAAGCTGCATTCTAACTGCCTCAGAACTCCAAGGGGCCGTTGCTTCAGTGACCCATCCAGATGAGTTTCAGTCTTCTCAGGTCTTCTCTGAGATCAGACACATGAAGAAAGACCTGGAAAAAGCCCCTGCATACCAGAGTCTGGTTGAAGAACCAATACCATGTAGGTACATATATTCAGCGCTCCTCAATGGTCCACCAACATCACAGTGTTCCTGGCACCTGTGATTGCAGATGCAGCAGACTTTCCCATTCCTACGTCTCAAGGTGGGAAATGTAGAATTTGTCCTAGAATGATGGCATTGTTATGGCTGCGCATCACTATTTGCTCAGACTTTAGGGGATGTCCATAAGACATTGTACCTGAGTATCTAACTGTTGTCTTTTGTCTTTGTTTTTCTCCAGCATGCCTTCAATTGTCCACCTTGCCTGTACTCAAGCGAAAGCACCGCCCAGGCAGATTATGGCTCCCTTCCTGTACGGTGGCTGTGCAGGGCGTCTTGCTTCCAAGTAGGTGCCTTTGTCTTGGCTCTTATTGGCTGCGTTATGTGCATCTGCGCCACAGCCGGTGTCCAGTGGAGAATGTGGCATGTTGACAGCATCATGAGCGGCAGCAGACCTGGCTTTGCAGGGATTGGGCTCTGGGTTGCCTGTTCTGCTCATAGAATTTCTATTAAGAAGATAAATGTTTTGTGCACAGCATTAGCTGATGATGAGTCCCTTCCCTCTGAAATAGTTATTGCTCAGGACTTCATGCCATTAGCCTCCATTGTGAATGCGGTGACCATGTTTTGTATGGCCTTTCCATTATATAACGTTTCCAAGCCTGGAAAACATGGAGATTTACCTTTTTTTCCATTGGAGTCATTCTGGACTTAGCTGCAGGAACATTTGTGCTCATTTTCGTTTCCTGGAATATGTATTCTATCCTAGCGAAGGAAGGAATGAAGCTCCCTGATGTTTTGGGATTGCCTCTCGTTCCAAAAGAGCAATGTGTTGGAGCTGCTATTTATGTGGGGTTCCTTGCTGCAGGTTCACAGCTCTTAAGTGGAATGCTTGTTCTTGGTGAAAAGTATTTCTGGAGATTCAGGGAAAGAGTCACTTCCAAGGAAGAAATTGTTACTGATCCTGAAATTGTGGAAAGTGAGAGCCCAACTCTGAGGCTAAAGTGTAGGGAGGATGCCTCTACTATGAAACGTAAGTGTGAAGATCAACCCACCACTTGGGGGAGATATAGAAGGCATATGAAAATAGAATCTATGCCAGGCTCATCAGCGATGTGGCTAGGAATGGCTCCAATCCTGGAACTGACTTTTTTAAATGCTGGCATGTGGCACTGTATAGATTTATTATCAAATTTGTTGGTTTTATCCATGGGTCGGCAAACTAAGGACCGCGGGCCGGATCAGGCCCAATTGCCTTCTAAATCCGGCCTGCAGACGGTCCGGGAATCACCGTGTGGATTGTCAGCGCGTGGACTGCCAGCGCACGCATTCTTTCCCTCTCCCTCACACGGTGCCGCCACCTCCTCCTCCCTCCCTCCTTCTGGCTTCTCCCCGCCCTGCCTAGAGGAGGAAGGGGGCTGGGCTTTGTTGGTGACAGCCCCTTTCCAAAGCCCTTTCACGCACCGCTCGTCGTCCCTCCGCCGCCGCCGCCACCAGCCCCTGCCATTTGCAAGACACAGGAGCCGCAGTTGGCTGAGCACCCCTCCCAAGCTGCCACCATTTAAAGCAACCCCTCTCCGGAGCCCTTTCGCGTGCCGCTCATCGTCCCTCGTTCATCCCCCCACAAAAAAAAAAAAATAGTCTGCCCCCCCCCAAGTTCTGAGGGACAGTGGACCAGCCCACTGCTAAAAAAGTTTGAGGACCCTGGTTTTATCTTAACTTGTGCATATTCTGTTTGAATTTTTGTTTTACACCGAATGCTGTTACATCCCACCCTGGGATGATTGCAACATAGGATAAACTATAAATAGGGGAAATAAATGAAAAGTACCAAATTATTATACCTAGATATTGATTTCATGCTATATCATTTTTAGCAGTAAAAAGAATGCTATCTCATTGCACACTTCTGCGGGACTGCTTATTTTGCTGCAAGCTATATGTCTATTGTGCTTTACATTTCAAATTTTCTGCATTTCAGGAACTCTTTGTGCATTGTCTTGTGTATGCCATGGAACAAGGGCAAATCGCAAAAGATTCTAGGGCATGCTTGTGTGTGTGTGTGCAGTCAATTTCACAGAGAATACTGGCGAAGCCTTTGAGGGCCTCTGGTGCTACTCCCAGCCTTGAACAGCGTGTTCAATGATAAGGGACACTCCATTTCAGAGGTCCAGAGTGACCTCAGCCTCTTCTACCTTTTGAGGCCCCCTAGGCACAATTAAAAAAATGAAAATGATGCCACACAAAAACAAAATAGGGCACACACAAAAGGAGTGATATATAATTTTATATGACGAAATATCAGTGAACACACACACAAAAAAAACCAAGTCTTTTACCAAATCACATCTCTCGTTTGCTCAGATTTGCAACTCTCGGGTCTTCTTTTGAGAAAGCATCATCTAGTACAGGCATAGGCAAACTCCAGCCCTCCAGACATTTGGGACTACAATTCCCATCATCCCTAGCTAACAGGACCAGTGGTCAGGGATGATGAGAACTGTAGTCCCAAATATCTGGAGGACTGGAGTTTGTCTGTGCCTGATCTAGTATTTTGAAGGTCTCCTATCTACTACTTATAAGATCTTGCACCAGTCTGAATCTGAAAGTTAAGTGGAGAAAATGTTAACTTAGTGTATGTAGCTGAAATAATGGGATTGCAACTACAATGTGTGATTAGTACAATTAAGCTGAGATTCTTTGCCAACCATCTCTTATGGATGGTTTTTTTTTTGTAATATTGTTTTTTTTAATGTGTATACTGCTTTGTGATATTTTATATGAAAGTGTGGTTTATCTTAATTGGTTGATTTAAAATGGGAAAGCTAATTTCTAGAAAATGCTCTATTTGGGGAACTTTATGCCTATTCGGGTACAGTGCCTTTATTTAAATAGTTAGGATACATGTTGGAAATGAACTGCTCTGGAGCAGATTTCCAACCATGTTGGTGGGAATGTGTTCAAATGAAACCACATTGGATTCAGATGAATAGCATAATAGAATAGCAAAATCTTGGGCGATGGAATATATCTGTTGTATCATCTGTTTTTCTGCTTGGGTATGCAAAAATACAGCTCCAACTAATGTTTACATTCAGCTAGGAAATGTACTAATTAGTGTCGCTGTCACATTTAGCCTTGCCAAACTAGGAGGAGTATAGCATCACCTTCAGGGGAAACAGAGTGAGTTAAAGCACGTCTGAGCAAAACGTTTTACATAAAGAGAGGAAAGAGAGATTTGTCCCTGCAGTCTTTTTTCTGGTAAAGTTTTGAGCCATATTTTCCTCGGGGAAAGCAAACAACCTCTCTTCTTGAATGCAGTGGGACATATGAAGCAATATTTTTCACGAACAGCACTGTGCCGTGTTAGAAAGCTTCATCCTAAAGAAACGCTTTTGTCTCCTCCAGAGGGTTGTTTAGACTGTAAACATCTTCATGCCATTAGTGACAGTGATGGAAAATGAAGATGCCCGTGTCAAAATGTGCTGGGAGTTGTATCCAATTCTATATATATATATATATATATATATATATATATATATATATAAAATTTTAAAATACAAAATTATAAAACATACCACACAATTTATCACAAATACATTCTTATTGGACTTCCATCAGCTCCTTTGATAGTCCTCCATCTTAGTCACTTCTTACGCATTTCCTAACTTAATATTGCCTTATATTAATAACATATCCTATCTCCTTTTTCATTTTTACAATATTTCTAATATTAATTCTTCACAGAGCTTCTTGCAAACCTACAAACGTTGTCTGGTCGTCGCAGATACTTTTCAAATAGTCTGTAAATTTACTCCAGTCCTCAGTGAACTTCTGGTCCCGCCGGTTTCGGATCCTTCCTGTTAATTTGTCAAGTTCCGCATAGTCCATTAATTTCATTCTCCATTCTTCCATCATTGGTAATTCTCCTTGTTTCCATTTTTGGGCCAATAATATTCTTGCTGCTGTTACTGCATATAAAAAAAAGCTTACATTCCTTTTTATTTATATCACTTCCCACAATGCCTAAGAGAAATGCTTCTGGTTTCTTTATAAATGTATATTTCAACATTTTTTTTAATTCATTATATGCCATCTCCCAGAAGCATTTCACCTTTTTACACTCCCACCACATGTGATAATTTTTTTGCTAACTTCACTGGTGTAATGTACCATCTATACATCATTTTCATCACATTCTCTGAGTTGTATCCAATTCCTGGGTGTGGAAGATTCAGTGGGAAAGTAGTGCATCCTCCAACAGAGACAGCTAAAGAAGTTGAAAAAGAGTGTTCCAGGAAACACTGCGCAATCTTTCCCTAGAAGCCTCTTCATGTCCATACAGCCTTCTCTGCAATCTTCATGTTTGAGGAAAGATTATGGCCAAGGTCTTATAGATAGCCTTGCTTCCACCTTCTATCCCCACCCCTATTAGTCCCTTGAGCTCATTCCACAGAATTCCACTGGAATGTTTTTTGCAATGCTCTTTATTTTTTCTCTGGAAATCCTTGTATGGCAGATTTGCTGGTTTTCTGCTTATTGGTCCACAATTATCCAGTTACCATGCATGCAGCATGGATTGACTAGACATGAGTGAAAATCCAGATACTGAGATGTCTTCTCCGACTTTGTAAATAAGAGGAAGGGCTGCAGATGGGGGGAAGATACATAGACCAGCAGTGTAAAGTGTGGGAATGTTGTAGATAGTAGGAGAGGATATATTGATTAAATATTATCCTTCCTCACTCACGCTAGTGAGCTAGTAGCAGAGCACATTCCCTTGCACGTTGCTGGAAGCTAGTTGATGGATTCCTTAGAACCATTTGAGTTATGCAATCCAGCCTGGCTTTTCCAGATTGGATTGTTCCTGGAAAATCCCCTTTAGTTCCCTCTTAGAAACAATAATGACGCAGCAGTCTTCTTTTAAAAGTAATGATAAGGTTTACTTACACTCAGCTCACAGTGTGATGCTGAAGGCCGGCTTTATCTTGTAGTTACAGTTACAGAGAAAAGTGTGGGCTCATCTTGTGAGGTGAGGGATGAGCCCGTGTGCTGCTGGCTGAGAGACAGCACACAGCAAAAGGCATCAACAGAGGCAAGAGAGAGATGGCTGCGTGACTAGCCCCTTTATAGGGTCTGCCAGGGTCACACCCATCTACCTGGTCACACGCAGGGGGAGGATGCTCCAGACCAGGTGTGACAGAAGTCCTCCTGGCTGGGGCAACATTCCCCTGTGTGTCCACTCTGGGCAAACAGGAAATGTTGTATTTGACTGCTTCTTTGATGTTACATCGCACATAAAGAAGGCTTCAATTTCAACTCTTGACATGTCTGTCTAAAAGAATATTAGGGGACGGGGTTCAGTGGCGACTGGGGCCCATTGTAACTGGTGGGGTGGAAAGCAGAGAATCCAACAATAGCAGGAGGCAGAGCTAATGACAGGCAGAACCAGCTAATGCTAATTTTGACATCACTTCCCATCCCCCCGGCTGAGACTAAGGAGGAGGAAGCTGAGAGCCAGAGCTATCCCTGACTGGATGTAAGAACTCTGCTGTAGCAATGGGCAGGTTGTGCCGGTCAAATACAACCCAGGCTTTTTCTTCAGCCAAAACTCACCAGAACTCAGTTTCGGCACCCCTCAGGTGGGTGCCATTGCCATTATAAGAGAACAAGGGAAGTGTTCATGGTGAGTTCCAGCACCTCTTTTTCTAGGAAAATAGCACTAAATACAGTAACTTATGTGGGGGTTACATTCCAGGGATTGTGCCTAAAGCCAACATTGCAGATAGTCAAAGCCCGTTGGGTTCCATGGTGGGTGGGATTGCCAAAGTCATCCCCCCCAAAAAAAACTCCTTTATGACCCTTTAAAAATGTTATTTTATTTATTTGCCACACGCATAAAGCTGAATGCGCACAACTTAAGTTGAAGGCTTACTGTATATAAAACTGGCTGGGTATATAATATATTGGGGGAGTGGTGAATGGGGCATGATAATATTTTTCAAGTAGCTGCAGCCATACAATGCATTTATCCCTGACCTCAACTTTCAAAACATACAGGCAGTCATGAAAAAGTTCAAGAGGTTCTTCTTGTAGCTCATACATCTGCTCCAGAAATTGATAAACAATAGTAATTTAATACAGTACTTGGGAAAGCTGTTAATATGCAGTTAAGAAGTTTATTGCATGTTTATTTGGAAATCCCCAGGGTATTCCAGGAAAGTGTAAACCGGATTGCAGCCATGAATAACTGGCAAATTTAAACTTACAAGGAAAAGGAGACGGGCCATTCCTTTGCAATGTCAACTCATCTCCCATGAGCCCACATTTCTGTAGACATGTAAAAACAACAACAGGAGGTATAAGTTTCCCACATTTCCTGTCTATCCCCTCTACACAAGTTCAAACACCTAAAGCCTTTATAAATTGGGTCTTTGTAGAGGCTCTGTTATATAACTTTGGTGTAGAAAATTAAGTGGAATTTCAAATTTGAAACAGTCCCTTAATGCTGTTACTTCCAATGGATTTGAAAAGCTAATTTACAGTGATAAATTTCTAGCCACTGCCTCGAGTGGCTCCAGGGAGCGTGGCTATAAATTAGCATGGTTAAGTGGGCAGGTCCTTTTGCTCTGAAACAAACAGTGCTGTGGTACATAAAGGATTTGGGGCAGATATGGTAATTGAGCTGTCTGTGAGGCCTCTGTAGAGAAGTGGGAAAGGGAAAGATTGAGGATGCATCTGATAGCCCAAAGGTTTAAAGGAAATTAGATGTATATGAATTTGTTACTGTTTAAAAAACCACAAACCAATGTTAGATGAATAGTTTGCCTGAGCAGCTTTGTGCTGTGGCAGACCTATGCACACTGAACACAGGGACTTACTTCCGAGTAAGCATGCTTCATCACAACATTGCACCCGGTTTAAACATACACTCAGGGACCTCAGGGCAACTCACTTACTGAGCATCCATTCTGACTGGTTTTCAGGGAGGTTAGACAACACTGACTGTTCACTGAACAGCCATTCTGGCTGGCTGCGGGGAAGTTAGACGACACCGAGTTAAGCAAGTTCCTTGTCGCTTTCCTTTTTGCTCAAAAGTCTGTATTGGGGAAGCGGGTTTATTGTGCCAGACCTCCCAGTTGACTGCAATTGTGCAACATGCATTTGCTGCAATCTGATTGAATCACATGAGGAAATAGCAGCGATATAGAACAGTCTCTCTAATCTAACCTGAAAGAAGCTAGCATATCCTATTTTCTGTTTCTCCAGAAGGGCTGAAACTGACGTGATGCAGAAAGAAAGATCTCACCCTCTTATCAGGGTTGCTGGTTTTGACTGAAGCAACAGCCATGAGGGAGGTGTAGGGTGGGGTTCGTTCTTTTCCCCATTGTAAAGTGTTCCCCTGCTATTAAACCTGCTGTGGGAGAAAAGGGTAACTTTATATCCCTCCCCCAAGTTGGTCTAAGAGCAACTGGGGGAATTCAGATCAGGGAAATGGTGTGGGGGAAAGGGTTACACATCACCTCCCTCAGCACCATGACTCTCGTAAAAATCAAACCCTCCCACATCTCATTTGAAGTATAGAGCGGAAAAACCGGAAGATCTTATCACAGCTCTCTCTCGCATCAAAATCTCTTTTGGCTCTGAGTCATATTTTGGAGTGGAAATCCAGAGGATTTAAACCATTACTTCCCCCCATTCACTAACTAACGGCATTAAGCGTTTTTCTTTGCAGTAATTGGTTACACACAGATCTTTGAGGACTGTCAGCAGCAGCTAATCTTATTCTGGGGGAGTCCTTTTATCACCTCGTATTGTGCTTTGCTTTTAATTATTTTGTTTTTTGTTTGTAGCATTGTATTATTTCATAACCTCCAACATTTATCTGATGAAAATAGGGACACCTTATAATATAACTGGGTTTGCCCTAGCCACTCTGGGTGGATTTCAACATATATAAAAACATAATAAAACATTAAACATTAAAGAAACTTCCCTATACAGGGCTGCCTTCCAAGGTCTTCTGAAGGTTGCATAGTTACTTATCACCTTGGCTCAGTGGGTCCACATAACTCCATAACCTCCCTCATTTCTCCAATGAAAATAGGGACGTCCTAAGGAAAAGCGGGATATTCCGGGATCAAATCAGAAACAAGGACGGCCTCTGTAAATCCGGGAATGCCCCTGGAAAATAGGGATACAGAGGGTCGGTGTTTTACTATTGCTTTGACTTGCTTGTGTAAAGTGATTAATAAACTTAATAAAGAATAAAACCCTGCTACTATTACTACTACCACTAATAGTAATCATAATGTGAAAGCATATCTCTGTGACAGGAGACAAATTCCCCTTTCATATAGCAATAAGAACCCTATAACCAGCAAATATAGCTAATAGTAAGTTTTCACTGTCATAAACTCTGACCTTGATCGTTCCAAGCATGGAGATTCACTGACACTGCAATGTAAATGCATTTGCTAAGTCTATACCCTTCCCTTGTCCCATATGTGCCGTTCTGTAATACTCATTACCCAAGGCAAAACTGAGAGGCTATTAAAAAGTTGTCTTTTGAGAGGCTATTAAATGCCCAGGTTCTGGTATAAACAAGAAAAGCTTTGGATTTCATACCGTACTCAGGCCATGCGATATATCATCATAATCCTCATAGCCACCTTTCAGGAGGGGGCGAACATTTAGGGAGCGACCTGTGTCCTCTAATGAACAATGAACAGTCAAGACTTCTCAACAAAGATGTGAATTTGGGCAATTCATGGATTGACTTAAGGTTGCAATTCAATGCATGCTTCTCTGGGAGTAAGCCCCCAACTGAATGTTGTAGGACTTATTTCTGAGTAAACGTTTCAACTTGTGGTGTTGACGTTCTGATTTAATGGGAACCTAGAGTCAGAGAACGGAAACTTGTAGAAGTGACACAGTCATCTGAACCCAAGGTGTGCTCAAGAAAGCTGGCACTGCTGGGCATTTTGCATATATATATATATATATATATATATATATATATATATATGAATGAAAGGAAGAGGAGCAGGTTTGCTCAAGTGTGTTGCAGGTAGAAATGTTGTTTGTAATGAAGTGAGAGCAGTAGTTTACTTGCTCAAATTAACAAATAAGAAAGTTTTGAGAATTTAAATTCTAGATTAAAATTGATTACATAATTGAGAAGGGGATTGTAACCAAAACACTGGGGCCTAGTTTGAAAACTGGAGTGCCTGGTATCTGGTGGGCAATCTCATCCTTTATTTCCACACTGTGGCTGCAGACCAAAGCACTCATCAGGAGAGCTATGAGATTCAGGTGAGGGTCAGATGCCTTGTCAATCTCAGCAGGTATATAACAGGAAGACCCGGCTGCCCAGGCCACAGAAGGTTTACAAAGTTCAGTTATTCAGTGTTAATTTTATGCATTTTTTAAAAAATCACCATGGTATTTAACAATAATTTCTTATGTTCTTTAAAGGAGAAATTGTGAATTGCAGAATTTTAAATAACCGCCATCATCCTTGGCTTCACTGTTTTGTTTATAACACTCTTCCATTTTCCTCTAGTTGTGAGGGTTGGGGTTGGGGAGGGGCCTCACAAGAGAGTAGCCTAGGGTCTTTCTTCATCTAAATCTGGCCCTGCTGTCCCTGCTGGACTATTAAGCAACAATAGGCTATACTAGGACTGATGAACAACCAGCCCACATCTCAATCTATAGTGTTTAGTTCAATGACCTGTTTCTCTGTAATCATTTTTTTTTTGAGGACTTTTGGAATAATAATGATTGCAATTAGAAGAGCTCCTTGTTGTTGTTTTATTGCATGTCATTATCTTCATTTCAGCTTGCGAAAACCTACCCATGTCACCTTAGATTGTTCTCTTCTCAGATTTTGAATAATGAGGTTTTATATTACCCTTTCCCAATCTTATATGCAAAAACTGCCTGCCCACACACTTCCTGTGTGCCCTTCGTCCTACACATAAGATTTATTATTGCCTGTTAACAATGGAAGCTGTTAAGTGCAGGCTTTAAAACAACCATTTTAAGTTGGGTCAAAATACCTATGGCTTCTAGCAGAATGAATTTACTGTCTTTTGCATAAATGGAACACCTTCCCATCAGATGTCAAGGAAATAAACAACTAATTGACTTTTAGAAGACACCTGAAGGCAGCCCTGTTTAAGGAACTTTTTAATGTTTGATTTTTTTATCGTGTTTTTAGTATTCTGTTGGGAGCAACCCAGAGTGGCTGGGGAAACCCAGCCAGATGGGCTGGGTATAAATAATAAATAAATAAATAAATAAATAAATAAATAAAGTCAGAGGGGGAAAGCTGAGAGTTTCTAAAAGGAGTTAACAGAAACTGAAGATAGGCAACTGAACTACTGAGATCAGGAGATCTTATACAGATCTTATACAGAAGGAGCTACTGAGATAAGGAGATCTTATACAGTATCACGCATGAATTTAAATACCCGAATAGGACCAGGAAAAATAAGCACCCTGGGAAGATAGGGTCCTAATTGTGCATTAAATCCTATATCTGAGAAGTCAGCAAGGGAAAGGTATCCAGAGGGAGAAAACCCCCTCACATTTAAGGTTATATATATATATGTATATATATATATATATATATGGCCATTTTTCAGCTGGAACTCACCAGATCTCAGTTCTGGCACCTCTCAGGAGGGGGTGGGGTGCAGTACCACTACAGTCGTACCTTGGATCCTGAATGCCTTGAAAGTCTAACGTTTTGGCTCCCGAACGCTGCAAACCCGGAAGTGAGTGTTCTGGTTTGCAAACGTTCTTTGGAACCCGAACGTCCAATGCGGCTTCTATGGCTTCCTATTGGCTGCAAGAGCTTCCTGCAGCCAATCAGAAGCCACGCCTTGGTTTCCGAACGTTTTGGAAGTCGAATGGATTCCGTTCAACTTCTGAGGTACGACTGTATAAGAGAACAAGCATTCATGGTGAGTTCTGGAACCTCTTTTTTCTAGAAAAATAGCAGTGTGTATGTGTGTGTTTGTGTGTAGGGAGAAAGGGAAGTTCTTTTCTTTTTGTCACCACTGCAGAATCAAACCATCAACCAGAGAAACAATACACAAAGATATTCTCTTGCATATGGCTGGGGGAAATTAATGGACGTTGCATAAGGACCCAGATGCACCTCTTGGGAGCTCCTTTCATTCAGCTGGACCTTGAGAAGGGGGGAAAAAGCACAGCAAGTTAAAGACATATAGATGTTTTCAAGCAGCGAAACAAAGAAATCAATACGTGAGGTACCTAAGGGCTTTGTTCCGGGTAAATTCTGAACATTCTTGGTTTTTGTCAAACCAGCATGCTAAACCCCGCGTGGCCTCTGGTATATTTGATGAAATGGTGCTGATTTGTCAGCAGATTGCCCAGTTCTTTTAAATACTGCCTTAGGAGCCTCCGAATGGGATCAGGATTGTAACTAGGGGAGGGGGAATAAACCTTTTCCTCTGAGCCAAGTTGCCTGTCAGCCCCCACCCACTTACAGTTTGTCCCCGGAAGGAAAAGTACCCAATTTTTTCTCCACAAGGCAAACAGCACCTTGGCATTTAGATGGGGATAACTGTAGAGGGGGGAAATAGTCAAGACCCTACTCAAGTGCTGTGGTTCTGATCCAGTTATAAAACACTAGCTGCTGTTTTCTTTTTTAAAATTACTTTTCAGAAACAAAACAGAACACATAGCTTAGTTGGTAGAGCATGAGACTCTTGTAATCTCAGGTTGTGGGTTCGAGTCCCTGTTAGGCAAAAGATTGCTGCATTGGACTAGAGGACCCTCTGGGTCCCTTGCAATTCTACCTTTCTCTGATTCTACCTTAAAACACCAAAGAGGTTTGATATAATTCTACGATTCTACAATTCTATATATAACAACTAAAAGGAAGACTATACCATTCAATTCCCGGAGGGGGGAGGGAGTGGCGAGGAAGCAAAACCAAGCCAGATCATAGAATCTGTCAAAGAAGTGTCTTTGCATAAAACTCCATGAGTGACAGGTGGTCTATATCCATGTTCCTTCACTGCAGGGTAAGAAATAAAACTTGACCAAAGTGGATAAAACTTGTCTCACTGTTTACCTTCTCTACATCCTTGTACGTGTCCAGTCATTTTTTATTTTTTTTTTGCGTAAGAGCCAAATTCCAGAAGCAGTTAAATCTGTATTCAGGAGTTTGGCTGTTGTAATCTTAACGGCAGTTGTAAGCTGAATGATAAGTTCTTTGTGACTAAGGGCCAGAGCTTCCAAGTTTAAAATGGAGAGAAGTACAGTGGTACCTCGGGTTACAGACACTTCAGGTTACATACGCTTCAGGTTACAGACTTCGCTAACCCAGAAATAGTACCTCGGGTTAAGAACTTTACCTCAGAATGAGAACTGAAATTGCGTGGCAGCAGAGGGAGGCCCCATTAGCTAAAGTGGTGCTTCAGGTTAAGAACAGTTTCAGGTTAAGAACGGACCTCCGGAACGAATTAAGTACTTAACCCGAGGTACCACTGTACAATTTTAGGGTCAGGCAATCATGCTTTAGTTTGTTCTCATGCCTGCTTCCTGAAAAACTATGAACACAAATTTATATATGGGTTTAAAAAGCACAACATGTGCATAGAAGAACCACAAATTCCACAGTTTCTCCAACCATTGGCAAGACTGATCTGAGTAATTTTACTTAGCAAAAGAAGATGTATGTACAAGTGGTGTGGAGAACCTTTATTGAGTTTTTGTAGGGGAGGCATGCGCAGGATTGTGCCCATTTAAAACGTTTGCCTCGCCTCTCCCAAGCAATTGACATCAGGTTACCGCCTCTCTCCATATATATATATATATATATATATATACGCCGAAAAGCAACAAAGAAAAAGTGTTAAAACAAAACAAACCCAAAAACCAACCACCACCCCACGACTGTTCATAAGTGGAAGGAATGCGGCGTGGCAAGTTCAAGGGTGGGGAGAGAGAGATGCCATCATCCCTGGAAATGCCATTTTAAACAGCTTTTAAACAGGATCCCTTCCCCTCCGTCCTGAGGGATCCTGGAGATAGTCCTGGGGCAACCCCTGCCTGCCGTGCAGTATTGGTGGGCAAAGAAACCTCTTTAACCGATTGAGACACAGAGGTAACAGTTGGAAGGAACCCCCGAGGGTCATCTAGCCCAACCCCCTGTAACGCAGAAATAATATATCTGTGTAGACACTCTTGATATATACTCTATACACACACACACTTTCCTTCTGTCTCTAGCTCAGGGGTCAGCAACCTTTTTCAGCCGTGGGCTTTTCCACCGTCCTTCAGACCATGTGGTGGGCCGGACTATATTTTTTTTGGGGGGGGGGGAATGAACGGATTCCTATGCCCCACAAATAACCCAGAGATGCATTTTAAATAAAAGGACACATTCTACTCATGTAAAAACATGCGGATTCCCTGTCCGCTGGCAGGATAGAGAAGCCCCCGGGCCTTAGGTTGCCTACCCCTGCTCTAGACGCACCATCTCTCTATACTCTCCCTACCAAGGTTTCCCAAACTTGGGTCTCCAGCTGTTTTAGGGGGACTACTATTCCCATCATCCCTGACCACTGGTTCTGCTAGCTAGGGATGATGGGAGTTGTAGTCCAAACAAAGCTGGAGACTGAAAGTTGGGAAATCCTTCTCTACACTCTGTGTGTGTGTGTGTGTGTGTGTGTGTGTGTGTGTGTGTGAGAGAGAGAGAGAGAGAGAGAGAGAGAGAGAGAGAGAGAGAGATAGGGCAGCCCCATGGGATCGAACCGACGTAGGATCGAATCGCACGTGGTGCGCGGAGTTCCCATGCGCACAGCCACGCTGCGCCCGCCTCAACTTCATATATTTACTTTTTCCGCCTCCGTGGGTTGTTGTTTTTTTTGAGGGGGGTGAGTAGTGGGATTATCCCCTCGGCCTTGTCAGCCTCCTCCTCCTCCCGCTCCCCCCCCCAATCTCTTTCCAGGAAGTTTCCCGGAACCTCCCCCGCGCGCCACGCGGTATGAGTGCAACTTTCTCTTCCCCTCCCCGCGCGCCCCGCCAGCCGCTTCCCTCCCGTAAGCAAGAGCCCCTGTTCTTTGCGGCGGAGCGGAAACGAAAGCTAGCCGTGGGCTGGTGAGAAACGACGTGCAAAGTAAGACAAGGACTACTTTGTGCGAGTCCTCCTCCTCCTCTTCCTGCAACTCCTCCTCGCCCGGGAGTCACTGGCAAGGCAGCGGGGGGAAGTTTGAAGGAGAGGGAAAGTGGAAGAAGAAGAAGAAGAAAAAAAGAGAGCATCTTCCTAGATTCGGAGGGGAGAGGCAGAAAGAGTGAGATCCCTATTCCAAACAAAAATTTCTAGATGGGAGGGTTCAAGGGAGCTGGAGGGAGGATCCTCACCTCTCTCTTAGCTTGGAGGGGAGAAAGAAAATAAGGGCATGAGTAAGTTTTCAAAAAGATGATCACATCTTGCAAAGGAGGGAGAGAGGGCTGGCTGCTTTCTCCATGTGGAAAGTGCGGGAAAAGTTCTAACTTTGCTTTCTCTTTCTCTCTCTCTCTCTCTCTCTCTCTCTCTCTCTCTGTGTGTGTGTGTGTGTTGTGGGGTATTTTTTTGGGGGGTAGGGGTGGATTAGACCATGACACAAGGCGGAGGTGGAAGGGAGTCTTCTCCAGAGCAGAAGGAGGAAAAAGAAAGGAAGAAGAGGAGAAGGAAGAAGAAGAAAGCAGCATGCAAGACACGGAGGGTATGTTCCAACTTGCTGGCACCTTGGCCCGAAGCGGAGAACCCCCCTCCTCCCCCAGCCGACAACAGGCTGAAGACCACCAAATACACAGCTCTGTCCTTCCTGCCCAAAAACCTCTTTGAGCAGTTCCATCGCCTGGCCAACGTTTACTTCGTCTTCATCGCCCTGCTCAACTTTGTGCCGGCTGTCAACGCCTTCCAGCCTGAGCTGGCCTTGGCCCCCGTCCTCTTCATCCTGGCGGTCACCGCGGTCAAGGACTTGTGGGAAGACTACAGCCGGTACCGCTCCGACCAAGAGATCAACCACATGGAGTGCCTGGTCTACTGCAGGTAACTGGAAAGGGGTTTTTTTGTGGTGGGGGCCAGACACTCTGCCTGTTCCTGATGGTGGCGGTAGTGGCATGTAGATGTGGAAAGGCCAGCCCCACATGTGGAGGTTTGTGGCTGCGCTTGTGGGCCCCGCTGGCGGGGAAATTGCGCCAGGAGAAAACAGGGCATCCCGCCGCTACGAGAAATGGAGCTTTAGATATTGTTTTTGATAGTTGAAAAGGTTTCTCATTCTGAACCTACAGCTGCCCCAGCTAACCATTCTCTGCAACGTGCAGGTGGCCTTACCCGCTTCTGGCTTCCTATTTCCTTTGGCATAATAAAAAAAGTGATAAAATAAGAGATTTATTGCGATGACAGTGCTTTTCTTGCCTGGGTGTCTGGCGTCTGCTTAATTTCCTTTTCTTCGCATTATTTTTTATTCTTGTTTCGTTCCCCTCTCCTGCACGCGTGTGTGCCTTGGTCCGCTTTCTATGGAACCAACGTATTGTAGGCTTTCTTCCATAAACCGTCTTACTGCGGAAGAGTGGTCCCGCTTGAGGGTGTGGTTGGAGGCTGGAGTAGTTTTGCCTTTTTGTGGTTGTGTGCATGCTTTTGGGCGAGTTGGCGGGATTTATCCTAGCCAGCAAGCCCAGCGAGGCTTTCTTCTGAGTGAATGTGCTTTGGGTCGCACTGTTTTGACCAGGGTTGAAAAATCCTGTCAAATGTAATGTCGGCACAAACTCGCTATGCAAGCCTTCACTGACCTGGTGGAAAAGGCCTACACGTCCGTGGCAGGCAGTGTTCGAAATTAGCCAGGCGCCGGGTGCATTTTGCCCCTGGCTTTCGGCCACTTGTGACCAAGTGAAGATGCTTGGGTGCCAGGATATTGCCTGACATCTCCACCACCTGGAAGTGCATGCCTGGGGATCATTGGATCTGGACTGTTTTCACGCACTTAATAACCCATCCTGTAGCATTCTATTTGTTATTTTACCTGCACAATCAGAATGAATCCAGGAACCAAAATGCTTTTTCTAAACAGCCTGAGCAGGAGCGGTGAACAATGTCGTACTTAATCGTTATCACTTGCCTTACCCCACCCACAGTTGTGAAGAATATACTTAACGTTATGAATGGTCCGTGTCACTGTTAAGAAAAAGAGGTAGGAATAGCCCAGTGTTTAAGTGGACTGTCCCTGGATCAAGTGACTTTTCTTCTTCGAGTTCTCAAAAGTTCTTAACCTAGCTCAAGGTTGTCATCTGAACTAGCCAGATGTTGAACTGAGAATCACATAGTCCATCGTTTGAAAAATAAGACTTTAGAACCGTCTTGCCCCCAAATGGCAACTAGACATCCCATTTTGGCGACTGCAACTGTGGTCTAAGGAACCTTTTGGTACCTAGCTTATATATCTGAGTTTCTAAAACTGGTTGCAGGACGGCTGCTTTGCAGTCAAAACACCCCAGCATTTCCAAGTGACACTGGAAATGTCCCCCATCTGAAACCCTTTTTTAAAAAAAAATTATTTAATCATTTTTTCTGAAACCCTTGATAGCTCCTGTCAGTCAATAGAGACCATCCTGAGCTGGACAGACAGAGGGTCTGACTTGGTTTAAGGCAGGTTCCACTGTTCCTAAGTCTCACTGACTCCATGTGCAAGCAGAAAAACAGCATTAGATTGCGCATTTCCCCAAATGTGTCCTTGACTGCCCTCCTACGTTAGATACCCTCAGCCAGTGACTTGCTTTTATGTGAAATACCTAATGCTCCTAAAATACTTTCCCTGCTAATTTTAGAAATGGGAAAAATCAATTTTCAATCCATCATGAACTCTTAATGTTATTTATGTACGATTTTCATAGCTCTATTTGATTGACTTTAAATTACCTAACCAACTACCATATTATTAAATTGCTGGCGTGCGGGGCGCGGTATAGATCTGTTGTCAGTGCAGTCTCGTGCGAGATGAAATTAACTTTATTCCCGAATAGCAAATGCATTGTTTCGTTCATACATCTTGGAGATTACTTCTTTGCAGAAAATGGTTATATTTATAGCAGTATAGTAATTCTGCCCTAGTAATTTGAAACCTCATTACAGCAATATGCAGTTAAATCTTCGCTGACCAGACAGAAAAGGATAGAGATTCCTATTTTTCAATTATAGGGTGTACGGCTTAGGGAAATGTGAATTAGCGAAGTTTTGCTGCACTTGCCTCTCTCGCTGCCAATTCAGATGTGGGTGTACGTCTCTTGATGCTGTTTTGTTAAATGACTTGTAGGCAAAAGTGTGGACAGAGAAGACTTCTTTGGAAAATGTTGGCCCCGGTGCAGACATCACATTCCTGGGCCTAAGCAACCATGAGTTATTGAGTTATTGATGCACCATGTGTCTTTGCAGTCCCTTCCCCTCCTTTCCTTTTTGTGCTCTGCCAAATAGAAGACTTCTGAATTTGTAAAACTGTGGTTTGCTCTGGTGCCCGAATTAGGGAAACTGTGGTTTGGGCACTCTGTACTAAGGCTGGGCAATATCTGCTTTTCAACATCACAATATATCACCAGCTAAATATCATGATATATCACAATATATGTCTGCAGCAGTGGAGGGCCTTAAAATATAAGGAAATACAGTGGTACCTCGGGTTAAGTACTTACCGTATTTTTCACTCTATAGGACGCACTTTTCCCCCTCCAAAAATGAAGGGGAAATGTGTGTGCGTCCTATGGAGCGGATGCAGGCTTTCGCTGAAGCCTGGAGAGTGAGAGAAGGGTCGGTGTGCACCGACCCCTCTTGCTTTCCAGGCTTCAGGAAGCTATCCGCAAGCCTTCGTGGGAGTTCCCGCCAGGCTCAGAAGGCTTGCGGATAGCAGGCAGCAGCCCGAATCCCAGGGAGCGCAGCGCTGCGCACCCCGGGCTTTGGGCAGCTATCCGCAAGCCTTTGGAGCCCGGCAGGAGTCCCCCCCCCCAGCCCCAAAGAGCAAAGAAGCCAAGACAGCCAGCAGGATCCATTCCGCTGGCTGTCTTGGCTTCCTCTTTAACCACACGCAACCTCTCCAGCCATGAGAGGCTGCACGTGGCTTTGGCAGAAGCCAAGACAGCCAGTGGGATGGATCCCGCTCGCTGTCTTGGGTTCGTTTTTAGCCGCGGTGCTGGGGCGGGAGAAGCCCAAGCTTCCCCTGACCCCAGCCCCCAGAACAGGTCCAGGAGCGGCAGCGAGATTGCGCACAATCCCCGGGCTTTGGGCTGCAGCCTCCTATCCGCAAGCCTTCAGAGCCCGGCGGGAACTCCTGCCGGGCTCCGAAGGCTTGCAGATAGCTGCCCAAAGCCCAGGGTGCGCGGTGCTGCGCTCCCCCAGCTTCAGGCTGCAGGCTGTTATCCGCAAGCCTTGGAAGCCCGGCGGGAAGCAGATAGCTTCCTGAAGCCTGGAGAGCGAGAGGGGTCAGTGCGCACCGACCCCTCTCGCTCTCCAGGCTTCAGCGAAAACCTGCATTCGCTCCATAGGACGCACACACATTCCCCCTTCATTTTTGGAGGGAAAAAGTGCGTCCTATAGAGCGAAAAATACTGTATTTATTTATTAAAATAGATTCTTAGAGGTTGATAGGAGCTGCCTTCTCCTTAGTTACAAGTAAGTCCAGTGAAGAATACGGAGAATCGATGGTCCACAAGTAGTCACAAAAAGTCATTAATGGAAAATACTGGTAAATGATTGTCAATTGCATCTGGCTATTTGAACCAGGCTATGGGATTTCCCCCCTTACTCCTCCCAGATACACTCCTGAACTTACTTTGAGAACCCAACTTTAGAAAGAGTTGTCTATGCTTTAAAAACCTACCAGAACTATAGGCTACTCCTAACTTACATGAAAGTTACATTCCAGGGATAGTGGATAAAGCCAAAATCATATACTGTATAGTCAAAACACTTTGGGTGCAATGGCGGGTGTGATTGCTAAAGTCCCCCCCCCCCCCGGACTGTCTATCTATCCATCTATATATATATAGCACGTAATACTAAATGTAAGTTAGTTGTGAGTTACCTGTAAAATTCAAGTGGTTTAGCAGGAGAACAAGTGTATGCTCACATTACAACCTTAGAGTCAGTGAAGTTGTTCTGCCAACCCCACCCCACCCGCAAATATCCAGTGCGTTTCATAGCTCTCCCCCCAGCTGTTCACATCAGCATGGCTTCATTAGTGTTCCTGTTTGCATATATACACCAAGCGGGCATTATGCCTTTACCCTATGCAGATCTTGTCTAGAGATGAATGGCTTAAAGACTCCAGCTGGAGAGAAGCTCGTCTGAGAAACGGCACACCAAAGAGTAATATCAAAGAAATTACAGGAGACACTGGGATTTTGAGTCATGTGAACATGGATTAAAAATCGAGCATCAGAAACACAGTTAGCTTAGGAGAATTAGCTGGTGAGGCAGCAGGCTAATGGGTATTCCAAGAGAAGGAACTTAGGTTTTATTTCCCTTTTGTAAAAATTCTTGTTTGGAAAAGCACAAAGTGCAGTGACATTTGGCAGCGACAGCAGTAACACCCAGGCTGTGCAGAAGGACCTATGTTTTTGAACAACGGTAGCAGTCCCTAAAGCAATGCACTGCCCTTCCAACAGTGCTGGGATATGGAAGAGCAAGTTTCACAGTGTATTGAGAGAGAGATAGAGAGAGCTATGAATGATAGAAGAAAAGGAGGAGTTTGGACTTGATAGCCCGCCTTTCACTCCCCTTAAGGAATCTCAAACCTGCTAACAATCTCCTTTTCCCTTCCTCCCCCACAACAAACACCCTGTGAGGTGAGTGGGGCTGAGAGACTTCAGAGAAGTGTGACTAGCCCAAGGTCACCCAGCAGCTGCATGTGGAGGAGCGGGGAACCGAACCCAGTTCACCAGATTACGAGTCCACCACTCTTAACCACAACACCCCGCTGGCTCTGCCTTCTGTGAGTGATTGGTAGTCTAAATAGATTTTTTAAAAAATGGTATAATTTTTTAAAAAGCATAAGCCAAAAAAACAAAAGGCGAGCGTTTAAAAGTGATGTGCCAAGCTTAATAAAGATGTGCATTAGTTTTTAATTCAGACCAAGAGTCTTAAAAGTGTACCTGCAGTTCTGTAGCTTACGGCTGCATATCCTTGGGTGTGCCAGCAGATACCGCAGATTGTGTTGAGGTTTTGGCCAGATATAACAGGAGAGAAGGTGGTAACGAGTGGGAGTGAAAGAACTTGGAAGCCAGGAGCATCCTTGATCGGAAGAAACAAGCTCATGCTTTCCTTGAACACTTGCCTGCTCCTTTTGGTCATGCCTGGTGTGTAACATGCAGTGAAATAAGGAGGAGGCAGTGGGATATTTTGCATGTTGGTAGTGGTGGTGGTTTAGAAACTGACCTAAGCGGAGGCTTTGTACACACCACTACCTTAAAATGCAGCAAGGTCATTCCCCCTCCCCCCCACTGTGTTTCAAATTGCAGAATATGATTGATTGGACAAGTTCCCAAGTTGCCCGCTTGGCACTTGTGGGCATAGAGTGGAAGAAGAAGAGGAGTTTGGATTTGATATCCCGCTTTATCACTACCCAAAGGAGTCTCAAAGCGGCTAACATTCTCCTTTCCCTTCCTCCCCCACAACAAACACTCTGTGAGGTGAGTGGGGCTGAGAGACTTCAGAGAAGTGTGACTAGCCAAGGTCACCCAGCAGCTGCATGTGGAGGAGTGGAGAAGCCAACCCGGTTCACCAGATTACGAGTCTACCGCTCTTAACCACTACACCGCACTGGATGCCTTCATATGGCCTACATTTTCAAATGGAACTCAAATTGGGGGGGGGGGCAGCAAAACTCAGTATATCTCAAGAGGATAGATGTGAGTTGTGTGTACACAGCTTCACAAACCAGCCGTGGGAGCACACGGGATGCAGTGTACTGTATGGGAGTGTGTGCACACAGCCGGACAGCTTTAGAAACTCAGATATATAATTATCTAGGCGCCAAACAGCTCCTTAAACCAAGGTTGCAGTCGCCAAAATGGAATATCTAGCTGCCATTTTGGGGGCAAGTCGGCGCTAAAGTCTTGTTTTTTAAATGATGGGCCAACATCTGGCTACTTCAGACAACAACCTTGAGCTAATTTTGAACTTCAGTCTCTGGACCCTGCCAGCTGCCCTTCCTTTTTGCACAGACCCCAGTTTTCAACTCTATTGCTTTCCTCCCTCACCAGACACCAGCTCCCAGACTCGTAAGTCATAACAATGCAAAAGTGAGATAATCTGAGCAAGCACTTAACTGCAGAGACTTGTTGCTGTTGTTTTTTAGTTCCCAGCAAATCCCATTATTGATTTCACGGTTTCGCATGGATGTTTTCCAGTAGTGTTGGAGGGGAGTGGGGAAGAGCAATGATTTCACATCTCCAGTTGAGGGGATATTCCAAAGTTGTGGCTCTTTGGCTGCCCTCGGGCTCTGGAACTTAAATTGTTTCTGAACATTTGTAATTAGAGAGGCCACGATGCTAAATCTTTCTAGCCAGCCTGTTTACAGAACGGGCGCCGCTTGGAGTCAGTACCAACATAACAACAGCCGCAACCCTTTTCCTTTTTAAAAGGAAGGGCAATTTGTAGTTAACAACAAATAAACGAAACAAATGATTGTCCTCTTACTTAGCCAAGCAAATTTGTTCCAGGCTTTGGGATAATTGTAAGTTGGATAGGTGTTGTGTGGTTTACATGGCATATATCCTAATAGCTTGAGTAATTGGAGGAACCAGTCGATCCTGAGATGCTCCCATTTCCTGACCCACTTTCCAAAGCCTTATAGAATTGTAGAGTTGGAAGGGACCTTAAAGATTATCTAATCCAGTCCCCTGCAATGCAGGAATATGCAGCTGTCCTGTATTGGGATTGAACCTGCAACCTTGGCGTTGTCAGCACTGTGCTCTGACCAACTGAGCTATCCACTTGACTTGATTTTGGCCAGTGAATGTATACGTATACGTATACATATACGTATACGTATATAGGTATATACGTATACGTATACGTATACGTATATGTATATGTATATGTATTAAAAGGGTAAAGGGGACCCCTGACCATTAAGTCCGGTCGTGACCGACTCTGGGGTTGCGGCGCTCATCTCGCTTTATTGGCCAAGGGAGCCGGCGTACAGCTTCCAGGTCATGTGGCCCGCATGACTAAGCCGCTTCTGGCGAACCAGAGCAGCGCACGGAAACGCCGTTTACCTTCCCCCCGGAGCGGTACCTATTTATCTACTTGCACTTTGACGTGCTTTCGAACTGCTAGGTTCGCAGGAGCCGGGACCGAGCAACGGGAGCTCACCCCGTCACAGGGATTCGAACCGCCGACCTTCTGATCAGCAAGTCCTAGGCTCTGTGGTTTAACCCACAGCGCCACTCGCGTCCCATATGTATATGTATTTGTGAGAAACCAGCTCCAGGTTTGTAGGTGCTCTCCTCTGATGGGTCTCTCCCCTTTAATATTTGTTTCTGCTTAAATGTGGGGTTAGACTTACTTCAGAAAGAAAGGTAGCTGGACAGCAGCATATGTTACGTTGCTGCATGGCGTTGTGGGCAATTCCAACGGGGGCTTCCTTGTGTGGACTGGGGCTCCAGAATTTGGAGGAGGGACAGGGTCTACAGCAGTGATGTTGGACGTGGTAGGCTCTGATACTGGCTAGACAGCAGTCAGGTGTTGCTTGATCTACACTCTTGATGCTGCTGTACTAAAAGAAGGACCATTGCTCAGCTGGTAGAAACATGTGCCTTGCATGTGGAAGGTCCCCGACTCAATTCCTGGTATATCCAGGTCAATCCCTGCCTGAAACCTTGGAGAGCTGCTTGCAGCCAGTGTATACAGTACTGAGCTAGATTGGCCAGTGGTCTGACTTGGTTAAAGTCTGATTCCTATGCAGTTTGCTCTTTTCTCTGCACAGTTGAACCAGGAGACAAAGGGACCAGGGTAAGGAAACTCAAATATATAAACTAGGCGCCAAACGGCTCCTTAAACCAAGATTACAGTCACCAGAACAGAATGTCTAGTAGCCATTTTGGGGCAGGAGTCTTATTTACCAAATGATGGACTGTCTGTGACTGATTCTGAGTTCAACATCTGATTAGTTCAGAGGACAACTTAGAGCTGGGTTGAGAACTCTGAGAACTTGAAGAAGAAAAGTCACTTGATCCAGGGACAGTCCACGTAAATATTGGGCTATTCCTACAGGGTATGATATTAGTGTGTGTGAACAGCCCAGATCCAGTTATCCCCAGGCATGCCCCTCCAGATGGTAAGTGATGTCAGGTGTCATACTTGGTGCCTAGGCATCTTCACTTGGTCGCGAGTGGACGATAGCCAGGTGCAAAATGCACCTGGCGAATTTCGAATGCTGCTACTGGTCTGGGATGATGGCAGATGCAGATCAACAACATCTGGAAGGAAGCCACAGGTTAAGGCACCCCCTAGTTAGACTGAATTCTGCAGTGTGTTGCTGCTTCTCTTTTCTCCCATTATTTTTTTTACCTATAACGCGTTTGTTGTTGTTTAAATTCACATTCAGGCAGCTGGGGTAGGTTAGTTGAACTACATTAGTAGTTTTGCTGTAATTATTCCAGCCCTTTGTGTGTCTTGGTTACTTCTCTTGAATCTGTATAGCACTCCTGTGCCGTGATTTTTGTTTCTGTTTTCCAACGGAAAATTTCGAGCCTCCCAGCGAGGAGGAGGAGTTTGGGTGGTTAGTCCCTAGAGCCCCAGAAGAAGATCACTGGAGTTTATTTGAAGATACTGGCACAAGGGCCCATTTGCTTAATCTTATCTCTCTGAAACATCTTGTTATCTGAGCACAGTGTGTGACCTCCACCTAACCCGGTGTTTGAACAACGCCTGTGTAAACAGCACCTTGCTTAAAATGAACTTCTGGTATTTCCAAAATGCCTTCGCTGTCCTCCCAGGTTATTTGGACTAGTCATTTGCTACCACATCGTTATTTGTCAGTTGGGTTTCATGGCTTTCCGGGTCCGGAAGGTGTGATCTGATGCTGTTGCACCCGGCCTGAGAGTCTCAGTTGTGGCCGACTTGAGCAGAAGCTGCTGGCAGCGAAGTTTCTGAACTATATCAAGGATCAGAAAACAAGATAGGAAACGACCGTGCGGGTGCTCTCAAGCAGGTGGGAATACTCTGAAGCTGCCCTGGCCTGCCCAGGCTTTTCGTTGGCAGCTGTGAAAGTGGGGGAGTCCCAAGGGGGAAGATGATACTTGCTCTTTCCCATAACACTGCCTGTACTTTCCAGTAAGTGCTACAGGGTGAGGCAGAGTTAGCCTTCCTAGAAGCATAGAATTGTAGAGTTGGAAGGGATCCTGAGGGTCATCAAGTCCAACCCCCTGCAATGCCAGAATCTCAACTAGATCACCCATGACTGGTGGCCATTCAAGCTCTGCTTAAAACCCTCCATGGAAGGAGAGTCCACCACCACTCATGGGAGTCTGTTTCACTGTCGAACAGCTCTTACCTGTCAGAAAGCTCTTCCTGATGTTTTTTGGAATATCCTTTCCTGTAACTTGAAGCCATTGGTTCGTGTCCTCCAGAGCAGGAGAAAACAAGCTTGTTCGCTCTTCCACATGAAAGCCCTTGAGATATTTGAAGATGGCTATCGTATCTCCTCTCAGTCTCCTCTTTTCCAGGCTAAACATACCCAACTCCCTCAACTGTTGCTTGGTTTCCAAACCTTTATCATCTACGTTGCCCTCCTCTGCACACGTTCCAGCTTGTCAACATCCTTCTTAAATTGTGGTGCCCAGTATTGGACACAGTTCTGAAAGCTCTTCCTGATGTTTAGTCGGAATCTCCTTTCCTGTAACTTGAATCCATTGGTTTAAGTCCTAGCCCCTGGAGCAGAACCCAGATGTTTTCTACGGCTCCCATCAGGCCCAGCTAGCATGGCCAGTGCTCAGGGGTGATGGGAATTGCAGTCCTAAATGTCTAGAGGGCACAAAATTGGGGAAAGTGGGGCTTACGCATAATGTGCTATAAGGTCCTGCTGCTGTGCATCTCTTGGCCGTCCATGGAGTTCCATGAAGCCCATTGGGTGGCAAAGTGGAATGTTAGAGTGCTGCCCATGTCTCCCATTTAATATCTCTCTGGAGGGGCTGCCTCTCGCTTTGAGACGACTGTAAAACTTTGCATCCACCAAGCTGAACATAGTCCACTGCGGGCAGAGGCTCTGCTTCGTAACATTGCTGATGTGCTACTGGCCTGGCAGCTGCAGAAACAGAACTCTTATTAAACACATGGTGAATCCCAGTGTGTGTGTCTGGTGTGCTGTGTTTGGCTTGGTGGGCCACCAGTTGTGCAGGGCTGAACTACGCGACATTTAACTCCAAAGCGTCAAGCCTTCATAAATCCCCAGTATATACCAAGGGAAGGAACTCGGCTTTTCCAGATGCCCTTCTCAAAAAGTAGCATGCAGCGCATTCTACACTCGATAAATAACGCGGGCATCGTTCTCCGGGCATTGCAGTTCGATCGCTCAGTTAGGCTAATTCGCCGATAAGTTGATTGCTTTACTTGCCAGTTTCTTCAACAGCACAAATCCTCGCTCAAAAGTGTAAGATGGCGAAGGGGGAGAAGATAAATAAAGCTGGCAGCCTCAGTGCCTGCTTGCAGTGGCACTCCATCAGTTCTGTATAGACAGGAAACACCTCTGCAGTAAGGGATGTTTGAGGATAACTAGATAACTCTTGATGATAACTTTTTGGATCATTCGAAACGCATTAATCAAGAGCGTTGGAGCTGGAGCAAACCTGCAAACCTTTCCTTTTCCCTTCCCCTGCTTTTTTTTTTAAAACAATGCAGGTACCGCCGCAGTGCCGGTCCAGGGATCCGATGGACTGGACTTGGCAGAAGCATCACAGTGACAGCACTGTGACAGATGATGCAATGCAGCAGCAATAGCCTCTGAAAATCAGGGCAGCAGCTGTTCTTCCCTCACACATTCCTTGCTTTAACCAAACCACTTTGCTTGAGGTTCCTTACAGCTGGAGAGTTGGGGGGCTGTTTTGAAGCTCATTCCTTATGGAGCTTGCTAGGTTTCTGGTCCGACTGCAGCTTTCAGAAGGCCATTGGTAGAATCTTACATTGCCAGCAGGCTTACCTTGCTGCAGCAGTGGAAACAGGGAAATGTTGTCCAAATTTTCCATTGCTCTGGATTGTGAGAAATTAAAAACGTAGCTTAACACTCAGCAGTGGGCTCTCCTGGGCCCATGGCAATTGCCCAGTGGTCATGTATTGATGCCAGGCCTGTTAGGTTTAAATCTTAGTGAGATATGGTGCTTTGTCAATGTTTTTTACTTTTGTGTGTGTGTGGATGAATTAATATGGAGTTCTAAGTATGTTATTCTAATTGATGCCCTGCTTTTGAGCATCCCAAAAGCATTTCTCTTGGATGCTTTTGGAGATGGAATGCCAAACCTACCTAGACCTCGGTCCGATCTAGCAAAGCCATTCTTACATCTGCTTCCATTCTAAATAAGTGGCTTGGGTTGCCGAAACGCAAACCACTTTGGCACAATGAGACAACGCAGCCTGTTTCAGGCCTGCAAAATCTCAACATCTTTGGGTTCGAGTCCAGCAGTATTTGTGACGTGGCCTCAGAACAGAGGCTGGGTAGAGGGGAGAAGAGTGTGCTTTTTCCCTGGAAAGGGAAACAGTCTTTGTATATTTTATTTATTATTAAAAGGTTTCTACCACCCTTCATCAAATACGGTTTCAGGACGGCATGCAACATGTGCTAATCATAAAACGAGCTCACCTTCCAGGATATGCCAGAGCAGATTTTTAAGTGTCTGGGGTTAAGCAGAAAGGTGGAAAGGTGCCTGCTTCTAACTGTTTGCATAAGCAACCTCTTTTGCCAAGCTGGCGCCGTCCAAATATTTTGGACTACGCTTCCCATCAGGCCCAGCCAGTGCCGGTTGGCAAAGGCTGACATAGCAGATTCTGCATGCTTAATTGGCTGCAGGGAGAAGAGGCAAAGGAACATCTGGGGAGAGGCGCAGAGACTCATGATACATTCCAGTGTAGCATTCCAGCTTTTCTGTTCGCTGAGCTGTACCAGATCTCTAAAGGCTGAGAGGATGGGCAGCTGTTCTAGCTTTTGCTGCCTTTAAAGCAGAGCCTGTTCAACTTGTGGCCCACCAAGTTGAAAGCAGTCTGCTGTGAGATCTCAAAACCCCCTTTCTTCCACCTTATCAAAGCTTACAAGGCTCTGAGGGCCTTCTGGCGGTTCCCTCACTGTGAGAAGTGAGGTTACAGGGAACCAGGCAGAGGGCCTTCTTGGTAGTGGCGCCCACCCTGTGGAACGCCCTCCCATCAGATGTCAAGGAAATAAACCTATCTGACTTTTAGAAGACATCTGAAGGCAGCCCTGTTTAGGGAAGTTCTTAATGTCTGATGTTTTATCGTATTTTTAATATTTTGTTGGAAGCTGCCCAGAGTGGCTGGGGAAACGCAGCCAGATGAGCAGGGTATAAATAATAGATGATGATGATGATGATGATGATGATGATGATGATGATGATAATGATTATGGCTTGTCAGGTCACTTGACTTGCTCAGAGAAATGACTAGTTGACGTGGTTCAGAGGCCAGTGATAAACGCATGGTTTAATGACTTTGGGACATGGTGTCAGTTGGACGACACATTAAAGAAATGGAAGGAGGAAGACCTTGACACAAGATTGCTGGATTGATGTTCGGGCTGCAGCTTCGTGCTTCCCGTAACGAGGAAGTTTTCCCCAGAGTCAGCAGTTTGGCGTGTTTAACTGAGTTTTGCCTGACTGACTTCTGCAATCCACAACCATTTTTTAATCTGTGCATTTGCCATCTCGCGTCCGCTAAAATGTTTTGGTGCTTAACGTCATGGCAGAAGTGTCTCTAGGACCAGGGTGAAACTGTAAAGTTCCCTTGTTTATTTTTGTTGTTTGCCGGTTGTTGTTCATGCAATCTTGTTATAGTTACAGTTCTGACACGTTGCTTTTTTGTATGTTATATTTGCTGCTGTATTGTTTTGCTCTGTTGTTAGGAAATCCTTTTTGCACTGTTTGGTTCTGAAATGTTTTGTTTTCTTTGCCGTAAACCACTTCAAGCACGATTTTTGTGTGTGGAAAAACGGCATACAAATATGAGGAATGAATGAGTTTTTCTGAAATCAGCAAGTGCAGTGAATCTGCTGGCTGAGGGTCAAAACAGATGGAACCCAGGAGAAATACTATAGGATCTGATGTGGGGTGGGAAACATCTGATTTTTTTATTTTTATTAGAGTAGTGGCGCTGGGGAAAAGGGGGAATTAACCTCTTCCTAAATAGTTTCCCTAGTCTAAGACACGCACACACACACACATTTCCAATAGCCCTTCTTGGAAAAACTACTTGGAAAAGCAGTGTTAGAAATTAGCCAGGCACCAGGTGCATTTGGTGATGGGCGCAGGTCCAATTGTGACCACATATTAATGAAAACAACAATAACAATCTCTGTTGCAAAAAGCCCCTGGTGCCTAGACATTCTATTGTGGCAACCGTAACCTAGGTATAAGATGCCATTTGGCGATTATGTTCTATATCGTGAGTTTCTAGCACTGCATATAAGATACCTGTTGTTAAGTTGTGGGTGAACATATCAGACGACACAGCGATTCTTCAAACAGCTCTTGTTTATTCACAGGCCAGAACAGAACTGAACTGCAGGGTTCAGCCAGCCTGCTTATATAGAGCTCCACTAGAACGCAACAGTAACCATTTTCTGTAACTATCCAATCACTGAACGACACTTTCAATCCCTTATTTCCATATGTGGACCTGAGTGAAAACTATCTACAGTATCCCCCTGCTGGCCCAGTACATAGCACCTGTATTCTTTCTTAGTGGGATAGCTTTTTCATGGATTTAGCCTGGGGGAGATGGCATGAAAGGAACGTTTTTGTTTTGTTTTTTTAAAAAACCCTTTCAAATTGTTGCTGCTTAGATAGCATTGGAGCCGTCCATTCAGCCATTCAACAGAATAACAACAATAATTGCATAATGAATAGCAAAATAGTTGTGGCATAATATAAATAAAATGTAATTAATCAATTTATAATCATTTTTTATAGTTGGAAGATCTAATCACAGTCTTCTTATCACGCTCGAGCCGTGGTTAAACCAGGATGTATCCAATTAACCATTGTTTCCTGTTTCATCCAAACCAGGAAACTATGGTTACGAGTTTTGAAATAAACCAGGATATTAAGCCAACTAAGCCATATCATTACAGCTTGCACTTTCATAGTCAACACAGAGCCTATTTCACAACGTGCATAAAGGAGAAAGAGAAGAATTGGATAGAATAAGTGAACTGACCATGAAACCTCTTGCCTCAGAATTTACCAGCTAGTGTTGAAGTCACCGTTGCAGACCTTCTACACTTTTATGCTTTTCTGGAATTTCTTCAGAATGCATAATATCTGCATTCTGCTTAGGAGACACAGTGATTATAACAACAGGCCTTTGCAGCTGTTTAACTTTGATTACCCAGTCAACTTAGTGATTTTCTGTTTAATATGTTCCAACTGATGTTTTAGTAACATACACCACCTTGATATTTTATGATGCGGCAATATAAAAATACTTCAGTAAAAAACTGAGCGACTAAAACCTAAGCTTATTGCATATAAGCAAAGTGCTAGTTCATGCTGCTCAATCATGCCTGTTCTTTTTCTCCTTGGTCTGCGCTGGAATAAAATAAACCAGAGTGCTGGCTTAGCGTTCCATGAAAACCAGCGCTTGTGGCTTGCTTCCCCCCAAACAAACCACAAGCTGTAAGCCAGGAACAGACTTTGGCTTCTGTTCATGGTTTGTTTGGAACAAAACAAACCATGAGTGCTGGTATGTTAAGGCAGCACTTGGGCGTGTTTCCTTCTGCCTTGGCATAGGGAAGTGAAGGGTGCAGTTGAGCAGTGATCGCCAGCATGCTAGTCGTTCACAATAAGCCATAGTTTGTGGCTTACCATTACCATTAAGTATCAAGTTTGGGTCTGGATTGAAATTCCTGCTCTTAGGGTGTCTATAGGCAGGTAACAATTCCCCTGTCAGTAACATCAGAATGATGATGAAGATGATGATGATTTATTTCTACCCTGCCGATCTGGCTGGGTTTCCCCAGCCACTCTGGACGGCTTCCAACAGAAGGTTAAAAATACAAGAGGCCCAGATCCAAAATGTTGGGAGGATAAAGGACTTTCAAAGAGTCCCTGTACCACCTACCCACCATGGTTTGTAGACTGTGATAAATCTTTTTTTAAAATCAATTTTATTGGAATATAAAGAAAAATACAGAACATTATCAAATATCGTTTCCCCCGAACTAAAACATTAATCTAAATATTCTATCAAAGAAAAAAATAAAAGAATAAGAAAGAAAGAAGAAAAAGAAAAGATAGGAAGAAGAGAAGAAAAGAATAAGAAGAAAAAGAAAGTTACTTCCGCTTCTCAGTCTTCCAATTATATATAAAGTAATTATTCAAAATATGTGACATCTGCACTCCAGAACATTTCTAGCTGTAAATAGCATCCAGCTTTTCCTCCTTCTGTAGGATGATATTTTCCTCAGTCCCCCTCCCAGGCCTCCCACCCTAGTTTATCACTCAGGGAGTCCATTATAATTCTTCTTTAATCCATATTTTCTAATGTTCTGGATTAGTATTTTTCTGGCTCTTTGCAACTCCTTTCTCTTTAAGGATTGCCACAAATTTCAATCACGTGGTAGTCCAGACCATGATGAATTATTGATTGATTGACCTCCTACCCACTGCTGCTGCAGATGGGACACAGATTTGAGCACAGTGAACATAGCACCGAGTTCTAGTGGTAGCACTTTAGCATGGAAGGGGCTACTTAAAATTGCCTTTGGCCTGGTTCCTGGAAGAGGCAGGGGTTTTTTGGCCTCAGGTGGCTTTTCAGCTTGATCGGATCCTGGCGCCATCCCCGACTTTTATATCATGGGGTTGTGATGAGGTCAAGGCAGAGAAAGATGGTACAACGTTTTGCATGCGAAAAGCGCATCATATAAATAGTCAACATAATAACGACTATAGATGGGAAAGAACAGTGTTCCTCTGGGAATCTTTAATAACACCGTTTTACTGCTTGGCCATCTCTCTGTACAGTAATGCTACCCCTGAGCGAGGCCGAGGGGAGCAGCAGCCAGGCCTTGCCTCACGTCAAGTCATTTCATAAATCCTCGCTGGCTTGGAGTGTTGCAGTAATGATAGATTACGTTTACTTCGATGTGTTTCTGGGGGTGGTTGCCTAGTAGCAGGGATCCTGTTTCAGGAAGTTAACACTGAGAGTTTTATCTGCCGAAAGATCTTCAATGACTTCCCCGTTTTAAGAGGTTCAGGCTTGACGTAAGGGTGCTTTTACAAAATGCTTGCCATAGTTTCAGGGTATGAATCAAGGTGCTGGCTTTTTAAGAGCTGCCACACTGCACTCTGTTCCATTTTTTGTTTTGGAACAATAGCATTTTCAGCAGACTTTTGGTTTGTACCTTATTTGTGGCAGCCTAGCGTTGGCTCATTTCTTTTGCCACGTGGCTAACCGTGGCAGGGATGGATTTCATTCTGGAAAATCACGAGGCTCCGGGCCATGTATATACAGTGGTACCTCAGGTTACGTACTTAATTCGTTCCAGAGGTCCGTTCTTAACCTGAAACTGTTCTTAACCTGAAGCACCACTTTAGCTAATGGGGCCTCCGGCTGCCGCCGCGCCGCCAGAGCACAATTTCTGTTCTCATCCTGAAGCAAAGTTCTTAACCTGAGGCAATATTTCTGGGTTAGCGGAGTCTGTAACCTGAAGCATCTGTAACCTGAAACATGTAACCCGAGGTACCACTGTGTGTGTGTGTGTGTGTGTGTGTGTATGTGTGTGTGTGTGTGTGTGTGCAAGTAATGATTGCATGTGTCAGGGAACTGCCATCAGCTCAGAGGCGAGAGGTGGAAGGGCAGTTGGGTTACAGGGAGCCTACGAAGATCGTGAGAAGCAGCTCTTCCTCCGGCGAGGAGGGAAGCCCCGCCTCCAGTGGGGAAGGGATGCAGGGCTCGGAAGATGCAAGAGGGAGCCGCAACACCGAGCCTGAGCAAACCCACGCCCTCTCTGCGCAGTCGGTTTACGCGCAGAGAGGGGAGGCGTAGGATGGGGGTCAAAAGACTGCTATGCTGGGGAAAGTTTAAGGACCGCCCACTCCCAGATTCTGCTAGCGACTGAGCAGACATGGCACTGAGACGCTCTGCACTGTAAATGTTTTGCACAGATAATAAAGCCTTGAAAAGATCAGTGGGAGTCTTGCCTGTTCGCTCTCGAGCAACCACGCCGGCACACATAACAGCATGCAACGGAGAGGACATTGATTAGTGTTGGCAGACTGACTCCACATTACAAAGACGTCTGCAGATGTGACATGAAGCCTGGCAACATCAACCCCGCTGTGTGGGAATCCCTTGCAGATGACCACAGTGCCTGGAGATGGGCAGTCAAGCCGTGCATCCACAGCAGTGACCAGAGGAGGACTGACCACTGGGAGGAGCATAGAGAGAAGAAATGCCACGGTGCACCTGCAGCAACACAACTGGACCCTTTCAATTGCCCAGTGTTTGAAATTAGCCAGGTGCCAGGCGCGTTTTGCTCCTGCCTGTTGGCCACTTGCAACCAAGTGAAGATACCTGGATGCCAGGATAGTGCCTGACATCTCCACCATCTAGAGGTACATGCCTGGGGATCCTTGGATCTAGAGCCAGTGTTTCTCAACCTGTGGGTCCCCAGATGTTGTTGGACTACAACTCCCATCATTCCTTTTTTCTTCAAAAAAATTTATTGGTTTTCGCAAAATTGCAAACAAATAAACAAACAAACAAACATAAATCATAACCTTATTAAAATTAACATTATTAACATTATTAAGTGACTTCCTCGCATCCCCCTAGTTGAATTTCAATACATGTCCTTTTAACGGTTTTCCAAATCAAAGTTCTTATAAGCTTAACTTAAATACTTAACATCATTCTATCTTACCAATTCAACATTAAACATATTGATTCATCACTTAACTTATTTAAATCCTAAGCCAATCTAGTACTTACAACTCCCATCATTCCTAGCCAGCATGACCAGTGGTCAGGGATGATGGGAGTTGTAGTCCAACAACATCTGGGGACCCACAGGTTGAGAACCGCTGATCTAGACTGTTTTCACACAGTGATACCCCATCCTGTAGGATTCCTACGGTTACATTTCATCTGCACAATTAGAATGAATTTCAGGAACCAAAACACTTTTTATGTGCAGTCCGAAGCATCGTCATGGTGGTCCCATTGTAGGATGATGCTCAGGTGAGAGGAAAGTCAGTTCTCTGAGAACGAAAGCCTGTGGCCCATCGGATGATGCTAGACTACATCTCCCACCATCCCTGAAAGTTGGGCTGGTGCTAGGGAGTCCCGTTTCTTCTAATGCCTGAACCTCTTCATGCAACTTATGAAGTGGTTTGCAGTCCACAAAAGCTTAACGCTGCAGTAAAACTGTACACCTGCCAGAAGAGTCTTTGCTATAATAGCAAGGAAACTTGGACCTGGGAGCACGTAATGGTGTAAATTCCATTAGCTCCTGAAGTTGGCCTGAGAATATTTGGTGCCATTTGTTTGTGTTTAAATATTTGAACCACCTTGGGGGAAAGGCGGTGTATAAATAAGTCCAAATAGATATGCGGACAACATCTGGATGACCCCAGAGTCCATACCTCTGCACTAACGGGAAGGGAATAGAAGCAGATTTGGAGACCTTTGGGAGAAAGCTCGTAGAGAGGAAAGGTCAATGATGAAATGAGCCTCTGCCTGGCTATTGTGAACTGGGGTTTATGGGTGCAATATACCTCGCTCTATCTCTGAAACCGTGTGCCTTAGATTCTGTATCCCACGGTGGTACATGACCCCAGTCAAGCTTGCAAAAATATATCATTTGCCCGATAATAAATGTTGGAAATGTAAAGAAACTGAAGGTACATTCTTTCACCTTTGGTGGATGTGCCCAAGAATTAAGGCTTTCTGGGAAATGGTCTATAATGAAATGAAAAAGGTATTTAAATATACCTTCCTGAAGAAACCAGAGGCCTTTCTTCTGGGAATTGTCGGCCAATTGGTGCCAAAGAAGGACAGAACTTTTTTTATGTATGCTACAACAGCAGCAAGAATACTTATTGCAAAGTATTGGAAGACACAAGATCTACCCACTCTGGAAGAATGGCAGATGAAGGTTATGGACTATATGGGATTGGCAGAAATGACTGGCAGAATCCGAGACCAGGGAGAAGAGTCGGTGGAAGAAGATTGGAAGAAATTTAAAGACTATCTACAGAAATATTGTAAAATTATTGAATGTTAGAATGATGTTGGATAGAAATTAAGTGGTTTCCAGCTGTAATGCTTTAAGAGAATATGAAAAAAGGGTTATAAATAGGTAAAAACATAATTAAAATGATGTTGGATTGGAAATAAGTGGTATTAGCAACAAAGTTAATAAGAATATGCAAAAATGAATTGATAATGGATGAAAATACAGAGTTATAAAATGTTAAGATATAGAGTTAAGATAAATGAAAGAGGGTAAGGATTTGCTGACTTGATCATTTAAATGGGAATACAAGAAGGGGAGGTGTGAGGAGGTCAAAGAAACAAGCAAATGAGTTTTAAGTTATGAAAAATGGAATTGTTTTTAATTCTTCTTATTTTTTTCTGTGTTTTTATATGTTGTATTTTTATTTTTCTTTGTTCTTTTATTATGTGTTCTTGCATATTTGTTTTTGTAAAACTTCAATAAATATTTCTTAAAAAAAAAATAGATTCTGTATCCCACGGGTCCTTGGCAGAAGTCCTCACTTGGTTGTAATCAGCATGAACCTTTTACATCAATCTCATTCAGATACGTAGTTCTTATCCAATGTGGTTGTTCTGGAAACACAAAAATAAGTACCAAAGCCTAGTGTGGTGTAGTGGTTAAAGTGCCAGACTAGGGCCTAGGAGACCAGGGTTCAAATCCCCACTCAGCCATATAGCTCACTGGGTGACCTTGGGCCAGTCACTGTCTCTCAGCTTAACCTACCTCACAGGGTTGCTTTTAAAATAAAATGGGGAAAGGGAGATCCATTTAAGAACAGCCTGCTGGATCAGTTCATTGTAAGACACCTTGAGATCTGTGGAAGAAAGGTGGGTTATCAAAATAAATGAACAAAACCGAGGTTACTTTAATAATGTTGTTGTTGTTGTTTTCAAAAGCAGTGCTACACCACACTTCAATTGTAGAAAAATTCCCCTGGCCCATTTACAGTCTGTAAATAAAGCAGCAATAATCCCACCTACAATAAACAGTGGTTAAAAGCAGAAATCAAACTCCATCAAAGATTAAAAGCTTTGGAAAAGAAAAAGGAATTTTTAGTGTTCCGAGACATCATTTGCTTGCGCTTGAGAGTTTTGTCAACCAAATCTAAGCCTTAGTAGATTTTTTCCTCTGGCCTGAGAGATAAGTTTCTAGAAGTCACGTTAAGAGTCGGTAGCAGGAGAGAGATTACAGAGCAGTTCATTGGTATCCGATTGCTTGCTTTGAATCTCAGCCGAGTATTCCCACTGTATTGTTACGCTTGGGGGCAACTGAGTGTGTTTGTAGTTTTTGTGTACTGTTCTCCTCTCCTTCTTCTTTGTATCCCCCGGGAGGGAGCTGGGCAGCTGAACGGGGTGACCATCACAACTGCCTATTTTGTCTTGTCTCTCGTTGCCTATCGTGGAACGTAGGAAGTGGCCTTATCCCTAGTCAGACCATTGGTCTGTATTCCCCACACGGGCTGGCAGCAGCTCTCCAGGATTTCAGACAGTGATGTCTTGCAGCCCTGTTTCGCAACCTGGGACTTAAAGCCTGGTTTTTAAGCTGGACCCAGAGCAAACTTCTGTGCATATGCACACTTAAGGCAGCTCCACCTTAGACATCTCTACTGGCAAATGGAATCGTGTTGTGTGGATGCAAACTGACCCAAATCTGGACTCCTTTGTCCCCCTTGCCTAGAAAGTTGAACCCTGCTGGAAGAGGCTTCCCTTCCATCAGTGCTGGAAACTCAGATATATAAGCTAATCACCAAATGGCACCTTAAACCTAGGTTATGGTCACCACAACATGGAATGTCAAGGCAATGCGGGGGGGGGGGTTTGCAATGAAAATAATAATAATAATAATAATAATAATAATAATAATAATAATAATAATTGTACTGCTTTGTATTTTAAAAAACAAATGTCAAAGCCATTTACAACATCAAATAAAACAATCCAGGAAATAACAAATTCAAGCTTCAAGGAAAATATTTCAGATCCATTTTTAAGTGACATTTTGCTTTCTCTATACAGTGGTACCTTGGGTTACATACTCTTCAGGTTACATACACTTCAGGTTAAAGACTCCGCTAACCCAGAAATATTACCTCGGGTTAAGAACTTTACTTCAGGATGAGAACAGAAATCGTGCAGCGGCAGCACAGCGGCACCAGGAGGCCCCATTAGCTAAAGTGGTGCTTCAGGTTAAGAACAGTTTCAGGTTAAGAACAGACCTCCAGAATGAATTAAGTTCTTAACCCGAGGTATCACTGTACAGTCATACCTCGTGTTGCGTTTGCTTCAGGTTAAGCGTTCTCAGGTTGCGTCCCACGGTGACCTGGAAGTACCGGAAAGGGTTACTTCCAGGTTTCGCCGCTCGCGCAGACGCTCAAAATGATGTCACGCGCGTGCGCAGAAGCGGCAAATCGCGACCTGCGCACGCACAGATGCACAGGCGTGGGTTGCGTTCTGCTCAAGTTGTGAATGGGGTTCCGGAACGGATCCCGTTTGCAACCAGAGGTACCACTGTTTTTAATTAACCTACTTGATTTATATAGTTACCTCATAGCAGAATTACTCTAGGAAGCCAGTGTGTTGCAGTGGTTAGAGTGTTGGACTAGGACCTGGGAGATACCAGGGTTCAAAGCCCCACTCAGTCAAGGAGCTCACTGGGTGACCCTGGAGTCAACCACAGCCTCTTAACCTACCTCACAGGGTCGTTGTAGGGATTACCTGAAGAGGGGGCTGAACCATACAAATGCAGCCAATAAGCTCTTCTGCTTAACCTTCTTAAGAAAGCTGGAGGGGCCAGCCAGATGGAGATGGAATCCAGAGGTCTCCACGTGGTCGCAATTGGACTCGCGCCAGTCGCAAAACATGCCTGATGCCTGGGGAATTTTGAGCGCTGCTTGTGGTTCTTGGGTTCACGAGTTCCAAAAGCCATCTGTTCATGGATCTAATGCAGCTCTTCCTCATCTGGTGCCCTCCAGGAGTTTGGGTCTACCACTTCCATCACCCCAGAATTTGGGTCGTGCTACCTGGGGCTCTTGAAGGGACGCGGGTGGCGCTGTGGGTTAAACCACAGAACCTAGGGCTTGCCGATCAGAAGGTCGGCGGTTTGAATCCCCGCGACGGGGTGAGCTCCGTTGCTCGGTCCCTGCTCCTGCCAACCTAGCAGTTTGAAAGCACATCAAAGTGCAAGTAGATAAATAGGTACTACTCCGGTGGGAAGGTAAACGCCGTTTCCGTGCACTGCTCTGGTTCTCCAGAAGCGGCTTAGTCATGCTGGCCACATGACCCGGAAGCTGTACGCCGGCTCCCTTGGCCAATAAAGCGAGATGAGCGCCGCAACCCCAGAGTCGGCCACAACTGGACCTAATGGTAAGGGGTCCCTTTACCTTTTCCTTACCTGGGGCTCTTGGGAGTTGTGGCCCAAAACATCCTGTGGCATCTGGAAGAAGATTGGTTTAAGCGCCGAGTCTCACTTCACACACGGCAAGAGGAACCGGGAAAGCAGACGCAAGAGTTGCTTTCCTTATTTTTATTGGAATTAGAAACAGGCCCTAAATCAGGGGTGTTTACCTGCATGCTGGCTCGATGGGCTCCCCCCCCCTTTTCATAATTTCTCCTCAGTACAAAAACCTTTCTTTAAGCAGGTATAAGTGGCAGGCAATTTACTTTGGTGAGCACAAGCAAAGAGTGACTCTAGGAATGTAGAGGGAGAATAGCAGGTTTACCCAGACGTCTTAGAAAATGTGTTTTGCATAAACACATTCTACAAATGGGATTTATAATCTACCTCCAGGCGCCCTTGGAGGGTGTAAGAATCCTAACCCAAATGTGCACATCAAAACGATAAATCTTTCGAAACCAAAGCAAACGGTACAAAAATTCCAATCGAGCTAGCTAAGGCATTAATATAATTACAGTGCAGAGATTTCATCAGGTATTCAGCTGGATTTTGTGGTTCATAAGGTTGCCGTGTTTCATAAGGCTCTTTTGCATGCATGGTCTATTTTTCTTTGCCTTCCCGTATTACTTCAGCAGCTTCATTGCTCACCTTGTCATTTTTACCAACTTCTATTCCTCCTGGCTACGTCTCTAAAAGGCTGGGGTAAAGGTAGGTTGGGGAAGAACTGAGGACTTTAGTACTGGAGGGTGTGGGGGCCCTGCCTTTTTATTTTTAGCACTCATTTTTTAACTCCTTCACAACAGAGCCCTCTGGTTTCCCGCTTACTGATGTGATTTAGGTTTATAAAACGCAGAAAGGAATGTTTCTCTGCCAACAAACTTGCTTCGGCTTTCTTTCCCTGTGTCTCTGTTTGCCCCCCTCCCCAAAAAAGCTCTTGAATGGAAGAATTTCCTTTTTGTGAGGAAATTTTAAGGACAGCTTTGTCCATCCTACTGCCCACCAGACCTTTTGAACCACAACTACCATCACATGGGGCTGGGGCTGATGGGAATTGTAGTCCCCAGCTAGATTTGGGAAGCAGTGGCGGTCGGTGGGGCAGAGTAGGGCTAGTGCAGAGGGATAGCTCAGTTGGTGGAGTATCAGACTGTTCATCGCAGAGTCGCGGGTTCAAGCCCTGTGTTGAGTGAAAGATTTCTTCACTGCAGGGGGTTGGACTTAGATGATCTTTGTGGTCCCTTCCAACTCTACAATTCTGTGATTCTGAGTTTACCTCAGGGGTCAGCAAACTTTTTCAGCAGAGGGCCGGTCCACTGTCCCTCAGAACTTGTGGGGGGCCGGACTATATTTGGGGGGGAAATGAACGAATTCCTATGCCCCACAAATAACCCAGAGATGCATTTTAAATAAAAGCACACATTATACTCATGTAAAAACACACTGATTCCTGGGCTGTCCACGGGCCGAATTTAGAAGTCGATTGGGCCGAATCCAGGCCTTAGTTTGCCTACCCAGGGTTTACCTGACTTCCCAGTGCTGGGGTTGATTCTGGTTACTGAGAAATGGAGGAGTGAGGTGTCAGGGTGGTGGGATCCAAGTGGCAGATTGTTCTTGTTGCTGTGCCCACACCGCACTGACCTCTTTTCTACATCTCCCTCTTGGTGACTGTCAGTGATCCTAGTGTTGGTAGGTAAGGCAACCACTGCAGTCCCACAAGGAAGAGGGCATAAGCAAGCAGGCTTCTGATCATGAAGAAATGGCTTCTCCTGAAGGACTGAGAGGGAACAGTATTAAAACAAACAAACCCAGAGATGAAGGAACAGGAAGCTGCCCAACACCAAACTGTTCCGAGGGAGGAAACTGTTATCTGCAGAGAAGATGCGACAGATCTCAGACTCAAATCTCTTGTTAATGGGGCTGTGGGCAGGAAGGGGTCAGATATTCTCAAAAGTTATTTGCCTTAAATCTTTGCGCTTTTGATTGGTGCCTTTCTGAGCTCCTGAATCTGTTTGTACCCTAGTAACCCATTCTGTTGCTAGCAAGACTACATCAAGAATCTGCCTCATTCTGCTTGATATAAAGGGTTGAGTTTGGTGTAGAGTAGACCATGGAATTGGTGACCCATCAGAATTAATATGCACTGAAGCCTGCTAGATTTTCCTGTTCTTGTAGTCTCCGTCGGACAACAAACACAGGAGGTTAATTGACTCTGCCACCCGTACAGAGGGATGCCACTGGCGGTAGCTGAGGCTCTTTTCAATCTGCTGGTCCCTGAGAAGTAGATGAGCAACACAGATAAGGTTGGGCCACTCCTTTTGCTGGTCTGGGCCTGCAACAGCTTTCTCAGTATGTTCCGTTTCCTCACACACTTTTCCAAGGGCTCAAGGTGGGCAGTAACCAGTGTTAGAAACTCAGATATATAAGCCAGGCCCCAAATGGCTCCTTGAACCAGGGTTGCAGTCACCAAAATGGAATGCCTAGTTGCCATCTGGGGGCCAGGCGGCTTGTAAGTTATATTTTTCATTGGTTCCTGAAATTCATTCTGGTTGTGCAGATAAAATATCGCAGATAGAATTCAGCAGGATGTGTTGCTAGTGTGTGAAAACAGTTGAGATCCAAGGATCCCTAGGCATGCATCTCCAGATGGTGGAGGTGTCCGATGCTATCCTGGCATCCAGACATCTTCACTTGGTTGCAGGTGCAAAATGCTCCTTGTGCCTGGCAAATTTTGAATGCTGGCTGCAATGTTAACTCCCCTGAGGGCAAACAATCTAATTTTCAGTCTAACACGGGTGCTGAAAGTGTTCCAGTGCCCACACTGGAAAGAATGAGATGGAAATGTTTCACTCTGTGTTTGCATGCTTACCCCTTCTAATACATGGGATTTTGTGGAAGCATCTGGGCGTAAGATTTTGATAGGTCTAGAAAGATTTGTTTGGTTTCGGAGCTTACCATTCTGTTCTTTCTTCATTTGCTCCCCTGGCTTTTGGACTTCTAGGATGTTTATTATCCTTGCTTGGTTCTCAGATAATTCAGGCGCATCCCTGTTTTGTTGCTTCTAAGCTGAAAATATATTTTTTCTCCCCTCTCTCCTGAATCTGGAAGTCTGATAACCAGTTGTTTAAACTTTGGTGAATGCATTCCTCACTGGCAGTTAGTCTTTTCAAGCAGGGAGACCTTCCTTTTAGTCATAATAAAATTCCTCCTGGCTATGTTGTCTGTTGGCTTGTTATTACCACCCAAATCTTAGTTTTCAGCACTAAGCACTGCTCTCGCAACAGGTCTCATTTAAATGAAGATGGACCTGGCTACTTACAGCTAAATCTTTCCTCCTACACATTTTGTCCTTTGAAAGTTAGGAAGCATTTGTATTCTTTGTATTTCCTGTCAGATTACTTGATGCTTAAATTAGGCTTGCTACAAGCAATGTTTTTTCCAAAAGAAAGTTTGATTTTCAGTCATAACGAAATCAGGGTGTTGAGGGTTGGGTTTTTTTGTGTGCCTTTACCAATGCTTGAGGAAAGATCCCAGTTGCGAGTGTAAATTGCTCCTCCTGTTTTGAAAGGTCATGTTTTATGTTTGGCCTACATATAGAAAGGTGGAATGCTTGGTACCACTCCAGGCTACAGGTGAGATACACCATTTTGGAATGCTTCCCCGTATAAAAGAAAGCCTCTCTGCATTGGGCTAGAACATTTTCTCTTTGCTGTACTAATTATTTACTTTCTTGGAGGTTTGTTTGCTTACATGTGGAAGAATTATAAAAGTGTTACAACCTGATGTAGCACCTCAGGATTCTGCCATTTCTCTGTGTTGGATAATACCATTGCATACTGTCAGGGAACTGACATCGGAGCCAGAAGTGGAGGCAAGGCTCTGAAGCAATGCTGGAGAAGGGCCCAGCAGGGAGAGAGGGGACTCATCGGCTGGGGAAGGAAATCAGCGTAACACCAGGGATAAAGGGGGGCGGATGGGGGAATCGGAGAGGGGGCTCCAGGACTCTTCGCCGGAGACCAGCGGGGAGAGCACAGGTCCTCCGCTACCCACACCCACCCTGCGCAGAAGACTTCCGCGCAGGGAAAGTAGGCGTAGACTTGGCGTCAAAAAACTTCTTTGCTGGTTTAAAGACAATTATGAGAAGTGTTGGACAGAAGTTAAGAAAGATTTAGAAATATGGTCAAATTTGAGACTTTCCTTGTTAGGCCGAATTGCTGTTATTAAGATGAATGTTTTGCCGAGAATGTTGTTTTTGTTTCAAACATTGCAGATTGTGGATAAAATGGATTGTTTCAAGAGGTGGCAGAAAGACATATCTAGATTTGTCTGGCAGGGCAAAAAACCCAGAATAAAATTTAAGATATTAACTGATGCAAAAGAAAGAGGGGGGTTTGCCCTGCCGGACTTAAAATTGTATTATGAATCAGCGGCTTTTTGCTGGCTGAAAAACTGGCTGCTTCTTGAAAACACAGACATTTTGGATTTGGAAGGGTTCAATAACAGGTTTGGCTGGCATGCATATATATGGTATGACAAGGTTAAAATTCACCAAGGTTTCAAAAACCATATTGTTAGGAAGGCACTATATAATGTTTGGATTCGGTACAAAGATTTGTTGGAAAACAAAACCCCTAGGTGGTTGTCACCAATGGAAGCTAAGGAAGTGAAAAAACTTAATATGGAATCAAAATGGCCAAAATATTGGGAAATTATAGAACAAGAGGAGGGAAAAGTGAAATTGCAGAGCTATGAGAAACTGAAGTCAAAAGTAAGAGATTGGCTTCATTATTACCAAATAAATGAAGTTTTCAAACAGGACAGGAAAATTGGTTTCCAGGTGGAGAGATCAAAACTAGAAACAGAACTGTTGGAACCCAATACTAAGAATTTGTCAAGAATGTATAACTTGCTGTTGAAATGGAATACACAGGATGAGACGGTTAAATCAGCTATGATTAAATGGGCACAAGACATCGGTCATGACATTATGTTTGCTGACTGGGAACAGTTATGGACTACCGGTATAAAGTTTACGGCATGTAATGCCTTAAGAGAGAACATTGTGAAAATGATTTATAGGTGGTACATGACCCCAGTCAAGCTTGCAAAAATTTATCATACGCCCAATAATAAATGCTGGAAATGTAAGGAAACTGAAGGTACTTTCTACCACCTTTGGTGGACGTGCCCAAGGATTAAGGTCTTCTGGGAAATGATCTATAATGAAATTAAGAAGGTACTTAAGTGTACTTTTCATAAGAAACCAGAGGCCTTTCTCCTGGGCATGGTAGGCCAATTGGTGTCAAGGAAAGATAGGACGTTCTTTATGCAGTGGCGTAGCGTGGGGGGTGCAGGGGGGGCCGGCCGCACCGGGCGCAACATCTGGGGTTAGGGCAAATCCACGGGTTAGGGGGCGCAAATCCACAGGTTAGGGGGCGCAAATTACTTGCCTTGCCCCGGGTGCTGACAACCCACGCTACGCCACTGCTTTATGTATGCTACAACAGCAGCAAGAGTTCTTTTAGCAAAGTATTGGAAGACACAAGAACTACCCACGCTGGAAGAGTGGCAGACGAAGGTGATCGACTATATGGGACTGGCTGAGATGACTGGCAGAATCCGTGACCAAGGGAAAGAGACGGTGGAAGAAGATTGGAAGAAATTTAAAGTTTATCTTAAGAACTGTTGTAAAATTAATGAGTGCTAAAATGTCATGGGTAATGTAAAACAGAATTGCAGTGATAAATAATTGGGTAAGAGGAAAAAGATTAGAAACTGAATTACAAGTATTGAAATTAGGGGTTGCTGGAAAAGTTTAAAACAGGGATGCAGAAAAGGGAGGTATGGGGAAGTCGTTGAAACAAGGTTCAAGAAAGAGAGGTTAAGAAATTATATGTGTTTATATGTTTGTTTGTTTATGTGTCGTTAATTGTTAGTTGTATTGTGTTTTAATATATGTTGTAAAATCAATAAAAATTTATTAAAAAAAAAAAAAGAACTTCTTTGCTGGAAGAAGTTCAAGAAACACCCACTGACGGATTCTGCTAGCGACTGAAACAGCCACGAAGTGAAGGGCTGTCCAGCCAGGAAAAGGTTTAACCAGGCAACCTCGCCAGGAGTGGCGGCAACTTACGCATGTGCAACCCCATATAACCATTACACATACCCTCCACCATTTCTCAGATGAAAATAGGGACATCGTATATAGTAGTAATTTTTGTCGTTGTCGTTGTTGTTGTTTTTGTTTTTGTTTTTGTTGTTGTTGTTGTTGTTGTTGTTATATACCCCGCTCATCTGACTGGGTTGCTCCAGCCACTCTGGGTGGCTTCCAACATGTATAAAAACGTAATAAAACCTTTAAAAACTGGAACGTCACTCCAGGATCATGTCAGAAACCTGAACAGCTCTTGTAAATCAGGAACTGTCCCTAGAAAATAGGGACACTTGGATGGTCTGTTATTATGAGTCTTTCAAAACCATATGGTTTTCAACGAAATAGTTGCATGCATGCAAGGATTACTCCTAATGCAGTAAGGCCTCAGCTCTGTGTCATCGTCAAATGTCGTCTGGAGCATTAAGGAAAATATTTAGGTGGGTCGCAGGGGGAGGGGGGAGACCCTTGTGGTAATGGAACCCTAGCCTTAGTGCTACCTTGATTAAAACCTCATATTTTCATATGCTTTTCAGTGGCTTGGGTTGGAATGTATTTAAATCTTTTTTAAAAAAAAAATGGAGACCTGGGTTCTCTTGAGAGGTGAAAAGGATGGGGTTTCAGGTTGTGCTGAAGCTTTGTCTACTTTTCCACGCCACACCGTTGTGTTGCAGGTGTAGGGTGGGCTTACCTCCTAAAATAGGGAAAGCCAACTTAGAAGCATGAAAATCTACTTTCCATAGCCATCTGTGAGCGAAGAGAGCGAAGGACTCCCCCCGCCCGGCCCTGGCTCCTCCAAGTGTATATTTCATTTTAAGTACATTCCAAGAGCAGCGCTTTTAATTGTGAAGGCCTGCAGAGGGCAAAATATTATGTTTGGAAGATCTGCAAGAAGGATCGCTTTTTAAAAAGTTGCTTTTAATGGCATCTTAAATCCCACTTTCTTAGAAATAAACACTCATGAATTAGATGTCCTCTCCTCTCTCCCCCTGCCCCGGGTTCCCGATTGTGCCTGATTGCAGCCAGGGTTGTCTGGACCTGAATTCTTAGAAGGTTTTCATGACGGTGTATGAAAATATCTGTGGCTCAGTCTTCTAAAAAAATTCAGAGGAAGAAGAAAACATTCTGGCTTGCAATTGACTATCCCTTCCATTGTGTAGCCCTGGACTGGGTTCTGTTTTAGTGTTGCCACCACACTCTTCACTAACCTGCTGCCCGCCATTTGCAGTTTTAGAAACTCAGATATATAAACTAGGCGCCAAATGGCTCCTTAAACCAGGGTTACAGTCGCCAAAATGGAATGTATAGTTGCCATTTGGGGCCCACACGCTCAAAAGTCATATATACAGCTTTTTTGGTTCCTGAAACTTGTTCTGATCAAATATCACAAATAGAATTCTAAAGGATGTGTTGTTAGTGTGTGAAAACAGTCAAGATCCAAGGGTGGCCAGGCATGCACCTCCAGGTGGTGGAGACGTCAGGTGCCATCCTGATGCCCGGGCATCTTCACTTTGTCGCAATTGGCCGATACCCAGGTGCAAAATGAGCCTGGTGAATTTAGAACACTGTCTAGATTGTGTGGACCACAGCTTCCGTCAGCCCCAGCTAGCAAAGTAAAGACTGCAATGTAGGCGCCTGGCAAAAGAGCTTTGGGGAGATCATTTTGCAACTGGGGTACCACTGCTGAGAAGGTCCTCTCCTTTGTAGCTGAATACTGTTCCTCTGATAAAGGAGACAGCTGGGAAAGGGCTTCAGTAGAAGATCTTAATGCACAGAGAGATCAGTTTTGGTAATCACTTCCTCAGGTTTTGCGAATGTCTGAAAACTCTGTGCTACACATCAATAAGACTGTCAGCACTTACAGAAGTATATCTGAAAAGTAGAGAGTTGGGTATATTTTTCAGATATCAACAAAATTATCTGGGATTGTCAGGATTCACCAGATGTTGGACATTCATTATAATGTATATATGGTTTTTTTAGTTCGGCATTTGTAGCTCTTCTTTGGTGGTTTACCAAAGAATGAGCATGTAGCTGCATAAGGAGTAATGCTTTTGGCAGACATATCTTGACTGGGATTAAGCAAATTGGGCTGTTATTTTGATACATCTTAGACTGCTTTTAATAACTTCATGAATCCCATGTTCAGCCCCCTGTTCAAATTACAATACAGTGGTACCTCGGGTTAAGAACTTAATTTGTTCTGGAGGTCCGTTCTTAACCTGAAACTGTTCATAACCTGAGGTACCACTTTAGCCAATGGGGCCTCCCGCTGCTGCTGTGCTGCCAACACACGATTTCTGTTCTCATCTTGAAGCAAAGTTCTTAACCCAAGATACTACTTCTAGGTTAGCGGAGTCTGTAACCTGAAGCGTCTGTAACCAGAGGTACCACTGTGCTCCCTTTTTTCTTAACTTCCTCTTTCCCCCCCTTTTTTTCTTTTGGTTAAAGAAGTAAAAGATGTTAACACAAGCCTGTGGGTGCATTACCTATTTTATAGCGGAAATGAACGGAATGATAGCTAGACTTAAAAAGCAGAGCGTATTCTTTATATGTTTGTGTGCATGCTTTTAATGTTTATTACATTTACATATCTGTATACGTCCTCCTTACACTGATAAATGTGGTGCAAACTGTAAGAAGTTTACAAGCAACACGCATGGAAGTTTGCCTAGCTTTGCAACCCAAGATACCAAACCAGCATTTTGAGTCTTGCCCATTCATGTTTTGCTGGTGTCATTCTATGCAGGCATTGACCCAGCAAATCCTGATGAGCTGGTGTGTTATTTTTCAAAGGCTGGTTGGCATACCACTTTGTATTAATGCCAGGTAACCAGCACCTGAGATCTGAAAAAAACAGAACTAGCAAGGAAACAAAGGCATTCCTCTGTATCACAGGGAGGGAGGGGGAAACCGGGGAGGGGGGGAGGGGAGAGAACTCAAACCATTTTGACCTGGGTCCTCTTCCGGTTAAGGTGTCGAAATGAATTAATGGCATGTGCAGCACAATGCACAATTCTCGTGCTCTTGTAGTACCCAGATTAGACTGCTTCAACCTCTAGTGGGGTTGTGTTTGAGGACAATTGTCTGCTGCTGGCTGCATCTTGCCAACTCCAGCTTTCGTTGTTTTCCTTTTCGTTCCCAGGCACCATCCAAAAGGGTGGCCTTAGCCGATTCCCAAGCCATGTAGGTTTGTGAAAGTTATCTTCCATGGCAGCCTACTTAAGTACGAAAATCTGCACCAAAGGCTTCTGTGAGCTTCCACACAGGGGAAGGGCACCCCGTTTATGGCATCGCTCACAGTCTGTGGTGGGGCCTTGCCACTCTGCCACCTTCCTGGCAGAATCCACACACACACACACACACACACACACACACACTCCTTGTGCCCCCAGCCAGTGTAAGCCAGTGGGGCTTTGGATATAGCAACAGACCCACCCCAACACTCCCCACCCAGGATTGTGTTAAGAGTCCCACTGTGTTCCGTGTGCAAATGTGTTTAGGGTTAGATCTGTCATTATCTGTTGCTCTTTAGCCCGATTATCCACCTCCATGAGAAAAGCAGGCTTCTAGCCTCTCTCAAAAAAGCGGAATTTAAGAAAAACCAGGTTTGTGGCTTCCCCGCTTGATTTTTTTACTGTGCTTAAAGGAAACTCTGAAAATTGGACTGCTGTGATTTGAACTTTTGCGTTTGTTATTGCATGACCCAGTCCAGTTAAGCTGCTAGTGGTCTTTTGGTCACCTTGCAACGCAATCCTGTCTGTGTTTACCTGAGTTTGAGCAGGGCTTACTCCCAGGTAATTGCATGGGGTTTCAGCGTTGGAGAGCAAAGTTTTCTTAGTGGTCAAAGCACATGGCTGAGTCATAAGGTACTGATCTCAGACTACTGGTATGAGCCAGCTCAGGCAAACCTCAGTGTCATCTTTTGTGAAATGAGAATAATATTTGTCTCTTTGTAGCACAAGGGGGGCAGGGACTGGTAGCAGATTCATGGGGGATAGGCAACCGGCAATGGCTACCCTGCCCTACTTTTCAGCTTCTTTGACATATGAAATCACCATTTGAGAAAGGCTTAGTCTCACTGAACTGGTAAACCTCTGCTTGGGCTTTACCACAGGGGGCAGCCCATGTGATGATAGAGTGCCCTCCCCAATACAAAACATTTCCTTCTCATAGAAAACTGTTGGTCAGCGGGCAGGCCAAGCAGTAGTAATTTCTGTGTAGTAGTCATTTCACATGTGCACAATTCCTATCATAGGAGCCTTGTGGCCCATTCTCAGTTTTAGCGCCTAGTCAGAACAAGGCCACGCAGGGACTGCAGTTTAAGGCTCTTTAATGTGACTCAGCTTGCAAGGGTTAAAAGCTTCTTGAATCTGTCAGAATACATGGGATGTAAGGATAAGCAGGTGTCAGGCTTTGGATTCCAGAGCAAGTATTAACCCAAAGCAGACAGGCAGGCAGCGATCATGCAGTATTCAGACACTGGCCAACCAGCCTGCCAAATAGACAGTATTGCAACACAGAAAATAGCCTTTTTTCATGTTAGTCTCTGAGACTGAGTGGTATGGCTGATCTGGGATTTTTATGTTGGGAATTGTCTTGTGGCTTAAGCCCAACTTTGCACGATCAGGCTTTTAGGATCTGGGGAGGCCTCCAGATGCAGAGGTGTAGATGTTTGAAGGCTTCTCCACTTCAGACATCCATACTAATGCATGGACTGCAGGACCAGGGTGTTAGGGGCAGGGCTAAAGGCGTGATCTATTATTATTATTATTATTATTATTTATTAAATTTGTACACCACCCTTCATCCGAAGATCGCAGGGTGGTTCACAACAAAATGAGAATACAAAATACATAGTGAAAGAGTAACCAAGCCAGTAGCCGTCCTCCCACAAGCACATTTAACAGGCCCATAGAATGTTGATCAGCCAAAGGCCTGGTTATCGAAAAACATTTTTGCGTGGTATCTAAAGATATGTAATGAAGGTGTCAGGCGGGTCTCCCTGGGGAGAGCATCCCACAAACGGAGCCACCACAGAAAAGGCCTCTTCTTGTGTTGCCACCCTCCGGGCCTCACGGGAAGGAGGTGCATGAAGAAAGGCCTCAGATGATGATCTCAGGCCCAGGTCATGTCTTGCAGACCCTTCAACACTTGCCCTTCCCAAGAGAAGAACCCCCCCCCCCCCATTTTCACATGGAAGGTTTTCTGTCAAAAAGCACATGCACCCAATTCCATTTTGGTGGCTCAGACCTGATTTAGGTGAAGCATATTGTGCAGAGTTACCGTTCCACTGCTGATACATCCTTAACCCACCTCAGAAAGACGAATGCTGGCTTTTTTCTCCATTCCTCATTCTTCCTGAGGTGTTTTCGTTTTGAGTCAAAATCCTGTAAACCTGTAGGCAGCTTGCACAGAACAAACCTATCCCCGGGATGACTCCTGCACCAGAAACAAAGAACGCTGTGAATAATTTCCAGGATGTCCTGAAAGCCTTCGGGTTAAATACACATTTGAGGTGGTGGAATGGGGGGTTGGGTGGGAAGAGCTGAGTTGGGAACAAAATAAATAAATATATAAAAATCTTTTACCAAGCCCTGCTCTTTCCATCCAAAGGAAATACCGTATTTTTCGCCCTATAGGACGCACTTTTTCCCCTCCAAAAATGAAGGGGAAATGTGTGTGCGTCCTATGGGGCGAATGCAGGCTTTCGCTGAAGCCTGGAGAGCGAGAGGGGTCGGTGGGCACCGACCCCTCTTGCTCTCCAGGCTTCGCGGACCTCTCCGCAAGCAGCGGGAGCGCTCCCGCTGCTTGCGGAGAGTTGCCAGCATGCCGAAGCCTGCGCGCGCTGATCTCAGCGCGTCCAGGCTTCGTGGACCTCTCAGCAAGCAGCGGGAGCCAGCGCTGGGCTCCCACGGCTTGCAGAGAGCTGCCTGTTTGGGGGCTGGGGTCGGGGGAAGCTTGGGCCTCCCCTGCCCCAGCCCCGCGCCTGGGGGGGGGAAATAATTTTTTCCCCTTTATTTCCCCCCCAAAAACTAGGTGCGCCTTATGGGACGGTGCGTCCTATAGGGCGAAAAATACGGTACATTTTCTCCCATATATATATATATATATATATATATATATATATATATATATATGCTTACCCTAGCCTTGAGGCATGGCACAGCAGTGTGTTGCACATAGCACAATGAGGTTCTCTTCCTGCTCTTGTCAACAAATACTCTCCATATTGATTTTAATAGGGTACCTTCAAACTTGCTCTAGGCCATAAATCTGTCTTTGATGTGCAGAGCCTGTTTTCCAGGCCGACTGGCATCATCTGTAGGCAAAGAAAGGGAACATTCCAAGGCAGAAAGGAAAAAACCGGGGCATTTATCAGGCTCCTGGAAGGCTGCCCTTCGTGGCTGGTGGCCTCTTTTGGCCTTGATGGATCACAAGTTGTGCAGCCCTGCCTCGAATCGTTCAAGGAGGAGGAATTTGTTCCTAATTGCAAAGGGCTTTGGAGCCAGTGTGTGGGCGTGCGCATTTTTGTTTAAGCAGGTAAACAGCAACTCGCAAGTGTACACAAAGCATTATGGTATCGAGCTTTGGAGTTAATCACGTTAACAGCGGGGAAAATGTTATTTTGGTTTGTGCGACTGGCCAGGCTGGTTAGGGAAGGGCCGAGTGGCTTTGATGCTGTTGGCAAAGAGTATTTACTAATCTAACAACAATTCCAAATGTACTTGGAAGGCAACTCTTTGGGTGGGAACGAAGCAAAAGACTGCCTTTGTTGTGCCAAAGTTATTCCTTTTTAACAGTGTTTCCTCCAGACGAGTTTACAAAACTGCACACTGAAGTACATAAATAAATATAGCTTTGTTGGAAACCTATTAGTTACAAAACACTGATATTGAGATGCTGACCTGATTTGTATCTGTTTCCTGGTTTTGTTTGAGGCTGGCTGGACAATACGAGCTTTGATAATATTATTGGGCACAATCTAGCAAAAATGCAACTCTTTTGCTTCCGTTAAGTTTGGCGGAAGTGTTAGGGCCACACTAGCTGTGACATTAGTTTGCATGGTTGGTGTTTTCTGCAAAGGGGCTGGATGGGGACCATGGATGGGGAAGGGGACTTCATCGAATAGAATTATACCCCTTCCCACTGATTGCTATTTGCAATGGGAGGAAATCTCCCATTCACACCAATGAGGGCTTCCCTCCTGTTGCAAATAGCAGACATAGGTGAGGAGTTTCTTACCAGACATCAAGACAAGGGGTTACTGTTCTCCTCCATCTTGAGCTATGACACTATCTTAGCTTTTTCTCATTGAAACCAGCACAGTTTTTATTGCGGCTAGCTTATGCTCACAATAAGCTTCAGTGGAAGAAATATTTTCTTCTGTGGAATTTTTTTAATTTTTTTAAAAAAGAAAGTTCAAGTTTATGTGGCAGAGGCATTTAAACATTCTCATGTATTTATCATTTTTTGTCTTCATTGTACATCATTTTAGCTTTGTTTCTTACCGTCTTGGGCTAAATCTTCATTGGTTTCATACACATGCCCACGAGTCCTCCTCAAGGACATGGAGATTTGTAGAATGAACGACAGCAAAGTCATAGTCCCACCCCCCAGGTCCTTGCCCAGGTAGTTGAGATCGTTGACCTAAGAATGGAACCTGGAGCTGCAGAAGCTCACTTCAGCAGAGACTGTGTTGGGCAGTGCACCCTGCAAGACTAGTTCTTGGTAGAAATCTCTTCCCCGCCCTGGGATAAACACTGGGTCTTTACCTCCTCTGTCAGGCTGGAGTATGGCCTTCAACGAGAGAGCAAGAAATCCTGCCTTTTACTTGTGAGGTTGTTCTCCTCAGAGAGAATAGTTCAGTGCACCCCTTCAGCAGTTGGTGAGGGAGGTTGTCCTCTGTCTGCAGCTGTCCTCCTAGAGTGAGAAGGTGCTTGGTTTCCATTTAGACAAGCGTTGGTAGTCTCCAGCTCCCCTCAGCCTCAGCCAAATACGCTCATTGGCCAGGGTTGGGAGGAGCTGTGACCCAACAACATCTGGCTGGGGGCTCACAGGCTCCTCATCCAAAACCTATCCCTTGTCCTTACTGTTCATCCTGCGATCTAGTTCTTTAAAATGAATGGTTCCTCACTTTCTTGATGGTTCCGGAGTGTTGTCAGCATAGTTTTCCAAACTGCAGCCAAACGTATTGGTAACGTGGATGTGTTGGGGAAGTCCTCTGGGAATTTTCTTTAAGGTTGCCTCATGGGAAGGGATTGCCCCTCTCAACCTGAACCCGCTACCTCCAAGGTTAGAAATTTCATAGGGAAGGACAGCATTCCCTGTTTCCAGAAGAGCGAAGTTGGCGTTGTTTTCGTTAATTTCAACCCAAATGTCTCCAAAAAATGTCTGTCTGTCGTACAAATTGCGGCCTTTGGGTTGCCCTAAATGAAAACGAGGCCCTGGGTATACTTGTCTGCTGGGCTTGAATTTCAGCCATTCCATTAAAAAGTGGAAAAACATCCTGTTTCCACCCAACAGCATTCACTAGTTGCCTGGCCTTTCACATTTATGGGAGATAAACTGTCAGGTGAGGCCCTTCAAAAAATATTATCTTCCTTTCCTTCCTGAGGTTTATTCTGTACATAATTTCAAAACAAGATTATTAAAAAGTGGATCTGCTGACTGAAGACCTCAGTTGCAGAAAACTGCCTGAGGGAATTGCTCCGGTAGGTCTGAACTCAACAGGAGTGTGGACTGCTTACAGCTATTATCGCTGAGAACTGTGACCTTTTGGCAATCAAGCGCCATCCCAAATGCCTCACGGTGCCTTTGGAATGAGCTGCTAGGAGGATAAATGAGTTTAATGAGTGCTTTTACCTCACAGAAGTCACCACGGCTAGTGGCCTGTAGAATGCATAACTTTTTAGGTAGGCTTCCTCCTCTCGATTCGTTTCTTTTCCTAAATAAAAAGGGAAAAAATGCTTCCATCTCAGGCGCAGAACAAGAATGGGGAATGAGGCCTCTTTGCATCCCAGTGGTGTTCCGTTTACAAGTTAGGCAGCAATATTACATGGTGAACTTCTGTGTCAACGCCATGCCGCTGAGGTGTTTGTGAACACACATGTGTGCTACCAATGCTGTGGTAATGTGCCATGCATTAGTGGGTGCATCGGTGCTGTGATGCCTTGCCACACACAGGCATTTTTTTCTCAAGGTATGCCATAATGTTTGAGCACATCCTGAGGTGTGCTGTGCCATGCCAGAGGTGAACCCTCAGGGAAAGGTGGCTCAATAAGACATCAAACAGTTTTTGCTTCCCTTTACAGGGCTGGCTTCGCATGTCTTCTAAAAATTGTATAGTTATTTATTACCTTGACATCCGGTGGGAGGGTGTTCCACAGGGAGGACATCACTGCCAAGAAGGCCCTCCTCTACCTGGTGCCCCAAAACTTTACTTCTTGCAGTGAGGGAACTGTCAGAAGACCCTCGGAGCTGGGCCTCAGTGCTGAGGAGCTGACCGATGGGAATAGAGACGTTCCTTCACATACACTGGGCCAAGGCTGTTTAGGGCTTTAAAGGTCAGCACCAACACTTTGAATTGTGCTCAGAAACGTACCAGGAGCCAGTGTAGATCCTTTAAGACCGGTGTTATATGGTCCTGGTGGCCGCTCCCAGTTACCAGTCTAGCCGACGCATTCTGGATTAGTTGTAGTTTCTGAGTCACCTTCAAAGGTAACCCCACATAGAGCGCATTGTAGTAGTCCAAGTGAGAGATAACCAGGGCATGCTCAACTCTGGTGAGATAGTCTGTGGGCAGGTAGGGTCTCAGCTGGCGTACCAGATCTGGACACAGAATGTACTCTGCTGTGCAAATCGAAGCATCCTATTGGTTCCTTAGCCCACCTCTGGCCCCGCCCACCACTGGTCCAGGAGGCAATGTGGAAAAGGCACCTCTGGGTCTTTCAAGAGAAGGGGAGCAAGGGTTCCTACACATCTTGGGATTAGTTCAGTTGCTACAATGGCCTTGGCAAGCATTCAGAATGGTTCCCATGGGCATGTGAGGAAGGGGGCGTCATGGCATTGCAGTGGCAGGCTCTGCCTTGCTTCCTGCCCATGTTTATTCTAATATCGGTCGGGAGCCGCCACATGTACAATTTTCTCTGTAATGCCTGGCACTCGGCGTTCTCACCCTGGGACTCTCCATAAATGTCATCGTTTATGTGCTTAGGTCAGGTGTACAGCCTGCCACCACAATGCCACTGCCTCCCCCCACCTCCAAGCGTTTACCCATTTAGAAGCCCTCAAGGACCTTTTATCCACATGACACAAATTTGGTGAAAGGTGTGTTGCATTCACGCTCTGTAATGTATTGAAACAGTTGCCTTTACCTGCTTTCAACTTTGCCATACCTATTGCCCCTATGCACATTAGCAATGCAGATGAGATGGATCGCAACCGTTGGAGAGAGGCCACAAATCATGCCTGATTTCTGGGAATCAGCTAGCTGTGATGTGCAACATTTGTTGTATACTTCCAATTTATTTTAAAAATAATTCCAGACTACTCTGCTTAGAACTTGGAGGCTTTCCCCAAACTTGTGCGTGCCAGATGGAGCTTTTTCAGTTTTGGGGCCTTTGCCCTGTCTGTTTCTGTATCATCTGGGACTATTCTCCTTTTTTTTTTACTCCGGCACTCTTGCTCAAGGAGGCCTAGCTCCCTGAGCACGTTGGCTTAAAGCAGCAGCTATCTTCTGCAGCGAGGAAGGTTTAATAAAATACATGCATCAGGAGAACCGAGGAGATTTATGGTTGTTTTGCTTAATTTCTGTGCGCCAGACTGCAGTTAAAAGCCAGCAGAGCAGGACCAGAATGCCGGTGTTCAAGGTTGTCACTTTGGCACGTGAAATCGTATCTTTCTGGAATCATTCTGCAGTTTATGCACTTCAGTGGAAGCAGGATAATCTTCTCTACAGATTTACTTTAGAAGGAGTGAGTGAGAGGGAAAATGCCTAGCAGCTTCTGCACCTGGCAGTGGCCTAATTCTCAGTGAGACAAAAAATAAAGGGGGAGGAAAGCAACACAACGCTATCAGTTTGATTCCACCTCTCTTTCAGGTACTTCCCAACCATGATCAATGCGTGACTGGAAGCTCCGTCCTTGTTCTTGCCTGGCAATCCCCAGGGTTGCCGCAAGAGCTGTTTTGAGTGTGTTTTGCTAACAATAACCGAGACCTCAGAGTACTATATAACCACAGAGATGCTGTTCTATCAACTGTCAAAAAGGAAGTGGTCTAAGTAGTCATGAAGGGTGAAGGCTGCTGAGCAGCTCACCAGACTGTCTATTAAAATGCAAACTGGCCTGTAAATACCTAAAATGTTTTGACAGACTTTGGGCTAGTGTGCTAATCCAGCTGTCGTGCTGGACCACCGGCCTGGTACGTTAAGAATGCACACAAATTCTCCATGGATAAAACAACATAAGTTTTCTAAATTGTGAATGCATGGCTTTCATGAGCACATGGGCTAACCTCACATTTTAAAATTAGGACTGCAAATCTTTAGCACTGACATACGTAAGCCCTGCTTTCCTGTACAGTGGTACCTCGGGTTAAGAACTTAATTCGTTCTGGAGGTCCGCTCTTAACCCAAAACTGTTCTTAACCTGAGGTACCACTTTAGCTAATGGGGCCTCCCGCTGCCGCCATGCGATTTCTGTTCTCATCCTGAAGCAAAGTTCTTAACCCGAGGTACTATTTCTGGGTTAGCAGAGTCTGTAACCTGAAGCGTCCGTAACCTGAAGCGTCTGTAACCCGAGGTACCACTGTAATGGTTCTTTCTTTCTTTCTTTCTTTCTTTCTTTCTTTCTTTCTTTCTTTCGTGAAACAGAGCCAAGGTTTTCTGTCCAGTGCAATTTTTTCCTCTTTAACACACAAGCTGGAATAAAGCGAACAGTGGAAAAACTGATACCAAAGGCAAATGCTGCTGTCATTAACATCCCAAAATGTGTTGCCTGACCACAAGACGCAACGTTTTTATTTTTATGGATGATGGCAAAAAAGGAATGGCCAGCCCTTTTCTGTCCTCCTTTCTTTTCCTTCACATGTGTGCTTCGTTGATCTACATGCATTCTTAATTATAATGCCATTATCAAAAACACTGGACTCAATTCTTTCTGGCTTTGCCGCAGAATTTCGAGGAGATGCCAGGGAGTCAGCAGATATTGCTGCTTTGAATCAACAGTTGCAGAAACATTGCTACTCTCTCCTTTCCCCAAGTAATAGAAAGTTCACAGCAACATATGCTGGGTGGGTGGTTTATGTAAAGCCACGGCACATAACTTCATGGTGTCATTCATAATCCTGATTTAAAATCTGGGGTCTCAAACTTTTGGGGGCCCACATTTGGGATTTTGAGAGAGTGCCATGGGCACCAGCGTCTTGGTTTCTCCCCACACACCCCTGACGGAAAGTTTGGATATGAGCACATGTGCACACACACTTTCCAAAGGTTGGTACAAGTTGGATCCAGTGGAATTAAAACAGATGCTCTTGATTTTGTATGGTTTTACACAGGGTTCCTTAAAAGAAAAGCTACCATCAAATTGAAGCTTCGAGGGATATACTTCATAGTAAGCATCCCAGATCTGGTGCCAGCACCACAAAAACATTGGCCCAAGACATGCAATGTCATAGATCGTCATAAGTTTTACACAGGGTGACAACCAAACCCATCAGCAGAGGACACAGGTGTCATCTTTGGTTTGATGGCTGTTTTGAGTGGATCCCTTGTAAAAAAACACACACATGAGGAACCATAAAAACCCAAGGTTTTACACCATGTTATCAGATCCATTAGTGCAGGCTTCCTGAACCTCAGCCCTCCAGATGTTTTGAGACTACAATTCCCATCATCCCTGACCACTGGTCCTGCTAGCTAGGCATCATGGGAGTTGTAGGCCAAAAACATCTGGAGGGCCGAGTTTGAGGAAGCCTGCATTAGTGTATATATATGGTTCAGCCATCTGTTATTTGATGGTGGTTTGGGGGGAAGTTGAGCAAATGCAAGAGGAGTCATTTCACTGGATCAAAGGTGGGTGGGATCCCTTCCCCCTCTCTCCTTTGTCTCTCTTGTGACACCACTCCCCATGCCACCCCCAGCTACTCTGTTTTCACACACCCCAACCTTCCAGATAATTCCCTTTTCTTTCCTACTCTCTCTGTGGACCTTGAAAAAGCTCATAAAGTTGAGAAGAAGAAGAAGAAGTAGGAAAGAGAGATGCACTCTTCCCACTTCCTCTTTCACCTTTCGGTGCTTATCAAGGTTGACGTTTTCAGCTCAGATATAATTCAGGTGCTGATGTAAGCCAGTGAGTTATGATCACAGATGAATGATACTGTATAATAGAAAGAAAAGCACATAAACCTGGAAGTTCTGGGGACACAGCTTCACAAGCATTCTTGATTCTCCACCTTCCCTTTTGCTCTCTGCATCTTAAAGGACGGCTTTCTGCAACGGGGAAGCTGTCTGTACTAGTGGAGACTCCCATGCATTCTGTCAGTAATAATTTTTATTAGTTTTCAATTACAGTAATCCAATAATAGCCTCATTATAACAATGCCAAATTATAATACAATTACTAATACCAATCATTCAGTTGGGCACAGTTTCCTATGCTCCTAGTGGGCGATTTCCATCCTTTGTGTAGGAAACGGCATGAAGTTTGAAGCACGACGTAGAAATAAAGAGCTTTTGGAGTGATGTTGCAATACATGTGAACATATTGTGTGTGATCATTATCTAGCTGAGCAAGATAAGCACTCCGCGAATGTTTATCTGACCAACGAGGAAGAGATACCACAATGATAGTACTTCCTTGCCTTTGTGGTTTGTGGTGGCTGGGTTTATGAGCTTTTTAAATGCTGAACCTGTTGCTGTTACCACCACTAAGAGCTGCCTTGCTACTGGCAGACAAGTGTTTAGACTTGTACTCAAACCCTTCCATGTATATACTTGTGCAATCAGCCATTTTAGTCTCTCCTCACTCAGGCTACTAACAAGGACTTAACTACAGCCAGAGTAAGGTGATTAACAGAATGTGTTTATCAGTCTTTATATGAATCAGGGATAGAGATTCCAACAAAACATTAGGAATAGCTTTCTGATGGTAAGAATTGTTCAACAGTGGAAAGGACTCCCTCAGAAGGTGATGGGGTCTCCATTATTGGAGGTTTCTAATGGCCATCTGTCAGGGTTTCTTTAGCTGTGAGTCCTGCATTGCAGTGGGTTGGACTAGATGCCCCTATGATTCTGTGCACTGATGTTGCTATATAAATAAACATTGATAATAAGGATAAGATACCAAATTCATAACGTAGCCTGCAAAGCATTTTCCTTAAGGCAGATAATTGCCTTCGATAATGCAACACGTCAGATAGATGATGATTACAAACCTTAATAAAGTCATGGGCATAGTATTAAATATTTAGTGACCAGGCTCTTGGCTTTTAAAGCTTGGTTAAAGAAAAATGGTTTTTGAAAGACACAATCCTCTTTTTGTGCATCTGAACAATAGTTTTTTAAAAACTCGCTTCAATGGACCTGTGCATGAATTGTCCCTGATAGCAATGAGAACCAACACAGTAACTGCTCAACTATTTGGGGTGAGGGTTGTGGGGTTTGTTTGTTTGTCTGTCTGTCTGTCTGTCTGTCTGTCTGTCTGTCTGTTTGTTTGAGGGGGGAAGGATTGGTGCCTAAGAGCAAAATTAGCGCTCATATAGCCAACCTGATTTGCAAAATCCGTTTTCACCCGCAAGTATGGACTGTCATGGGTGAGATAACTTTCAAAGTTTCTGTCTGAAAGCCCCATCCCTTGCCCAACAGCCCCACTTTGAAGAATATCAGATTTTAATACAGGCTAGAACTGTGTTGTAAGAGAAACAGAGTTAAGCAATAACCTGGGGATTATAGGATTTATAATCCAGCTACATCTGAAGGATGCTGCAGCAGCTAACCTTGATACTGATACTTGTCAGAGTCTAGTTGTTTGGTTTTTATTTACGGACTTAGTGCTTTATGAGTAAAAAAATTGAGGTGCCAGTTCTCATACATTGATAAAAGGGCCGTGGGTGCCAGCACAAAATGGCTTCTGTGACTAGTTCTTGTTGTTTGTCTCCCAGTGCCCCTGATTGGGGGGAACGGCAGGATATGAAAAATAACAAGTAAATAAATATTAATATTGCATCACCCAATGTGCATTTGGGGGTGCATAGTTGCTGAAGTAATGTGTAGTTCTGCCTTATAACAAGCCTTCGTCTTCTCCTTCCACTCCACTCCCCCCCCACACACAAAAACAGTGTGGAAAAAAACAACTTTAGACTTTCAGCTGCTCTTGATAGCAGTGTGTAGCTGCAGGCTATTTATGTTGCCTTCACATTAGTATTCTTGTGGTATTGGGACAAGCAGTGATCTATAAAGTTAAGGACAGGCGCCATAACCCTCTGACAGCAGTTAAATCTGGAAGAGAGAAATTACAACACACTTTTATATGTCACGGTTACTGTATATTTAAAGCTTGGAACAAAATATTGCAGATTCACCAGTCTGGAATAAATGTTTCGGCCCCTTCTTTCTTTCTTAGCATTTTTGGGTGGACTGAAAAGCACTTTTTAAAAGTATTTCTTCTCTTGGTTTATGTAATCCTACATCACAGCTTCTGAAAATAGCCGTGAGTGACTTAAATACATTTAAATACTCACAGCCCATAGTAGGGCTGGGCAACATCTGGTTTTCAACATTGTGATATATCGCCAGCTAAACATCACAATACAGTCGTGCCTTGGTTTTCGAACAGCTTAGTTCTCGAACGTTTTGGCTTCCAAACGCCACAAACCCAGAAGTGACTGTTTCGGTTTGTGAACTGTTTTTGGAAGCTGAACGTCCAATGGGGCTTCTGCGCCTTCCGATTGGCTGCAGAAGCTTCCTGCAGCCAATCAGAAGCTGCACCTTGGTTTCCAAACATTTTGGAAGTCTAACGGACTTCTGGAACGGATTCCGTTCAACTTCCAAGGTACGACTGTATACTAATATATTACAATGTCTGAAATAAGCTATAGAGAGGCATTGGCTGGCTTCATGGTTTTTCCCGCATGGTGATTTTTGCTGGCGCATGCTCTTGTGATTTGCTGCCCCTCTGCATGAGGCAGGGGATTGCTGAGCTGGCAGAGTTAAGAGGGGCTGCAGGAATCAAGAGAAGTGTTGGCTGCGCTACATTCCCCCCCCCCCACACACACACTGTGATTTTTGCATAAAACACACACACACACATGTCATACCCTGGGTTACAGATGCTTCAGGTTGCGTTTTTTCAGGTTGCGGACCCCCGAAACCCGGAAGTACCTGAACAGGTTACTTCCAGGTTTCGGCGGTCGCGCATGCGAGGAAGTGCTAAATCATGCTTTGCACATGCGCAGAAGCGCCGAACCGCAACCCACACGTGCGCAGATGCGGGTTGCGAACGCTGCAGGTTATGAACGTGCATCCCGCACGCATCACGTTCACAACCCAAGCGTCCACTGTATATTATGATTTGTGATTTGCCAGGTCAAAAATTATGAAACCGATACCATGATATGGATATCATGGATAACCAGTTTTGGACCATATATCGCCCAGCCCTAGCCCACAGACTTGTCTCTTGTTTGTTAAAAAAGGGTGCTCATGACCAGGAAGGCTCAATAAAGCTTGAGGATGCCTCAGATCATCTGAATTTCCCAAAGGTTATTCTTTTGTTAGAGAGCATCTATAATGGCTAATATCTGTAACTGACTAGGTGACATTTCCTAAAACGCCAAAAGAAGTTGTTTACTGTCTGGCACTGAGCCTGGAAGCAGGGAGAAAATCAGTAGTTGTGTTTCAGTAAAAGTCTCTACCTTTTACTTCTTAATTTTTTTCATGTTCAAGGATAATGCCAAGATGATCTTCATATGTTAAGCAATATAAAATGTTGCAAGTTGCTCTGGGTGAAAGATGTTTTCTTTTCAGATGCTTTATCCCATCCCGATTCTCTCTCTCCACTGTTCCAATAGTTTTTTTTCAAGGGCTGTACAATGAGTCCCTTGGCTGACAAATGGGAAAAAAGCGTTAAGAAAATAATTCCAGGCATCTAGCATTTTGTAAAAGCGAACAATTGTGTTATTTCATCCAAGACAAGGTAGTTAGTTTTGTAAATTGTACCTCCCGCTCCCCACACCCGAAGCAAAAAGACAGCAAATTCTTTCCTTTATAAATCTAAAAAAAACAACAACTGAGTCACTCAGGTTTCTTAGGTGTGAATTCTCAGATCAAATTGAAGTCAGCTGGCTTTACAAAAGGAAAATTAGCACTTTCAGAGACTCAGAAAGCCATTTAATAGCGCGTTTAAGCCTTATTATTCCTACACACACCTTGTTCGCTTGATAGGTTAAATGTAAATTAACACCAAATTGCTTATCTTCTTTCCCTGTGGTTAATACCCAGGTATTTCTGAACAATGAAAAAAAGGATTTCTTTAAAAACACTCTCATTTTAATACTGATACAAGAAATGGATGCAGTAACTTTAGTCTTATATAGTCATCCTGCTTTTTAATAAACTTTTTTTTTCCCTTGGCAAGTCTTTTATCTGATTAGAAAACCGATTCAGCCTTCTCCGATGAATCATGCATTCAGAGCACGTTGCAGTTTGTGTTGGAATAGAGAAATACACTTGACATGATGTAAATTTCTGAAGCTATAACTTCCTCTACACATTCCTCCTGAAAAGCCACAGCCCTGTTTCCCCCCAGCTTTTCCCACAGGCCTGGAGTCGAGAACTATTTTAGTATATGGTAGCCAGGAAATGTAATGAGCATGTCATGGCCACTTCTAGGAGCCCTATCAGGCATTACTGGGATGAATTTGTTGGTTTACAGGAGTCCAGTCGGGGGAAGCAGTGTAAGAGTTCAGGAATATCGGCCACACCGACCTTTGCTATTTAAAGACGTGTTTCAGAACACTGGAGATCAAAGAAAAGTCCCATGGACGGTTTTCACAATGAGGGGAAGTCAACAATGGGGCACCCATAGAACTCTATTGGGACTAGTGTTTATTTTATTTATTAATAGCTGATCTCGAGTTAGAAGGCGACAATGGGGAGTGATCTTTGTTTTGTTCTTTAAAGGTAATGAAGCGCCTGAAAGTCTTTGTATTGGCGCAAGTTTGGATGGATTGGATAGTGTGCCACATTGGTTTTTTAAAAAAAAATGGATTTTGTGGCTGTGGACATGGTTGGGAATCTGAGGTGAGTTACCCCCGCAGCGGAAGTTGTCCCCAGTTCCAGTCACCACACAGAGTTTACTGTTGCAGAGGATAAGGCTTCAGTAATACAGTTCCGGATGTTGATATATACAGCTAGCTTGTAGGCGTTGCAGTTATAGATACAGACAAGTAGAAAGTATTTCTGTTGCTCCAGCAATTTAAGATGTAGCAGAGTCCGACTCTTCTCAAGACTGACACAGCACAAGACCTTGAACCTATTGAGCTGACATGCCATAATCATATATATAGTCAGCACTGGGCCATTGCCATAGCAACTGGCTTAGCTTACCTAGCACCCATTGTCTTATTTCATCCATGGGGTGATTTAAGCTCATGAAGGAGCTTTCTCCATGACCAGTTCCTCTAACACACATGACCCTCCCCTCAGATTTTAATCCAGGTTGGTAAAGAATGGACAGATCCTGTGCTGGAGTTGTTAAGAGTATTGACCTGGGAGGCCAGGGTTCAAACCCCCACTCAGCCGTGAAGGTCACTGTGGATTTTGGGCCACTCACTTCCTCTCAGCCTAACCTACCTCGCAGGGTTTTTATGAGGATGAAGTGAGGGAAAACCATGTGTGCTGACTTGAGCTCCTCTGAAGAAAGGTGGGGTATATATTCAATAAACACTCTTCCCGCCCTGTCCCTAACCAGATCCCAAACTCTCTCAAACTCTGTGCCATGCCCCTACCCAATCACCCCATTTATCTTATTGCTGCTGTTGCTTTGATGGCGGAGGCAAGGGGACGGGAAGCAACGGAAGGAAGTCTCACATCTAATTTGTGCCTAGTGAAATGAAGTTTTCCAAAGGGCTTTGCAAACATTGCAGTAGCTCCTGGAGAAATTGCATTTCCTGGCACCAGCAGGGAAAGACACCTCTCTCCCGCTAGCCGCCATTTGCCATCAAGGTGAGAGGGGTTTGGGGGACTGCTGAGTTTGTGGGAAGGAAGGGGTTTAATGGGCTCAGTCTAAATTCATTTTGGCTTGGAAATAAGCCAATCCGTTTCCTGGTTTGGGTGGAGAAATAGCTTGGCTTATTTCTGAGCTAACCAGATTAAATCAAGGGGGAGATTACTCATCGCCAGCATCAAACAGGATAAAGGAATAACATTAATAGAGGGAGATCACACCCACACACACCTTTACCAGTGTAAATAATTACCTTTACTTTCAGTAATCCTACCTCTTGAAATAATAGAGTGAACGTTTTATTCTGGAATAGCGATGGGGTTACAGAATCGTGTCTATGTGTCCGTTTGAAAATTTTGGATTTTTAAAAAAGTGACCCTGAAAGTGTGGCTTAATGTGCAAGTGAAAATATAAGTTGTGTTCTTTTTCTTTGCATTATCGTCATCATCATTACTATTTGCTCCCAAGCTGATTTCAACTTAATTGTAGGGAACTGTAGGATACAGTTCATTTAATGCCCCAGTACTGATATTTTATTAAGAGTAAGCCCCATTTATTCGCGTGGAACTTACTTCCTAATAAATGTGCCTAGGATTTAAGTCTAATGATTTTCTCTTACCCCTTTCCTGTGAACTGCCCTGAGACCTCTGGGTATAGGGCGGTATACAAATTTAAATAAATAACAATATTTATATGAGTTGAGTTTAAGATATGGAGTGTTTCAAGCAAAGCCTTTGTTGATTTTTATTTATTACACCGTTAAATTCTTCAGAGGTTGTTTTTCTGGCTGCAGTTTTAATTTCTGAAGGCCACCAGTGCTGGTATTTACCTCCCTTGGGTGAAAGAACAAAGCATTTTGCCTCTTTTGAAAGGAAGGCCAGTGCTGCTTCAAAAGATATCAAACAGGCAGTGGTTGGGTGGGGTTCAGGAACCTACTTGCACTTTGATTTTGAAGGGTGTCAGAGTCTTCTACGTGCCACTGAGGACCTGCTGAATAATGTGCTGGCGCATTATATTCAATGGAGTTCTGTGATAACAAGAGAGTGGTTCTTCCTATATGTTGCTAAGCTCTTTGGATAGTCAGATTTCTCCCTCTCCCTCTCTCCCTCCCTCCCTCCCTCTCTCTCTCTTGTTTAAACCTTGAGATTTACAAAGCCTAAAACCAAAGCCCACCGTAAACTAAAATCAGGCTCTCATCTTTTATAGTACCCGAACACTGCAGAGAAGTACTTTAGGAGTGCTAAAAGCGAAATCCTAGTCAGCTCTTGAATTCTGAAGAATGTGCACATCTTCACTTCCAAATGAGTGATGAAGGCCAGTCAAGACAGCCTCACAATAGAATCAATTAGCTCAGTCAGCCAGGGCAGAAATTAATGTCTAGAACTTCTCTTTCTGTCTCTATTGTCCCTTGCTTTTATGATTGCGGGTTCATTTAACAGCGTTCAGGGTGACTGAAGAGAAAAGAATTGTAGCATACAAAGAACACACTTCAAAGCAAAGTTAGCCAACACGGTGCTCTCCAGATGGAATTGGACCACAACTCCCATCATGCTTGGCCATATAGGCCATGCTGGCCAGGACTGATGGGAATTGACGTACCAACAATATTGGCTGGGTGGGTAGCCTGTGGCCTTTCAGATGTTGCTGCGCTCCCAACTCCCATCCTCCTTAGCCACCATAGCCAATTGCCATGGATGATGGGAGTTGTAGTCTAGCAACATCTGGAGGGCAATGTTCTCCCCACCTCTGCTTTGAACTATGTTCCATTGAAACAAGCTGACTTCCTAACCTGTGGTTTGAAGCCGGCTTACTTCAGCTAAGCATAGCGAAGACTAACCACAGTTTGCCCACGTTCAGACATCATGTTAAGCTGTGGTTTGTCTCAAGCTTCTGAACTACTCTCAGCTAAACCGGAAGAGATGTGGGAAGGGAGACATGTAAGCTCTGTGCACCCAATAAGAAGCAGCTGTTTATTCCTGAGTCCAAACCAAGCCAAAGTATGTTTGCAATGAGTGTGTGTGTGTGTGTGTGTGTGTGTATACCAATGGTTGCTGTGACTTTTCCTGATTAGTATAAACGTTTGTGTATGTGTCACCGTCATCGCTACTCTGCAATGTCCAAAGAAGCTGTGAGTAGATAGCTGAGCCTTCCTCTTGTTTTGGCATGTGGTCGGTTTAATGAGTCTTTAGATTCCGGTACTATTTTCACTTGTGTGAAGGCATCCCCGGGTACTTCCTGCTGCAAGCAGTGCCTGATTGTGACAGCTACCAAACATGCAGGAATTTAAAAAGTCAGTTCGGCGGAAGCGTAGTGCTATGTGTGGAATATTGCTCAGCATGTAATATTTAAAACAATGGACTGCTCAAGGCAGCGTCTGTCATAGATGTTGCATTCACACTAATGCAGTTTTTATGTGGGTCGTAGGATAGCACTGCTGCAGTCATCCAGATTCCCCGCCCTCAGGTTGCTCCCAGGTAACCTGTTTATTTAGCCTTCATCCTCATTTTCCCCTGCTGTTTAATGAGCATCCATTCAGGTTGGTTTGTTTGTTTGTTTGTGGCACTGCATCAAAGCAAATGCTATTCCACCCATTCCAGGGCATTTTCCTGTCACTTTCCTTATTGCAGAAAGTCTGTTGTTTGGGGGAAGTGGATTGTTGTGCAAGAGCTCCAAATCAGTGCTAATTGTGCAATCTGAATTTCCCGGTCTGTGATTGAATCCCACCCGAAAATAGTGGCACTCTGGAAGTGCCCTGAGTATTGGCAACATTCCGGGGTACAGGAATTGGTATCGCAATACATACACTCGTGAAAATTGATTGGCATAATTTGGAGACCGTTCCATCCTTGGCCAAAAAAATGCCCTTTCGTTCAGTGCTTTTAGTGTAGGGTGTTGTGAAAAGGGTATTAAAATGTGCTAACTGTGCTTTAAAAAAAAAAAGAAATGGCACCCAAAGAGCAGATTGGACAAGTTCTTCTTTCTTGCCCTTAAAATGTGATGTCTCACTCTTCTTATTTAAAAATAAAATAAAAATCTTTAAATGCCTGGGAATAGCACACTCATTGCTTCTGAATTGCCTCCTTTTCTTTGTTCTCTGAATTTTATTTATTTTAGAGATTTACACTCTGCAGTTCAAGAACTTCTTAGGGTGAAATGACTTTGAGGAAGCCCAACCATGTATTTATTCAGTAGAGGCCACAGCTCTAGCAACGAACATGAACCAATGTACATAGCTGCCATCAAGTGCATGGACAGTATGTGGACCTATGTGCCACATCCTTGGAGTTCCTGTCTATCTACTGATTTGCAGAGACAGAGTTGATGCAAACTGAGCCTCCACACGATCCCTGTATGTCCAGGTGGTGCCTATCTCTTGAGCCACATTGGTTCTCAGTGGAGTTACGACTGTGGAAATAGACTCCCTCCAATGCGGAATTGATTGTGCGGCGGTCTGTTTCACAACGACTTCCCTTCACACAAATTACCCGGTGCGCAAGGGATGGTGCACATGCGCCCATGCGCTCTACATGTGACTACCATCAGGTGTGGGACAGTATATCTTCACAAGCCATTTACTTCAAAAGCTGTTTCATTCCATGTTTCATTCATACGAAACATGAAACGAGCCCTGCTGGGCCAGTTTATCTAGTCCAGTGTTTTGTTTGCTACGGTGCCCAGCCAGATGTCTCTGGGAAGCTCCAAAAAAGAGATAATCAGGTTTATGATCAAAGCCCAAGGAGCACTTTTGCTAGTTATCTTCAGCCCTGCTCTGGATCCAGTTGTGCAGTATTCTTCTTTCCTTATTTGGCAAAGTGTGCTCCACATTTCCTCTTGCAGCTGTCCTTTTAATGCCACTGCTACTGCAAAAAAAAATTTTAATGGCCCACGATTTGCAAACATACTAATTTAACCTGAGAATAGCGGAAAATATTATTGTTTTGCTGTTTTGTTTTACTTATTTGCTTGTTTTTATCCTGTATTTTATTCTGTGAACCGCCCTGAAATCCTATGATGAAGGGCAGTACAGTGGTACCTCTGGTTACATACTTAATTCGTTCCGGAGGTCCGTTCTTAACCTGAAACTGTTCTTAACCTGAAGCACCACTTTAGCTAATGGGGCCTCCCCTTGCTGCCGTGCTGCCAGAGCACGATTTCTGTTCTCATCCTGAAGCAAAGTTCTTAACCCGAGGCACTATTTCTGGATTAGCAGAGTCTGTAACCTGAAGCGTATGTAACCCGAGGTACCACTGTACCGGGTATATAAATCTAATGAATACAATATTTTATATGGTGCACACAGCTCTTTGCTAAGTGGTGCTGTCAGCATCTGCTTCTGAAATCGCCCACTACGCTGTGCCTCTCTCCTCCCATTGGCTCTTGCATCCAAGAATGAGAACCAATAGCTGGGATGCAAGGCCAGGTGTGTCCTGAATCTGGGAGGAAACTGAGAGCTACAGTGTAAGAACATAAGAACTCTGCTGCATCCTACCAAAGGCCCAGCTAGCTCAGCAGCCCATTTCCCACCAGATGCCAACCAGATGCCAAAGGGAAGCTCACACACAACATGAACACAACAGCCCTTTCCCACTCCTGTTCCCCTGCAACTGAAGTTCAGAGCACTGTTCGAAAGTAGCCAGTGCCAGACGCATTTAGCACGTAGCTGTCAATCACTTGCGACCAAGTAAAGTAAAGATGCATGGGTGCCAGGATGGTGCCTGACATCTCCACCATCTGAAGGTGCATGTCTGGGGATCCTTGGACCTTGATAGTTTTCACACTAATACCCCATCCTGCAGAATTCTGTATTTTATCCACACAATCAGAATGAATTTCGGGAACTGAAATGCTTTTTCTGTGCAGCCTAAACCAGAACCAGGAGCAGTCGCCATTAAGAAAAAGAATTAGGCATTTCCCAATATTTATGTAGGGACTGTCCCTGGATCAAGTGCCTTTTTTTCTTTTAAGTTGTCAGAGTTCTTAACCCAGCTCCAGGTTAGCCAGATGTTAAAGTGAGAATCAATCACAGCCAGTCCATCGTTTGAAAAATAAGACTTTAGAGCCGTCTTGCCCCCAGAAGGCGACTTTGGTGACTGTAACCTTGGTTTAAGGAGCCATTTGGTGCCTAGCTCATATATCCAAGTTTCTAACACTGGTTCAGAGGCGCGCTGGCACTGATCCTGGAGGGAGGATGCAGCCATTATGACATGTAACTGTTGGCAGGCTTCTCCTCCATGAACTTCTCTAACCTGCTTTCAGAGCTGCCGTGAGTTGGTGGACATCGCCAAACCCTGTGGGAACAGGTTCCAAGGTTTATCTGTGTGCCGTGTCAGCGATGGGGAACCGGCAGCCCTCCAGAAGTTGCTGGACTCCAACTCCCATCATCCCTGATGGTTGTACATCCTGGGTGGGCTGATGGGAATCGTAGTCTGACAGCCCCTGGAGGGCCCAGAGGTGTCCTACCCCTGCGCCATTATGGGAATAAGCACTTCTTGTTGTCTTGTCTGCATACTGTGCTATTCAGCTTTGTTGTGTGACCCTCAGTTCTAGTATCAGAAGAAGAAAGGGAGAAAAACTTCTCTATCCATTGCATTGTAGTCAGCCTGGCTAAGCTACGCCAGATCAACGTTTTACTTAACTACCCCTGCTTTCTCTTTCTTTCTGATGCCCCATTCCACTTTTATAGCTTTCCTTTCAGTTTCTGGCAATGGGCATTCAAGGCTGCACTTTCCTGCACATCCTCTTCCCCATCCTTCAGTGAAGGATGTCACGGAGCTGTAACTCTGAAAGGTATGGTCAGTGAAGTCCTGTGGTGAGCCTGGTGGTCAACAAAAGAGGTTCAAAGACTCTCTCAAGGCAAATCTTTAAAAATGTAGTTTAAACACCAACAACTGGGAAACACAGGTCTGCGAGCACTCCAGTTGGAGAACAGTCTTTACCAAAGGTGTCATGGGCTTTGAAGACGCTCAAACTCAGGATGAAACGGAGAAACGTGCTAAGAGGAAGGCACGCTTGATCAACTCCTGCCTGGAAACGTATGTCTCCACTGTGGAAGGACATGTGGATCCAGAATTGGCCTCCACAATCACTTATGGACTCACTTTTAAAACTGTGTTTATGGAAGACAATCTTACTCAGCTACAAGTGATCGCCAAAGAAGAAGAAGAAGGTACAGCAAGGTTGCCAGGTTGGCCAATAAGGGGAGCTCTCAAACTCCTATACAGGCGAACTGTAGGCAAATGTAGTCTTACAGTTCCCAAGGGCAAATTGTGCTCCTTGTTTTAACCCAGGTGTACCCTGGGTAGGCAAAGTTGGGAGAAAGGAAGTGGCATGTGGTGGTTCTTTTAACACTCTTTATTTTTTTAAAAAAAGCACAGAATGTGCAAAAGCTGCACAGAGGCAGTGAATGGATTGCAGAGCAGATGTGGCGAGAACATAAAAGACCTAAGAATATCATTTTCCCATACTAGATCTGTGTCTGCATTTTTAGCAGAATGCCCACAGTGACTCTGGCTTTGTGATTTATGCTGCAGCACATTATAACGGTATATTTTTGGCTACCTCGACTACGTTTCGCGTCCACAGAGTTATTCACATTTTGTCCTTATAAGGAATAATGATTCATAACCAGAGGAATCAGGAGCTATTTTATACTGGAACTTTTTTATATCTTCTTAGGAAAATCCTACTCTCTTAGGTATTTCCTAAGGATGTTACCACATCACTTTGCTTGTTATTTGGGTGGAAATGTATGTTGTTGTTTTTATTGCCATGTCGCTCTGAATTTCCCTGATCCTTATCTGTCCTGGACCATGCCGCAGGCCAGGAGTTGTGCTTCCACAACTAGACTCTATCATAACTCAGATGGGGAACAGTAATTTGATACTAGAGAGATTCACCTCTGTTGACTGAGTTGTGGCTGTTCTCAACAATGGTGGAAAGATTGGGGGGGGGGGAATCTGGGACTCACTGTCCTCTGCTATTGTTTGCTTTGGGCTGCTCTCTCTCTCTCTCTTAGGTCTTGGAGGAGCAAAAGTTAAGTGAGGTCTTTCAGCCTTTCTTAGCTTCCTTTGTTAGATATTTGAAGCTACAATAGAGCTAGCTTCTACAACAGGGCTTGAAAATTGTGACTCGCATCATCCCTGACCAGGGTTGATGGAAACTGGAAGCCAACAACCTCTGGAAGGCACTAGGGCTGGGCCATGTATTGTCCGAAACTGGTTTGAAGTCCCTATCGTGATGTTGCTTTCATAATTTTTGACCTGGCAATATATCACAAATCATGGTGTGTGGTTGTGCAATGCAAAAATCACAATGTGGGAAAAACCGTGAAGCCAACCAATGCTTTTCTTGATTTTTATAGTCCCTGTTAATTCTGCCAACTCCTCATGCAAGGGGCAGTGAATCGAAAGAGTAGGCACTGGCAAAAATTGCAATGCAGGGAAAACCGTGAAACCAATCAATGCCTCAATGTAGCTCCATCTAGACATTGTGATGTATTGGTATCACAGTGTTTAGCTGGTGGTATCTCACAGTGTTGAAAACCAGGTATCATCCTAGAAGGTGCACAGGTTCCCCATTAGTGCCTTGCATTAATGCCTTCCTTTCTATATGTGTCTTTTTTGTGCTTAAAAGAAAACAATTGAAAATTCTGCTCCCACGTAAATCAATTCTGTGCCAGCAAATGTTCAGTTATGCTACTTGTAGACGTTACTATGCAAATAGTGTTGGAGCCGGGACCTTTGCTAAGTATCTCTGTGGAGCACTGAAACTCCACCCCACAACCATCTGGAATCCTCCAGTTGCTGGGATTAGCTAGGCATTGTTTAGATTCTTTCAAGTCTGTCTCTGCAGCCATACGGGCTAGAATCTAGAATCGTGCTATTTGAAAAGGAATGCTGAGCTTCTCAGGACCCTGAATGCTGTGCCTAGTACTTACATTCCATGCCTTTTCTACACCTCTGCAGAACCACAGGATATGCTCAGAACTGGAATGTGTGTTTGGCAGCTGCTTCTTATTTAGAAACATGCCAAAGCGCTAGGCTGAAATATGTTCCTTGGTTCCTCGCATCTCCTCTATTAATCTTTCTCTCCTGTGTGCTTTCGCTGAAATATATGCATATAAATCAGTTCAGGAAACATGCCTCTTCCTCTTCATGCTGTGCCTGTCATGGTGCTTTGCCTTAGATATTTTTTTGTACTGGGACATAAAGTCTCAACTCCACACCTCCAACTTAACTGCTTTATCAGTAGGCTTCCAAGATTCTTCCTGAGTGTCAGCTGTGTTGTAAGTCAGCGTAGTGGCCAAGTAAATTATGGATAGCTTTTTCTTTTTTCTTTAAGTTCATAAAACTATAGATGGGAGAGTCAGGAAACTGGTGTCTCACTCCTGAAACCCGCTCCACTGACTTGCAACAGCACGATCACATTGTGCTGTGCATTCCCCATGCTGTATATTTCTTTGGAAATTTGCTTTTCTGAGCTCTCTGTAGTTGAACTGACCCAGTACAATTGAGCTTACAGACGTTTCAGAAACGAGGCAGCTGGTACAAACCTAATGGCATGTGCTTCCTGCCAACGCTTCCTCATTTGCCTTCAGCCCATGTTTGGTACACCTGTCTCAGAGTGCAGAAGGAGCTGGATTTTAGTTCTGGAGCTTTCGGGGTGAATGCAGTCTAAACAAAGTATAGCACACCCTCAAGGGGCATGGTGTGTGTGCAACTGGCTAATGGATGGACTTGGACTTACCCAAGTGACAGATCTCAGGGTTCATGTTGAAAGAGAGGTTAAAGCCTTAAAATGTCTTATCCAAGGAGCTTCCTGAGCAGCAGCCATAAAGTAAAAAAATGTGGTGGTCAGGTAAAGTAGAATTAGAAACCTGAAGCCAAAGAACTGGCTAGGTTAGTTCGGAACAGGGTTTGCGCTTCAGTGTTCAAATCCTTTCCTCTGCCTTTTGTCCCTCGTGGCCGTTTAGGATTCCGTGTCACAAAGCTGAAGTATCAATGTAAAAAGGTAAAGGGACCCCTGACCATTAGGTCCAGTCGTGACCGACTCTGGGGTTGCGGCGCTCATCTTGCTTTACTGGCCAAGGGAGCCGGCGTACAGCTTCCGGGTCATGTGGCCAGCATGACTAAGCCTCTTCTCGCGAACCAGAGCAGCGCATGGAAACGCCGTTTACCTTCCCGCTGGAGCGGTACCTATTTATCTACTTGCACTTTGACGTGCTTTCGAATTGCTGGATGCCTCAACTGGCAGAGTTCTTGCTTCTGTGCAACTCTCCAAAAGCACAGGAGGCCTCCCAAGGTCTAGAGTTGGTGTCTGTATGCGGCTTGGGTTCCCACGTTTACATTTTTCAAACGTGTTCCTTACATAGTCTCTTTTCCTGCTTTGCTCCACCTTTCATGCAGCTACTCTGCCTGTGGGCATTCTGTGCTTTAGGTTCTTTCTCTCTGAGACCTGTCCCAACATTCTAGCTCTTTAGCTACCTTTCCCCCATTTCTTACTTCCATAGTGCCTGTGTGATTTTTTTTTAAAAAAATTATTAATATAAATTCTCATTTTAAAAAAAACACATATAACAAAAGTTTTCAATACGCATCACTTGGTCCATTACCTTCTGTAGCAGACATAACAGTTTTAATCCCAAACTGACAAGCAACCCTCCTCACAGAAGTTGGAGTTCGAACATTTTCGATGTGCTTCGTTCCTTGGGTATTGGTGTGTCTGTGAACCAATTGGTGTGAGAGGCTTCACTGCCACATGCACAACGCAACACAGATGGAAGTTTGCCCATGTAACAAGTTGTAGTCTCTCAGGAGCTTTTGCCAGCTAGGCTGTACTTAGAAAACATTTCAATGCATTTCTTGTAAACATTTCTTGGCCAGGATTGAAAGGAAATACACCACCAGATACTGGAAAGAAGTGAAAGTCGGAGATTTCATCCAGCTGCGTTGTAATGAAATCATCCCTGCTGATATCTTGCTGCTTTCTTCGAGTGACCCCGACGGTCTGTGCCACATTGAAACCGCTAATCTGGATGGGGAGACCAACTTGAAGCAGAGACAAGTTGTAAGAGGATTTTTAGAGCTGGTAAGTTTACATATATTTTATATTGCTCTTTAACTGGTTTTTGGTAGTGTTTTTTAAAAAAATGTTATATTGCTGTTCTTTTTAAACTGTGCGCTGCTTGGAGATTTTTGACATACAGTGGTACCTCGGGTTACATACGCTTCAGGTTACATACGCTTCAGGTTACAGACTCTGCTAACCCAGAAATATTACCTCAGGTTACGAAATTTGCTTCAGGATGAGAACAGAAATTGCGTGGCAGCAGCGGAAGGCCCCATTAGCTAAAGTGGTGCTTCAGGTTAAGAACAGTTTCAGGTTAAGAACGGAGTTCTTAACCCGAGGTACCACTGTATTAAGTGGTGTAGAAACGCTTTTTAATGAAAAGAATGTTTAATTTCATTCAGTGCCTTAAAATAAATGCTGCTTGTCAGTTGCTGGAAACCACAGGAGGGGAAAGTATGTTCTTGTGCTTGAATCCTGCCTTCCTTTGAGAACAGGAAGTTGGACTGGATAGGCCATTGGCTCCATCTAGCAGGCGATTCTTTCGTTCTTGCCTTCTCCATTCTTGCCAGTGTTACAGAGCAAGAACTACTTGTTCCAGCAAGCTTGATGTTCTAACTCCCATCAGCCCCAAACGTAAGAGCTTGCTGGATCATGCCAATGACCCACCTGGTCCAGCCCCCTGTTCCCACAGTACAAGCATAGGCAAACTCCGGCCCTCCAGATGTTTGGGACTACAATTCCCATCATCCCTAGCTAACAGGACCAGTGGTCAGGGATGATGGGAATTGTAGTCCCAAACACCTGGAGGGCTGGAGTTTGCCTATGCCTGCCATAGTAGCTAGCCAGATGCTCACAAGAAGCCGGAAAGCAAGACCTGAGCGCAACAGCACTCAGCCCATTAAAGAGCCAGAGATTCCCCATCCTGGATTTAGACCATCCTGACATGCAGAGGAGGAGGAGTTTGGATTTGATATCCCGCTTTATCACTACCCTAAGGAGTCTCAAAGCAGCTAACAATCTCCTTTTCCCTTCCTCCCCTGCAACAAACGCTCTGTGAGGTGAGTGAGGCTGAGAAACTTCAGAGAAGTGTGACTGGCCCAAGGTCACCCAGCAGTTGTATGTGGAGGAGCGGAGACGCGAACCCGGTTCACCAGATTACAAGTCCACTGCTCTGAACCACTACACCACACTGGCTCTGCAGGGCAATACTATGCATATCTATTCAGAAGTAAGTCTCATTGAGTGGCATGGGGCTTCTAAGCTAGCGTGCATAGGTTGTCTTCATGTGCTGCCAAGGCAGCATGCACAAAACACACACACCCATGGCATTAACCTGGTCTTAAGGCATTGAGAAATCTTGACAGTCCCTATAAACAACGCCTGAGAGTCTCGTCCAAGCATTAAAAACGACTCCACCTTGCTTTCATGGATTTATGCCCATTTCTTGTGACAAAGCCTCTAGGGTTTCTGTTTGTTTTGGTTGATAAAATATTTACTTTGTACGGATTGTGGGGCTCTGAGGTCTCCTGGAAGCTGGATTAGGAAATCCCACCATCGAGCTACGTGGAGGCATGCAGACACTGCATATCTGTGGCCGTGTTCAGCTCTCTTTTTCGCAGATCAGGACCACAGCTCAAAGAAAACAGAATTGCAGATTCAAAGAATTGTAGAGTTGGAAGGGACCCAAGGGTCATCTAGCCCAACCCCCTGCAATGCAGGAATCTCCGCTAAAGCATCCATGACAGATGGCCATCCAACCTCTGCTGAAAAACCTCCAAGGAAGGAGTTGTCCACCACCTCTCGTGGCAGCCTGTTCCACTGTTGACCAGCTTTTACTGTCAGAACATTTTTCTGTATGTTTTGTCAGAATTCCCTTTCTTTTTTTTTTTATAAATAATTTTTATTAATTTCCAATACAAATATACAATTCTGCCAAGTTTTCACAAATTTGGTTCTTTTTAGACTTCCTTCGGCTTCACTGACAATCATCCATATTTATCTCTCAATTTACGCATTCCTCTGTTTATATTCCTCCTTTCTTGTATCTTGAAGCTATTAGTCGTAGTCTTACGCTCCAGACTAGCGTTCGAAACTCCCATTGTTCTAGGCGCATTTTGCAACAGGGAATTTCATCAGCGTGAGCAGTCTCTGAGCTCTGGGCGCAGTAAAGCGCCTAAGATTTCAGATTAAAACTGCAGAGTGGAAGGAGGAGATTTTTCTGCCTCCTCACTTCCAGCTACTCTCTGAAGACTGGAGAAGAGACCCTCTTAAGACTATTAGGAGGGTGGGCAAGAGAAGGACTAGACCATGTGAAAAATGAACATAATGTTTTAGCTGCAGTTCATTCATTTTCAGCTTTGAATTCTTGTTATTTTAAAAAAAGGTGCCTAAACATTCTGTTGTTGCGCCCATAACCTGGGATAAAGGTTTCATTTAGCTCCTAGCTTCTGTATCTCAGTTTTTAACAGTGCTCCAGAGCAGGAGAAAACAAGCTTATTCCCTCTTCCACGTGACAGCCCCTTGAAGAAGGCTATCATATCTCCTCTCAGTCTCCTCTTTTTCTTAACACGAGGTCAGAAGGTTTCCACGGGAGCACACTAGATCAGCAGCTGAATATCGGGAAAGAGCCATTATGCTGCTTACGTGGCCGCAACTTGCTTTGGCGAACATCACAGACCCAGGAATGTTGTTTCACGAGGAAACAAAAGAATCTCTTATGCTGCGTCCTATAGCAGTCATGTTTGGTCACATGGCCTATCACAAGTCAAGGGGCAGCGTGGTTTTTAGAAGAACCCCCCATTTAAGATATCAAAGAGTTTGTCACAGGGCTGCTGCATGCATTACACTCGAAGGGCAACAGCTCAAGTGCTTAGGAAACTATTAAACTGTTAGCCCTTGTCTCTAATGTTTTCAAGAGAGAGATGACCCTTCAATCAGGTTAATAAGCACTTCCGAGAGTCACTGGAGCTTACAGGTCTGAGCAGGGAATGCAATATATATTTACGTATTTGGCCAAGCAGTTATAAATATTAAAACTTTCAGTTGTATCTAGAATTACATAGATGCAATCGGATTGATTCGTAAGAACGCAGCCAGCCAGAGGGAGCATCTCTCTCTCCTCACCTTCCTGCCACTTGGAAGGCAGCAGACAGCGATCTCACTGACCCCTGGAGTTGTGAACACTGTTCATTACATCTGTCCAGGTCATATATTCTGAAACTGTTATTGTGATGTAGACTAGAAACCGGTTTTGGACGAGGCATTGATACATTGCCCAGCTCTATTTCATATAATAGAAGGGGAAGAAATGGAGGCAGTGAGAGATTTACTTTCTTGGGCTCCATGATCACTGCAGATGGTGACAGCAGCCACGAAATTAGAAGACGCCTGCTTCTTGGAAGAAAAGCAATGACAAACCCAGACAGCATCTTAAAAAGCAGAGACATCACCTTGCTGACAAAGGTCCATATAGTTAAAGCTATGGTTTTTCCAGTAGTGACGTATGGAAGTGAGAGCTGGACCATAAAGAAGGCTGATCACCGAAGAATTGATGCTTTTGAATTATGGTGCTGGAGGAGACTCTTGAGAGTCCCATGGACTGCAAGAAGATCAAACCTATCTATTCTGAAGGAAATCAGCCCTGAGTACTCACTGGAAGGACAGATCGTGAAGCTGAGGCTCCAATATTTTGGCCACCTCATGAGAAGAGAAGACTCCCTGGAAAAGACCCTGATGTTGGGAAAGATGGAGGGCACAAGGAGTAAGGGACAACAGAGGACGAGATGGTTGGATGGTGTTCTCGAAGCTACCAGCATGAGTTTGACCAAACTGCGGGAAGCAGTGGAAGACAGGAGTGCCTGGCGTGCTCTGGTCCATGGGGTCACGAAGAGTCGGACACGACTAAACGACTAAACAACAACCAGGATCCATACTGGCAGTAGGTAGTTGGGCTGCCTCAACACTGTCATTCTACCAAGTTTCAACGTCACCCTTATTGCTAGTTTTGTCTTTTTCAGAATTGGCCTCCCTCTGGCTGAGGATTTTTCATACACCAAACCAATTTAACACATGTGCATACACACACAAGTGTGTGGAGCTTAAGGATTTACTAAGCCCAAAATCTGAAGAAGTACATCACCTAATCAGCAGCGCCTTTACTGGCAGCCGGAGATTATGGTCTATCTTCTAAATAGATATTTATTGTTCCGCAAGCTTACATAGTCTAAACGCAATGAATAAATGCATTTAAAAAGAGAGAGAGAGATCCAGCAGAGAGTGTGAAACCTTCCTGCAAATTGCCAGTGTCATAACATGTATAGAAAAGCTGAGTCTTGGGTAGAATGAGCGGTATTCAACAAAGTTTTACTTAAAAGACCCACTGACATTAATGAACATGCCTGGGTTAGGCCTTTGGCTGATTAATATTCTGCAGCCTTTTAAATGTGTCTGTGGGATGTGGGTGTGTTGTCATTGTTTTGCTGTTTTGTTTTAATTACTTACTTGTTTCGATACTGTGTTTTATTCTGTGAACCACCTGGAGATCTTATGATGAAGGGTGTTAAAACACATAATAAAAATATTAACAGACCTTCTTTGAGTAAAACATAGCTAAACACCGTGCAGCGCATGTTATTTATTACAGAAGGAAAGGGTGAAGTTGTAAAGACAGTCACCTGTAATGCAGCCTTTGCCATTATACTGGACCACAGGTGCTGCTGGACTACAACTCCCATCACCCCTGACTATTGGCCGTGCTGGCTGGGGCTGATGGGAATTGTAGTCCAAAACATCTGGAAGGCACCAGACTGGCAAAAGCTGCTGTGAAGCATCGAGGATTCATTAGGTGCTTGTGTAGGGATTATTTAATTTTTAGCAGAGTATGTTGCTTTCTTCTTTGTCTTTACAAGTTCGCATGCTTATCTCCAGGAGCAGGCATAGCGTAGGAACTGAAAGCTACACTCCTAAGTATACTTACTTGGAAATGGGTCCCACTGGAATCAGTAGAAACTGCTTACGAGTAAATACCATTAGGGTTGTGCTACAAGGTGGAATCCATGATCCAAGAAATCCTTGGGTTTGGGTATATATAGATATAAACATAAAGTACAATAAAAGTAGTAAGTATAACCAATATAAATGCATGCAGAAATAGAAAAATTAAAATGAAGATACAATAGGGAGGGAAACCTAAAAGCTAAGTCTTTGGTTCAAATCTCTTTGGAGGCACGAACTTAGGCAAGCAGCCCTTTCTCGTCGTGTCTCCTGTTTGTAATATAAAAAATTGTAATACTGACTTGAGTTAAAAGGCTGTTAGGATTACTGAGATTATTCAAGTTCAGTGTTTTGAACATTCAAAATGTGCTTTATGGGTTGGATCCAGACTTCAGTCCCACCAGTAGGAGCATCTCCCCACACTGTTGAGTATTATGAGGTGTTGGAGGTAGAACTGTGGGTGACGCTGTGGTCTAAACCACTGAGCCTCTTGGGCTTGCCGATCAGAAGGTTGGTGGTTCGAATCCCCATGACAGAGTGAGCTGCCATTGCTCTGTCCCAGCTCCTGCCAACCTAGCAGTTCGAAAGCACGCCAGTGCAAGTAGATAAATAGGTACCACTGCGGCGGGAAGATAAACAGTGTTTCTGTGCGCGCTGGTTTCCATCACGGTGTCCCATTGCGCCAGAAGCGGTTTAGTCATGACCCGGAAAGCTGTCTGTGGACAAACGCCAGATCCCTTGGCCTGAAGCGAGATGAGCGCCACACCCCATAGTCAAGTTTGACTGGACTTAACCGTCCAGGCGTCCTTTACCTTTTAGAACTGTGGTCTGCAGCAGGAGGGGGAAATTGGCAAAAGTCACATTCCCCCTTCCACAGTGGGATCCCACCCCTGGATCCTAAGCCTTCTACGAATGGAAGGGGCCTGTCAACAGAAGATGATGTCTGGATCCGACTCATCAAATTAAAAACATCATAACCAGTGCTTTTTTTCAGAGGGTAATCAAGGGTACACAGTACTGGCAACTCTTTCTGTTGTTGAAAAATGTGGCACTGATTGTAACAACTTCATGGTGAGCATCGGCACCTGTTTTTCTAGGAAAAAAGCACCGATCATAACCCTGCTTGTGTGTGAATGCTTTTGTCGTGTACCCTGCTGAACAGTAAGCCACAGTCTGGTCACACTGTGAAACCCAGCATACAGCCAATCATAATCATCATTCACAAAAACCAAATCAAGATGATGGGCCAATAATCAACCCAGTTTAAAAACCAGTCCCCAAGAGCTCAGGTCGGATGGCTTTGTTTGTTGTGAAGCAAATGTTATGTTTTAATGAAAAATTCCTCATTTTTCTGCAAGGGCTGGTGAGTACAGAGAAGCCATAATAGTTCCTCACAGAGAGGAAAACTACAGTGGCGTGAGGAAAAACAGTTTTCCTTCAGTAATGCGAATCCATGCTTGTTTCTGGCCTGCCTTGATTTTATCGATTCATTTGTGGAATCCTGCGGATCCAATTGTTACAGTGTGCTGCTGGGATGCTAATAAATATAGTTTCTCCGTCAGAAACAGATCTAATCTTTTTCCTAGCAAAGTTTGCTGCCTGTAATTACATGTCCCTTGTTGATACTCAACCAATGAAAGTAGTCACTGATGCCAGGCACAGTTTTAATTTCATAAACTGTACTGCCAGTTCTCCAACCTCTCAGAAAATTCCATTTGAATATATAAATATTGTGTACAACTTCGCCTGCCTGGTAGGTTTGCAAATAAGAGACCACTCAAGGAAATTGGGGAGGCGGGGGAGAGAGAGATATTATGTGCATAATTGCAGTTTAAGGATCTGATGTTCTGGAGTCCAGTCAATTTTTGAAGTGCTGTTGCTGGGGAGCTGAGTTTACAGCTCTCTTTCCTTACCTCGCCAAGAATATTTTTGGTGGGGATGGGGGGTGGGGAAGGAGCCAAAGTTCAAAAAAAACATAACAAAAAGAACCATAGTTAACAGTAGCCTTTATTTCAAGTTAGTTATGTGAGGAAATAATTAGAAATGGTTTAATTTAGCATGCACAAAATCAGCTCTGTTTTAAAACTTTTTTTAAAAAAAATTAAGAATATGAGGAGACACCCACAAGAAAAAAAAACCTAATAAAATACAGTGGTACCTCGGGTTACATACGCTTCAGCTTACAGACGCTTCAGGTGACAGACTCCGCTAACCCAGAAATAGTGCTTCAGGTTAAGAACTTTGCTTCAGGATGAGAACAGAAATCGTGCTCCGGCGGCGCGGCAGCAGTGGGAGGCCCCATTAGCTAAAGTGGTGCTTCAGGTTAAGAACAGTTTCAGGTTAAGAACGATCCTCCGGAATGAATTAAGTACTTAACCCGAGGTACCACTGTAGCCCCAGGATATAGGGCCCGTTTGCAAATACAGTTGGCATATACTGAACCTGCATCACCTACACCCAACTTTAGGCAATAATAATAATAATAATAATTATTATTATTATTATTATTATTATTATTATTATTATTATTATTTCATTCATTCCCCTCCCATCTGGCTGGGTTTCCCTAGCCACTCTGGGCAGCTTCCAGCAAAATATTAATATGGGAGGGAGCATTTGTTTGAAAGCACCGTTGTGGGGAAATCAGCTTTCCTAACAATCTAGCATGTGTCAAGGTGGGGGGAAGGGGGACCTCAAACTGTGAAGTAGCCTGCAAGTATAGCCATTTGCAAACTGTTATTAGAGGGTTCCAAAACTGAGAGAGAAAGCATTGGGAATTCTTGTGCTTGGATCCAAAGGGGTTCTCTGAAGAGACACGGGCAAGAGAGATGCTCTTTAAGAACCTTGTTCTGTGGAAGCACTGAACTGCACCACTGCACCTGCAGCCAGTTTTCATTCAAATAAACACAGGCATATATATATATATATATATATATATATATATATATATATATATGAGAGAAATGAGGGAGGTAAAGAGGACAGAGATGAATAACTAAACTTACTAAAGCTTGTTTCTATATTTTACTTATTTAATTACCTAATTCGTACCCCATTTTTCCTTCAAGAAGCTTGAGATAATGTAGGTGTTTCTCTCCATCCTCATTTTAATCTCACAACAACCCTGTGAGGTAGGTTAGTCTAAGAGATAGTCACTGCTAAACTCAGTACAGGGGTGCCAACTTGAATAAAATAATGGGGGGCAGATTAACCCCACCTTGCATAATTGATCACATGACGCAATGCATGCACACCATTTGAATGGCAATGCTCATCAACTTGGTGGGGGGTGGTCCCCTCAAATATTTTATTGGGGGGTCCCAAAGACCCCTCGGCCCCTAGGAGTTGGCACCTATGGTGCAGCGTTTCTTAAACTTGGGTTTCCAGCTGTTTTTGGACTACAACTCCCATCATCCCTAGCTAGCAGGACCAATGGTCAGGAGAGTGATGGAAATTGTAGTTTCAACACAGCTGGAGACCTAAGTTTGGGAAACACTGACCTAGTGGATGGCGATCAAAACTAGGCTTCCTAGTTCATCACTCTAACCCAGTTGCGAAAGACCTGTGGCCCTCCAGATGTGTTAAGATTCCAACAACATCTGGAAGACCACAGGTTCCCTGTGCCCACCCTAGCCATTTCACCAAACCGCTTTGAATTTAGAAATTTAATAAAAGGAGTATGTTCTTAGAAGAAGCTCATTACTAAGCTGCTAGAACCATGATCTTCAAGAGACGAGCGTTCCTTAATTAAACAATTGGTTTTATTATAATCTGCTCAATATTATATGTGTGGAAATTATTCCTTTTCAGGAACTGCACTGACTAGTTCATCTTCGGAGACCGACTCAGGTCTGACTCAGACAGTTACAGCCCACGGGGTGTTCTCCCTGCGAAGGGAAAGTCTTAAGCACTGACGTTAGGCTGTGGAAATAAGTGAAATGAGCAGCTGAATGTTCAGGGAACATGAGAACGAATTCTAATGAATAGCAGAAATTTGAAGAATGCAGACGGGATATTTATAGAGTAGAACAAGTTCAAAGACACTCATTTGGACAAGGTAGACTGTGAAGCAGTTATATGAGCGGAACCAAAATACAATAGTGTTCAATGTGACTTTTGCCTGAGTGGAGGGGCTTCGGTGAGATCAGAATGTTGCTTTGTTCGAGACCCTTCACATATTACTCACAATGAAGGGATATACTAGGGAGCAGGGCTGTGTTCCTGGCCCCATCTTCAAGCGCCCATGGGTCATGGTGGTTGTCTGCAAGGAAGAACCCAAGCACAAGCAACTGCCTAGGCCTAGGCTTCTATGCAACCTTATTCTGAAGCTAGAGCTGTTAGGCGGCTAGATGTCCGCAGTTTTGATGTCCGTGTTGAAGTGAAGGTGAAGCGGCTTGTGTGGAGCCAAAACATGAGCATGATTGCGCACCTGGCAGTGGCGGGTGGCACCTAGGGACTCCGCAGGCAGAGGGGTCTGGTGGCATGCAGCCCCCCTCAATTTTGTATCACTGGATCAAGTTGAATGAATTAACAAACCGTTTTAGCTTAAGTAAATAAGCACTTAATTGCTACTGTTCTGAATTCTGTCCTGCTATTACAGTGGTACCCCAGGTTACATATACTTCAGGTTACATACGCTTCAGGTTACAGACTCCGCTAACCCAGAAATAGTGCTTCAGGTTAAGAACTTTGCTTCAGGATGAGAACAGAAATTGTGCTCCGGTGGCACGGCAGCAGCAGGAGGCCCCATTAGCTAAAGTGGTGCTTCGGGTTAAGAACAGTTTCAGGTTAAGTACGGACCTCTGGAACGAATTAAGTACTTAACCTGAGGTACCACTGTATCTTACATTGCGGGTCATGCAAATAACTGTTCCAAATAATGCTTTTTATAGGGTAGGGTAGGGTAGGATAGGGGGCTCTGAGAATGGGTTTATAGAACCAAGGGAGCAGCAGTCTGAAGGAGCTAGAACAATGTACACATTTTGCTCCCATTAGCCGGCTGTGGAGAGACAGAACTGGCACAAATTCAAACATATTTTCCCCACAGAAGCCTCTCCTAAATCAAATTTGTCCAAATATACACTTAGAGCTTGCCACTAGCTCGAAAAACTCTGCTGTGGGTCACCGGCAGGCCCTCCAACAGAGAGAGGCCACGCGTTCTTGAACACTGTCAGCTCTTTAAATCCCAGTGAAGTCAGTGGGGTTTCAGCTGCACAGCATTGCCACAATCAGTTGGGTGTGTGTATGTGTATTTAAGAAAATATTGTGATATCTTTATTTTTATATACTGCAGAGAACTAGGGATGTAAATATTTTCCACCGGTATAGGTTAAAGTTTTCAAAACACTATAAATCATTCTTATGAAACCTGACTGGAGCAAGCAGGGAATAGATCAGCCCTGCCGCTCTTCCTGGCGTGGCTGACAAAATATTTCCAGCTCGCATAAAACATTCCATAAGCAATTACTGAGGGTGTGGCGGCCAGGCCAGCTGCCCTGTAATACCGAAAACACATGGGTCCATCTTTCGCGGGCTTAGGCAGAGAGAGCTGGAAACCTTTGCTGCGACTTGAATGCAAGAGGAGCCGGATAATGTTTAGCACAGAGGTGGCCCTCCCAGCTTGCATGGCCAAGAGCAGAGGGCAAATGGGAGTTGCAACGCAACATCTATAGGGCACTTGCTGCAGTAGAGAGGATGCAGGACTTATGCACAACTTTCTGTATGACTTGCTGCCCTAAGGATTCGGCGGCCTGCTGTAAATACAGTCGGACCTTGGGAGTCAAACGGGATCCGTTCCAGAAGTCCGTTTGACCTCCAGAACGTTTGGAAACCAAAGTGTGGCTTCTGATTGACTGCAGAAAGCTCCTGCAGTCAAACGGAAGCCACAGAAGCCCTGTTAGACGAGTTTCCAGCGTTCGGAAGCCAAAACATTCGAGAACTAAGCTGTTCGAAAACCAAGGTACTATTGTACTGTAGTACTAATTGGGGTGGAGCGTGACTGGCAAGCAAGGCAAAGCCAAGCGGTTTTCTTTCCTCCCCCCCGCCCATGTTTTTTTATTGATTTTCAAACAATTTCACAAATTCCTTTCCATTTCAGTACAATATTCCCTTAACATTTTGACTTCCCATCCTTACTTCCATGATGTTTCTGTTCAAATCGTTCACCTACTGCCATAAATGCAGTGGTTTTTTCCTATGACATTATACAGGGGTCAGCAAACTTTTTCAGCAGGGGGCCGGTCCACTGTCCTTCAGACCTTGGGGGGGGCAGACTATATTTTTTTGTGGGGGGAGGGAATGAATGCATTCCTATGTCCCACAAATAACCCAGAGATGCATTTTAAATAAAAGGACACATTCTTCTCATGTAAAAACACACTGATTCCTGGACTGTCCACAGGCCGGATTGAGAAGATGATTGGGCCGCATCCGGCCCCCGGGCCTTAGTTTGCCTACCCATGATATATCCTACATTACATTCCTTTACCGTTCTTATTCCTTTGCTTATATTTCAAGTCCTGCTTGCGATTTAATTCGACTGTAATCTTTTCTCAGATAATCCGAAAAGGGTCTCCACTCTTCCACAAACATTTCTTCCTTTTTGGTCTCTTGTTTTTGCACGTACTACAATAATTTCAAAGTCCATTCCTCTTTTGTTGGAACTTCTTTTTTCCCATTTATGTGTATACAGAATTCTGGCTGCCGTGGTAGCGTACATAAACAATTTAAGCAACAAGAAGTTGTAGTACGTTGGGTGGAGACTTGTAGCGGTCAGGAGCCCCCAGATTATTCAGAGACAGAGTCTTGGTCTATTTGATCTCGCCAGTTAAGAATGAAGGCACAAGGTGCTTACACTGACAAGGGGGTAAATGAGGATTTGAAGTTAGTGGTAGTCATATGTAAAATCTGTCCACTCCGTCCCACTTTCATGCTAATGCTGAAGATCTGATTGGTGAACTTCATGCAATTCTGTGTGTGTGGCAACTTTGCAAATCCTAGGGATGGAAAGATCTGTCGATTTCAGTTCTCACAGTATCTCAATTTCCCCCGTTTTAAATTCAGCTCCCCACATTTTGCAGCAGTATTTGGATTTTAAAAAGAAATCCGCACGAAAATTTGTAAGCATTATAGTGAGATTTTTTCCTAACAAACACATTTTCATATGCAGTTGCAACTAATGGAATGTGTGCAACATGGGAGGGTTTTTTCTAGGAAAAGTTTCCTTGTTACTTTGTTGGATGTTGTTTACATAATCTTGTTATATTTATAGATCTGAAATGTTGCTTTTTGTATGTTATTATATTCGCTGTTTTGTTTTGCCGTGTTATTAGGAAATTCTTTTCGCACTGTTTGGTTTTGAAATGCCTTGTTTTCTTTGTTGTAAGCTGCTTTGAGCATTTATGTGTGTGTGGAAAAGCAGCATACACACAACATGAATGAATGTACAATTTTTACAAGCAGTTTCCCATAATATAATGCATGTTTGTAGATTATTTTCATTGGCATCTTCATTTTTATGTGTTTTTATTCCATTTTTTATATTGCATTTATAAGCATTTTTGTAAACGTTAATTGTAGAATTGCAACATTTGGATATGTGCAAATTTTGAAGGATAGCTGTGTTTCGGTTTTCATGTTTTGGAATGTGCACATTTGAGAGATTTAGATACGTACGGAATCAAAATTATGCTCCATCCCTTGTTATGACTGTATGAAAACTAATGAGCTAGTAGATTCAAGAACATCATATCATGGTTACACAGAGAGGCCAAAAGCTCAAAAGCAAATGAGCAAAGAATGTGAAATGTTCTTTTCACTCAAGATTTTGTCAGAAACATCTGAACCTCCTTCCTTCTCCCCAGACTAGCTGTGTTTCCTATAGCGATTTGGAATGTGTCTGACACTTTATAGCAGCTCTCGCTCATCCCTGGAATAAACTTGTGAAGTAATTTGTTAAATAGTCCCATTTTACAGATGGCAATGGTCGTGACTTGCCCAAACCAAGAGGGGAAAAAATAATTATGGTTTGGAGGAATCCGAACTCGGTTCCCCATCATAGGTCAAGTCTGATATTCTTCCTACTAAACCCACATTGCCACCTAGATCAGGCATCCCCAAACTCGGCCCTCCAGCTGTTTTTGGACTACAACTCCTATCATCCCTAACTAACAGGACCAGTAGTCAGGGATGATGGGAATTGTAGTCCCAAAACATCTGGAGGGCCTAGTTTGGGGATGCCTGACCTAGATCATAGCAGCTCTCACTATTTGGCCACACTGCATAACTATCCCCATAGGAATCTTTCCATTGATATTCCAAAGTATCTCCAGGAAATCTAAATTCAATGCATTGTTACTTGGAGCGAAAATATGTCTGTCTTGCTGGTTGGCAGCACAGCTCTGCAAACTGCTGTGGGCACTTCTAGACTGTCCCCATTTTAGGGTGGCAAACGGGCCGGGTTCCACCCAACTTTAGGGAGGCCCAGCGTGTGTGTGTGAGTGATGTCATGCACGTGACATGTGTGTGATGTCATGTGATGGGAGGAGTCCCAACAGAGCCCACTATGGTCACAGGTAGGCCAGCTAGGGCCATAGGAAGGCCTGCCAGGGCCTGTCGCAGCCTTAGGAAGGCCTGGTGGGGTCTGTCGTAGCTGCAGGTAGGCCCAGTGGAGCCCACCACAGGCTGCACAATATTGAGGGGGCCCAACCCCCTCCTTGTAAAATTGGGGGGGTGCCCCCCCTCTGCCTGTAAGGTGGGATTCAATCACACACCACCAAATTTAGGTTTCACGTTCAAACTTGACTTGAAGGTCTTGTGCACCAAAACCACTCCCCCTTAAGATCAGAATTTTTATTATTTTTAATTTTTTTGGCGATAAAGAAAGTGTTGGGAAAATGTACTGGGAAGATGACATTGGTGCACCCAAGCGATCAGAATGAATGCTGAATGCACAGGACATCTGGAACGGAGCATTTGAGAATTTATTTTCACAGGTGTGGCAGAGGATTATTCTCTCTCTCTCTCTCTCTTTAAAGGAATTCCCAGTCCCACTGAGTTAACATTTATACATAATCCTATTTGCTTAGTGAAAAGAGAAAAAGTTAGCTTTGTACCTGTTTCATCTTGGTTGTAGGGGAGGGCGAAGATTTTTTTAATCTCTATTACCGTGGAGGGCAAGGAAGTGCCTGAGTTAGCAGCAACTACTTTATCTCATCTCAGCTTTTCGTTCAGCACTTTTTTGTAAAGGGGGGGGCAAGTAATGTCTTAATACTTTTGACAAATGTTTAAGAGGAAACCCCTGAGAGAGCAGAGAGTCCTCCTTCCGAAGGCCAGTCTAATCAAACAGAAGGCTCATTGCGGTTGCTGAACTCAGCAAACAAGAGACTGATCCCAGCGCCGGATATATATATATTATGTTCGACGCCAGTTGTGAGCTTCAGAGCTGCTGCGCATCCTTTCTCCCAGGAACACATGCCAACAAAGGGCAACTCTCTTATATACATATATATTTATATCAGTGTGCTATCTAGAGACGAAGTCTTCCTTGCAAAAGAAAACTGTCAAGGCCCAAGGAAAGCAATTACATTGGGCTCACTTATCGGCATTGTAAAATGTTCTCTCTCTCTTTGCCGCGTAATTGTCATACATCAGCTCATCTGGGAACGAAAGGCCTTCAGTTCTGTTGATTACGTGGTTGCGATCTGTTATAAATTACGTTAAAATGCATCCACGAGGCCATCTGAGGGTGAGAGAATCCAATTACAGGGGGAGTCCAGGAAAGGGAGAAGGGAGCTCCCTCCCAAACGACTGAAATTGGATTTCCACCTTTCTTTGAGAAATGAAAGCTCTCTTTGCCTACCATTCGGATACAGAATGCTGACACTGTTTTGACAAGGGGGGTTCTTATTCATCAATGAGTGAGCAAGTACATTAGCCAGTGCTTGCTGCTTTGCAAGCACAAATGCAACTTTGCACTGATCAGAGTGATGCTCTGCTTTGTTTGTCATCATACTTCAGCAAGCAGGAGCCTTGCCGTGTCAATGTTCTTGTGTTGACTGCATGCAAAAAAAGGGGGTGTTGCTAATAGGAATGTTTCCAAATAATTTGGGGGAGAATTATAAGCACCTAATTATACATAAGGGACGCGGGTGGCGCTGTGGGTTAAACCACAGAGCCTAGGACTTGCCAATCAGAAGGTCGGCAGTTCGAATCCCCGCGATGGGGTGAGCTCCCGTTGCTCGGTCCCTGCTCCTGCCAACCTAGCAGTTCGAAAGCACGTCAAAGGGCAAGTAGATAAATAGGTACCGCTCCGGCGGGAAGGTAAACGGCGTTTCTGTGCGCTGTTCTGGTTCACCAGAAGCAGCTTAGTCATGCTGGTCACATGACCCGGAAGCTGTACGCCGGCTCCCTCGGCCAGTAAAGCAAGATGAGCGCCGCAACCCCAGAGTCGGTCATGACTGGACCTAATGGTCAGGGGTCCCTTTACTTTTACCTAATTATACATCTATATAGCTATGCACAAACACATACAGATGCATATCTATGCACATACCTATCACTTTTATTTCCACCCTTCCTCCAAGTAAGCTTGTTTCCGGCTGCTCCAAAGGGTAGGACACAAACCAGTCAATTCAAGTTACAAGAAAGGAGATTCCAGCTTAACGCCAGGAAGAATTTTCTGGCCGTAAGAACTGTTCGACAGTGGTACAGACTCCCTTGGGATGTGGTGGACTCTCCTTCATAGGAGGTTTTTAACCAGAAACTAGATGACCATCTGTCATGAATACTTTAGTTAGGATTCTTGTGGGGGTTGGACTAGATGACCCTCGAAGTTCCCTTCCAACTCTACAATTCTGTGATTCTGAGGAGCTCAGGCTGTTAACCAAAAAGTGCAAAGACATGATGCAAATTACACCCAGGCGCAGTTCAAAAGACAACAGCTTGCTCTTTTTCAAGTCATTCAGAATACTTTGGACTCAGACAGGCACATGAACCAACCGTAACTTGTAAGATGCAGAAAATGATGCAGGAATTCAGGAAGAAACTGTATCCCTCCCCTCCATCGGTATTGATGCGAGAAATACTATCAAATAGACACCCATGGTACTTGGGTAACGGCACCCACACAGCAATTATAAGGGATACCAAATTGACCAGATCTGTACTTTAAGTTTACGAACTTGATTTTTGTAGTTCAGTGGCCTTCACAGTTCTCCAAATGTAGCAGTGTAGTTCTTGGCTGTTTGTGCATGTAAAAACACATACAGTGGTGCCTCGCAAGACGAAATTAATTCGTTCCGCGAGTCTTTTCGTCTTTTGCGGTTTTTCGTCTTGCGAAGCACAGTCCGTCGCAACTGCACCTCTTCAAGCGGCTTTAAGAAAAAAGGAAACAAACTCGCAAGACGTTTTCGTCTTGCGAAGCAAGCCCATAGGGAAAATCATCTTGCGAAGCAACTCAAAAAACGAAAAACTCTTTCGTCTTGCGAGTTTTTCATCTTCCGAGGCATTCGTCTTGCGAGGTACCACTGTACACATTCAGTCTTGGAAGTGCATAAAACTATGTGTAAATCACCTTGAGATGATTTGCTTAGAAAGTGATTAATAAATTGATGATAATGGAATACAACCATAATAATATATGTTTTGTACCGTGTACAATACCAATGTTGTTATTTATACATAGAATTATGCAGACAAAGCATGTGATATTCATCGTGCTTCATCACATGTAAAACTATGAGAAACTTGCAAAAAAAATATATGTACAGATTAATACCAGAAGACAACAGAATTGAACCATGAATGAACAAATATACAAAGGAATCTTAGTCAGAAGACGGCTGTTTTGCAAGACCATCATTTTCAAGACCAAATAATGCCTTATCTATGGGAAATAGCATGTTTCCCCACATACCAAATGTTATGCTTTGGCCCTCTTGGAATTTTCTCTCAATAGAAGTGCAACCTTCAGAGTTACCATCAGAACTGTGTGGAACAAAGTTGAAAACAACTGAACATTTTCTGTGGGCAAACCTTCCGCCCGCCCGCCCCACCAGCGCGCAGAAAGAAACCTGATCGTGCAGAAAGGCTCTTAATTAGCATGATTGCTGCCGAAAGAATGGAGTATTTAAATCTCCATGTTTAAACAAAAGAGGTATTTGCTCTGCCGTGAAAGTCCAATGATAAAACCTTATAATAACGGGTAAGTGTTCGGGATATGCAGACGGTGCCAATGCCAGCTTGAGCCTAATTAGTTAGGGAATCAAGGAGAATTTTAAATGTTAATTAGGTAAGAAGCATCCTACTGTATGTGCCTAATTTACTGTACAGGATTAATTTATCTGAGCTAGCATGAAGCAATTAAGAAACCCTGATTATATTTTCAGAAAGCTTGTATTAACATTCCCATAATTGACAACGTATTGATTTATATTCTCCCAGATTGCACTTTGTCTTTTTGCTTGAACTTGAAACCTGCCAGCGATAATCTTAAACGTTTTCAGCCTGCCGGGACATTTTTCAGAAACCAGAAATAATGGTGGCAGTTGTTTTTATTTTGAGTGTGGCTTTACGGCAGGGAGCAAGCAGGATTGGGTACTTGTGGGTACGCGTTAGTGCTTCTACTGTATAATGTGCAAAGTAGCCACACAGGTTTTACTTCCTTGCTTACTCCGTTGAAGCTTGCGAAGGAGAACTGCAACTGGAACGTCTCCTTCCTGTCTCTTTCCATGGCGAATCCTAAAAAAATAAAATAAAAAAAAATGCAGCCATATCACCGCTTATAAGGACAGAAGCAAATAAATGGTAAAGTTGTGTACCTTCTTGTCTGTAAAAAGTGGTGCTTTGCAGATCCATTTCTTTTACAGCAGGTGTGCCAACCTCTTTCTCCCCTCTCCCCACCGGATGTTGCTGGACTACAACTCTCATCATCCTTGACTATCGGCCATGATGGCTGGTGGATGATGGGAGTTGGAGTCTTGACAACATCATAAAGAGCCACAGGTCCCCCCGTCCATCTTTACTGGTTAATCCCAAACAGGTTATTTATAGAATCAATATGATATTTTATGGATAAGTCGCTTGCCTTTATTTTGATGGGTAATATGGGAAAACGGTATAAATATCAGAGGATCATAATAAAGAGCAGCTATGCTGGATCAAACCAAAGGTTTGTCTGGTCCAATGGGCGGGCAGATGGCACCGTCCCTAAAACAAATTGTGCATGTTAAGCTTTTTGCTAACGGCTTGCTTCTGTTATTTCCTTTGCTCCAGGACTCTGAATTTGACCCGTTGAAGTTTACTAGCCTAATTGAATGCGAGGAGCCGAATAACGACTTAAGCAGGTTTCGAGGCTTCATGTGAGTATACCCTTGCAATTCCATCTACGGTTAAGGATTGCCCTGCAGGTTTAGACTGCAATCTTCTGCACGCTTACCTGGGAGTAAGGCCCGTCGAGCTTAATAGGACTTAACTTCCGAGTAGACACGTATGGGCTTGCACTGCCAAACCTTTGCATAGTGAAGTTCGCAAGTCTTATGAATCGTTTATGGGAGGAGAGGGATGTGATGGAAATGAATTTGACGGGGGTAGTGAACATGTGACTGATGGCGTGACTTTTGTTTTTCGCTACATCTTCGTACCCATCAGCGGCTCAGGAAAAAGCACAAAAAGATACGAGTCGCATTTGGGGAAGGCTTAAAACTTGAAAGTGTTTCAGTAGTTGGTGGAAACGGAACCTGAGGCCGCTGGATGAATTAAACAAGAGCTACAGTGAGGGTGCTAAATTATGAAGCAAAGCCAAAACCATTTTGGGAAGATTTTTTTTTAAAAAAATACAAACGTACATGGAAAACCTGTTAAGAGGGGATTGGAACTCCTGTTCATCTGATTATCTGACATCAGCAGAGAGAATGGAGAAAAGCTGTTTAATTTCTTGGGTGAGGCTTAGCATCCATCTTTCCATAGACTATTTCAGTCCTGTGTCAAAAATCAGACCTCTGTTATATTCTTAACATTAGAGCAGCCATACTGGATAAAATCAAGGGTCCCTCATGTCTAGCACCCTCTCTGCTCCCAGAGTTGCCACAGGAGACAGCTTCTTGCTTGGTTTTGAGCTGTTGGAGTGGATAGTGGAGTTTATTTGTATTTATTTAAATGGGTTGGTTTATCTTTCCCAGGAGTTACTGGGGATTGAACCTGTGACTTTTTGTGGGGGCAGCAGTTGCTCTAACAGTAAGTGATGGCCATTCTTTCTGAATATGTTTGATACGTTGTGAGTCAGTTCAAACACGATCTTGTGGGGAGCAATTTTTGATAAAAAGTTTCCGTTCTTGGAATTTATTCTCCTCGACTCTCTGGGCAACTTTCTGCTTGCAAAACATATTGAATTCGGTGGCATTTGGTCACTTTCCCATCAGTACTTAACATTTTATTTACTTACTTATGCCGTTATAAAATTCTCTGGGCAGCTTACAATAAATAAGTAAAGGAATAATTGAAATACAGAGTAAGACAGGAAACGTATATCCCATGCCCATAGAATCTCCCACACAAAGTCTTGGTCTCCATTCAGCATTAAATCAAGGGTTGTCTCTTCTTTGCTCAGCTCAATTAATATTTCCAAGAGGTAGCCATTTATCGTATTTAGAAGTTTCATTTCTTTGTCATTGCCTAAACTTAACTTTACCCACACAATGTGAGAGAAACAGAAGTTACCCGTTATTATAACACTTTCTGCTTCGTCTGCTTCTCCCAATTTCTTTTTCCCATCTCAAAACCATCATCAGTTTTTGTCAGGGAAGATAGTATGACCCCGCTACTAAACTACATTTTGGCTCAGTATTTCCACCCACAGTGACTCTTACATCAGTTTTCCTAATTTACTGAACTCTGCCATCTTCGGCAGACAAAAGCAAATCTTTCCCAATCGGCCCTTTACAATTCTTTCTATACAATCTATATTCCAAAATAACTGTATCCCACAGATTTTTGCTTTTCCTCTATCTTTCTGATAACATCAGCGGTATGTCTGTTTCCTCTCCACATTTTCTGTTTGTGTGCATTTTCCTCCCTGTGACTTTGGGTTTTTTTAAACTGCTGTCATTTGTTTCTGGCCTTGTTCATATGTCACAGTGAACCACAGTTAACAGTTTACCAATAGAATACAAACTGCATTATATGGTCACAGAAGTTTACCACGGCCACTTTGTTCCCCTCTAGTCATCCTGGGGGAAAAAGAAAGCATAATCCCTGGCTAGGGATCCTGATTTGTTTCCCTCAAACCACAGTCTGAAACCAAGGTTTGTTCTTGGCTTACCAGGTCATGGTTTGTTCCCTCCATACACTAGTGGGAAAGGGACGCGGGTGGGACTGTGGCCTAAACCACTGAGCCTCTGGGGTTGCCGGTCGAGTCAGATGGTCGGCGGTTTGAATCCCCGTGACAGAGTGCACTCCTGTTGCTCTGTCCCAGCTCCTACTAACCTAGCAGTTCAAAAGCATGCCAGTGCAAGTAGATAAATAGGTACCGCTGTGGTGGGAAGGTAAACGGCATTTCCTTGTGCTCTGGTTTCCATCACGGTGTCCCGTTGCGCCAGAACTGGTTAAGTCATGCTGGCCACATGACCCAGAAAGCTGTCTGTGGACAAATGCCGGCTCCCTTGGCCTTTGAGTGAGATGAGCACCGCAACCCCATAGTCGCCTTTGACTGGACTTAACCATCCAGGGGTCCTTTACCTTACCTTAATAGTGGGAGGAGACAACAGCCTAGAAAGATGTCATGGGATACCATTTGCTATGGTTTACTGTGATGTGTGAACTGTGCCATGTTTACCACTATTACTGCTTTGTAGACCTGAAACACTGATACCCTCACCCTTAGTTATACAGAACAGAATGTTCCAGTTTGCAGCATTTGTGATATTAAACCCTAGCAATCTGGTTCCACTGCATTCAAGTGACATTGTCTGTCTAGTACAGGTTTGTGTTGTTCCTAAATGTTTCCATTGCCCACCAAATCCTTCTTCCTAGAAACTCCATTGTCTCATGCATGCAGATGGCTTTAAGAGCTTGGATTTTAATAACAACCTAGAATTTTTTTACCCGTGCGTCCCAACTACGTTTCCCAATGTCGTCAAATTCTGGCCTGTGTCATAACCACTCACTCCTCCACCACGACTTGCTATTTAACAACCTACCTGTGTTTCTTTTGAACCTAGTAGGCCTGTCACCATGTGATCAAGGCAACCATCACAAACTTGCCTGTCGTATCTTTTTAATGATTAAATCACTCGTTTCCAGAGCCCGAGCCCAGAATTGTATCTTCCTTGAGAGAGGGTATCAATTCATTATGGGAGAAATGTTTCCTTTCTTAGAGATAATTTCTCTACTGCTCAGTAACATTCCCTTCCATTTAAAATATTATTATTATTATTGAAAATAAATAAATGCAACTGGCAATTGCAAAGTCAAATGAATGGTTTCAAAGCGATTGTGATCAGTTCCCCCATTTTATTGCTTTCTTCCTTTTCGCTTGTGTAACTTACCTGGCAAATAGCAGGTGTCATCAGTGTTGTACTGTGATATCTGCCATCTCTGCACTCAGAAGCAGAGGCATAGGGGCAAACTGCAAACAGTGCCAGTCAAGCATTCGGGACAAAGGGGTCACAACCAGCAGCCTACCTCTTCTGTTCCGTTAGCCACGGTGAGATTTTAGGAAATGATATGTTTAGACTTCCATAAACATCATTTTGAGTCATAGGCGGGTCCTATGCCTGCCATGATCTCAAGGCTTTTCTTGTGCCCTGTAATCACTATGTCATATCAAATACCCATAGCAGACTATTAGGGACATAGGAAGCTGCCTTATACTGAGTCAGACAGTGGGGTCTTTCATAGACTGACTGCATGCAGAGGAATGGTAGGAGGGACCAGCTGAGGACACGCCTCCAAGGGAACCCTCAGGGGAAGACGGCTCAGTAAGATCTCAAACATTAAAAACTTCCCTAAACAGGGCTGCCTTCAGATGTCTTCTAAAAGTCAGATAGTTGTTTATTTCCTTGACGTCTGATGGGAGGGCGTTCCACAGGGCGGGCGCCACTACCGAGAAGGCCCTCAGCCTGGTTCCCTGTAACCTCACTTCTCACAATGAGGGAAGCACCAGAAGGCCCTCAGAGCTGGACCTCAGTGTCCAGGCTGAATGATAGGGGTGGAGATGCTCCTTCAGGCATACTGGGCCGAGGCCATTTAGGGCTTTAAAGGTCAGCACCAACACTTGGAATTGTGCTCAGAAACGTACTGGGAGTCAACGTAGATCCTTTAAGAACGGTGTTATGGCAGCCGGTCCCAGTCACCAGTCTGGCAGCCGCATTCTGCATTAGTTGTCATTTCCTTCAAAGGTTGCCCCACGAGCTAGGAAGGGTAAGTCCGTGTCGGTCCACACGAGTGTCTCCTCCCACTCTGTTTTCTGTTTCACTCTTGGCAATTTCTGTTGCGAGCTACTTGGAGACAGGAACCTATCCTTTTAGCTGTTGTTATTTCTGTAAAGCTCCACAGATACTTAGAATGTTACATAAATAAAGAAAAACCATAAATACAACCACAGGGCTTTGGGTTCTTTGCAACCGGCAGGTTTATGAACTGCTACATTCAACACGAGTCGACTCATGAAACCCCATTCTGTGATGTACTGAGTTAGTCTCCCTAGTGTCAGAGTGCCTTTTATCATTTTGCCTAGTAGAGATGGTGATCGGGAAGGTATTGCCAGGCAGAAAGCATTAAAGTGCACAATAGCTGACTTACCCTATACGTCTACAGAAAGGATTACAACGAGATTGTGCCACCTAGGACTTTGAGCACCCTGAAGGGCTATATAAATGCTTCATGATCTAGGCAATGATTAATAATAATAATAAGATGCACTGCAGTCCATTTCTGTATTATTTCACATCCCAACTCCTTGTGATTCAGTGGGAAGAGTGCTGCACTGGGATGTATGTTAGCCTCTCAGCCACACACTCAAATCACTTGCTCCATTCCAGTAAGAGTCACCAATGTGCCTTTTAGTCCTAGGCATGGCCCTCACACAGTACTAGTTGTTGAAATTGCTGCACACTAAGTGCTTAATGAGGGTGAAAGAGGAGAGTGCAAAATATGATCTGAAGCTCATCACCAAAAAAACGAAGATCATGGCCACTGGTCCCATCACCTCCTGGCAAATAGAAGGGGAATAAATTGAGGCAGTGAGAGATTTCACTTTCTTGGGCTCCATGATCACTGCAGATGGTGACAGCAGTCACGAAATTAAAAGACGCCTGCTTCTTGGGAGAAAAGCAAAGATAAACCTAGACAGCATCTTAAAAAGCAGAGACATCACCTTGCTGACAAAGGTCCGTATAGTTAAAGCTGTAGTTGTCCCAGTAGTGATGTATGGAAGTGAGAGCTGGACCATAAAGAAGGCTGATCGCCAAAGAATTGATGCTTTTGAATTATGGTGCTGGAGGAGACTCTTGAGAGTCCCATGGACTGCAAGAAGACCAAACCTATCCATTCTGAAGGAAATCAGCCCTGAGTGCTCACTGGAAGGACAGATCCTGAAGCTGAGGCTCCAATACTTTGGCCACATCATGAGAAGAGAAGACTCCCTGGAAAAGACCCTGATGCTGGGAAAGATTTGAGGGCACAAGGAGAAGGGGACGACAGAGGACGAGATGGTTGGACAGTATTCTCGAAGCTACCAGCATGAGTTTGACCAAGCTGCAGGAGGCAGTGGAAGACAGGAGTGCCTGGCGTGCTCTGGTCCATGGGGTCACGAAGAGTCGGACACGACTAAACAACAACAACAAAAGTGTATTCAACTGATTATCACCTTGTTTGAGAAAGGTATAGGAAGACCTGATTCCAAATGTCTTCTTTTCCCACCCCCAATGGACAATTTACTCTGTCAGAGCCAAAAAGCAGAGTCTAATGGGAGAATTTTGTTTCTAGCTCCGTGCATTTAATGCCACTCCATTTTTATCTCTGGATCAGGATAATTGTTCCTTTGCCTCAGTCCCCCTTGCCTGTAAAATGGGAATACTTGATTGAGTTGGAGATCGTTGTTGATTTTTGTGAAGGAAAAAGACCCTTTTCTCATGCAGGGCCTTCTCAGTTGAGGCACCTGACCATGGGGCTGCCTCTCAAATATCTGAGAGATACTTTCTTTCTCCGTGACTCTCTTGGGTGTAAAAATTGGCAAAGAATACCCCTTTGGGAGCTCTGCTATCCTCAGAAATTTGAGAGGTGGTGGCCCAGGTCAGGGCATTCTCTGCAGTGGCCTCTAAGCTGTGGAATTTCCTCCCCAATTGAGATGCGTTTTGCAGCTTCGTTGTATAGCTTTTGTCCTTTGCTGGCCCCAACTCTGTTATTCTGATTGTAAATTGTTTTAACTGATCTTAATACTGTATTTTTACATTGCTGCAACCTGCCCAAGGACTTTATGGTGAAGGGCTGGTAAGAAATCTTAGTAATAATAATCCTCTTTATTAATGCTTTTGAAATAGATGGTTAAGGTGCATCTCTTCTACATTTTATTTACTTTAATTTCCAACTGCTTGTGGGTTGGTTTTATAGGTTTCTTTTAATTGCTCTTTTTATAGTTCATTTTACTTATTTGAGTTGTCTGTTTTAATGTTGTAAACATTGGGAGTTTCTAAAGGGCCAAAAGGCAATATATAAATGACTTCCTAGAGAAATATAGTTGTATTGCAAACTCTTCCGTAGGAATTATGGTGAAAGTTGTTAAAAAGCAGTGACTTCTCTTCATTTTCAAACTTCAAATTGTACTGAAGGGGGGAGAAAACTTCCATGTGAAAGCTTTGTGAAATTCCATTGAAGGACAACAGGCAAGAGATGGAATGGGAAATCCCTGATTATTGTTTGTAAACTGATTATAAAGATGCTAAGGTTGATTTTCCTGCCTTCTATAGGTTGGTAAGGAATGAAACAAGTCCTCTCCCGCAGTTATGAAACGTATACATAAGTTGATATCTCTTGTGCTTTTGCAGCGTGCATAGAAGTGGCAAAAAGGTTGCGCTGAGTAAAGAAAACCTTTTGTTGCGGGGATGTACGATTAGAAATACAGAAGAAATCTCAGGAATAGTCATCTATGCCGGTAAGAGGCTGCTACCCTTTACCTTGTGCTTTTACGCTTCGTTCCTTTTGATCACCCCCAAAATGATTGTGTATGCACCATCATGGCATTCACCTTCCTTTCGGCAGGGCACGAGACGAAAGCCTTTCTCAATAACAGCGGGCCGCGTTACAAGCGAAGCAAGCTCGAAAGACAAATGAATGTCGACGTCCTTTGGTGTGTCCTCATTCTGATTGTGATGTGCTTGTTTTCAGCCGTTGGTAAGTCCCAACCATTTTTAGCTATAAGGTGTAAAAAAAAATATATATATTAAAAGGCAGGGAATGAATAACAATGAAAAATAAATACGGATAAATAATTCTGTTTATTCATGTATTGGAACAAAGACAGCCGGCATAACTAACTTCGTGTTTGAGACCCAGCTCTGCTCAACTAAATTAGATGCTTTGGGAAGAGAGATTTCTTTATTGTAAAATATACCTTATAATTTTACAAATAAATAAATAAATAAATAAAGAGGGACTTCCGTACCTCGGAAGTCGAACGCCTTGCCGGTCGAACGTTTTGGCTCCCGAACTTCACAAATCTGGAAGTGAGTGTTCCAGTTTGCGAACATTCTTTGGAAACCGAACGTCCGGCGTGGCTTCTGTGGCTTCCGATTGGCTGCAGGAGTTTATTAATTTATAGGGTTTAGCTTGGGAGGGGGGGTGTACTCTGCAAACCCGTCGACTTTGTCTCTCTTATATTTAATTTTCTATTTCTTTCTCTCCCACCTGTCCTACAGGTCATGGAGTCTGGGTCTGGCAATATGGTGACAAAAAGAAGCCTGTCTTTGTTGTCCCGGATCCCAGAGGAAACTATTTGCCTCCAATTAAAGCTGCAGTTTATTTATTTTTGACCATGATTATAGTGTTTCAGGTAACTATACGCATATTGCTTGAGATACCTTTTGTTGTTGTTGTTTCGGCCAAGTCACACTGGGGCAAAAGTTTACTAAATTGCAAGGGGTTGGACTTGGTGACCCTCACAGTCCCTTTCCAACTCTGCAATGTTGTGATTCTGTGTGGGTTTTCTGTGGATTGACATTTGCTTTGATTCAGGGGTAAGGAGAGGGATTTCCCAGGGAAAGTAGTGGGAGTCCCATGCCTTGAAAGCACGAGAAAAGTGCTTGGACCTGCGCTTTCTAAGCATGGAACAAGCAGAGTGTAAACGAACCCTCAGAAAGTTGATACCCCATAATACGGCAGCTAGACTGGTGACTGGAAGTGGCCACCCAGACCATATAACACCGGTCCTGAAAGACCTACATTGGCTCCCAGTATATTTTTGAGCACAATTCAGAGTGTTGGTGCTGACCTTTAAAGCCCTAAATGGCCTCAGCCCCAGTATACCTGAAGGAGCGTCTACACCCCCATCATTCAGCCTGGACACTGAGGTCCAGCTCCGAGGGCCTTCTGGCAGTTCCCTCACTGTAAGAAGCAAAGTTACAGGGAACCAGGCAGAGGGCCTTCTTGGTAGTGGCACCCGCCCTGTGGAACGCCCTCCCATCAGATGTCAAGGAAATAAGTAACCATCTGAAGGCAGCCCTGTTTAGGGAAGTTTTTAATGTTTGATGTTTTATTGCTTTTAAAAATTATTATTAATATTATGTTGGGAGCTGCCCAGAGTGGCTGGGGAAACCCAGCTAGATCGGTGGGCTAACAACAACCACAACAACAACAACAACAATTTTATTTTATTTATTATTATTATTATTATAGGCCTCTCCGTGGGTTTCCCTTTACCATTAGAGGCTGAAGTTTACTTATGCCTCGGGAGGCAGGAGCCTAGAAAGCTGCTCCCTTTGAGCTCATTGTTGCCTACACTAACTGACAGCACCTTTCCAGAATTTCGGACAGGGGACATTCCCTGCCCCACCTGGAGCTGCCAGGGATTGAACCAAGGAACTTCTGCACAAAAAGCAGCTGCCCCTCTGTGTCGCTGAATACAGACCATGTTCTGACTTGGAGGCCTTCCTGTTTTGTGAAGCCTGCCCCCAAGCGCAGCCCAGCGTCCAAGCCTGCCCCTCCACCATTGGCCAATCTGGGAGGCAGGCTTAGACTGGTCTTCTGATAGGTTTGCGGTGGCATTATGCCCCTCCTCTGCCTCCCCAGGTCGGATACTGACCCTGGATCTCCCGTCAGTCCTATAGGAGCCTCCGCCGTGCTGCAATGCTGCCTCACCAGAAGGGCGAGCGCGGCTTCTTGGATAAACATTTCAGGTTTCCTTGAGTGGAGAGCCCCGGGTGCTGTGTCTGAGAATGGAGCCAAAGCACTCTTGAGATGTTCTTGGACTTATACAGATTCCCCATCTAAGCTGAATGTGCTCTGTACCTTCTTCACAGGACTGGGGGCCCCTGCACAGGAAGCATGTTATGGTACCAAGAGTTCTCTACACTGAAATATATACTCTGCTATGAATAGAGTCTTTTGTGAGGTTAAAGGAAATCCTTGGAAAACTTACTTAACAAAAATCTCCGGGGGTGGGGTGGGGCAACCCTCTTGCCGTAACACTTCGCCTAGCAGTCAAAACACGAGGTACATTTGCACAAGCTTGCTTTTTTGCACAGACCCAGACTCTGTTTCCTTGCTTCAACTTTTGTCGGAGAGCTGGCTTAGAAGCCTATTTGGTGTGTGTGTGGGATATATAAAAATGGAGGTGCCTTTTACTGAATTCACCTTTTCCTTTTGCCAAATCTTTTATGCTGCCACAA